>NC_073253.2:94417500-95042500 GCF_029289425.2 Pan paniscus | reverse complement strand
ATAGATAAATAAGAAATAAATACAATGCTCTGGGCTGAGGATTTGGTCCAAAATAAATATCAGTTCAGCTGTACACATTTCAAATTTTCTAATAAGTTTCCTAACTGATAGATTATGTATTAAACAATTATTCAGTGAAACCATCTTGTTTTTCTAGTTGCTTCATTGCAAAAGATAAATGGCCAAATTAGGTATTGAAATTGTAAGATAGATTATGTATAAAATATATACTATAAGACTGTTCATAGAGGAGTATTTCCTACAGGTTAAATTACATTCAGTATATATTTTGCCTCTTCCTTTAATATTTATTTAATTTCTCAAGTCCTCTGCCTTGTAAATGTGCACATGATCTAACTGTATTAAAATGTGGATACCTGAAATTTCAAGAGTTTGGGTATTTTTTTCCCAGAAACTTGCATCCTAAAATTATGATCTCTTTTACTCTTATTTTTTATGCTAATATGTAATAGTATTTAATTTGCTTGTACTATATGCCATGAACTGTTATATTTGCTTTCCATGATTTTAATTTAATTTTCACAATAATCCTATGAAATAGTTACCAACATTATGTTCAATTTTGCAGCAGCAGAACCTGACATATGTCACTGTAAGATACTCAATAAGGTAACACAAACAAAAGGTGGCAGGGCCAGGATTTACACCAAGACTACTCAACACGAGCTTCTGTAACCCGTGCTTTAAAGCACCTAGGGACTTTAGAATAATTGCCAAATAAGCTCTAAGATGTGGAAGTAATAAATATGCATTATTTAGAGTTTAATTTATTATAAAATTGTTAATTATATGTACTATCAACTACATTAGTTAGGCTTAGCATAACATATGAGTCATAAAACTTTTATTATAAGGTTACTGATATGTTTATACATTCTCTAGATCTAAAAATGGAGATAAATATATTAATAGAATATTTGCCCAAATAATAAGCAATATTATAAATAACATAAATTTTCTACTTACTGCAGCAAGTAATACACTGGCTTTTAAAGAAATGGTCCTTGAAGTGCAATACATGGATCTACCAGGGTTAAGGGGATTGCAAGGTCAAAATCATTTTTATAAAAATTCAACGCTCCATTTATTTTTTCATATTATGTTGACATTGCACTGTTTGTGCAAAACAATAGCTGGTAAAACTGTTGGGGTCTTAGCACTAATAATGGCAGTGGCACCACACTGTATTAGTGGTCATTGTATTTTTTACTGCCATGCATGTTACTTAATGTGATAATATTCGGTATTTATTTTTCCTGATATTTCTTAATTTCTGTAAATTTTTAGATTAGAGTTTTATCTTCTTTTCCTCCTCCAAATCTGCTACTTTACTGGGAGGCAAGGTAAATGGTTTAAAATTGGAATAGTAAGAGTCTCATTCTCAGTAAAAATTATTGCCCTATATGTTACTCAGTTTCAAAATTTTGATTATTGCCACTATCAACTTCATGGGATATTCACTTTTTTGTTTTGTCTTGTTTTTGTTTTTGCTTTGTTTTGAGACAGGATTTCACTCTCTTGTCCAGGCTGGAGTGCAGTTGTGTGTCCAGCCTCATGCGACGTTCTTGAGACTGCTTTCTTGAAGTTTGTAGTAGTTTCTGTTTTGCATTTCCAACCTTAAAATATTTATTACAATACTTGAGAGTTATATAGATGCTGCTAAGAGTGTTTTATACATTCTATTTTTTCAATTTTTGTTTTTATTTAATAATATTTATGAAAAGGTGCCATGTACTTTGTTGGTAGTAGGTAATTGTTAGAAGTTGCAATATGTAACAAGTCTTGACATATTACGACAATTCTAAACAGAGATAAACAGTAGCTGGCAAGAGAGTTTCGTTAATTTTTTGTTTGCATGTACTTTTTAAATATTTTAAGTCTTCTAAAACAGTTGCTAATTACTTTTTGGAGGAGTATGGCATTTATATTTCATAAATTATAAAATATTCCTATGTGGGGCAGATGAATTATGTAGCATATCTTTCTCATTTACTGTAGGCCTTCATTGGCCAACTCCATAACCTGAATCTACTGCTTTGTAGCACATGGATATTTAGTGTTTCATGTCTATTGCCCAAACTCCACTCTCATACCTTTCCTTCTCACTATAAGCATATGGAAAAGATCTACAATAGCTTTGATGTATAGGCATATAAATATTGGTTTATACATATTGTAATCATATTCAGCTTGTTTAATCCATGAGATGATTTGTTAATGACAAAAATGAGCTATTATATAAATATTCATTTAACAACTTTTTCAGATAAAATTATAAATTTTTGAAGACAACTTTTTAAATAAAAATATATATTTAATAATAGCACACTATCATTTGCATTGTAAGAAACTACATTGTATTATAAATCAGACTTCCTAATGACAACATTTTGGGGATACAGTAACATGAAATAAGAGCTTTAAATGTTAATCTTAACAAAAAAATTTCCAAAATGTTATTAAACTTATGGTTTTAATTTGGGGTATGTGTAGGCATTTGCCCTTCTTTCTGACCACGGTTTCAGTTCAATGAGTTATTTCTTAATGAAAAAGTATGCAAAATAAAATGTATAGGATAATGAATATATAGAACAGATGGTCTTGCCCGTCTTTTTTTATTTTATATCTTTAAATGGCTTCATGCACTATCAACCCATTTAAAGCACAGAGAGGGGTAACCATTAAACAGTTTTCCATTCTTCTTCACTAATGATACTTAAAGACACTTAATAACATTTGCTAATTGTGTAATGCCTATCCTCCAAAAATAATGTATCAGTAGGGAGTATTTCTGCTTCATTCCTTTTATTTCCAGACAGCATCTAATGAACTGGAATGATCATAATTGGCAGAGTATAATGCATTGGAAAACATTTAAAGAACTAGGAAAGTTCTTTAAATGTCAAAAAATTTACCTTCTGCCTTGGCAAATTAAGCAAGTCAACAGAATTTTTATTAAAATTGAAATAGTTAAAACTTTATGTAAATCTTGCTTTTACCATATTGTACAAAGAATAATAGTCTTACCAGGATGATAACATTTTGCATTATAGTATCATATAACAACTTGTGTTATTTCTAGTGAACACAGTCATATTTTACTAGACAGAATAACATTCATTATTTTTAAATTTTACATCATCAAAAATCTTGAACTTGAATTTTAAATTTCCTTTCATGAAGTGTCCACTAATAAAAGCAAATAAAATATCTGAGGACATGGAATTGCCTTAAAGTAATCAAAATAATAAATATAACATCGATTATAAATTATTACACAGCTGACATTTTTTCTCTTCCAGTTAAAAAGTAGAAAGCAAAATTTTTACAAAACAAACATGAAGTAACAAAGCTTTGTGATATACATTTTAAATCTCTTGTCAAAATGTGCTCAAGTGTATCTCATTTTCATATAAGAATTAATTTAGTGATAATTTATACTAATAAATAATTATAATGTTTCTTGGTGAAAAGTAAATCTCTTGACAAAATTACAACTTTGTTTTTGAACCTTATTTTGTCAAGTGTTAAAGCACAAGTGACCTTTGCAAGGGAAAACAACAATATCCTTCTTATCTTATTAAGATGCTCCTTGGCCGGGTGCGGTAGCTCACGCCTGTAATCCCAGCACTTCGGGTGGGATCACAAGGTCAGGAGATGGAGACCATCCTGGCTAACATGGTGAAACCCCGTCTCTACTAAAAATACAAAAAATTAGGGGCGTGGTGGCAGGTGCCTGTAGTCCCAGCTAATCGGGAGGCTAAGGCAGGAAAATGGCGTGAACCCCGGAGGTGGAGCTTGCAGTGAGCCGAGATAGCGCCACCGCACTCCAGCCTGGGCGACAGAGCGAGACTCCGTCTCAAAAAAAAAAAAAAAAAAAAAAAAGATCCTCATTAGAAAATTCATTTTTCAGCATTTTTTATGTAGAGCTATTAGTAATCATTAATCTAGCACCTCCTTCCATAATGCTATTTTGTGATTACAGTTTATGAGACAGAGTCTATACAGTTTATGAGACAGAGTCTCGCTCTGTCGCCAAGGCTGGGGTGCAGTGGCATGATCTTGGCTCACTGCAACCTCCACCTCCCAGGTTCAAACTATGTGCCTCAGTCTCCCAAGTAGCTGGGACTACAGGCATGTGCTACCATGCTGGCTAATGTGGTTTTGTTTTTTTTTTGTTTTGTTTTGTTTTTTGGTGTTTTTTTTGTTTTGTTTTTTGTTTGTTTTGTATTTTTAGTAGGGGATTCGCCATGTTGGGCAGGCTCATAATGCACTATTAAAGGAATAGGTAGCACCTTGCTTGTTCAAGGACAACAGAAGACTCCCTCCCCCAATAGGCTAAGATGGAGTCTTATGGAATGTAGCTGAATCAAGGACTTGACTATCCCATCACTTCTACCGTATTTACAGGCTTCTAGAAGCAAATGACAGGTAATGTCTAAACTTGAGGGAATATTATGGAATGCTGCGACTCATTGGGATTCACTTCAGTTGTGTCCTCTACATAGAGTAAGGGATATATTTTCTATGTACATAGAAATCTTTGATTATTTGATGTAACTTATTTCCTACGTGTACCACTGATAAGTAAAGACTTATCTTGTACACCATTCGTGTGATCACAGATTATGAAATTTTCTTTTCTTCTGATTCAGATAATGGTCAGTTTCCTTATAAGTTAAATGCTACTCAATGAGCACTCATAATAGAGGAAAACAAATTTTGTTTTTTCCACAATATTTAAAAGAGATAGACAAAACGTAAATGGTAATTCATGTAACAACGCTTTTAGAGTAGTCCCCCTTATCCGTAGGGGATACACACCAAGACCCTTAGTGGATGCCTGAAACTGTGGCTCAACAGTACTGAACTCTATGTATACTATATTTCTTTGATCCGATAACCAAGATGGCTTCCAAGTAAGCAACAGTTCTACAGTGTGCATATGGTAGATAAAGGAATGATTCACATCCACTGCAGGCTAGAGCAGGAAAAAGTGAGATTTCATTATGCTACTTACAACGGTGCGCAATTTAAAATTTATGAATTATTTATTTTTTGAAATTTCCATGTAATATTTCCAGACTTTTATTGATCTCAGATAACTGAAATCATGGGAAGTAAAACTCAGGAAAAGGGGGGACTACCATATAAGATTTTTAATAAACTTGTTAATAATATTGCTTAAATTTTGTCATAGAAGGTGTCAAGAAAAATTATGTCCTTAAATATAGTTTTTTAAAATTATTATTATTATTATTTTGAGATGGAGTCTCACTCTGTTGCCCAGGCTGGAGTGCAGTGGCGCAATCTCGGTTCACTGCAAGCTCCGCCTTCCCGGTTCACACCATTCTCCTGCCTCAGCCTCCAGAGAAGCTGGGACTACGGGTGCCCGCCACCATGCCTGGCTAATTTGTTTTGTATTTTTAGTAGAGACGGGGTTTCACTGTGTTAGCCAGGATGGTCTCGATTTCCTGACCTCGTGATCCACCCGCCTCGGCCTCCGAAAAGTGCTGGGATTACAGGCGTGAGCCACGGCACCCAACCTAAAAATTATTTATTAAATAAATTTGAATTTACTTTAAATGAGTAAATATTTATTTTTAAATGAAAATTTGAAAATAAATTTAATCTTCTCTAAGCAAATTAAAGAAGAATCTCCCTTTACCTTTATATTTTAAAGTCATAATTGGCTGGAATTTAGTTTTATTGCAAGATGCCCTCCAATGAATTTTCAACATACTAGCGGTTTTTGTATGCAATCCTATATTGATCTCAAATTAGTAATGGTTGCTTGAAATGATGTAATGTATATTAATTCATAAACACATAGATGGTAGTTCTCTAAGAAATTGGAATAACTGGACATAAATCCACTGATTGGAAAGAAGGATACCATTCCAATTTGTCATATAGTTGTGTTGATTTTTTTTATATGAGAGGAGGCAGAGACTCGTACCAAGGAACTCATGGAAAAGTTCAGGGACATTTCTTTGATAAAGCTGATTTAAAGTGATACTTCACTCTAAGAAAACTTATTGCCCTTAATTAATTTTTATTATTTACCTAATAATAAAAGGTAGTCAAAATTATTTTATACTTTCTAAACTATAGTTTTCTCTTAGTATTGTAAAGTTGAGTCCCTGTTTTAATCCAAAGATTAGTTTTCCTTAAGCAAATGTTTGCAAAGCATACTCAATGTACTCACAATACTCAACAATTCCATATGCCTTTAAAAAGCAAGTATATTCTGACATGAGAGACATTAGTTGGAATTCACTAACTACCTATAAACAGCCCATACTTACTGCAATTAACATATATAAAGAAAATAATATTTTAAATGTTTAATGCGACAGCATGTAACATTGTTGAAGAGGAAAAAATGTTAACATATTTGTAATTGATGTTAGTTTTAACTGATCTTGGAAGAATAGTAAGAGATGCAGAATGTAATGGAAGATCATTGATTAAATTAGATTTTTAGATCTCTGCATTTTTTATTTATTTAAGCTTTAGAATCATTTATCAGTCAACAATGGAATTTTGTTTGTATTATTAAACTTCACCATACTTTTCATAAAAACAAGTTGTAAAAATTCTATTAAAATGTAAATGTCCAAAATTGTGTAGTTATGTTGTCTTCACCAGATGTAGCCTTAGATTTGATGAGTCTAAGAATAAGAAGAAAATTCTAACAATATTTTCAGATTTTATAACTATATCTATATGATTTTTTATTATATATTCTGATATCTAGATATAAGTGTTATTTCATGTAAAAATTACTATTAAATAAACCCATAACATTTTATTAAAATTCATTTGTGCGATATGAGGTAAATTATAAGCAAGCCAATAAGACAAAAAAAACCCAGATATAATTTGATTAAAATACTGGGGAGAAAGTTACCTTGAGAAATTGACTCAAACATCACTTGAGAGTTATTTATAACTTGAATGTTTAAATTTGGCCACTCAAAGGAGCTTTTTGTCTAAGAGCTTAAAAAAGGAAAGTTTTTTTCTGAAAGTAATCTTCTAATGATTGTGTTATTGACCTTCTTCTATAACATGAGATTTGCTTTTACTCCTTTCATGTTTACTTGACCTCTAAAATATCTTTATTTTTCCAATCATATCAGTGTTGATTTTTCCTCCAAAAATCAGTGTGTGGGAACAGTGGTGTATTTAACTGAAGTTTGCAAAAATAATTCTATTAATCATTTGATTCATTTGAATACTTATGCACTATTTTAGATTTTCTATACAGAATATATGGGACCACTGTTTCCCAGAAGGAGACTGTATAGACAGAACCGATCAGCAGTTAAGAGTATTTGAATACATATCAAAGATAAATTAAAATAACCAGGCTGTGTTATTTCCACACCTAGTGGGTAATGTAAGCCTTCTGAAGACTAACCCTATAATACATAACTCTAAACGAAGAATGCTATGAAACAGAATAACTACCTGAAAATTTTGAAGAGTAAACATAAACGTGAACACAGTGTAAGAAAATGGAAACTTGGAGAAGCCAGTAGAATGGAGGTGAATTTCTTTATGTTTCTTTCTTCCTCCCTCCTTCTCCCCCTCCCTTCTTCCCCCTCTCTCTCTCTCCTTCCCTCTTTCCCCTCTTCCTCTCTTCCTTTCTTCTTTGCCTTTTTCCTACCTTCCTTCATTCCTCCCTTCTTTTCCAGCTTTTTGCTTTTCTTGGGTAGTAGTTACAGGATGACTATATGGACAGCTAAACTTAATGATTTAAAAACACTACGAATTTTCTGGTTGGAAGAACCAGGAAGATGATTCTAAGCCACCAGGAAAATGAGTCTAAGCAACTGCCTAACAGTCAGTCCGGGAAGTTTTGGAGGAGAGAGAGCCAGAGAATAGGATTCTATATAATTCCTGTAGGAACTCCTCAAGAATCTCCCCCTAATTCCCCACCCCCACATCCTAGTAGATGCTAAATAAGACCACTTCAAAGTAGGAAAGAGTCCAGCAAAAGGAATCACTCCTAATGGCCTTCATACTATATGACAGAAAGGCCAATTTCCTATTTCCCTCTGTGGTACGCTAAAAAATAGCTGCCCTCTCACCTGCCCTCACCCCAAAGGTATTCACATCAAATCCTGGAACCTCTGATTGTAGCTTATATGGCAAAATATGTGATTAAATTAAGGATCCTGAGAGAAGGAGTTTATCTTGAATTATCATGTGAGCCCTAAATGAATCAAATGTATCCTTATAAGAGAAAAGAAGAGAGTTTCGAGAGTAACTCCCAAAAGAATAGAGGATGATAGGAAGTTGGAGGCAGAGCTTGCACTGATGTGGGCTCAACAAAGGAATGCTGCCAGCCCCAGAAACTGGAAGAAGCAGGGAGTTCAGTCTCTCTTGGAGCCTGCCAACACTGATGTTGGACTTCTGTTCCCCCAAACTGTGAGAGAATAAATGTATTTTTATTGTTTTAAGCCACCATGTTTGTAGTAGTTTGTTCCTGCACCACAGGACAAAAATACACTGTCTCTCCAGATGGGGATATCCCCTGTGGAACTATTGCTCCAGGATGATATATAGCACAATAAACAAAAGTTATAATTAAATTTCCTCACTCAAATTTCTACTTAACGCTTTTATTAAATAAGAGTGAAATAGGAAGGAATAACATTTGAATCCCATGACTTTTCTGTAGAAGGATGTATTACTGTGAATACATTTATGACATTTTATGTTTAATAAGTTTTATTACAATGTTAACTTAGAAGATGAAACAATGCAAACACCATTTAAAAACATCAATGTAATGATAATATTTAGGTGGCTTAGGGTATAGAAATATAAGTAAAGAAAAAATTGGTGCCCTTAATTTTAACCAGCTTATTTTTTCAATTTGTGGGTGTTTGGAGAAAACAATGTGATACGGTTTGGCTATGTCCCCACCCAAATCTCATCTTGAGTTGTAGTTCTGATAATTCTCACATGTTGTGGGAGGGACCTAGTGGGAGATAATTGAATCATGGGGGTGGATATCCTTATGCTGTTCTCATGATAGTGAGTGAGTTCTCATGAGATCTGATGGTTTTATAAGGGCTTGTCCCCCTTTGCTTGGCACTTGTCTGTCCTGCTACCATGTGAAGAAGGACACATTTGCCTCCCATTCCACCATGATTGTAATTTTCCTGAAAGTTACTCAGCCATGTTGAACTCTGAGTCAATTAAAACTCTTTCTTTTGTAAATTACCCAGTCTCAGGCAGTTCTCTATAGCAGCATCAGAACAGACAAATACACACTGTAACCATGTTTCCTCTGCTCTCACACCAACACAACAATCAATACAGAAGACTCTGTGACCAAATGTGGGAGCAGTTTCTTCCCACCACCAAGTGAGCAAACAGTTCTTCAGTGGACACCAGCTGGGCGTTCTGTAATTTTTTCTGACACTATCTACCTGGAGATAGTGTCGGATCCCTCAGGTTGATAGCTCAATCCACAAGACTGCCTAACCCCATACCAGGCACAATTTTGGGCCTCCAGGACTTCTGACCTAAGCTTCAAGTTGAGGTTTCCATGACCCCCTCTTTGGGTTTAATTAATTAGCTGGAACAGCTCACAGAAATCAAGAAAACACTTACATTTACAGGTTTATTACAAAGGACACCACAAAGGATGCAAATGAAGAGACACATAGGGCAAGATATGGGGGAAGAGGCATGAGCTTCTATGACCTCCCTGGGAATGTCACCCTCTAGGAACCTCCACATGTTCAGCCATGTGGAAGCTCTCCAAACCCAGTACTTTTGGGTTTTTGTGGACAACCTTGTAGAAATGTAACTGGCCTCCAGGTTGTGGGGTGAGACCCTGGAAGGTCATATGACCAACTATAAGAAAGTCAGGGGAAGATTTGTATAAGGTTAAGGTCACATTTGAAAAGTAAAAGACATTTCCCCAGGTTGTTATCTGCTCCTGCATCTAAAATATTTAAATTACATTAGAGATTTCATATGGTTTTCCTATTGTTCATGACAACTTTTTTTCTCCAGTATATCTAAATTTGTATTCTACTGAAAATGTTATTCCTTTTTACCTAATCTTTTACTATTTCTAAAAAAGTTTTTAGATTTTCTTGTGTTTCTCAGTACACCTTGCTATTACCTGAAAATCTTCTTATTTATATTAATTATTTGTAGTTCTTTGACTATCTGTTGCTTTGACTGGCTTTTCTGGAACAATGTAACATAATGAAATTTTCGGTCGCCTAATTTTGTTCAAATGATTTTTACTGTTTCATCACAATGTAACATGTTTACAGTTGCTTTGTAATAAATATTTTATAACACTAAGAATGGATCCTAGTCTTTTAAAATACTATATTATTTAAGAGTTTTTAATGTCAGTTTTATCAGTCTTTTGCAAATTAGGTTAAAAAATGGTAGAATGTTTTGTGATACCGCTTGTTAGAAACATTTAAAAAAATTCATTGAAAACGTCTTTTGACCTAAATATTTGGTGTGGTAATTGGAAATATTTTTTATTCTTGTCTATATATGATTTCTTTACTGTTGAGGTTTTGTGTGTGCGTGTATTTTTAATTTTATTTTTAGAAGTTTTAAGTTCACAGAAATATTGAGCAAAAAATACAGAGTTCCCATATACCCCTTGTTCCCCGCCTTAGCCTATCCAACTATCAGCATCCTATACCAGAATGATACATTTTTTAAAACCAATGAATCTAACACAGTAACACATTATTATCATCCAGAGTCAACAGTTCACATTACAGTTCACCAGCAGCATTGTATATTCCGTAGGTTTGACAAATGTATAATGACATTTATCTAGCATTGTAGTATCATTCAGAACAGTTTTCACTGCCTTAAAAATCCTCTGTGCTCCTGCGAGAGTCTTCTCTCCCTTCCCCCAGAGCAATCACTGAATGTTTTATTTTCTTTGTACTTTTTGCCTTGTCATGTAGTTAAAATCATGCAGTTTATGGATTTTTAAAATGACTTATTTCACTTAGTAATATGCATGTAAATCTCCTCCATGCCTTTTCATTGCTTAGTAACTCATATTTTTTAGTTTCCAATAATAGTCCATTGTCTGGATGTTCTACAGTTTATTTATCCATTCACCTACTAAAGAACATCTTGGTTGGTTTCAAGTTTTGGCAATTATGAATAAAGTTACTATAAACGTCATGTGCAGGCTTTTGTGTGGACATATATTTTCAACTCATTTTAGTAAATACAATGGGGTATGATTACGTGGATCATATGGTCAGAGAATGTTTGTTCAGTTTTGTAAGAAACTGTGGAAGTGTCTTGCAAAGTGGTTTTACCATTTTGCATTCCCACAGCAATTAGGTATTATTGTCAGTGTTTTGGAATTTGACCATTTTAGTAGCTGTGCAGTGGTTTTCACTGTTGTGCTAACTTGCAATTCAGTAATGACATGTGGTGTTGATCATCTTTTCATATGCTTATTTGCCATCTGTATATCTTCTTTGATTAGCTATTTGATCGTTTGCCCATTTTTTAATCCAGTTGTTTATTTTAGCTTTGTAATTTAAATTTTTAGTTTGCTTGGCTTTAGTATTTCCTAAGCTCACTGCATTGAATGCTTAAATAATTTATTTCATATTATTATTTCTGTAATAAATTTGAATTTGTATTTTCCTAAACACAACTTTTAATACATCTTGTAACTATTGACAAAAAATTATTTAAATATCCTGCATTTTCACTCTTGATTTTCCTTTACATTTTTTTTTTTTTTTTTGAGACAAAATTTCTCTCAGGCACCCAGGCTGAAGTGCAGTGGCATGATCATATGGCATGATCAGAGAAGCCTTGATCTCCCAGGCTCAAGCAATCCTCCCACCTCAGCTCTGGAATAGCTGAGACTAGAGGCACATACCACCACACACAGGTAATTCTGTCAATTCATTTTTTTTTCCAGACATAGGGTCTCACTATTATTTCCAGGCTAGTCTTAAACTCCTCGGCTCAAGCCACCCACCCACCTCAGTCTCCCGAAGTGCCAGGATTACAGGTGTGAGTCTCCATGCCTGGCCTTGTCTTTTTGAAAAGATAGGGTTTTTTCGTTTGTTTGTTTTGTGTGTGTGTGTATGTGTAAAAATTTTTAAGTTGATACATAGCACACATACTGAAAGGTACATTACTTTCTGGTAGTGTACTACTCTTGATTTTCAGAGCAACTAATCTGTGAATCCCCAAACAAGTTAAAAATAAAATATTACCTGCAACTCAAAAGCCCAATTCATACCTTCTATTCACTACTCATCGCTCCTCCTGAAGGCAAAGAAAAACCCTGACTTTCATGTTATTTTAATTTCCATAGATTAATCCTGCCAAATTTGACATTATACAATGTTAACTATATTGAATAATTAATCAGATATTGTTTGGTAGATTTTTATGTATAGAAGCCATTTCCTATTTTAAAAATAATTATGTATAGTATTGTATTATATAATATAAATATAACACTATCCATTTTATAGTTCATGGGCATTTTATTTGTTTTCGTTTTTGGCTATTGTGAATATTGAGGTACACATTAATGAGTATATTCTCAAGAATAAAAATGTTAGTCATAGGATATGAGAATTTTTATTAATCCTGCCAAGAATTTCCCACAGTCTTTGTGTCATTTTATATTTCCACCAGCTGTGAATATTTCTCACTGATACACTGTTTTGCCTTAGTGAAATATTTTTTATCCCCAAATTTTGAAAATATTCTTTTTATGTTTTCTTCTAGAGAACTTACATATTTTAAAATTAACATGTGTATGTACAGTCCAAATTTAACAAAAAACATGTAAGGTGTAATGACAAAGTCAACACCCATTTGTTGTTCTTTTATATGGTGTCTTTGTCTATTTTGTGTTGCTATTATATAATGTTTGTTCATAAAGAAAGGCAGTTTATTGAGCTCACAGTACTGCAGGCTGAGAAATCTAAGGGCATGGCCCTGGCTTCTGGTAAAAGCTCTTATGCTGCATCACAATCATAATGTAATGGAAAGATTCAAAGAGAAAGTGGACATGTATGAAGAGGCCTGCTGGCTTTACAAAAACCACCTCTGGCAGGAAATAATTTATTTCTGTAAAAATCAGTCTCTTGAGAGTGAGATCTCACTGCTGCAAGAACAACACCAAACCATTCATGAGGGTTCTGCTCCCATAACTTAAACACCTTTCACTGAGCCCCATCTCCCAACATTTGCAATGTTGGGTGTATTAGTCTTTTCTCACACTGCTATAAAGAACTACCTGAAACTGGGTAATTTACAAAGAAAAGAGGTTTACATGACTCAAAGTACTGCACACTTAATGGGCAGCATGACAGGGAGGCCTCAGAAAACTTTTAAACCATCAGATCTCATGAGAGATCTTGTTATTATGAGAATCCAAGATCCAAGCACCTCCAACCAGGCCCCTCCCCTGATACGTGAGGATTACAATTTGATATGAGATTTGGGTGAGAACACAGAGCCAGACTATATTATTCTCCCTCTGGCACCTCCCAAATCTCCTGTTATTCTCACCTTTTGAAACCATACATGCCTTTCCAACAGTCCCCCCAAATCTTAACTCATTCCAGCATTAACTCAGAAGTCCAAGTCCAAAGTCTCACCTGACACAACGCAAGTCCCTTCTGCCTGTGAGCCTATAAAATCAAAAGCAAGTTACGTACTTCCTAGATACAATGGGGGTACAGGCATTAGATAAATGCTCCCATTACAAAAGGAATAAAATACAGTGGGGGTACAGGCACTAGATAAAAGCTCCCATTACAAAGCAGCTGCATGGATCATGCAAGTTCAAAACCCAGTGGTGCAGTCATTAAATCTTAATGCTCTGAAATAATCTCCTTTGACTCCATCCCTCACATACAGGGCACACTGATCAAGTGGTGGGCTCCCACAGCCTTGGGTAGCTCTGCCCCTGTGGCTCTGCAGGGTAGAGCCTCATTCCTGGCTGCTTTCATGGGCTGGCATTGAGTGCCTGTGGCTTTTCCAGGTGCATGGTGCAATCCATCAGTGGATCTACAATTCTGGGTTCTGGAAGATATTGATCCTCTTCTCACAGATCCACTAAGCAGTTCCTCAGTGGTGACTTTGTATAGTGGCTCTGACTCCACATTTCTCCTCCATATTGCCCTAGTAGAAGCTCTCCATGAGGGCTCTGCCCCTGCAGCAGGCTTCTGCCTGGACACTTAGGCGTTTCGGTACATCCTTGAAATGTAGGCAGAGGTTCCTAAACCTCAACTCTTGCCTTTTGTGTACTCACAGGCCCTACGCCATGTGGAAGCTGCCAAAGCTTGGGGTTTGTACCTTATGAAGCAATGGCTTGAGGTGTGCCTTGGTCCCTTTTAGCCACAGCTGGAGCTGGAGTGGCTGGGATGCAAGGTGCCATGTTCTGAGGCTGTACGGAGCATTGGGATCCTGGGCCTGGCCCACAAAACCATTTTTCCCTTCTAGGCTTCTAGGCCTGTGATAGGAGGGGCTTCTGCAAAGGTCTCTGACATGTCCTGGAGACATTTTCCTCATTGTCTTGGCTATTAACATTCAGCTCCTCATTACTTAGGCAAATTTCTGCAACCATCTTGAATTTCTCCCTAGATATTGTATTGTTGTTTTTTGTTTTGTTTTGTTTTCTTTTCTACCACATAGTCAGGATGCAAATTTTTCAAACTTTTATACTCTGCCTTTAAATATGTGTTCCAATTTCATACCATCTCCTTTCCACATGTATGAGCATTCTCTTTTAAACACAGACAGGTCATGCAATACATATGACTGCATGTTTTTTTTATCAAAAGTCAGGTTATATCTTGAATGCTTTGATGCTTAGAAATTTGTCTGGCTAGATATCCTAAATAATCTTTTTCAGGTTCAAAGTTCGACAGATACCTAGGACAAGGGCAAAATGTTGCCAATCTCTTTGCTAAAGCATAGCAAGAATGACCTTTATTCTAGTTCCCAATATTTCCTCATCTCCATCTGAGATCACCTCAGCCTGGACTTCACTTTCCATATCACTACCAGCATTTTGATCAAAATCATTCAACCGGTCTCTAGGAAGACCTTTCCACATGCTCCTGTCTTCTACCAAGCCTTCCGAACTGTTCCAACTTCTGCTCATTACTCAGTTCCAAAGTTGCTTCCACATTTACAAGTATTTTTATAGCAGTGCCCCAGTATTGGTACTAATTTTCTGTGTTAGTCTGTTCTCACACTGCTATAAAGAACACCTGAGATTGGGTAATATATGAATAATAGAGGTTTAATTGACTCACAGTTCTGCAGGCTTAACAGGAAGCACCACTAGGAGGCCTTAGGAGACTTACAATCATGGCGGAAGGCGAAGGGGAAGCAAGCACATCCTTACCTTGGCAAGGCAGGAGAGAAAGAGCAAGAGAGGAAGTTCCACACACTTTTAAATCATCAGATCTCATGAGAATTCACTCACCATCATGAGAACAGCATGGTGGAAATCTGCCCCCATGATCTGGTCACCTCCCAACAGGCACCTCCCCTGACATGTGGAGATTACAATTTGACATGAGATTTGAATGGGGATACAGAGACAAACCATCTTATTGGGGGTCAAATTTCAGTATGAGTTTTGGTGAGGACAAACAAATCATTTCCAAACGATAGTCTATGGCTATCTAATTAAGTCAGAACCATTTATTTAAATGCTTATTCTTTTTACAGCTGCTTTCTACCACTTTATAATTAATCAAAAGTCTACATATTTTGGGGTCAATTACTGGATTCTATTGGATTGATTTCTTGCACAAATATCCCAATGATTTAATTGTTGTAATGTAATGATAAGTATCGAGGTCATCTTACTAAGGTAGGAGAGGAGGAAGGAGAATTAGTCAGGAAGAGGCCATGACACAAACACGATAAAATCTAGACCAACACAATGAGATAGATTATCTGTACTAAAAAGGAATTTCTCTTTTGGAGGGAAAATCTAGATCCTGCTACCCCATCATGATTAGTTACTACTGTGCTTAGTTATTGCCTGGTGGCTACTCAGATACAGCGCTACCTTTTGTTGAGTCCAACAGTGGATTCTGAAATTATAATGACTAGGGGCTGTAAGTCAACTTCTCCAACCTAGAGAGCAAGTTCTTTCTTGGAAGGAGTAATAAGCATCTCACTTCTAGGGCTGCTGCATGTATTAATGTTTTCTGCCTCCAGAGAAAATTTATGTTTGCCTCTATCAGGTGACTATGTCAGATCACCTTAACCTAATCAGCAGCTGGGAAGATGTCAAGCTGTGCTTCACTAATAGTAAGAAGCCATTCATTACAATACAGGACTTTAAGTACTGAAAGAAAAATATAATATTAAAGCAAATATTAGGTTTAGTGAGGCAGTGATGTTGAAAAATAACCATGTTTATGGCAAAAGAGTTACCCATTGTTACTAACAAAGCAGTGGAAAATCATGACCAGATATTTTCTACTGCATATACCATAGACTATTTGAATCTTTCCAATCATCCAAGCTTCCTTACTTAATAGTCTTTAGACTATAAAATTCTTCATAGTCTTCCTATATATCCTTCAGCTCTACTTATCAATTAGCTCCCTTAAATGTTCACTTGCTGAAAGGACTTGCTGGACTCAGTTTACACTCTTGGAACAGATTTATCATGGGTTAAGAATACTATATGCCAATAGAAAGAAAGAATTTACATTTAAAGGGAATCTTAAGTGTACACTAAAATCGATGGCTGTCATGAACATAAATAGAAAAAATATTTATAGCCTATCCAGTTAAATTCAGCAATATATGAAGATGATAGTCCATCATGACCTGCTAGAATTTTTCCCAGTAATGCAGGATTGGTTAAACCTTCAAAAGTAATCAGCACCATTCACATTAAGAGTATAAAGGAGAAAAATTATGAACCCATTAGCATATGGCGGTATTTGGCAAAATATAATGTGTACTCATGACAAAAATCCTCAGTATACTAAAAAGAAAAGAAAACTTTTTCAATATGATACAAGATATCTGTATAAACCTACTGCTAACATCAGATACACAGCTCATGTTTTGAACACTCTACCTTTCCTTCTGTTAGAAACAAAGCAAGTATGTCTACCATCAGTCACTGATATTAGATTCAGATTGTACAGGAGGCCTTAACAAATTCAACCAGGAAAGGAAAAAAGTAAAAAGGCATAACAATTTAAAAAGAAAGGGAGAAATGTCTGTCTCACAGCCATATTAGAACTAATATATTTATTATTATCTACTAGAAGTAATATGTTTAGCAATGGTACATGTTACAAAAACTTTAGCTGTTTTTAGTAATACCATTTTGAAATATTTCATGACTTTATGTTACTATGAAAAAACACAACAATGTACACTAAATTAATAAATAATAATCATTTATTAGGCTACTAAAAATCTCAATTTTCATTAAATATATGCTCTTTGTTGTATTTAAAAACCAATAATATTTAAACCAATATTCCTATGAAAATGTCCATTATCTCAGATGTTAGATTCTTGGGATAGTTTGAGAAAATATGATTAAAAACCACTCATAAAATTGTAGGAAGAAATGTGAAAAACTTACAAATGTGTGAAACAATTAACAAATTAATATAAAGTGTATTTATGGGGCCCTTGATATACTATCCAAGTTCCTTCAAGTACAGAAAAAGAAACATAAAAGTTGACAACATTTGACCAAACTTAATAAATAGGTGAAAAAATTAGAATCATCACAAAAATGAAGACAAAATTAGAGAGAGAATAAGAGTAAATTGATTTTGCTCACAATTGGCAAAATAGTAAAGAGAACAGAAAATGGAAATTTAAAAAGTGAGCCAAAGAAAATGAATAAAAGATAAAATGGACCATAGACAAAATTATAAAGTCTATAATTTGGGACAGAGGTGGAGGAGATCCTATGGCATTGCTCATGTTTTGAACACTCTACCTATTGCCCCTGGGACAATAGACGTTAGAATAATAATTAGCTCTATTTGTTAAAACAGACAAATGTCAACACCTCAAGCATTATATAATGTGTTTACTTTTTACTTTTTCCTAATAAAAGTTACTTGCCTTTATTTGGAGTTATACCCTCTATGTCATCTGACCATCAAAATTACCATTGTAGGAGAAAAGAGAAATAGCTGAGGCACCACTGCACACCAAGCTATGTGACAGAACAAGACCCTGTCTCAAAAACAAACCAAAAAACCAATAACCAAAGAAACAAACACAAAAGGGATGTTACAGAAAATCAAATCTGAATGATCAATAAACATGAAAAATAGAGATGGGGAAATGGAAATTAAATAGCAAGAAGCTATTACTTTATGTATATCTTGCAGCCAAAATTATTATAATAATTAGTCATCATCATCATTTGGTAATATTTATCACTTTGTTTACAAGAGGAAATGAGCAGAATCATATATAACCAGATAATATATGAGTAATTACACCTTTACTTATTCCTTATGTTTTTGTTACTACTTTAGAAAATTAATCTGGAATTCCAGTACTTTTTGAAGTACTTGAAACTAATTCCATAAAATAAAACCTTTCATACATAAAAATTATGAATATTAAAATAGTTAAATTAGGGTATTTTAAGAATATAAAAAGCCTTAAAACTAACAATGCAGATTTATTCCTAATAACTTGGAGAAAATTTCATAATTTGCTATTTAGTAAGAAAACCAAAATTAATTAAAATGCTAAGATCACAGTTATATATTTATATGCAAATATCAGTCATCTATACATCACAGAATAAAATTTAAAATAAAAAGAGTAATATGTACACACCTTCAAATATGTATCCAATAGATTAGACAAAAATGAACAAATAGCCTTTCAGTTTCTTAATTGTGAAATAGAAAGGTGACTTAAAATATATTTGAAATAACATGGCTGAAATCATTACTTAGTTTCATATTACTCTATGGATATATGTGTTACACTTTGAAAATATTGTATCCTTTTGCTCTTTGTAAAAACTGACAAAGTAGAAGTTTTGAATATTTATTTATATCCAGCAGCTTTAAAAATAGTATGTACATTGTGTTTACAGAAAATTAATATTCATCCAGAGAGATAAACATTTAGTTGAAATGGTACAAAATTCAAACATTGTGAGTATAACTTCCTCCTCTGATTCAAGAGTTAAATTATTTTGTTGAAATGCCTAGTGTTTGAAAACCAATATAATATTTTAGTTCTGAGTATTTGTGAAGAACCTTGGTTGAAGAGTCATGGAGAAAAATAAAGAAAGAGAAAACTGACATTTTTGTTCTCACTTGCCAAAGGTATTTTACAAACCTAAGAGCTACAGATGATTTAAAGTTCAATATTTTTGACTATAGATTTAAAAATGTAATTACTTTGTTTTTCTCTGTTCTTCATAAGATTTGTTTTCACAATCCACATTTGTTTCAATACTACAAGTTTGTATTAACCTTTAGGGCAGTGAAATAAAATTGTTACAGGTTTTGTAATTAGCTGTGGTTGTAAAAGTCAGACATTCCGAAGGCAGAACTCACTGTCAGAGTGAACATCTGATGAAAGCCCAAATGCACTTGCAGAATAAATATGTTGCTGTAGCAACCAGTCCTCATTTGCTACCAACAGAAGAAAAACAAACAGAAAATGAGTAAAATGCCTCACGCTTCAATTTAAAAACACAGGTATTCCATAAGAAATTATGGATAAAATTTTTTAATTCAACATTTTAACTAACAATAAGTGACAGCAACTGTTATACTGTATTTTAAAATAAACCCATCAGAAGTAGGAAATATAAAATAATGTCTAAGCCTCCGAAAGTACAAATTTTGGGGCAAAAGAAATTTGCTTACCTTTAACATCAGTTTATTTTGTTTTAGTTTCTCATAAAACATTTTTCTCTGAGATTAGTTGTTGCTTCCCTGGAGGTTAAATATCACCACTGATATAGTATATTGATACATGTTCTTCCATATCAAAAAACATTTCATAAGCATCTTTGGGAGGACTAGAGCAAAGTGGAGCCTGTCTTAGTTTGGGCTGCTATAACAAAACTATCATAGACCAAGTAGCTCATAAACAACAGACATTTATTTCTTACAGTTCTGAAGGCTGAGAAGTCCAAGATGAAGGCTGAGAGGTCCAAGATCACGGCTCAGTCAGATTTGTTGTCTAATGAGGACCCATTTCCTTAGAGATGACACCTGCTAGCTATGTCCCAGAAAGTGAAAGGGGCAAATGAATGGGTGCTAATTCCATTCATTTGGGCTACACCACCATGAGGTAATTGCTTCCAACAGGTCCTCCTAATACCATCACATTGTGGGTTAGATTTCAACGCATGAATTTTGGGAGAACAAAACCTTTAGACCATACTAGGAGCTTTCTTGAATGACAGACAAGGTTCCTGGCTTCTAGCAATGCAATAAATCTCATGTGAATTAAAGATGTTGAAAGAACAGAATGAAATGTGATACAAATACAGTAAAATAAGCTTTATGACTATCACAGACAGTATTGTAAATGTAAATATTAGGTGTCGATTTGGCTGGATTAAGACATAGCTAGAGAACTGGTAAAGCATTACTTCCAGGTGTATCTGTGAGGGTGTTTCTAGAAGAGACTGGCTTGTAAGTCAGTGGACTGAGTGAGATAGATTGGCCTTCAGTGTGGGTGGGCACCTGGAGGTCTGGATAGAAACAAACAAAAAAATCAGTGAAAATATTTTTTTTTCTCTCTCTCCTGAAGCTGAGACACCTTCCTCCTGTCATCCTTGGACATCAGAACTCTCGGCTCTCTGGCCTTGGGAATCCAGGACTTAAACCCACAGCCCCCATAGTTCTCAGGCCTTGAGCCTCAAACTGAGAATTATATTATTAGCTTCTTTGGTTCTGAAGCTTTTGAACTTAAACTGTGTGCAGTTTGCTACTGGTATCCCAGTGTCTCCAGCTTGCAGATGGACTGTTATGGAACTCCTGAGCATCCATAATTGTGTGAGACAATTCTCCTAGTAAATCTCCTCTTATATATCTATATCTATATCTATCTATTGGTTTTGTCTCTCTGGAAAGCCCTAATACAACTAACACAAAATCAAAGTGCATTTCAGAAAGGTAGGCCTAAAAAGCACATATTTAGAGTGAAGTGAGAGGGAAACCACAATATGAAATCTTCCTTCAGACAAGATTGCTTTAGCTGTACCTGCTGCCTCTTTTTTTGGTTAAACTAAAACATATCCAGATCAATCAGACTAGGTCATATGTACATTTGTGTTTCAAAATTTCTTTAATAAGCTCTAATGGTTTTTCAGTCTAACGGTACTTGATTTCTTTTTAAATTATATCTAACAACACAAAAGCAAATTTTAAATATTAAAGATTGAAAACAAGTTATAGAGGCTATTTTAAGGTCATGCAAAAAAGAAAAATACCTCACATGTTAACATAGTTTAGTTAAAACATTTAAGAAATTGAATTCTTAAATTCATCCAAGCTTGAAAAAGAAAGCTGAAAACTGCAGGACTAAGCATTTTTATAATATTAATAGAAATCCATTTTCCATTTTCTTTTCTGGCTTTTACTCAAAGAAAAAAAATTAAAATGAAAAAAATTTAAAAAGGAAGACTATATTTAAATTGAAGAATTGACAGAAACACTATTCATGTGGTTAATCTTTTATTAAGATATATGTAAGATGTTATTTTGATCTAAGTCGGAGATTATAAAACAATATAAAAATTAATTTTTAGGCCGGGCACAGTGGCTCATGCCTATAATCCCAGCACTTTGGGAGGCTGAGTTGGGCAGATCACCTGAGGTCGGGAATTCAAGACCAGTCTGACCAACATGGTGAAAGCTCCTCTCTACTAAAAATACAAAATTAGCTGGACGTGGTGGTGCATGCCTGTGATCCCAGCTACTTGGGAGGCTGAGACAGGAGAATCGCTTGAACCCAGGAAGCAGAGGTTGTGGTGAGCCGAGATTGTGCCATTGCACTCCAGCCTGGGCAACGAGAGAGAAACTCCATTTCAAAAAATAATAATAATATATATATACACATATATTTTTAAATATGACATCACATGGTCAGGTACAGACACTAATGTGAAATTTACTTTTTTATTTTTCAAAATAAATGCCAGTGAACTTACCCAAGCCACTGTAAAAGTAAAAAAACTACAATTCTGCACTTTTAAATGTTTAGTTAAAAAAAAAATTTAAGCTATAGCTCACCAAAGTACAAGTGGCACAACTCACCATCTCCCCAAGTGATCCACTAGCAAAATTTTTTACTGAAGGATGCAAAGTATTGATCCTGGGCGTGTCTGTGAGGGCGTGGCCAAAGGAGATTAACATTTTAGTCAGTGGGCTAGGAAAGGGAGGCCCACCCTTAATGTGGGTGGGCACCATCTAATCAGCTGCCAGCATGGCTAGAATATAAGCAGACCAAAAAATGTGAAAGGAGAGACTACTGGCCTAGCGTTCTAACCTACATCGTTCCTCCATGCTGGATGCTTCCTGCCCTTGAACATCGGACTCCAAGTTCTTCAGGTTTGCAACTTGAACTGGCTCTTCTTACTCCTCAGCCTGTAGACAGCCTATTGTGTGACCTTGTGATCATGTGAGATAATACTTAATAAACTCTTATATATATATTTATATATACATTTATATATTTATATATATTTATTTATATTTATATGTATTTATATATATGTATTCTATTAGTTCTGTCCCTCTAGAGAACCCTGACTAATACAACCCAAAATCGAGTCCACATTTACTTATTGCATGTCTGCTGTGTATAAAACTCTCAAGATAGAAAAATAATGCCTTGGGTATTGTCAATAATGAATTTACAATCTATTAAAATAAATGACTATGTATGTGCATAATATTACAAACAAATTAGTAATAATACAAGGGACAACGAGGAACGCAGACTTCTTAATATTATCATATTTGATTGATGTGTTAAGAAATGTTATTACCTTAAAGATGGGATAGCACAAAAAATGAACTGTAAAGAATGAATGATTCTGACATAGAGGTTAAGTGTGTAGGTCTGAATAGATAGATGTGGAAAAGAAGTAAAGTTTATTCTGGAATCGAATAATTGTATACTTTGACTTAAATGTAAGACAGGAAAGTAGTCGGGAAGCAAAGTACTTTAATTGAATAAAAGCCAAAATTTGTAGTACCATGAATTCTGGGTGACTATATTCTGGCAACAAATTAAATCATAACCCTGCATCTTTCTACGGGTATTAAGATGCTGGTAACTAGATATAAAATAATGATGATGATCAAAATATTCGCTTTATTACCAATAATCAAGATGGATGCAGACTGGGCCTATGATCAAATTTTCTCCCTAGTAATCTATGAATGTACTTAAAAATGTGAGCCTTTTGACTTATCCTCATGGAGAGCTGGTTATTGGAAATGTTACTTAGACAACTGCTTAGAAGATCTCATTGAGGAGGTGTTGCAAAGGGAGATGATATATAATCATGCCCTTTGACAGATGTAAACATGGCTTTTTAACACACATGAATATGACTTGCTTGTTAATCATTTTATTGATATATAATGATTGTGCATATTTCTGGAGTACATGTGATGTTTTGATACATGCATAAAATGTACAGTAATGAAATCAGGGTAATTGAGATATCTATTATCTCAAATACTTATAATTTCTTTGTGTTGTGGACATTCTAAAATCTTTTTTTAGATACTTTGAAATACACAATAAGCTATTACCAACTACAGATATCCCACTGTTCTATTGAACTCCAGAATTTATTCCTTCTATCTAACTGTATTTTTTTTTACCCGTATTTAGTCCATTTTCATACTGATGATAAAGACATCAGAGACTGGGCAATTTACAAAAGAAAAAGGTTTATTGGACTTACAGTTTTACACGGCTGGGGAAGCCTCACAATCATGGCAGTAGGTGAAAGGCACATCTCACATGGCACCAGACAAGAGAAGAGAGATTGTGCAGGGAAACTCCTGTTTTTATATAACCATCAGATCTCATTAGACTTACTCACTATCACAAGAACAGCACAGGAAAGACCTGCTCCAGTGATTCTATTCCCATGGGGTTCCTCCTGCAACACGTAGGAATTCAAGATGAGATTTGGGTGGGGACAGAGCCAAACCATATCATTCCACCCATGGCTCCTCCCAAATCTCATGTCCTCACATTTCAAAACCAGTGATCCCTTTCCAACAAGTTCCCCAAAGTCTTAACTCACTTAAGAATTAACTCAAAAGTCCATAGTCCAAAGTCTCATTTGAGAAAAGGCAAGTCCCTTCCGCCTATGAGCCTGTACAATCAAAAGCAAGTTAATTACTGCTAGATACAATGGGGGTACAGGCATTGGGTAAATACAGCCATTCCAAATTGGAGAAATTGGCCAAAACCAAGGGGTTACAGGTCCCATGAAAGTCTGAAATCCAGCGAGTTAGTCAAATCTTAAAGCTACAAAATGGTATCCTTTGACTACATGTCTTACATCCAGTTCATGCTGATGCAAGAGGTGGGTTCCCATCATCTTGGGCAGCTCCACCCCTGTGACTTTGCAGCATACAGCCTCCCTTCTGGATGCTTTCACAGGTTGGTGTTGAGTGTCTATGAATTTTCCAGGTGCACAGTGCAAGGTATCGGTGGCTCTACCATTCTGAGATCTGGAGGTCGGTGGCCCTCTTCTCACAGCTCCACTGGGCAGTGCTCCAGTAGAGACTCTGTGTTGGGGCTCCAATCCCACATTTCCTTCTGCACTGCCCTAGCAGAGGTTCTCCATGACAGCCCCACCCCCGCAGCAAACTTCTCCCTGGACACACAGGTATTTCCATAAATGCTCTGAAATCTAGGCGGAGGTTCCCAAACTTCAATTCTTGACTTCTGTGCACCCACAGGCTCAACACCATGTGGAAGCTGCTGAGGCTTGGGGCTTGCACCCTCAGAAGCCACAGCCCGAGCTGTATTTTGGCCCCTTTTAGTCATGGCTGCAGTGGCTGGGACACAGGCACAAAGTCCCTAGACTGCACACAGCACAGGGACCCTGGGCCCAGCCCAAAAAAATATTTTTGATTGCTAGGCCTCAAGGCCTGTGATAGGAGGGCTTGCCGTGGAGACCTCTCACATGCCCTGAAGATTTTTTCCCCATCACCTTGGGGATTAACATTTGGGCCCTCATTACTTATGCAAATTTCTGCAGCTGGCTTGAATTTCTCCTCAGAAAATGGGATTTTCTTTTCTATCACACTGTCAGGCTGCAAATTTTCTGAACTTTTATGCTCTGTTTCCCTTTTGAAACTGAATGCCTTTAACAGCACCCAAGGCACCTCTTGAGTGCTTTACTGCTTAGAAATTTCTTCTGCCAAATACCCTAAGTCATCTCTCTCAAGTTCAAAGTTCCATAAATCTCTAGGGCAGGGGTAAAATGCTGCCAGTCTCTTTGTTAACATAACAAGAGTCACCTTTTCTCCAGTTCCCCAAAAGTTTCTCATCTCCATCTGAGACCACCTCAGTCTGGACTTTATTGTCCATATCATTATTAGCATTTTGGACAAAGCCATTCAACAAGTCTCTTTGGATTTCCAAACTGTCCTACAAAGTTTCGAACTCTGAGACCTCCAAACTGTTCCAAAGTCACTTCCACATATTCAGGTATCTTTTCAGCAGCACCCAAATCTACTGGTACCAATTTACTGTGTTAGTCTGTTTCCATGCTGCTGATGCTGATAAACACAGGGAAATTTACAAAAGAAAGAGATTTATTGGACTTATAATTCCATGTGGCTGGAAGCCCTCACAATCCATGGCAGGAGGTAAAAGTCACATCTTACATGGCAGCAGACAAGAGAAGAGAGCTTGTGCTGGGAAACTCCCGTTTTTATATAACCCTCAGATCTCCTGAGACTTATTCACTATCATGAGAACAGCAAGAGAAAGACCTGATCCAATGATTCAGTTATCTCCCACCAGGTCTCTCCCACAGCTTGTGGGAATTCAAGATGAGATTTGGGTGGGGACACAACCAAACCATATCAGTACCCATTAATCAAACTCTCTTGATTTTCCCATCCTCTCTACTTTCTCAGGCTCTGCTAAACACAACTCTACTGTTTATCTCCATGAGATCAACTTTTTTAGCTCCCACATATGAGTGAGAACTTGAGATATTTGTCTCTCTGTTCCAGTTTTATGTAATTCAACATAATGATTTCCAAAGCTATGCATGTGGCTGCAAATTAGAGTCTCATCGTGCTTTTTGGGTGAATAATATTCCATTGCATAATATATACAACACATTTTTTTATCTATCCATTGATGGACACTTAGGTTGATTCTACATCTTGGCTATTGTGAACAGCACTGCTTTTCTTTTTTCTTTTTCTTTTTTTTTTGAGATGGAGTCTCGCTCTGTCACCCAGGCTGCAGTACAGTGGCCCAATCTCGGCTCACTGCAAGCTCTGCCTCCCAGGTTCATGCCATCCTCCTGCCTCAGCCTCTGGAGCAGCTGGGACTACAGGCATCTGCCACCACGCCCAGCTAATTTTTTGTATTTTTAGTAGAGATGGGGTTTCACCGTGTTAGCCAGGATGGTCTCGATCTCCTGACCTCGTGATCTACCTGCCTCAGCCTCCCAAAGTGCTAGGATTACAGGCGTGAGCCACAATGCCCAGCCAGCACTGCTTTATAAACATGAAAGTGCAGCTATCTCTACAAATGCTGATTTCCTTTCTTGGTACATACCCATCAGTGGTATTGCTGGATTATATGGTAACCATATTTTTAGTTTTTTGATAAACTTCTATACTGTATTTCAGAGTGGCTATACTAATTTACATTTTCATCAGCAATGTATGAATGTTCCCCTTTCTCCACATCCTTGCCAGCATCTGTTGTGGTTTTGATGTGCATTTCCCTAATGATTAGTGATGTGGGTTATTATTTTCAGATATCTGATGGCCATTTGTATGTTTTCTTCTCAGAAATGGCTATTCAAATCTTTGCCTATTTTTTAATATTTTTTGTCAAGTTGAGTTCCTGATCTATTCTGGTCATGATTTTTTTTTTTTTGTCAAACAGATAGTCTGCAAAAATTTTGTGCAGTTCTGTAGATTGTCTTCTCACTCTATTGATTATTTCTTTGCTGTGCAGAAACTTTTTAGATTAAAGTAATACCATTTGTCTACTTTTATCTAGTTCCCTGTGCTTCTGAGGTCTTACCCAAAAAAATCTTTGCCCAGAGAAATGCCCTAACGTGTTCCCCCGATGTTTTATTATAGTAGTTTCATAGTTGCAGGATACAAAATTTGAATAGACAATTCAGTAGTATTTCAGTATGTTAACAGTGAACAATCTGAAAAAGAAATCAAGAAAGCAATCTAATTTTCAATAACTACACAAAATGAAATTAAATACCTAGCAATAATTTTAACCAAATAAGTACAAAATCTCTACCAGGTAAATATTAATATAAAACCTGATAAAAAAATTGAATAGGATGCACAAGAAAATGGAAAGGTATTCCATGCTCATGGATTAGAAAACTTAATATTGTTAAAATATCCAATTACCCAAAGTGATCTGCAGATTCAATGCAATCTCTATAGAAAGATCAATGACATTCTTCACAGAAATAGAAAAAGCCTCCTAAAATTCATACAGAAGCCACAAACCTTTAGTAACCAAAGAAATCCTGAGCAAAAAGTACAAAGCTGGAGGCATTATACTACCTGACTTCAAATTATACTGTAAAAATATAGTAACCGAAACAGAATGCCACTGGCATAAAAACAGACATATAAACTAATGGAACAGAATACAGAACCCAAAAAATAAATCTACACATTTACTGTCAATTCATTTTTTGACAAAGGCACCAAGAGCATACACTGAAGAAAAGACAGTCACTTCAATAAGTAGTGCTTGGAATGCAGGATATCCATATGCAGGAGAAAGCAACCAGACCCCTCCCTCTCACCATATACAAAAATCAACTCAAAATGGATTAAAGACTTAAATGTAAGACATAAAACTTTTAATATTTGACATATTTACTAAATGGCCTACGTTTTGTGAAGCTTCAGTCATACAAAATTTTCTGACCCTTTTAAAAAAATTAGTTAGAGTTCTGTTGAGACAGATGAAATTACGTCCCTTAAGCTTAATTACTTTCAAGGTAAATATCTCTCTGTCACTCAATATTTCCACAGTTAGGGCAATCTCTGAGGTATGATATTCTAGAAGTTATTTGCATATTTTTATGGCATTAGATAATTTTCTTCACTTGTTCTAGTTTAATATTTTTCTCATCAACAATTACTGTTTTTACCTCTGAATTATCTACAGGGAGAATCTATTTGTATATGTTTTAGATTTTTTTCCCTTTCTCCAACTTTCTTAACATTATCTCTTGTTCCTTTAGCCGTGATCTCTACTATGTAAAACCTAACTGTAATTATGCATAAATCACCTCTATCTTGACACAATTTATACATTTCATAAATTTATTTCACTCTTACCTAGCTTTCTTATCACCCCACATTTATAATTTATAAAAGACTTTGCTTGCTACATAGTTTACGCATCTGATGTTGATCTTTTGTATAATAACCTTTCCAGATGTTTCTTCAGTCAGTGCTTATTCACATCCTATGAAGGGTTACTCAGTTCTTTCTTAGAAAGCCTATCCCATGTCTGCAAATTTTATTGCAAGACACACATTTAACCCAAAAGCATTCTGAATCTTTGGGCAAAACATTGCCTTCCACTTTCACCATGATTTACATAGGCACTCTATGATCAGATTATAATCAGTTTCTTTATTTAAGGCTGGCTAGATCATTTTCAGATCAATTCACTTTCCATAAAGTTTTACTTAGCATACTATTTTGTAAAATTAGGGCTTAATTCTACCTCTTTCTGAAAGTCCTTACTCATCAAATCATTCCTAATTAATTTTCATCTGTCATTTCTCCTCCATTTTTGAACCATGTCTGTAAGCAGTTCTATATCCACATAGAATAATAATAATGATAATAGCTTTCCATGTATATAGTTTTGCCCATAGTCTCAGCACCTATGTAAGTATATAGATTTATAAGTATATAATCTAAGTAGACATTCACACTATAAAAGAGTTAATCTTACTGTTCCCAGCTTACAAATAAGAAAAATGAACCCAGAGGGATTACACAATTTCCAAATTTCTAGTAAGTAATAGAACTATGACTAAAAATCAGGCATGTCTGTCTTTAAAGTCCTTTCCTTAACCACTAGCCAATGCTATCTCTTATATGCAAAATCTCTTTCATACTTTAAAAAATAAAATTACTACAAACAGGAATTAACATCCTTTCATCTCTAATGCCAGGCTCCTAATTTGTGGGTTCCAGTGCAAAAAAAATCTGAGACCTCTTGTTCAAATGGTAACATGTAACAAATAGTAACAGCAGCAAATATTCCAAAAATGTGCTGTTAAAGGTACTAAAATATAGAGCATTTTTCATCATTCTTTGAGCTCTTTCTTTAGTTGCCCATGGTGCATTTTATTTGCTTTTTGATACTATTCTAAGTAAAAAAAAATTAGGTTATCTATCATGATAAATGATGTAGATTTAGTGTTCATTTTTTATTATACAATGCCAGTTTTAATACACATATAAAAGCATTTAGCTCATATATGGAATCCCCAAACTTATACATTTTTTATAGCTCAGCATACGTATACACGTATTTTATTCTTACTAGAACAGTAGACTGGACAAAACTGGCATGACTTTTTATTTAACTTTTTGATACTTGTTGGCATATTTTGCCAAAATTATATTTGGCTTACTAATGAATAAGATAGAACTGAAATAAAATGTAAACTCTGTGTTGCCCTGTCTTTATCTTTCACTCTATGTCATAATTTTCAGTGTAGTAGTTAGCTATAGAGGGAAGTAACATGAGTGAAAAAGAATATGTTTATTTGTTTGTGTTTATCAGAATACCTTTGCCTTCTTTCTGCGTTCAAAGCAAGATCTGGTTTGAATAGAAAGCATGACTACTTGGGGCTGTCAGAGTCTTCACTTGGTCAGTTGTAGACATAACACACTTTGTTTTTGCTTTCAGTCTTGCTGAATTCCCATTCATCGTGGTTATACCACAATTGTGTGTTTATTCTTGTAGGGTATTGGAAACAGTACACATGAATATGGTGTCAAGGAATTGCAAACATATTGTACATATCTCCTCTGTTCAGCTTCTTGCTCCATTTTCTCATCAAACTTCACTTTGAAACCACAAATTTAAAGACAAAATTGTCAGTAATTTCAAGAAGATGACAGCAGAGAATTGAACTGACTCACTCACATTCACTTTCTCACAAATTTAGCCCAGATCCTCTCTTTCTTATTTCTTACATATTGTACCTATAATTATTTTTACAAATTTTATATATACCTTTCTAATGCATAGAATACAGCACTATTTATATATTAAATTATTAATACTGCTTATATTTTGAGTTGATAGAAATGTCAGGATCTATCTATATACAGTGTTGCACTATATCTATATAAAATTGATCATTTATATATAAATTATATATATTATATATTATAATATATATATTTTAAATTATATATATAAATTATATATAAATATATATTATAATTATATATATATAAATTATATATATTATATATATATAAATTATATATATAAATTATATATATATTTTATATATATATAAAATTGATCACTTTCTTGTCAGAATTGATGTGCATGGCATAAGAACAGACTTCCAAAATGCTTTGTCATATAGCCTCAAAATCAGATTGTAAACAATAGCAACACAAGAAGTATTATCTCAAGGTTTCAAAACAATCTTGACATTTAAATAAGGTCATATATAGTTGACAGATGCCTACACATCCATTAAGATCCAGCTTAACTATAACCTCAAGGAGGTTTGTGCTGCTTAGTCTACCATAAAAATACTATTTTCTGCCACCATAGTAACCTGAGAACCCTCAAGCATACTATTTCTGGCAAACATTTAAATTAATTATTCACTTGTCTCTTTCTAAATTAGACTGTGCATTCAATGAGGCAAATTTTGCTTCTTATTTATAGTTTAATCTGTAGCAGTGAATATGCTGGCTTTCCTCATATGTGGTCAGTACAATTCAATATCCAATTAGTTTGCTACAATTCAAACCTAATTTTTCAATTTCCTCTTAACTACCATGATATATATTTTCATCTTCAAAAGTGAGTGGTTAGGTTCAATAAGTGTTAACTAAGAATTTTGCAGAAAAACAGCAGACAAAAGTATTTTGAATATTTTTGCTATGTTGGAAATAGGCAGAGTCAGACATCTGTACCTCCTCAGGCCAATGTAAGGAAACATCTGCGAAGTACACATTAAACAAAACATACCATGTATTCAGCCAGAGTGAGATGGTGCAGAGCCAGAAGGGAAAACTAAATAAATTTAAAAAGAGAATTGCAGGGATAGAACTGTGATGTATTGCTCTATCTCCACTCTTAATGTTATGTTGTTATGGTTTGACCGGCTGAATTAATCCAACTGTATTGGTTAACAGATAAAAGAACAAATTGGACTATCTAACAGAATTGCAAGGTTTGCCAATTTTCATCTTAACCAGTTAAATAAATAAATACGTCTTTTAATGGAAGAATCTATAAATCTATAAAATCTACTAAGCAAAAATAGCACCAATTCAGAAAGAATAGTAATTCTTATAAAATTATAGAATAATAATTTTTTTAATCTGTATTCAAAAACCTGGCCATCTGCTGTGACAAGCAGGATTAGATCAGTAGTAGCAATTCTGAGTCAGAGGAAGAAATGATGTAAATGGTAATTGAAATTAGATCTCAAATTACTTTTGAATCTTTACCTTTCACATAACTATTCCAAACAAACCCCTCCCCTATCTCAATCACCATAACCTTCTCTGTTCTACTTTTAACACACATTTATTTGGACTACTTTTAAATTTATATAACTATTATAAAGATAGTATAAATTCCAATATACCTTTCACCCAGTTTCCCCTAATTTTAACAAAGCCATGACACATTTGTAAAAATAAGAGATTAACATCGGTACTTCTCTTTTATCTAAATTACAGACTTTATTTGTATTTCATTAGTTTCCACTAATGTCATTTTTCTATTCTGGGGTCCAATCTGGGATATCACATAAGATTTAATCTTCTCCTTGGTCTCTACTAATTTGTGATATTTTTCAAGGTTTTTTTGTGATCTTAAGAGTTTTTTAAAGTCATGGTCAAGTATTCAATGTGGATTTGTCAGATGTTTTTTCACCATCAGACTGGAGTTCCAGATTTTTGAAAAAAAAATACTTCTGTGATGAATTATGCTTCTCTTTTGATCATATCTGAAGGTACATTATATCAGTTTGACCTATCACTATAGCATAAAACTTGATCACTTGGTTAAAACCTTCCAAGTTTCTCTTGTGTAAAGTTTCTATTTTTACTGTTCCAAACTATGTTCTAAGTCACTAAATCCAGACCACACTCAATGGGAAAGGAATTAAGCTCCATCTCCTGGAGTACAAATTTCTTTAAAAATTATAAATTTCTATCCTCTTTATTTATTCATTCATTAAATAATTTATTTATGTAAGTATGAACATATGTTTCCACTTCAGGCTATAATCTATTATTCCCTTTCGTTGTTTTTTTTTTTTTTTTTTTTTTTTTTTTTTGCTTTTTCTTTCAGCTTGGCCACTGGAGCTTCTTTCAGGTTGGCTCCTATTTCCCTTTCCCATACCCCAAACTTTCTTTGACACTATGAGTTGTCACAGGATCATGTTAGATTTATCTTGCTCAAGTCCTGGAATCAGCCATATTTTAAAGAGCTTTCATTCCCTTATTGAAGAATAGTATTAGAAACCCAAATCTGTGTTCCCGGTGTGTTGATGCTGCTGGACTATTGCTGCTTCTAGGCCCTGTAACGAACAGGGCTAAAAATGTATATATAAATAATAATCCATGCATAAACATGTATCTATAATTATATCTGTATCTATCTGTGTATATTAAAATAAACATTAGTTCACACTGAAATCTCAGATTCTAATCCAGCACACTAAGATGTTCATTGTTGTTTTACCCTTTTGTTTATTTATAGCTTCTTTATCTGAGAGTGAGAAACCAGCCTCCCATTAACTATAATTTATTTATTTTGTTAAACCCTACTATACTTGCGACATATTTTCAAGGTGATAAGCCATACCCTTAGGAGAAATAAACTTACTAAAGTAGTATTTACGTACGGTTATTTTTCTCTATATTCTTACAGTTTCCTCTCAAAACATCATCCTACAAAGTTACTTAAGTCAGTTCTTATTTTTCCTACCACCTACAGTGAGGTTGCATCATACATTTGTAATAAAATTATATCATTTTCTTCAGTCTACAGTCTATCCTTGGACTCCCAAATCCAGTTGATTGTGATTTTCATGTACATATATTGAATTTCATTCTTTGTGATGTACATTTTATAGGAGTTTGACAAATGCATACCATCAGTTATCCACAACTCTAGTAACATAGAGAACAGTTACATCGCTCTGAAATTTTCTCTGCACAGCTTGTTTTAGTCACCACTTCTCTCCTCCCTTAATCACTAGCAATCACTGATTTTTTTCTGTGCATATGGGTTCTGTTCTTCTTGGACCTGGCTTCTTTCACTTAACAAAATCTTATTAAGATTTATTCATGTGGTAGCAAATCAACAAGTTGTTCTCTTTTATTGTTTAGAAGTGTTCCACTGCATGATTATATCACAGTTTGTTTATTCACTCAACTGTTAAAGAACATCTTAGTTTTTACCAACTTGTGGCTATTAAGAATAAAGGTCCTATAAGCCATAAATATTCACATACATATTTTTATGTGAACATGCTTTTTCAACTTGCTTGGAGAAACACCAAATATAGGGATTGCTACATTGAATACTATGCGTAATATAGTTCAACTCTATAAGAAACTTTTACACTGTCTCTAACGTAATTGTACCATCATGCATTCTCATCACAATGAATGAGAGTCCATGTTACTCTACATCCTGATGAGCATTTGCTGTTGTCAACAATTTAGACATTCTAATAGTTGTGTAGTGAAATCTCATTTTGGTTTTAATTTCAATTTTTCTAATGACAAATAGTGTTGGGCATTTTTATATGCTTCTCTGCCATCTATATATTTTCTTAAAGTGCCTATTCTTTTGCACACTTTGTTTTCTTAGTATTGAGTTTTACTCCATTTTACTTTTAACTATAATACTCTAGAAAGTATTTTTTAAGTATCAGAATAGATTGAGATGAAAGATTGGCAAGAGGCTCTAGTTGATCTCCTTTGTCTATCGACTTAATCATGGTTTACTCAATGCAGTATTTTGGCATTCAAACAAATGTTCCCTTGCCTTTCCCTACCTTTCTGCCATGTATCACTTCCTGCAAATCCTAAGTATTAATTTCCTCTCTCCCTTGAAACTCCACCACCTTCATGAAACCCAAATTTATCAACTGAAAAGATAGAAAATTAAGCTAGATTACTTATAATGTAATATATAGCCAGAATTTTGTGATTTTGTGAGAACTTCCATGGTTTTGAAGAGTATAGATGCAATCTGAATTTTCTTTCTGAATTATTTGTTTGGAAGGACGCATGTATTTTCTATGATATTCATGGGTACATATATTTCTCTGTCAAAAAGACTCTTAAATCACTTGAGAGTTTTGATTTTTAATTATTTATATCTAGTTAATGATTATACATGGATAACTAATAAGAAAGAAATATTATGGTTTGACTTCAAAGTAAAGCAAGTTTGATATGTTTTTAAGTTTATCTGGAATGAAGTCATTTCTGATAGAAGTTGTTTGTCTCTCTTGGATTTGTTGATTGAGAGAAATCTTGTCATCTGGTTTTTACTTAAATACAGTTTCAGACTGAATTGTATCTTTCCTACAGACATTTATTAAAATAGACACATTTTTAAAACCTATTTTATAATTTGGTATATGCCCAGCTCTCTGTCATATTTGGTGCCTTAAAAAACACTTTTCATGAAAGCTTGTGAGAATTTTCCATGGCCAGATTCAGCTATCTGTCATAGTCAGGTGGAAAAAGAATCCTCCAAACCAGTGTCACACTGCAATGGCAGGGTGATGCAAGCCATTTGGGATCAAGGGTAATGGGTGATAGCCTTTTTAGATTTTTATCCCATTGTCATGTAAAGGTATATGTACACCTTATATATTTCAGTTTTACTAATTGCTGTACCGCCATGCATTTTTAAAATGAAAACTGATTTCTAATATTCATTATCCTGATTTACAAACTTTGTAGTGATAGTGCGAGATAAGGAGAGTTGACTCTTCTGTAGCATATCAGTTCACCCTTGAGCAACATGACTTAGAATTGCATAGGTCCACTTATACATAGATTTTTCAATAAATATGTCAGAAATAGTTTTTGAGAATTGTGACAATGTAAAAAACTCAAATCATGTGGCCTAAAAAATTTTAAAAATTAAGAAAAAGTTAGGTATGTCATGAATGAATAAAACATATGTAGATACTAGTTTGTTTTATTATTTACTGCAATAAAGTATATGCAAATCTAAAAAGTTAAAATTAGGAAACATTAAAATTTATCAAAAAGTATACATACAAACCCAGAGTGTCCATTGTGCCATTTTCAGTCCAGAGATATGTAAACAAATGTAAAGTTGCAGTAGTAAATTACAACTGCATAAAATTAACTGTAGCAATACTGCACGACAGTTATGATTTTGTAACCACCTTCTATTGCTATTTCAGTGAGCTCAAGTGTTGCCAGTATCTGCTTAAAATGCCATCCATGCTAAATATCTCTTGTGAGCAGTTTGTCTACCTAATAAGATGCTTATCACAGTAAAGAGTGATCTTTTGAGGTTCTCATGTTTTTTTATTGTGTTTAGTCCTATACTCTAATACTATAAATAACACCGTGGGACCTATAAGAAGTGACACTAGTGATAATGTAAGTGCTCCTAAGAAGCTGAGCAAAGTCATGACGTTACAAGAAAAAGCTGAATTTTTTGATATGTATCTTATTTGAGGTCTGAAGCTTACTGCCATTGCAGACATTTCAAGATAAAGGAATCTAGGGTAAAGACTATTTACAAAATGAATAAGAGAAGAAAACTCTAAAAGCTATGCTGTAGCTACGCCAGCAGGCACAAGGACCTTGCATTTTTTGTGAAATATCTTTTCATCTCATATTGAAAATATAGCTATTTGGAAAGAGTATTGCTGTAAGAAAGGCTTACCTAAAGACTATAATATGATTTAAGGAAAAGCAAAACCATTATATGAAAATTTAAAGCAAAAGAAAAGTGAAGGACCTGAAGCTGGAGAATGGAATGTCAGCAAGGGATGGTTTAATAATTTTCAGAAGAGTTTTGGATCAAAAAACTTTCCAGATAATAAGAAAAGCAACTTCTGCTAACCAAGGGGCAGCAGTTGAATTAGTTCCCTGGTGTCATTAGGAAAATACTTGAGAAGAAAAAATATGTACTTGAAGAGATTTTGAATGCAGATAAAATGTGCCGTGCTCTGGAAAAAAAAAAAAATTGTCACAAAGAACACTTACTAGTAAGAAAGAGCAGTAAGCATCATCAGGACTTAAAGCAGGAAGGAATAGGCTAACTACAGTTTTGTGCAAATGCAGTCAGATTTATGTTCTGGACTGCCCTTATCTACAAAAATGCTAAGCCCCAAGCCTTGAAAACAAAAGATAAACACCAGCTGCCAATCTTTTCGTTGTATTATATAAGAAGTCCTGGGCAATTAGTACCCTTTCTTTAGATTAGTTGCATTGACGCCTTGTTCCTGAAGTCAGGAAGCACCTTGCCAGTAAGAAACTGCCTTTAAAAGTTCCTTTGCTATTAGACAACTCCTCTGGCCACCACAAAGCCCACGAGTTCAACATCTAAAGCATCAAAGTGGTCTACTTGTCCCCAAGCACATCTCTGATTCAGCCTCTATATCAAGGGCTTATAAGGACCTTTAAGGCTAATTACAAATGGTGCTCTATGAAAAAGGTTGTCAATGCTATTGAAGTAACCCCAATAGAGAGAACATCGTGAAAGTCTGAAAGGATCACAGCAATGAAGATGCCATTGTTGTTATAGAAAAAAACATGAAAGCCATCAAGCCTAAAACAATAAATTCCTGTTGGAGAAAATTGTGTTTAGATGTTGTATGTGACTCCTCAAGACTTATGACAGAGTCAGTAAACGTAATCATCAAGGAGACTGTGGATGTGGCAAAAATGCCAGAGGGATGAAGGGTTTCAAAATATAAATCTTGAAGGAATTCTAGAGCTAACAGACACCACATCAGAGGAATTCACAGAGACAACTTTTTGAGATGAGTGCTTCTGAACCAGTGCCAGACAATGAAGAAGAAGGTGTAGAAGACACTGTGCCAGAAAAATAATTGACGTTTCTTAATTGGTGGCTGCTTTTGGGCCAACGGGCCCAACTATCTGGGAGAAGGATTCTGATTATTCAAAACTTCTTTTGACTTCCTTTATGACAGAGACCCTTTTATGATATAGGTGCTAAAACTAAAGCAAACAATAGCAGATGGCTGGTAAGGTATAGAAACCTTTTTAGAGAAATGAAAAAGCAAAAAATCACCTAGAAATCACGATTTACTTCTCTAAAGTACACTGAGTGTGCCTGCCTCTTCTGTCTCCCTTTTCAACTCCTCCACCTCTTCTGCCTCTGCCATCACTGAGACAGCAAGACCAACCCCTCATCTTCCTCCTCCTCCTCCTCAGCCCACTCAATATGAAGATAATGAGAATGAAAAGCTTTATGATGATCTACTTCCACTTAATAAATAATAAATATATTTCCTCCCCCTTATGATTTTCTTAGTATTGTTTTCTCTAGCTTACTTTATTGTAGAATACTTTGTAATACATATAACATACAAAACATGTGTTATCAACTGTTTATATTATCAGAAAACAGTACGATGTTACAACAGTAGGCTATTAGTCAACAGTAGGCTATTAGTAATTAACTTTTGGGGAGTCAAAACTCATAAGCAGATTTCTGACTATGCGGGAAGTTACTGTCCCTAACTCCTGCATTGTCACCTGTATATTTAGAGAGTGGACTTTCTGATAAACTGCTAGGAGTTCATCTTTGGTGTAAAAGTTCCCTTAAAAGGCCATGAATTCCCCCTAGGGTATACCTTAAACTAATTAATACAGACAAATAATGACACTATGTTGAATATTTCAAATCAAATTACATATATCAATATAAATGGTAACTATCATCTTGATTCTGATGTAGAATGACATACATGTTTTGTAAAAAAAAAAAAAAAAGATATGTGTACAACATTTCACAATCTGAGATCTAAAACCCACATAACCCACGAGCCAAAAAAAAAAAAAAAAATAGCTTAGTTCTGGGTGACTTGTTCTTCCTGGAGATCTAAAATATTGACCTTCTTTCTTTTCTTTCTTTTTTTTTCAAAATACTCAGATTTTTATTTAATAATTTCACCTCAATAATTTTGGTGTGAATTGATATTTTACCTGTTTATTGTGTATTTCACAGAATAAAATATAAATTATTCAAACATAAGGTGTAGTTTGTCATTTTATATCCATTGTCTGGCACAATATCTGGACTTAATTGTTATTCAGTAAGCATGCCATTGGTCAGTGGTTTTCAGAATTCAATTTTCTCTATTTAAATTTGTCATCTGGCTCTTTTCCTATTTTATGTGACTAAGAGTGTGCAATTGCTAAATATTTTCATTTGAAATGTGTCCAACATGGCAAATTCAATTTGTCAGACTTGGAAATGTGAAGTCACTTAACATGGCCAGCTGCTCTCTTAGTATCGCTTCACCTACAACTAATAAAATACTTGACCAACTGGAACAGAAATGGAACTTTAACAAAAGAAATGGCCACAGCAGTATGCACCAGCCAAACAGCTGCTCTGGTTTTAGGCTAGTCTTAATTAACAATAGTTATTTACATCTTTCCATTGAATGTATTATCTATTGGAAGAAGTAGTAATGAGTTAACTAGTTATTATCACAAAGTTAAAAAAAATCTTGCTATGACCATTGGAATTTTCTGCTACCATCAGCTAATTTTAACATTTACTTTTCTGACAAAATTGTCCAAAATTTCTTTGAATTTCTATGTGCCAAACATTGAACTGCACAATTCGTAATTCATTATTCATATATACTATGAACTTTCCCTTTCATTTTCTACCACAATTACTCTGTGTGTACTAATTTAACCCTAGTTTCACAGATGGAGAAACTGAGGCAGAGAGCATTTAGACAACTTGCCTAAGGCCACTCAGCTGGAAAATAGAGGAGGTAGGATTCAAATCTCATCAGACTGGTTCCAGAATACATACTCTTAAACAATGTGTCCCCCACCACTGCATTCATATTTTTAGTGCTCTTTCATTCCCATAAAATACATGTAAAAGAGTACTCATAGCAGCTATTTCAAAATAGCTAAAACTCAAAACGCAATTTCCATCAATAAAGCAATGAATAAATAAACTGTGGTATACAAATGCAATGTTCATACACATCAATAAAAGTAATGAATTACTGATACACTTAAAATGGATGTCTTATTGAAGTAATTAAGAAGAAAACAAGCCAAACACTAGAGTATATACTCTGTGATTCCATTTATATGGAGTTCCAAAACAAACATCTCTAACTGATGATGATAGAAATTATGCTGCTTTGCTCTTTGGACATGATGCATTGACTTGAGTGGGCTATATGTATACAAAAATGTTCTGATGTGATGGGAAGTTTTATATCATGATCTAGACGGTGAGGAAACAGTCATAAAAAATACACGCTTAAAATGTTTGCACATCATATACTTCACTGTATTTATTATATGGCTCAATTAAGATAATCATTGATATATTCTAAGTCCTCTTCTGCTTAAGCAACTCTTCCTGTTACCACTTTTACGCATTTAAGAAATTATTGAAACCTCTTCTAAAACTTCGGGTTCATAAATAAATATATGAGTCATTCCCTTATAAAATTACAAGTATGTTCACTACTTTTCTGACACTACCTCATTACAAACCATTCAATTCTGGTGAATTAAGTGCATAATAACAGGTTCTCTCACTGTCTTCTTGGGCTTCTAAGGGATAATGTCAACAATCAAATGAGAAACGTAATTGCTGTTCTCTTTGGAACAAAATCTAAATTAAAATTACTCTTTATTATTTTTAATATACCTGGTTGCCTCCAAAATTCTCATATTTATTGCTTTATTTATCTTTTTCTCTTCTCAAAATTTCATTTTAAAGTGTTTGTTTTTTGCTTTCTCTTATCACTTAGCCATCTTTGAATAAATACTTTCCAGTTTTCTAAAATCCTTTCCAGTTGTTTATTTCATGATTTAACATCATGAAAATTTCAGCCTTTTATTAGAAACTATTGCTCAGAAAAAATTATTATCTATACAGACTTCTAATAACTTTCACTATGCTTCTTTTTTTCCCTTGTCACTTTCTGCTAGTGATGCACATATTGAAAACACTGTTTATTTCACCCAACATTTTAGTTTCCAGCTGGAGATTTCTTCTGGCCATATCAATCTTTCACGCTGAGTCAAGGAAGAGTCAACTGAGTTGTTGAATTTTCCTGAAATTTCTAATCAGAAATATAGGAAAAGTAGTTCAGCTGGCTCTGCCTAAGACTACAATGCAGTACTCTCAGCATAGAGTCAGCAACCTACATGTTTTGTTTTTTCTTTCTGTGTTTTGTAACATTATTTTTGCACCAGCTAGCACAAGTAAATAATTGTTCTTTGTCCATTGTGGGATGCCATTGCTTTAGCAGAAATTTCAAATTTATCCTCTTTCCTGCTGAATTCCTGATCATAGGTAAAGTTTTTTTGGTTTTGATCTTTCATTATTTACTTATTTGTAACTCTTTAATTTTCAGTCTTCCCCAAAACATCCCTGCCAGCTCACCTATTCTTTAGAGTTATTTCTTCAGCTCTCATAATCCAGAGATACAGAAGCATTCCTATGATACAGAAAGAACAGCACATTATTTCTCCTTAGACAATGGGAAAATATATTGAAGCAATAACACAAATATAGAATGCCCCCTGTAGCTCACAAAAACCTCTCCTTAGCAACTGTCTATTGTGGATCTCATATTAATTAGAATCCTATGTGGTAATTCATGAACCTGTCTTTACCATACCTGCTCAGTGCTCATTGTCCTTAATCTAATTGTTTTCTCCCTCTTAAAAAAAAATGTGTTGGCACAATTTACTGTAAAATAAAGCCTATTTCAAATACTAATTTTTCACACTTTTAGTAATATTGGTATTCTGAGAGATTATTTCTGGTTAAAGAAATACATCATATAGGTTTGTCTACACACAGAAATATTTATTTGAATGTATATAGGCTATTACAAATAAAAATTTATGTATGAAATAATGCAGATAGATTGCAAGTCTTCCTAGAAAGAATGTCATGCTTGTTAGAAGAATGATTTGACCAGTGCCTGAAGTAGAAAGTAAGCCAACATGGCACATGTATACATATGTAACAAACCTGCACGTTGTGCACATGTACCCTAAAACTTAAAATGCAATAAAAAAAAAGAAAGTAAGATATTCAACACTTTCGGAAAGAAGCTCATCTATAGTACAAAGGTGAAAAGGAAATGGAACTCCAGAGAACAAACCAGGAAGCTAAGATAAAGAATAGAGGCAGGGAATAAGAGAACCAATTAAGATATTTTTTTCATGTCATAGGTATATATCAAGAACTCGTTATGTTCCAGGCATTCAAGTTACTGAGAATACGTAAGAGAATGAGAGCTAGGTTTCCAATTCTCAATGGCCTGACACTCTAGTAGGCAATAAAAGACAATAAACAAGTAATTTTGTTGGCAATTTTAGATGTTAACAGATACAATGAAGAGAATAAAATAAGGCAATGAAATGGAGAGTGAAAGTAGAGAACTCTAGAAGAAAGTGGTCAGAGATGTCCCTGTAGGGAGATGGCCTGTAATTCTGTGGAGAAGGGAGGAAATAGCTCTGCACTGCATGCTGAGGCCTAGATCAGGAACTGCCAACCCAAATCTTCAGTGATCCACTAAACTTATAAATGTAAAGTGATTTTTTTTTTTCTTGTTGAGGCAGAGTCTAGCTCTGTTGCCTGGCTGGAGTGCAGTGGCGCGATCTCGGCTCAGCGCAATCTCCGCCCTCCCGGGTTCAAGCGATTCTCCTTCTGCCTCAGCTTCCTGAGTAGCTGGGATTACAGGCACGCACCACCATGCCCGGGTAATTTTTTTTTTTTTTTTTTTTTTTTTTTTTAGTAGAGACGAGGTTTCACCATGTTGGTCAGGCTGGTCTCGAACTCCTGACCTTGTGTTCGGCCCGCCTCGGCCTCCCAAAGTGCTGAGATTACAGGCGTGAGCCACCGTGCCCGGCAATATAAGAATAAAAACATATACCTGCATTTCATGGTGAGAGCAAGAGGGTGAAAGGAAGAACAGAATACATATGAGGAAGCTACAGCTTCAGAGGTAGAAAAAGCAGGCTACAACAAGGCTTGAGAGTCACACTATCCATATGTAGGACTTCTTCTCTGTTATTTAAGTCTAAGTATATTAAAATATTGACAGTGATATCTAAACAACTAAGGCAGAAGCAGAGAAAGTTCAATAAAGATGTGTATAGGAATGTGCATTTTAATCTAGCAACACAAAATATCAAATATTCTCCAAAGCACTAAATACCTTGTCATACTATGATGCATAAAATATTAAAAGCAGGAATATATATATATATGTATCTTTCTGTTTCTCTCTCTGAGATTGGAAATTTGGATTTTAAGGATTTTCTGAAGATTGTAAGCTTTTAAAAATCTGTTTCATGATATGAAGTGAGCTAACTCTATTATATGTTCATATATATGTGTGTGTGTGTATATATATATATATATACATATATATATTAGACTGTCTTTTATCTTAACTAAACAGAAAAAATGAGGTAGCATCAGATACAACTAAAGAAAAGAAATGAGATAGCAGCAGAAACAAAAATTAATTATCCAAAATAGGGTAGAATACAGGAAGAATACTGGCATTCATAACTGAATTACTCCACCATCTGGTACTCCTAGACAGCTGTGAAATTAGTTAACCTCTCTATGATAGCTTCATCATATTTAAAATGAATCTAAATAATTATCACTGGATTCGGGTGAATATATGAAATCGTATAGTAACGATTGTAACAATGATGACGCGAATCACTAAAATAACGTTTTTATTTAAAACACATACTCTGGACTTAAATTGCTTAGACCTAAATTCCAACATTGTCACTTAGTAGTTGTACTGCTTATTAACCTTGAGGAAGCCATGAAACTCTCCAAAATTCAGGGTTATCAGAAGTATTAAGGAGTGATCCTAACAGCACCTATATTTATATATGTACCATATATTCATTATTTCTGTAAAAGCATGAATGGGAGCCAGTCTATTATTTTCAAAATGACATAGTTTATTAGTTATGTTGATTATTTTTCCTTGATGCCACTTCTTTTTTTCAATATTTGATTTTGAAAGGTCACCTTAAGAGTAGAGAGTTTAAATTATTTTCTCTTTTTGGATAGCTTTTATAATAAGTTTGTTATGAACATTTGTTACTTGTGGAATAATTGAGTTTTAAGGATTTTCTGAAGATTTTAAGCTTTTAAAAATGTGTTGCTTGATATCAAGTGAGCTAACTCTATTATATGTTTCTTTATTCTTACAATCTTGGAAAATAGGAAAATCCCAGAAGCAGCCAGAAAGTTCAAATGTTAACAATCTCAGCCTATCCAAACCCTTCCTCTATGCTAAAGGGAGACATTGAATGCCTGGTTTATTTTACCAGCTTCAACTGCAGTAGCCAATAAATAGAACCATTTAGTACCATTATCTCTATTTGGAAAAAATACTCATCCCTGTTAGATGCCTACCTGCTATCTGCTCTAATCAGTGCCTCTTCATTCCCACCCTCTTCCAGTGACCTCCACAATTCCAAATTATAGGAAAAAGATTTCTCTTTTAACAGTATCACATTCTTTTGAAAAATCACCTGACATTATGCCTTGCATTTTTGGGTTTGCACCAGAATCCTGAAGTACATCCGGGGGCTCTCCTGCATTGCCATCTTTTGTTATACCACTTAACATCACCCCTGAAACTAGTCCAAAGAAGGTTTAAATGGAAGACACTTAGTGCCATTTACTGTGTTGTATCAAATTAAGTATTCTTTCATATCTCAACAGTATATCAATGCAGCTCATTCTCTAATATATATTCCAGCTAACAGGTTATAAAGTGACTTGTTTGCCAGTAGCTTAGCAAATCTTCTAATGTGTAATTGCTAGTATCAAAATGTGCAGATAATAGTATTGTATTTGTTTAATTTCCTTATCTGAGTCTCTGACAGCATGTTTTGCCTGAATTCACAAAGGAAACACAGTTCAAGACATCAGTACGATCTCTATTTTATATGTACATGTTACATTTAATATGCAGCTATTAGTGGAGAGTTCCAATATATATTATCCCTATAAACATTTCTACCTTAGTCACTGTCATTTAAGCAAAATGGTAAAATAATATAATGTTATGAAATCAAATGAGTAAATTTAACATTCAAAGAACAAATCTAAATTTGTAGCCCTGAATGTAACTTGGAAGAGACGTTCATTATTTGCCTGCTCCAATAAGAAAATACACAGCTAGTAGTGTCAGTAGCTGTGCATAGGTAAAAGGCAAGAAGACACTACTCTCTTACAGATATTTAGAACAATGCTAGTGAGTATTGCAGGCAAAAACAAGGTGGATTGATTCATAAAGCTTTATTTTGAATTATAGAAGTCCTTTGGAATACATAGTGGATTGGTTTCAGGATCACCTTCCATAGCAAAATTCACACATACTCAAGTCCTACAGTTGGTCCTGTGGAACCCAATATATAAAAAGCCGGCCCTCTCATATATGCTTGTTGAAAAAAATCTGAGTATAAGTAGGCCTGTGTAGTTCAAACTCCAGTTGTTCCAAAGTCAAGTATGTAATGTAGTTGAGTAGCCTACGTGATTAAGGACAAGAAATAACTAAGCTTATAAAATCTCATTATTTTGGATTAACAGAACCTTCTAAGAACATATAGGGAAATTACATAGAATCCATATATCTGTGTTTGGGGAGATTCTTTGAGGTGACAATAATTCTTGAGAAAAGGAACAAGCTGGTTCATGATATCACAGTACTTCAAATACAGAGAGAGTCAATCATGAGACAGAAGGATGTAAAGATCTATGTTACAAAAAACAACTACCCCCAAATTTAAATTTGCAGACAGACAAATTATAAATTAAATGGCAATATAAGTTAAATGTAAAGGATTCTTTTATTTAATATCGTACTTTGAGAAATCTAGGCAGAGATAGCAAATGCTGTGTCATTTTGAATAAATTACTCAAATAAACTCAAGTAACCATTTCATTATACAATGATGTGGTGCACCTGAAAAAGATTAATAGAACCTTATAAGAGTAGGCCCAGAATCAGAAATAATTTATTTGGTGGTTATCTAGTAAAGTATTGAACAACTTAAAGATTTCATAAATACTTATAGAAAACTAAATGGATGTATATATCTTTGTTATTTATGATGGATTTTTAAATGTATGGTTAACATTCTGGATAATGTTAATAATTTAAATCTAAAATGTTTATAAAGTTATTCTATTTTTTAAATTTTCTATAAAATTTCAAGTTACATTACCTCTCAGGATACTGCAATACTGGTATTGAAATAGGGGCAGTCTTCTATACTTATGTATAAAATCTGGTCCCCAAACTGAGAAATCAAGGACAGGAGGCTTCCAGAAAGTAGGGGGATGTTATTTCATTCCTATTCATTTTTACTCTAAAATGTTGATGTTTGCAGCTTAAAGTACACTTATTTTTAAGGTGATATCTAGTAAATAAATAACACAGATCTGGTTTTCTTTGAAAACATAATTTGATTCATCTATTTCATAAATAAAATTTATAGTGCCATTTTCATAGCAGCTAAAGTAAAATAAATATCTTAATATGCATTTTATGAAAACATGATGAATTAATATTATCCTCTGATTATTTTAGAAAACATAATTGGCACAATTTGTACAAAATGAAACATTGCAACTATTTGTTTATCAAATTATATTTCTGGGAAAAAAATGGTCATATTATTGGGATACCAGTATAAAAAATTAAATGAACAGAAAATTTTGATACAAAACTCAGCATTGCAATTTTGGTAATTTTGTTAGTAGAACAGAAAGTTGCTTTAAATATGTTCTGTTGAACTTGTTTTCAGTCTCAGTGGGTAGTAAAACAAAATAGTAATTTTGTTGGAGGAAAATAGAAATCAATTGGGTGCATTCACTATTCTGTATGCTGTGAATTGAAAGAATGCTTGAAATAATGTGTTTTTACAACACTATCTGATTTTCAGGTTCACTGTTCTTCTACTTGGTCATTTAAAATAAAACTTCAAGTTATATACATGTGTTGAAAGGGTAAATGCTTTTTATTTAGGTACAGAACACCAGTCTCAAGATGGATCTAAATCCAATTTAAAGATGATTTGATTTTTATAGGCACCTAGGTAAGAAAAACGGATAAATAAATATGTGTACCAGTTCAGTTGTCATGGAAATCAGGGAGCGAAAATGTAGTATTTTATCATGGTCTGTTTTTTTGGTCCAGTTACCATTTCTTATTATCTGTTTTCCATGTTTACAGGAAGTGGGCTTTAAGTAGCACTCTCATACATTTCTATGGTTTGAAGCAGCCACAGCAACAAGTGCAATTATCATTCTTACATTCAATCAGAGATTGTCCTTTCATGTGGCTATTTCATGCATTAAGTATTATTAAATGTTTTAAATTAGAGAAAAACAATCTACTCTAAAGAAATACAAGAAAGCAGATAAGATTGGCTTAGGTCATTACACATGACATTTTAGTGTTTTTTTCTCTGTATATTGAAAAATCTATTTCGCTTAGCAAAAATAAGCAGCAGGCAAGCATAGTCAGGATCCTCTTCTGCAGGTAAATTTGATTTTTTCCAGTGTTTTAGAAATAGTGTTTTAATCACCTGGAGCCCATCACTTCCATTTGTATATCATTCAAACTATGAGTCTCTAGATAGATTACCTAGGCCTCTAACTAAAGAATTTATTTGGCAGTTCCTATGATCATAGGCAGTTATAAAAGTTATACAAAGTTTCTACAAGTATAAATCAAAATGGTTAGACTAGAATATCCAAAGAGACAAGAAGATCTCGTTAAACCATAGAATACACATTTGTTCAAATGAAGGGAAGGAGGCTTACATGGTGAATAAAGCAATTTTACATCTAGAAAAAAATGCTGCTTATGGGCATATTACAGGGAAAGAAACTGAGAAATTTGGCCTGAAGTCATAGAAAATGAAATAAAACTGAAAAAATATCTGTGAGTCAAGAAGCAGGAGCTGTGCATTTTATTCCAGAAATAAATGAGATGATTTACGATCAGTTTTTTTAATAGAATGGCAATCAAGGATTATATGACAAGAAGCATAATTAGTCAGATGTAATAAATTGATTGCTAATGAAGTACACCGGGTACTTTATTGACGCTTTACACTGATTGTCTTAAGTTCTCACAGTGACCCTATGAGTTAGTGTTTACTCCCATTTACTGATAAGAATATGGAATCCCTCTACACGGCATTGTCACTATTCATAAATCAAGTGATTGTATACATGTGTTTAACTGTTACTGGACTTTCTATTATTTTCCATGAATCTGTTCCTCAACTTTCATTGTTATTCTCAGTCCTTTAGAGCTACATATTTTATACAAATTTACCTTTTTTTTTGAGGCAGTATCTTCGTGATGTCACTCAGGCTGCAATGCAGTGGCAGGATCATGGCTTACTGCAACATCAAGCTCCTGGGCTAAAGAAATTCTTCCACCTCTGCCATAAAGGATAGCTGGGCCACCATACCTGGCTAATTTGTTTGTGAGTGTGTGTCTGTGTGTGTGTGTATGTGTGTGTGTAGGCAGAGTCACTATGTTGCCCAGGCTCGTCTCAAATCCCTGGTCTCAAGCAATCCTCCTGATTTGGTCTCCCAAAGTGAAATGTAAATTTTGCATGTCGATTTGAACTAAAAATCTTGACATTTCTGTTCATTTTTCCATTAAATTCAAATATTATCATTGAAAAGACTGACATCTTTAAATATTTTCTTATAATTTGTAAGCAGAATGCATTTCTCCAATTATTTAGGTATTTAACAATATCTCTCAATTTTTCTTTTTATTCATACTGTGATTATATTAATATATTTTGTATATTTATTCTTACATATTTAATTCTTATAGCTATTGTAAATTGTATTTTAAATTTTATTTGACACTTATTTGTTACTGTTATATACAAATTCAGTAACTTTTAATATCTTCCCCTTATATCCAATTAACATGCTAAATCCACTTAATAGTTCTAATAATTTATATTATTGTGGATTTTCTTGGTACACAATAGTTTCAATAGCAAAAAGTAATATTAATATTTTTTCTTTTCAAGAATAGTTTTCTTATCTTATTGCACAGGTTAAGATTGCCATATGTTGTGAAAAGAAATATTGATAATGGGCATCTTTGTCTCATTCCAGATCTCAGGGAATGAGATCTATTCAACCATTTTGTATGATATTTGCTACAGGTTTCAGGCATATTCTTCATCAGATTAAAGACATTCCCTTTTATTGTTAGATTATAATACTTAGGCAAACTGTTCCTCATGGCCCACTCAACTAGAAACTATTCAGGGAATAAAACCTTGGAAAACCTAGTGCAACGGGTCTAAATAAATACAATGAAACACAGTATCTGTCTCCTTATTAAATTCTCATTTCTATGAGGCAGAGTGTTGTTTTATGCCCATAATTTGATCCTTGCAGTGCCTTTATAGTGCCTGAAACATAGCAAATAGTCATAGTCAACCATTTTGAATTAACAAATATTTTTAAAATTGTTAATACAAAAAAATTGATGTGGGGAGATATAAAACACATTTGGAAAAGTGAGTCATAACACAATTTGTTGAAATTGATTGTACCGTGAAAACTATATACATATAAGAACATAGTACAGAACAAATGACTAAAACGATTCTCTGTGTAATAATTATGTTTATTTTTGCTCATATCATATATGTCATACATATATACTTCCTAATAGGCACTAAGGAATGTTTTGAATGTTTAATTCAAAAACTGGTATAGCCACCTCCACCACTTAGTATTTCCCAAATTTAACTCATGAGTTGTTTAACTTTATTCTCATTAAATAGTGCCATTGAATCATTCAATGTAAAAATATGTTTTTATTTTAGTCATCTTACTGTTCACCAAAAGCTGTATATTCTACCTCTTAATCTTTCACCTTTTTTCCCAACTATTATTTCTATTCCTCTTCTCCAAACTGAATTTACAACACCTCCAAGACTATCTTTAAAAACATCACACATATCAGATAGTAAATGTCTTCCAATATGTGTCCAGGAAGGTGTTTGATGATAGGGAAGATGACAAAAGATGTTGGAGAAGGAGCATTAGTCACTCAGGTAAACAAGTAAAGTTTATACAACTAGGTAAACACAATGCTAGAGTTAGGCACTAATAACTGCTGCCAAATTTGGCACTTAATACAGCCTTGCTAGAGAGACAGGATTTCAATAAATTTTCTCTGATAATCTTTCATTAGAGACACATTGATTGGTAATTTCTCAAATAAAATAGCTTTTTATTTTACTTTGACAGTAAGCATGATTAATTCTTGTATCTCTCAGAATACAGAGAACAAAACAGAGAATACACACACTAGTTATTTTAATAAGCAGAATTTTATACACAACATTATGTAGAAAGAGATTGGGGAACCAAAAAGGCAAAAGGTGACAATCAGGTAACACAGACATAGTAATGTAGAAAGCAGCAACTGACCCCTATGGCTGGGGGAACATGAAAGAAATTGTAGTTCTTAGAATCTAAAAGCTTAGAAATTCCGGAAAGAACAAGTACTCAGATTTCTAAGGAAAGAATGCCAACCGGCTTTCACAAAGAGGAACGAGATAAAGTCACTTCTGTGGATTGTGGGAAAACACTGAAAACACTGGAAACTGGCACCACAAGAAATATGATTTCCAGAGTCTCAACTCCAGCATGAAAAGCACAATATGGCAGTGTGGGTTTGGGAATCAGACACAATAGCTTAATAATCAGTATAATTCTCAATTAATTCTTTCTAAATACAGTAAGCAAAATAAATTATAAAATAATATTAATTGGAATATCACTACTCAAAAAAATAATTGCTAGTATTTTAGTAAATATTCCAAATATTAAACTGTACTCACATCTTGCAAACATAATATAAATTTTTAATGAAACAAAGCCCTGCAGTTAGAAATGCTGCTTTATTCAATAAACAACATGTCAGGCATTTCTTTCAATATCATTAATTTAACTGTACATTGTTATTTTAATGGCTGCCTAAAATTCTGTTATATAAATGTACCCTAATTTATTTATCCCCACTAATTAGGTTTTCTAGGAAAATTCCATTTCTTTTACCATTACGCTGGTTAAGCAATAGTGTAAAAAATATCCATGAAGACAGACGCTAGCTGACATGTACCATTATCTTTCTAAAATAAATTTCTATTTAAGCAATGGTGAAATCAGGTAATACACAAGTCTTATATGATGCCCAATGTTAAATTGCCCTACAGAAACTTTAGAATAATTTACATTTGTACAAATGTAATATCTATTTTCTTCCATCTTAACCTAATATGGGTTTGTCAATGTTAGTAATCTTAAAGAATTTAATGGAGGTCATAATGTTTAAATTGGTAGTTAGTAACAAAGTTAAATGTATTTTTAGTTTTATTATTAATATGGTATTTGTTTTTTGTTACATTTAAATCATTTATGCCCCAGGGCAAACATAAATGTAATTACAAATAAATAAACCTACAGTTCCAATAAATTTACCTTTTCAGTTGCCCCGATGATATTCTTTGATGAACCATTACAAATTGCTTTCAAATCAGAATGAGTTATAAATCATTTGAAAACAATTATTATTCTGCTAAGCATTCATATACAGTTGACCCTCAAACAACATCGGTTTGAACTGTGTGCATCTACAAATATGTGAATTGTTTTCTGCATATATTAATTTTTTGAGATGTGCAACAATATAAAAAACTTTCAAATAAACTGCATACATAGCCTAGAAATATCAAAAAGTAAGAAAAAGTTATGTTATGAATGCATAAAATATATGTAGATGCTAGTCTATATTTACTACCATAAAATATATACAAAATTATTATTAAAGGAATTCAACACCAAAGGTGTCAAAGTGATCTACTTGCTACAAGTACCACATCATTAATTCAGCCTCTAAATCAAGTAGTCATAAGGCCTTTAAAGCTCATTACGCATTGTACTCTATGGAAAGGATTGTCAAAGCTATGAAAAAGACCTCCAATAGAGAGCACATCATGAAATTCTGGAAGGGTTACACCATTGAAGATGCCACTGTAGTCATAAAAAAGGCCATGAAAACCATCAAGCCTGAACAATAAATCCATGCTGGAAAAAACTGTGGTCAGATGTCCTGAATGACTTCATGGGATTTATGACAGAGCGAAAAAAGGAAATCATTAAAGCGATTATGAATATGGCATAAAAAGTTGGAAGGGTTTCAAGATACAGATTTTGGAGACATTCAAGAGCTAACAGACACCACACCAGAGGAACTAAGAGGAGATGACTTGGTGGAGATCAGAGCTTCAGAACCAATGCCAAACAAAGAGGAAGAGGATATAGAAGAAGTTTCAGAAAAACAATTGACATAGGAAATAATCTGGCAGAAGAGTTCCAGTTATTCATGACTGCTTTTGAGTTCTTTTATGATGTGGACCCTACTATAACATGGACACTGAAAGTAAAGCAAACAGTGGAAGAGGGATATAGAAACATTTTCAGATAAATGAAAAAGCAAAAATATCAGACAGAAATTGTGATATATATTTCCATAAAGTTACACCAAGCCTGCCAGGAACTCCTGCTTCCTCTTTCACCTCCTCACCTCTTCTGTCTAAGCCCTGAGACAGCAAGACCAACCTCTCCTCTTCCTCCTCCTTCTCAGCCTATTCAACATGAAGATTATGAGAATGAAGACCTTTATGATGATCCACTTCTACTTTATGGATAGCAAATACATTTTCTTTTCCTTATGATTTCCTTAACATTTCTCTTTATTTATTGTAGAGAATACAGTATATACAATAGTATTTCCTTATGATTTCCTTAATATTTCTCTCTACTTTATTGTAGAGAATACAGTATATAATAAATATACCACATATAATATGTGCTAATTGCCTGTTTATGTTATAGATAAGGCTTCTGGTTAATAGTAGGCAATAAGAAATTAAGTTTTTTGGAAGTCAAACGTTATATGCAGATTTTCTCCTATGTGGTGGATTGGCACCCTTAACTCTGATGTTGTTAAAGGATCAACTGTTCTGTATTTGATGTTTTTTTTTTTTTTTTGAGACGGAGTCTCGCTCTGTCGCCCAGGCTGGAGTGCAGTGGTGCCATCTCGGCTCACTGCAAGCTCCGCCTCCCGGGTTCACGCCATTCTCCTGCCTCAGCCTCCCGAGTAGCTGGGACTACAGGCGCCCGCTACCACGCCCGGCTAATTTTTTGTATTTTTAGTAGAGACGGGGTTTCACCGTGTTAGCCAGGATGGTCTTGATCTCCTGACCTCGTGATCCGCCAGCCTCGGCCTCCCAAAGTGCTGGGATTACAGGCGTGAGCCACCGCGCCTGGCCTCTGTATTTGATCTTAAAGGCAAAATAATCTTCAGCAGAAAGAAGTAAAGAGTTGGTTGAATAATAAAATATTAAAGTATCAAATGGTTACTGTCTAAAAACATAAAATTACATTTATTAATAGCTACTTTTTATTTTAAATGACATTAACTTGCATTATTATATATAGGGAATACAATGTTAACATATTTTCTGATAATAAATCATATATATCATTCCTACTTTATCTGATGTTATATAAATTTTCAAGTCAATAAAATTTATGCACATAAAAGGCAGATCTTCAAAGATGAAAAATACAACTCGTTAACATATATTACTTCTATTCATTTATTAAGATACAAGTTGTTTTACTATTGCATATAAAGCAGAAATTGAGGCACTCAAATATTTGGGAAAATAAGCACACTTCGCTTCTTTAGAAAACAAAATAAAGAAAATTATTGACATATGTGTCGATGTAAAAAATAACCTGCATGGCAAAGAACACCAATTCACCAAAGTTCTTCCAACGCAATATTAAAAATTAGTCTTCTCTTAGGAGGTGATCTATAGAGAAATTTAAAATCTTTTTTTAAAATTTTTAAAATTATTATTATACTTTGAGTTTTAGGGTACATGTGCACAATGTGCAGGTTAGTTACATATGTGTACATGTGACATGCTGGTGTGCTGCACCTATTAACTCGTCATCTAGCATTAGGTATATCTCCTAATGCTATCCCCCCCCTCCCCCCACCCCACAACAGTCCCCAGAGTGTGATGTTCCCCTTCCTGTGTCCATGTGTTCTCATTGTTCAATTCCCACCTATGAGTGAGAACATGTGGTGTTTGGTTTTTTGTCCTTGCGATAGTTTACTGAGAATGATGATTTCCAATTTCATCCATGTCCCTACAAAGGACATGAACTCATCATTTTTTATGGCTGCATAGTATTCCATGGTGTATATGTGCCACATTTTCTTAATCCAGTCTATCATTGTTGGACATTTGGGTTGGTTCCAAGTCTTTGCTATTGTGAATAGTGCTGCAATAAACATACGTGTGCATGTGTCTTTATAGCAGCATGATTTATAGTCCTTTGGGTATATACCCAGTAATGGGATGGCTGGGTCAAATGGTATTTCTAGTTCTAGATCCCTGAGGAATCGCCACACTGACTTCCACAATGGTTGAACTAGTTTACAGTGCCACCAACAGTGTAAAAGTGTTCCTTTTTCTCCACATCCTCTCCAGCACCTGTTGTTTCCTGACTTTTTAATGATTGCCATTCTAACTGGTGTGAGATGGTATCTCATTGTGGTTTTGATTTGCATTTCTCTGATGGCCAGGGATGATGAGCATTTTTTCATGTGTCTTTTGGCTGCATAAATGTCTTCTTTTGAGAAGTGTCTGTTCATATCCTTTGCCCACTTTTTGATGGGGTTGTTTGTTTTTTTCTTGTAAATTTGTTTGAGTTCATTGTAGATTCTGGATATTAGCCCTTTGTCAGATGAGTAGGTTGCAAAAATTTTCTCCCATTTTGTAGGTTGCCTGTTCACTCTGATGGTAGTTTCTTTTGCTGTGCAGAAGCTCTTGAGTTTAACTAGATCCCATTTGTCAATTTTGGCTTCCGTTGCCATTGCTTTTGGTGTTTTAGACATGAAGTCCTTGCCCCTGCCTGTGTCCTGAATGGTAATGTCTAGGTTTTCTTCTAGGGTTTTTATGGTTTTAGGTCTGACATTTAAGTCTTTAATCCATCTTGAATTAATTTTTATATAATGTGTAAGGAAGGGATCCAGTTTCAGCTTTCTACATATGACTAGCCAGTTTTCCCAGCCCCATTTATTAAATAGGGAATCCTTTCCCCATTGCTTGTTTTTCTCAGGTTTGTCAAAGATCAGATAGTTGTAGCTATGCGGCGTTATTTCTGAGGGCTCTGTTCTGTTGCATTGATCTATATCTCTGTTTTGGTACCAGTACCATGCTGCTCTGGTTACAGTAGCCTTGTAGTATAGTTTGAAGTCAGGTAGCATGATGCCTCCAGCTTTGTTCTTTTGGCTTAGGACTGACTTCGCGATGCGGTCTCTTTTTTGGTTCCATACGAACTTTAAAGTAGTTTTTTCCAATTCTGTGAAGAAAGTCATTGGTAGCTTGATGGGGATGGCATTGAATCTATAAATTACCTTGGGCAGTATGGCCATTTTCATTATATTGATTCTTCCTACTACCCATGAGCATGGAATATTCATCCATTTGTTTGTATCCTCTTTTATTTCATTGAGCAGTGGTTTGTATTTCTCCTTGAAGAGGTCCTTCACGTCCCTTGTAAGTTGGATTCCTAGGTATTTTCTTCTCTTTGAAGCAATTGTGAATGGGAGTTCACTCAACGATTTGGCTCTCTGTTTGTTATTGGTGTATAAGAATGCTTGTGATTTTTGTACATTGATTTTGTATCCTGAGACTCTGCTGAAGTTGCTTATCAGCTTAAGGAGATTTTGGGCTGAGACAATGGGGTTTTCTAGATATACAATCATGTCATCTGCAAACAGGGACAATTTGACTTCCTCTTTTCCTAATTGAGTACCCTTTATTTCCTTCTCCTGCCTAATTGCCCTGGCCAGAACTTCCAACACTATGTTGAATAGGAGTGGTGAGAGGGCATCCCTGTCTTGTGCCCGTTTTCAAAGGGAATGCTTCCAGTTTTTGCCCATTCAGTATGATATTGGCTGTGGGTTTGTCATAGATAGCTCTTATTATTTTGAGATACATCCCATCAATACCTAATGGATTGAGAGTTTTTAGCATGAAGCGTTGTTGAATTTTGTCAAAGGCCTTTTCTGCATCTATTGAGATAATCATGTGGTTTTTGTCTTTGGTTCTGTTTATATGCTGGATTACATTTATTGATTTGCGTATATTGAACCAGCCTTGCATCCCAGGGATGAAGCCCACTTGATCATGGTGGATAAGCTTTTTGATATGCTGCTGGATTTGGTTTGCCAGTATTTTATTGAAGATTTTTGCATCAATATTCATCAAGGATATTGGTCTAAAATTCTCTTTTTTTTTTTTGAGACGGAGTCTCGCTCTGTCGCCCAGGCTGGAGTGCAGTGGCGCGATCTCGGCTCACTGCAATCTCCGCCTCCCGGGTTCACGCCATTCTCCTGCCTCAGCCTCCCGAGTAGCTGGGACTACAGGCGCCCGCTACCACGCCCGGCTAATTTTTTGTATTTTTAGTAGAGACGGGGTTTCACCGTATTAGCCAGGATGGTCTCGATCTCCTGACCTCGTGATCGGCCCGCCTCGGCCTCCCAAAGTGCTGGGATTACAGGCGTGAGCCACCACGCCCAGCCTAAAATTCTCTTTTTTGGTTGTGTCTCTGCCCGGCATTGCTATCAGGATGATGATGGCCTCATAAAATGAGTTAGGGAGGATATCCTCTTTTTCTATTGATTGGAATATTTTCAGAAGGAATGGTACCAGTTCCTCCTTGTACCTCTGGTAGAATTCGGCTGTGAATCCATCTGGTCCTGGACTCTTTTTGGTTGGTAAGCTATTGATTATTGCCACAATTTCAGATCCTGTTATTGGTCTATTCAGAGATTCAACTTCTTCCTGGTTAAGTCTTGGGAGAGTGTATATGTCAAGCAATTTATCCATTTCTTCTAGATTTTCTAGTTTATTTGCGTAGAGGTGTTTGTACTATTCTCTGATGGTAGTTTGTATTTCTGTGGGATCGGTGGTGATATCCCCTTTATCATTTTTTATTGCGTCTATTTGATTCTTCTCTCTTTTTGTCTTTATTAGTCTTGCTTGAATCCAGGAGCTGGTTTTTTGAAAGGATCAATAAAATTGGTAGACTGCTAGTGAGAAATTTAAAATCTTATTGCTATACTTCAGGCAATTGTAGAAGAGAAATGACCTATAACCATATTATGAATTTTTGATTTACAATAATTAATTCTAGGAAAAGTAAAATAAGACAGGGAATAAATCATATGTTTTAAAGAAAACACATGTAATTTTATACAATTTATTTCCCTGGCTTTCTTCTCACTACACCTAAGCCTCCAGACCCTAAATATAGTTTGATAGTATGTCTTTTAAAAAGCACTTTTATCTTCCTGTATGCCAATGTAATCCAAAGCAAATTTACACCTGGGGCTAAATGTTTTAGAAGAAAACCAATGTAGTTTGACATGCTTTTAAGAGCAAACTTGTTTTTTTTTTGAATGAGAACAATAACTTTTAAAATGAGACTAAGTAGAAATAAAAATTTTATGTTATTTTAAAAATGTTACATGCTACCCATAAAGATATTTCTCAACCTTTTGTAGTTGATTAGCTTGGAAAAAACAATACTTATGAGAAATTTAATTTGAAAATTAATATATAGTGACCCTAATAATGACTTCTCAGTGACCCCAGGGATTTGTATCTAAGTGAGGTCCTTTGCCATTATTGTCACTAAAGATGAAAAAAATAAACCAACTGCCATTTTTAGGCCATGTCAATCTCATTGATTTTTTCATTTTATTATGAAATAATAGATAACTATAATATATACACAAAATATAAAGATTTTAAAATAAAAACAAATTAATGGAACATTTCATGTAATGTATATATACATACATACACATATACGCTGTATAAAATGTATGTTATTTTAAAAGAAAAATAAAATAACAAGTCTTGAACCTACCCACAATAGAATAAGAAGTAATTTAACACCAATTGCTTGATTATCTTTAATTCATTATTTCCTTCTGGCACTTATATTTGTCTTTAGACCATATTGCTTTGAAATTTAATCTTGCTTCTTCTTTTCACACCTTTGCCAAGGATCAGTTCTGTATATTTTTTCCTTAAGATATTATTAAAACTAAAGAAAGCAATCCCATTGAATTACTTTACACAGAAAAGCATCTCAAAAATCTGTAGTTGCCTTATATAACCTAAGTTGTAAGTATGTTCTAATTAATGCATTTCTTATTGTCAATTTCCTTCAGAAAATATTATATCCTGAATTAATATCTATAGCTCTTGGCTTTTATTTTTTAATCTCATTGATTTGTAACTTACTTTGAAGTATCTGAACTTTGAAGTATTCTCTCTCTCTCTCTCTATATATATATATACATATATATATGTATATACACACATATATACACATATATACATATATATGTATATATACACAGCTATTGGGACTATACTCATGAAATATAGATATATACACACTTAACTACTGGGACTGTACTCATTAAGTCAAACACTTTTAAATACCTTCACAATTCAAGCATGTAAACAAAATGTACATATTGTCACTTGGTTTATAAAAATGAGTAGTTTCAAAATAAGGTCCTATAGGGAAGTGTGCTCCTTTTAGAAGCAAAGCATTCAAATAGTGTGATGGTTGAACAACAATGCCAACCATACAAATGTGCAAAAGGGATTCAACCTTGATTTACACTAAGATAGGAATTAATATTCCTAGAACCTTGCCATTTATGTTGGTAATTTCCTGGAAGTTTTATTTAGATAGTTTTCTGAGTCAGTGTAGTAATAGGGAAACTAATTTCGAATGGTCTTGAACCAATTTCTAGTTTCTAAGGTGTCTCACTAATTAGCTGTGTACTTAATCTGGGCCTCATTTTTCTCATGTAGAAAATGAGGAGCACTTGGAACATAGCAACTTCTCAGTAAATATTTGCTGAGTACATGAAGTTGAGCATGAGTTGTAATCTCCATGTAGATGTAAAAATCCAGCAGTGAACACATATCACTGCCGTGATAGCATGTAGTATCAGAACACGATATTTTTGTGGCATGGTTCAAACTTTTGCAAAACTTAAAACAGAATGAATAATACTTCATCATAGTACCATATTATACTGCACCAGAGTAGTGCAGTATAATATGCATAATACTGCATAATACTGCACCATAGTCATCACATCTCTGTATATAAAAGCCAACACTTTTATAATGTTTATGTTGTATTAATGTTTTCCTTATATTCATCATAAAACAGATTCATAGGATAATAAAATAAAAACAGTTCTCAAAGACTGTTCCATTATTTAAAAACATTCACCAGGAGACTGAAGATCACAGAGATAATTTTTTCCAAAATTCTACAGAAAAGCCTCAAAATTTTCTCAAATTTCTGTCAAGTGTCTACATGTATATAAGTGGAAATTATTTCAGTGCAAAAATGTATGTAGGTAAAAAGTCACTGAAGAAAATTACATAGCATAATCAATTACTGAGGAAGAGCACAATAAAAATGAAATTGCAGAAAAGTATATACCTTTATTTTATAATCAAGTAAAATAAATAGACCAGATTATATTAAAAATGAACCGATGTAAAGAACACATGGTTGAAAAGAAAAAATATGTAAATGGCATTTACCATATGAAAATATATTTAACCTTTCTCATAGTAAAATAAGTAAATGTTAAAATTACACTGGCATATTATTTCTCTTAAAAGTGGTAAAACCTCAAAATCCCAAAATACGATCTTTTGGCAAAGTAGTGGGGAGCATGTAATTTTACACTGCTGTAGGGAAGATAATGCAGTGTAAACATGATGTAGAGAAAAGGGCAGGAAAATATGAAATTGCATGTACATATTCCTTTAGACTGAACTAAGCCAAATTCAGGAAATCATACCAAATGGATATTGAGAAAAATATGAAAAGACATAAGCACATGGTTATTCATCATGGCGTTGAATGTAACATGAAAAGCCCACAAATAAGTCTGTATCACAACATTATGTGTACCCCATGCACATATGCACTTATTATGTACCAATAATTAAATTTTTTAATAAAAAATTAAGAGGTCTATTACGTACAGTATATCCACAAAGTGAGGTAAAGAAAAGCTAAACAAATGAGGACATTCTCTATATATTCTTATGCAGTAAACAAAATATACATTTAATAGATTTTTATTTGAAGAATAAAGGAGGAAGGAAGAAAGGAATAAAGAGAAGGAAGGAAGGAAGGAAGCAAGGGAGGGAGGGAGGAAGGAAGGAGGGAGGGAGGAAGGAAGGAGGGAGGGAGGAAGGAAGGAGGGAGGAAGGAAGGAGGGAGGGAGGAAGGAAGGAGGGAGGGAGGAAGGAAGGAGGGAGGGAGGAAGGAAGGAGGGAGGGAGGAAGGAAGGAGGGAAGGAAGGGAGGGTATTCAGTTATCTTTTTTTAAAAAAAGCTGTTTCACTTATGATAATTTGGATGCCAAGTTTTGAAACCCAAGTTGAATGTCTTTAATCTACACAACGGTCTTTTGAAATGTCTGCTATATTTCTCAGTTTTACAAATAAGAAATCCTAGGTTAAGAAAATTAGGTGACATTCCTAAAGTGGTGCAGCTAGAGACAGGGAATGGGTTTGAACCAAGTTTAATATGGTGTTGCTATCATTGGAATCTGTGTGCCCACCCAAGTCTCATGTCGAATTGTAATCCCCAGTGTTGTAGATGAAGCCTCTTGGGAGGTGATTGAATTATGGGGGTGGTTTCTCAAGGTTTAACAGCATCCTCCTTAGTGCTGTCATGGTGATAGAGATTTCTTGTGAGATCTGGTTCTTTAAAAGTGTGGCACCTCCCCACTTTTCTCTTTTGCTCCTGTTCAGGCCACGTAAGATATGTCTGCTTTCACTTTGCCTTCCACCATGATTGCAAGGCAAAGTGGAGGCCTGCCTGAGGCCTCTCTAGAAGTCTCACAGATGTCATCATGCTTCCTGTACAACCTGCAGAACCATGAGACAATTAAACTTCTTTCCTTTATAATACCCATTCTCAGGTATTGTTTATAGCAGTGTAAGAACATGGTGTTAAGCCTGCAGGTGCACAGAGTGCAAGAGTTGAGGCTTGAGAGCTTCTTCCTAGATTTCAGAGAATGTATGGTACAGTCTGGATGTCTAGGCAGAAGCCTAATGCAGGGGTGGATCCCTAATGGAGAACCTCTACTGGTGATGTGCACAGGGGAATTGTGGGGTTGGAGCCTCCACATAGAGTCCCCACTGGAGCACTACCTAGTAAATCTGTGAGAAGACGGCCACCGTCCTCTGGATCCCAGAATGGTAGATCCACTGAGAGCTTGCACCACGCACTTGAATAAAGATGCAGGAACTCAATCCCAGCCCATGAAAGCAGCTGGGAAGGGGGCTGTACCCTGCAGAGCCATGGGGCAGAGATGCCCAAGGCCTTCTGTGCCCATCTCTTGCCTCATTGTACCCTGGATATGAGACATGGGGTCAAGTAAGAATATTTTGGAGCTTTAGGATTTAATGACTGCTGTGCTGGGTTTTGGAGTTGCATGAGGCCTGTAGCATTTTCGCGTTGGCCAATTTCTCTCTTTTGGAAGGGGAGTATTTACCCAATGTCTGTACCCCCATTGTATGTTGGAAGTAACTAACTTGTTTTTGATTTTACAGGCTCATAGGCAGAAGGGACTCACATTGTATCAGATGAGACTTTGGATTGTGGACTTCTGCATTAAAGATGGAATGAGTTAAGACTTTGAGGGATGGTTGAGAAGGGATGATTGTATTTTTAAAATGTGAGAACATGAGATTTGGAAGGGTACAGAGACTGAATAATATGGTTTGGCTCTGTGTCCTCACCCAAATCTCTTGTCAAATTATAACCCCCAATAATAGAGGTAGGGCCAGGTGGAAGGTGATTGGGTCATAGCGTGGGTTCTCATGGTTTAACAGCACTCCCCTGGGTACCACTGTGGTAATGATGATTTCTTGTGAGGTCTGGTTGTTTGAAAGTGTGTGGCACCTTCCCCATTTTCTTTTTTGCTCCTGATCCAGCCATGTAAGATGTGTCTGCTTTCCTTTCACCTTCTGCTATGATTGTAAGTTCCCTGCGGCCTCCAGAGAAGCCAAGCTGGTGACACCATGCTTTCTGTACAGTCTATGAAACCAAGAGCCAATTAAACATCTTTTTAAATAAATTGCTCAATCTCAGGTATTTCTTTATAGCAGTCCAAGAACGAACTAATACATATGTCAGAAACTGTTCTTTTACCTATTGTGTGAACAGAAAAAGTTGCCTTCTAACCTTGGATCACTCTGTGGGGTAAAGGTCTGTATTTAAATCTGGAGGGCCAGCAAGGAGAAAGAATTAGATTATTTTGAGTTAAATAAAAATTTATACACATTCCATTATTTGATTTTCAATTTGCCATGATGATTTGGTTATTGCATGATACCTAATTGCTCTCAGTGCCAAACTTCACACAACAAATGGAAGGAGCATATGGACATATTTAATGACACTTTTGAAAAGCTCAAATAGACAGAGTAAAAATCCAATATTACTACTTATAACCCTCTACAGTTAAACCTGTTTCCCCTAGTTATTTCAGGATCACTGAATTGCATAAATGATAGTATAATGAAAACAGAAAGATAAATGTTCTATATTTATTTTCATCATTATGATCATGTACACTAAAGATCTTTTTATTGTAGGAAATAAATGAAACAATTATCCATAGAAAAACCACTGAACAGAATTAATGCAAAAAATAGATGAACTTTTTATCATATTGACTGTAAAAGCTAAATAAATTATTTTTTGTGCTGTTACACATCTCTCTAGAAGGCACTGTTTTGTTTTTTGTTTGTTTGTCTTTCTTTTTACCAATTTGCTGCCTGTTGGAGAAACAGTTGTCTGAACCCATAGGTTGAGACAAAGAGAAAACAACAGCATCTTCTAATTGTGCAAATTATAGGTAAATGATCCCACTGAACTACATTGACCAACCTGAGAATCTAGCATAGAGAGGCTATTAAAGGTAGTGGCATGGAACTCAGACCACATTTTATGAATTTAGTCCTTGAAAGAGTCTTTGTGCTGCAATATCTTCAGGATAGAAGAAAACACACGTGTATTTGTGTGTGTGTGTGTGTATGCCTGTGTGTGTATGCGTGTGTGTGTGTTTGTATGCCTGTGTGTGTATGCGTGTGTGTGTGTGAGAGAGAGAAAAAGGTAGCGGCATGGAAATCAGGCAACATTTTATGAATTTAGTCCTTGAAAGAGTCTCTGAGCTGCAATGTCTTCAGATAGAAGAAAACGTGTGTGTGTGTGTGTGTGTGTGTGTATAAATATGTCCATGTGTGCATGTGTGAGTATGTGTGTGTGTGTGAGAGAGAGAGAGAGAGAAAGAAAATATATATTATTTATACAGTCTGTGTGAGAGAGAGGACTTAGCTAAATATTCAAAAATTGGCAACCTTCTCTTCTTCTAGCTAGAGTCACTTCACTATTCATTGTTTGTGAAGAATAAACTTTCCTCATTAGGAATGCCAGTTTGACAAACACTGTAATAGTGAGAAAACACCTAAGACTAAAGAATGAAACTAGGGTAGGTTGGACATTAAGCATACCTCAAAACACTACACTTTTATTTATAGTAAGCATCTTTAGTGTACATTATTATTAAAAATTATTTTACATAAGGGGGTTCAGTTGATTTTAATTTTATTTGTAAGCATGTGATTTACTACCATAGCATAATGTATTTATCCTATTATTGGGTGAAAAAATTTACTGAAGTTTGAGAGTATCTAAAGTGGCAAATAGAAATTAACTAAGCATCCAGGGTATGAGATTCCTTATAAAACAAGTGGACTTGCTGTACATTGTTCATACAGTCTTTAAAACCACCTGAAAATTTCTTTATCATTTTCTATCAAAACAAAATAAAAATACTCATCTTAGAGAAAACATCAAAAGCTATGTCTGATTTCTTAAAATTATATCAGTAATTCTAAATATCTCTAAGCTTTCTAAAATTCATTACAGTGTCAAATATGATAAAAACCCTTCTTGATGCCAGTGAGAGATGACATAACGAAAATATTTTAATTTACATGAGACAGCTTGTTAAATCGATATTAACAAAACTAATCTTCCTAAATAAAGACCTAATGACATATAGTAAGCACAGTAATAATAACAGAAAGATTTTATTTAATTTCTTTATAAAATTTGTAGAATAGAATTCCATCTGTAATTAATAATATCATTTTATTCAATTGCACTAATCAAGCTACAGTTTAATATGGAACAAATTTAATTATGCCACAAGCACCCCCTAAAGCTTTAGCAGATTGCCTAGGAATGTAAAATAGTGCAATGAAAATTCTTTTTAAAAATATTTCAATTATATTTCAATGAGAAAAGATTGCTTTTTACTAATGACATTATAATATATACATATACCCTTTCCATAGCTTTCTGGGATTCTTTAAACATCTGTTACAGGATTTATCACTGGACATATCTCCAAAATCAAAGATATTCTGAAATTATGAAAATGCATTATACTGATAGCATTCATGTTTGAAGAAATACTTACTTCATAATTAAACCTAATCTATCAACCATTCCTAACAAATTAGTCCTAATCATTTAAAAATTCAGCATTTCACAACTAAATGAATATCACAAATCTGCAGGAGTATTTATGCAATGGTATTTTTATCATCTTATGTTGATGACCCAGGTTTTCATACTTAGAAAACATCAGCATGTAGATGATATTTAAACAATGAAAGGGATGAGATTGCCTCAGAGACATAGTAAATACATCAGAGAATATGGCCCAGGAAAGATTCTGGAGACATTCCACAATGTAAAGCATCTTAAACATGCTTTAGCTATAGGAGAATGGCTCTGAAATAACAATATCAATAACAAAAACTGTTTTTTTGTGCCTTCTCTTTACTCTTCTCATTTTTCCCTCCTAGTTCCTTCTCTAAATCTATAAAAATACCTTGTACTTATGACCATATTAGGATATATATATAGTCTAAATACATGGGAAATAGGTCTATTGAAACTTTCTCTGTATATAGAGCTAGCCAGAGTGAATAGAAACAGCAAAAAATTTGAAATGCTTGGGAAAATAGTCTTTGTATGTTGCATGAATCAGAACAATTCTCCTTTCTACTTGCTTCATTAACTTGAATTAATGAGGAAGATAAGTTAACTGCATATTTCATAGTTTTAACTCATTAGTTAGATAAAGTGTGTCACTTTTTCTATCCCTGTTTGCTAGAGTTACATGGCAACCCAGGAGTAGTATGAGGATGATTTTGGAACTGCAGGCACTGGTCTAGTCATAGGCGATAATGTTGCTTATGCATATTGCAGCACGTGTTCAATTAGTCAGTTTCACAGCCAAAAAAGAAAGTATAGAATGGGAAAAGAGAAAGTTGTGCTCTCCTAGGACCCAGAGTGAAGTGGCCAAGAGTAAAAACAGTCTAGGGAAACTTTGCAATTTCCCATAAGAAGGATCAAATCCACACAGAGAAAAAAGCAGGAGAGAGAATTCTTACTAGAATTAAAGGAGAATGGCAAAAAGAATTCGTAATAATTATGTTAACATAATAACTGGAAAGAAAAGTCTTCCAGAAGACTTGAGAGAGAAGACTTGAGAGTGGACAATAAGAAAGCCTGTCCTTATCAATATTTATACAATATATAAATTAAAAGATATAGGAAATTTTTTCACTCTAGGCCATTGGCATAATGCCAAAGTAAAAAAGCAAAACATGTTTTTAGGATGGAATATGATGAATTTCAAATATTCAAATGTCTGATAGTACAATTTAAAACATTAAATATATACACAAAAATTAGTAATACTTTATCTAAATTATGGATTTTCTTTTTACCATTTCCATTATTGTATCATCTTAATTTATTTTCTGTTGCAATCATTTATCACTTTTTATTATAAATGAATAATCAGAACTTCTCTTACATTATGAAAGCAAAGACAAATTATCCAAAGACTCTTATGATATTCTGGCAGCTTTTGTGACATATTAATCTTTTTACACTTTATCTGCCCAGTTATGTGTACAGTCACATGCAAAGCTGTAACAATGAGGGATTGAATAAATTTAATTATCTTCTAAGACTCATAGACTCAAAAAAGTAAGAAAAACATTATTAAGTAGCAAATAATATTGGTACCATGATTATCTGTATTCTAGACATATCTCAAATGTATAATATAATATTTAGAAAAATGCATTTGACAAAATACTTTCCTCTTCAATTGAATTGGCTGTTTTAACAGGCACTGTTCATCAGTTGGAATGGACTGTTCTGGCACATGCCTCCAAGTTGGCCATTTCCACTGTGACTCCGCACACAAGTGGTCAGTTGTAATCGAAGGCATTGGGAGCTGTCCTTTAGGATAGCAAGAAATTCAAACTTTACTACCCCTAACTTTCTCCCATTTTTTTCTCTCTCCTTTTTTTAACAATAATATGTAAACCCTGTAAACGTGTTTAGAAATCACCTAACTTCTCAACCTGTGCATGTTGACATAGGCATATCATGTATATGCCTAAACAAGTTATGTAGAGATGAGATCAGAAAAGTTCAGTTACTTTTTTGATCTCAAGAAAAGATCAAAGGTCTTATAGAATTACCCGAGATCCTATAGAATGTTGTATTCCATAGAACATTGTAGTCCATAGAAGGATTTAGATATTATTATATTAATATTTCAAGCAGGACAATACTACAGGAGTGCCTGGAAAAAGAAATTACATAATCTATCCTATATTTTAAAAGGTCACTCTGGCTGCTATGTGAGGGAAAGAATACAGAGAGATAATAGTGGAAAACAATTTTGTAAGCAATTGAAGTAGTATAGGTTCGAAGGGATGATACCTTAGAATAGGGTGATATTAGTGTAAACAGTAAAAAGTAATGAGATGTTGGATGTTTCCAAAGTAGAGATTACAAGACTTAATGATGAATTTTATGTGGAATATGAGAAAAGAAAGAAATCTAAAGAAACTCCTTGATGTAAGAGAAAATTGAAATAACATTTCCTGCAGTGAAGAATATTAGAAAAAGGGCTGATTAATGGAAACCAATTAATAATTCATTTTTGCACACATTAAGTTTTGAGATACCTTTTAGATATCCAAGACTTGATAAGGAGTGGACAGATGAATATGGTTCTAAACACTGAGGACACTTCGGGGTTGGATATAGATTTGTGAGCCCTGACAGTATATATGTTATTTATAGTCTAAGAACCGAAATAAGTTGCCTAGGGAATGTAGCTGGGAGAAAACATTTATAAAAACAGAATCTTAAGCACTCAAAACATAGAGGAAGAGGACCCAGCAAAAGCGACCAAGAATCATCAACCTGCGAGGTAGGAAAATGGTGAGAAGACAGTGCTGAGAAGAAGGCACTCTGGAAGCCTACTGAAGAAAATATTTTAAGAAGGTTTTTGTCAACAGTGCCAAAAATCATGAGAAGTAGAATAAAAAGATAACTGAGAATTGGCCATTAGGAGCTATAGCCTAATACATTAGTTTGGTCAGAGTGTGCTTACTCCTACAAAATTCTCTCTTAGACCTTGGTGGAAAATATCTTTCAATATTTTAAGTTACTAAACATAAACATGTTAATCTATCAATAACTTTCATTTTTCTCAGGAAACCCTAAAATAATTTTTATGAAATCTAAAAACAGACTGTAAGACTCCTTTTTTATTTCTCATGGTAAGAATTGTTAAATATGTAATATTTTGTTTGAGCTGTCAATGTTTTCCTGAACACACACAGTTACAGATAATTTAAGAATCACTCAAATGAAAGCACCTGTATGTGATTGGAAGATTGCTTGAGCCCAAGAGTTCAAGACCAGCCTGGGCAACATAGAGAGACTCTATCTCTATAAAAAGTAAAAAAATAAAAATAAAAAATATTAAAAACATACAGTATGTAACATGTATATAATATATATAACTATAAAATGAAAAATGTCAAAATCAAGACATATAGAATCAAAATATGCTGCAACTACCTAACAGACCCAGTATAGTGACCGGTCTGATCATCTCCCTGCTTTTGAATCAACTATTGCATTGACATATAGTGATTACAGCCCAATCTTTAAAGAAGATAAGAAAGCCAAAATATAAATACATTTCTATTTTATCAGATAAAAATGTGTAGTAGAATTTCTTTTCCATTTTTCTTTAAGAGGCTCAGATATTAGAACTCCCATTTCTAATTTTATTACTTATAATTTATGTGCTAATATATCGAGCATCTATTTCTTCACCAGCTTCATAGATCTTAAATTATTTATAGAGTAAAAAATTATTTGACAGTTAAGACTTAAAATATCTAGCAATCACATTTTTTGCTCTCTGAAATAAAAAAGAAAAGCACAATTATAGTGAATATTTTCTTTTAAATAATTAATTAAATGCTTTTCAATTTATAGAAATAATGTACTATTAAAGATAGTATCTTCCTTTCTTGATTAAGAGCTCCTTGAGGGCAGGAAGCTATGCTACTAACGTCAGACAATGTCAAATGTTGAAGCAAAATAGTTAAAATTCAAAGAAATGAAAAGACATTTTAGATCAATTTCTCTGCAAAGAAAACTCTGAGATGAGGATTTACGTACAGGAAGATAATTGAAGAGCACTCATATAATCAACATTTTCAGAGATTAAAGTTGAACTATAATGCCTTCTCAAAAAATGCTTTGGTCAATCCTACCAAGAGCTCTGGAATTGAGATGGACCCTTCTAAATTGTTTCTCATTTGGTCAAGAGATTTGGGTCTTTGGGGCAGGGAGCTGGGCCTAGTCAATCACCCCACATTGACTAGGCACGAGATTCAGGTTGCCCCTTTGAAAGCATAAAGACCTTGGGAGAAACAACTTTCTACATATAAAAGCAAGTCCAAGAAAGGGATGCAGCTGGGAGCTGTGGACCACCAACATCCCCAGGATAATGAGTGCTTCAACCCACTAAAAGGGTATGTGGGTTGCTCACCACGACGTGCCCATCCCTTAAGTCACTCAGATGTATGTGATTCATTGAAATTATGGAGATTGCTTCTTCAGGATTATATTGGGCCTTGTTTCCAGGCAGAAAGTTTTAAGTGATAGATTAATATGATAACCTATAGCCCTTGACTCTGTAACTTTCTTTGATGGCATAACCAAATATCATCACCAGCACTTCTCTCATTCATTCTAGATTCTCCATATAATTGATTATTGTATATGCTCATTAGGCAGAGAACTTCATCCTTTCTGGAGTTGAAGTTACTGCATTTTTCATTTACAGTCAAAATTGAACAAAGGAATATCAAGTAATAGCAAGATAAATGGCCTGGTTTTCCAATTTATTCTTTCATACCCTCCCTATTAGGTAACAAAGCCTTACCTCCTCCCAATGAGCAGAGCCAATTCACTCTGACAGGATTTAACTCTTTTTCTATCTGTTGGTCTCTAAGCATGCAGAGAACAATGTGACTGGGATGTTATCATATCTAGAAGTTTAATGGGGATTTTTCTGTGTTATCAAATAAAAACATTTCTCCTCTAGGGAATAGAACCATTAACTACTAAGAGCCCAGAGGTGAAGAGATGAAGGACATATTTTCTAAGTAGATAACTGGAAATCAAGATAAACAGGGTCACTGCTAATTTCACTTCTTTGTTCTCAGATTAATTTTATTTACCAAATGAAGACACTTTATTATATGATGGTGATTGAAATGGTAATTGATCTATGGTATCTGTGGGGTTTTTTCTCCTCAAGCTAACATTTCAACTGTACCTTCAACAGGTTATGCCTTTACTCTATCAAACTTGCAGCTTCTGTGTAGTATGATACAGTGGATGGTGCAATGGATGGCACAGTTAATGATAACTGCCACCTCTTTGCTGTCACATTTGTCCCTTCGTCTTATATAATGTCAGTAGATCAAATACTCCCTAAGTTTCTGTATATCTACCTCAGAAATTTCAATCAGGAAAGGCAACTCCATATCAAAATATGTGTTTATCCAGTAATGATAAAATATCTCCTGAGACCTCTTTCCTTTGCATGCAAATTGCTACCTTCTTGCTGTTTGCTCACATGACCTTTTTTTCTGTGCCCATACATCCCTGGTGTCTCTTTCTCTTACTATAAGGACACCAGTCATATTGGATTAGGGCACCACCAAAACAGCCTCATTTTAACTTAATCACTCTTTAAGGATCTTACTTTCAAATACAGTTATATTCTGAGGTGGCATGGATTTGTACTTTAATGTATGAATTTTAGAGGAATATAATTTAGTTCATAGCACCATTGTTTAGTGTGGAAGGCCACATTTCCTTCCACACTAATTAGATGAACAGGTATAAAACAAGTCTGTCTACCACTTTTCCTCACTGCTCTCTTTTGGGTCACCATTAAATTGTGCCATAGCACAGCAATCAGTCACTTTAAGCTTGCACCCACATATTGAACTGATACTTTGAATCAAACTTATACTTCTTCCTCTTTTATCAGCTGGTATTCCACTGGCCATAGGTGTGAGCTGAAGAAGAGGCTATGATAAAACACTTGAAGATGACATGAGAATGTGGCTATCTGTTCAAACAGCTTGCATTTACCCTCTAGCCCTGCTTTATCTTGATACCAGATTTTGATCTAATTTATGATGGATTGCTGTTGGGTCCACCCAACTTATATTTTGATGGGTCTGACACCATCTGATTTGTGATGGGTAGCAACAGCTACATAATCACTTGATGTTCCATGTCCAAAGAAACATTCCTAACTAATTTTTCAGATATTTACCTGTCATTTTGCTCTTAGATAATGTAATTTTATGTTTTCTTGTATTCGTTATGCTTGTCACTATTCCTTTAAAAACATTCCATCAATTGAAACAGGCCTAGTTCTGTGAAGTTAATTCATCTTTTAAACATGCTACAAGAAGCCAGGAATTTATTTTGCTTTAATCTAGAAACAGTTTATAACATTATTCATGTTACTTTAAAAATAAAAGTAATAATATGATTTTCGTCTTTTATAATTTTGACTTTTATTTTTGGTACGGGGGCACATGTACAGGTTTGTTACATGGGTATATAATGTGATGCTGAGGTTTGAGGTATGAAAAGTTACTCTCTAAGTTGATGAGTCCACATCTGTCATGACTTTGTTTTATGACTGATTACTTGTTATAGTATGGGAAAATGACAAGGATCCACTTAAATTATTAAGTTACAAGAGAACTGACTATTGGCATGAATGCAAAGCTGAATCAACCTCAGGTTGATTTATTAGACTAAGAAGTTAAAAATCTTGATATAAGGAAATAAATGAAACAGCTGCTTGGTGTTGACTTATGACTTTGTTGTAAATAGCTGAAGAGATGTTGTTGTCTTGGGATATTAGTATTTCATATTTAACCGGAAATATCAATGCATTTATCTGTTGGAACAAGTTCACAGCCATGGAATGTAAAATCTAGAGTACCACCTGTGAATACATATATTCCCAATGAGGAGCATGTATCCTACCTAAGACTTTTATCATTTGAATGTATTTACCTGATTATACTGCATCAGGGCCTGCCTTAAGCAGGGTAATGACAGTTCAGATTGGCTGAGTAATGGAGGAGGCTGGATAAAAATTGCCAACAACAAGAAGATCGGATTGAATTCAGTTAGCAAGAAAAAAAGTCTTAAAATAAAATAAAGTGTGCTTCATACTTGAACAAAATTCATCTCTACTCTTTCAGAAAAGAGTAATTTGTCACTGAGAATGAAGAAGTGCTCATCTCGACCAGTAGTAGATGCTCCCTGAATGCTCATAACCAGTGGTGGTGTCTGCCTACTGTCTAGCCAAGTTTCCTGGTAACTTTAAAAGGTTAATATCTTATTGAAAACAATAGCAAAGACAACACTTAGCATAAATCAGCTAAATTATAATTTAGGAAAATAAAATAAAAACAAAATAAAGGAAAAGATATGTAGTAGATTTGGAGAGATATGTTCCCAGTTACGGAAACTTTATTTCAAAACCATTTAATTTTTTTAATTTGCATTTTTCTGATGATTAGTTATGTTAAACATTTTTTTCATATAACTTTTGGTCATTTGTATGTATTTTTCTTCAATTTTATATTTTTTAGGATTTTTTAATTGTTACATAATAGATGTACATATTTATGGGGTACATGTATTTTTTGGTACATGCATAAATTGTGTAGTGATCAAATCAGAATAATTGGGATATCCATCACCTCAAACAGTTATAATTTCTTTGAGTTGGGAATTTCCATATCTTCTTTTTTAGTTATTTTTAAATATACTATAAATTCTTGTAAACTATAGTTGCCCTACTCAGCTTTTAATCATTAGAATTTATTACTTCTATTTAACTGTATTTTTGTACACATAAACCATTTTATCTTCATGTCCCCCCAATCTTCTCAGCCCCTTTTAACCACTATTCTGCTCACTATCTTCTTGAGATCAAATTTTTTAAGCTCCCACATATATGTGAAAAAATGTAATATTTGTCTGTCTGTGCCTGGCTTATTTTGTGCAACATAATGACTTCCAGCTCTATCCATGTTGGTGCAAACGACAGGATTTCACTCTTTTTCATGCTTGAATAATATTCTATTGTGTATATTTTTTAAATCCATTCATCCATTGATGGACACTTAAGGTGATTCCATATCTTGGATACTGTGAATAGTGCTGCAATAAACAAAACATTTAACTATTTGACAAAATATTAACAATCAGAATATATAAGGAACTCAAACAACTCAATAGGAAAAAAAATCTAATTTAAAAATAGGCAAAAGATGTGAACAGACATTTTTCAACAGAAGACATATGAATGTGTAACAGGTATATGAAAAAATGCTCAACGTAACTAATCAGGAAGATACAAATTGAAATCACAATGAGATATCACTTCACCCCAGTTAAAATGGCTACTATAAAAATGACAGAAAATAAATGCTGGCAAATATGTGGAGAAAGGGGAACACTCATACAATCTTGGTGGGGATGTAAATTAGTGCAAAAGTATTTCGTTTAAAATTTAGGATCAAATTAATGCCATTTAAAATTATATACTTTCATAACTATAAAAATATAATTACTGCTTGCTCTCACATTGCAATATTCTTTTGAAAATCAGTAGCTGCAAAGGAATGTGATTTTCACCATTTACCCTTATCTAAGTCTAGATTTCTCCTAAGCTAGTCAAGAAATAATTTTAAAAGAGCTGAATCCTTGTGGATACATGAAAGAAAGGCCAGTTATACTGAAAAAGAGATTTGGAAATCTATGAGCAGAAGCTGACAATGACACTTTCACAGATAATGAAAGAAAAAGACAAAGAAAATGTCTTCAGAGGAAGGAAACTGTTCATGGTTTAGTTTTCATCATATTGTCCATAATACTTCTGGAAATATGCAGTATTTAACATAAAAACTTCAACTAATTGGTATATGCAGTTAAGGAGAGCATTATTGGTATATGCAATTAAGGAGAGCAAGAAAAATTTAAAAACATATGACCTTCAGTTTCACTTTCCTGATGGACACAGTAGTTAATATTATCTTTCTCATATTTTAATACATATCATTTAAATGTGTTATTTTTATTTATAATTGAATACTTTTCTGACAGTATACATCTATTGTGCATTCAAAGATTTCATACCTTTAGAGGGCCTCATTGTTTAAAATAATCTCTTAATTATGTTTTGTATATGAGACATGCATCCAACAAGATTTATCTTTGTAAATGTTTTATAACATTTTACAAAATAATAAGAAAGTGCTTAAAATGTTTAATAATTATCTTAGTTACTATTTGATAGACAAAAGGCCATATTGACATATGAATAAATTGAATTGAATAAATTCAATTGACATATGAATAAATTGAATAAATTGACATTGAATAAATTGATCTGGCTAACAGCCACATATGAAAGCTAAAAATATTTGCTGATCAGTTGAAACAAAGGTGTCTGAATTCAGCAGGTAGATTGAAGTCTTCGTGTATAATGAAGGGAAGTGGAAGTTTTCAAAGATAGTAACATGAAAGTTAACTAACAATGGAAAACTTCAAGCTATGTTCTTGTGGAAGAATATGAAAGTTTAGAAAAAGAAAAATTCAAAAGTAATAAACTAAATAGCACCTAGTACAGCTACCCATAAGCAAAACTTTCTAATATAAAAGTGTATTAAATTATACTCAGGTATTTTAAAGATATTTATTGCAGGAAACAAGAAAATTAAAATTTATTATATATTTTCATTTTTAAGAATGTATTTTGATGGATTAAATCTGAAACAAAAAGTGGCCTAAAAGAGTTAATTTAGAAATTATGAACAGTTATTTACAGTGACATAGAAGGTGTTTAAACATCATTGTAAAGAGTAAAGACTAGAATATATTTTGCAAAAAAAATAAGTAGCTTTTATGAAGCTTGAAATCTATAAAACAATGAAGAAAGTAAAAAATATCTTAAAGAGATGAAAACATATTGTATTTGAATCAACAATAAAACAAACCAAATACAGTGTACCAAATGAGGAACAGAGGAAAGACAATACATTTCTAAAGATAGAAAGAGAAATCCAGCCCCATCAAAAAGTGGGCAAAGGACATGAACAGACACTTCTCAAAAGAAGACATTTATGCAGCCAAAAAACACATGAAAAAATGCTCATCATCACTGGCCATCAGAGAAATGTAAATCAAAACCACAATGAGATACCATCTCACACCAGTTAGAATGGCAATCATTCAAAAGTCAGGAAACAACAGGTGCTGGAGAGGATGTGGAGAAATAGGAACACTTTTACACTGTTGGTGGGACTGTAAACTAGTTCAACCATTGTGGAAGTCAGTTTGGCGATTCCTCAGGGATCTAGAACTAGAAATACCATTTGACCCAGCCATCCCATTACTGGGCATATACCCAAAGGACTATAAATCATGCTGCTATAAAGACACATGCACACGTATGTTTATTGCGGCACTATTCACAATAGCAAAGACTTGGAACCAACCCAAATGTCCAACAATGATAGACTGGATTAAGAAAATGTGGCACATATACACCATGGAATACTATGCAGCCATAAAAAATGATGAGTTCACATCCTTTGCCGGGACATGGATGAAATTGGAAATCATCATTCTCAGTCAACTATCGCAAGAACAAAAAACCAAATGCCTCATATTCTCACTCATAGGTGGGAATTGAACAATGAGAACACATGGACACAGGAAGGGGAACATCACACTCTGGGGACTGTTGTGGGGTAGGGGGAGGGGGAGGGATAGCATTGGAAGATATACCTAATGCTAGATGACGAGTTATTGGGTGCAGCGCACCAGCGTGGCACATGTATACATATGTAACTAACCTGCACAATGTGCACATGTACCCTAAAACTTAAAGTATAATAATAAAAGAAAAAAAAAGAAAGAAAAAAGAAAAGAAAAAGTTAAGGTCTCAGATAATAGAAAAACCAAATAAAGCAAATCCCAGGACTTCATGCTCTGACCTAGAACACTATAGACACAACAGATAAGAGGCCAAAAATGCCATTTGAGCAAGGGTCCACAAACTAAATCCCATCACCTGTTTTTGCATCTCTCACAAATTAAACATGTTATGTACATGTGTAAATGGTTTTTAAAATTTAAAAATAACATTTCATGAGATTTAAATACAGTGTCCATAAAATGCTGTTGGAACACAGCTAAGCTCACCCGTTTACAACTTGTTTCTGCTTTCTATTGTTCTGTAAGAGCAGAGCTGAGTAGTTTTAATAGAGACCATATATCCTGGTGTATTATTCCATTTTCATACTGCTATGGAGAAATACCTGAGACTGGGTAATTTATAAAGAAACAGAGGTTTAACATACTCAGAGTTTTACGTGACTGGGGAGGTATCACAATCATGGGGAAGGTGAAAGAAGAGCAAAGGCACATCCTACATGGCAGCAGGCAGGAGAGCGTGGCAGGGGAACTGCCCTTTTTAAAACCATCAGATCTCATGAGACTTATTTACTATCACAAGAACAGCAGGGGAAAAATCTGCCCCCATGATTCAATTATCTCGCACCGGGTCCCTCCCATGACACATAGGGATTATGGGAGCTACAATTCAAGATGAGATTTGGGTGGGGACACAGCCAAACTATATCACCTGGAAAGCCTAACATATTTATTACCTAGTCCTTTACTTAGAAAATTTGCTGAACTCTGATTTAGAGAATGTGGGTGATTAAATACAGTACTGTGGTAAATGAATCAGGAGAGTAGGTTTGCCAAGAAAGCATGATGCAAAGGGTTGTACTTATTTACTTTTTTTTTTTTTTTTTTTGAGATGGAGTCTCACTCTGTCACCAGGCTGGAGTGCAGTGGCGCAATCTTGGCTCACTGCAACCTCCACCTCATGGGTTCAAGCGTTTTTCCTGCCTCAGCCTCCAGAGTAGCTGGGACTACAGGTGCATGCCACCACTCCCAGCTATTTTTTGTATTTTTAGTATAGATGGGGTTTCACCTTGTTGGCCAGAATGGTCTCAATCTCTTCACCTCATGATTTGCCTGCCTCAGCCTCCCAAAGTGCTGGAATTACACGTGTGAGCCACCACACCCAGCTTATATGCTTCTGTATGAAATGGAGTTTCCAAAGAATTCATTTTGTGCCAGCCTATGGATAGAAGCAAGTCAATCAGTCCACACACTTTAAAGGAAATGTACATTTCCTTACTGTGTTTTTGGAATGCAAAAGGGAACCGTCTTAGAGTTATGCTTCTTATGTTCTTTACTGCATGCATTATGAGGGCTCTATCATTGCTGTCTTCTATTACTTAAGACATAAAATATTTTATATAATAATTGTTAAGTGATATATGTTCAGAAAAGTGCATGAATCATAAGTATATTATGCAATGAATATCTAAAATGTGAATACACTCACATAACTACCATTTAAACCTAAAAATACAAGACTAACTCAGAAATCCTTTACCACCTTTCATGATCATTCTTTCTACCTCCTATTCAAGTAGGTCCTAACCTGACCTCTAAAATAATAGACACGTTTTTGTTCTTTATATAATTTTCATTTGAATCTTGCTTCTTGCACTCAACATTATATTTGTAGGCAATTCATTCAAGTTCTCTAACATGAGCTCATTTATTTATATTGATCTATACTGTTCCATTATAAGTATATATGTAAAAATGTATATCATCATGTATGACCTGCTCTTCAAAAAATTGTGTTTTATATCAAGTTTAGGGCTATTTCTATTATACAGAAGTGGAATTGCTAGGCCATGGGACATATATATGTTTATCCTTGGGAGTTACATCCGTAGACTTCCCAAACTGTGGAACAAACCCGCAATGCTACCAAAAAGTTATGAGAAATCCAGTTACTCCAGATTTTCACCAATGTTATAAATTGATAATTTAACAAAAATAGTTTTTTGAGTAGGTGTATAGAAGAATTAAATTCTGGTTTTAATAGTAATCCTCTAATAAAGACCATGTGGTAGGACTCAACTACCTAATTTTTAATTTTAGTATAAAACTAGAGTAATAATAATAAAGCAGTATTGTATGGTTAGATAAACATCAATAGATTAGAACAGAGCATCTACAATTAAACTCTCACATATATAGACAGTTTTCTTTTTTTTTGAAGGAGAAGAAGACAGATTTGTTATTTATTTATTTATTTATTTACTATACTTTAAGCTCTAGGGTACATGTGCACAATGTGCAGGTTTGTTACATATGTATACATGTGCCGTGTTGGTTTGCTGCATCCCTTAACTCGTCATTTACATTAGGTATTTCTCCTAATGCTATCCCTCCCTCATCGCCCCACCCCATGACAGGCCCCGGTGTGTGATGTTCCCCGCCCTGTGTCCAAGTGTTCTCATTGTTCAATTCCCACCTATTAGTGAGAATATGTGGTGTTTGGTTTTCTGTCCTTGCAATAGTTTGCTCAGAATGATGGTTTCCAGCTTCATCCATGTCCCCACAGAGGACATGAACTCATCCTTTTTTATGGCTGCATAGTATTCCATGGTGTATATGTGCCACATTTTCTTAATTCATTCTATCATTGATGGACATTTGGATTGGTTCCAAGTCTTTGGTATTGTGAATAGTGCTGCAACAAACATACGTGTGCATGTGTCTTTATAGTAGCATGACTTATAATCCTTTGGGTTTAATCCCAGTAATGAGATTGCTGAGTCAAATGGTATTTCTAGTTCTAGATCCTTGAGGAATAGCCACACTGTCTTTCACAATGGTTGAACTAGTTTACACTCCCACCAACAGTGCAAAAGCATTCCTATTTCTCCACATCCTCTCCAGCACCTGTTGTTTCCTGACTTTTTAATGATTGCCATTCTAACTGGTGTGAGATGGTGTCTCATTGTGGTTTTGATTCACATTTCTCTGATGACTAGTGATGATAAGCATTTTTTCATGTGTCTGTTGGCTGCACAAATGTCTTATTTTGAAAAGTGTCTGTTCATATCCTTTGCCCACTTTTTGATGAGATTGTTTGTTTTTTTCTTGTAAATTTGTTTAAGTTCTTTGTAGATTCTGGATATTAGCGCTTTGGCAGATGGGTAGATTGCAAAAATTTTCTCTCATTCTGTAGGTGGCCTGTTCACTCTGATGGTAGTTTCTTTTCCTGTGCAGAAGCTCTTTAGTTTAATTAGATCCCATTTGTTGCCATTGCTTTTGGGATTTCAGTCATGAAGTCCTTGTTCATGCCAATGTCCTGAATGGTATTGCCTAAGTTTTCTTCTAGGGTTTTTATGGTTTTAGGTCTAACATTTAAGTCTGTAATCAATCTTGAATTATTTTTTGTATAAGGTGTAAGGAAGGGATCCATTTTCAGCTTTCTACATATGACTAGCCAGTTTTCCAGCACCATTTATTAAATAGGGAATCCTTTCCCTATTTCTTGTTTTTGTCAGATTTGTCAAAGATCTGATGGTTGCAGATGTGTGGTGTTATTTCTGAGGCCTCTGTTCTGTTCTATTGGCCTATATCTCCATTTTGGAACCAGGAAAGGAACAACCAGTACCAGCCACTGCAAAAACATGCCAGATTGTGAATATCATCGATGCTAAGAAGAAACTGCATCAACTAACAGGCAAAAAAACCCAGCTAACACCATAATGACAGGATCAAATTCACACATAACAATATTAACCTTAAATGTAAATGGGCTAAATGCCCCTATTAAAAGACACAGACTGGCAAATTGGATAAAGAGTCAAGACCCATCAGTATGCTGTATTCAGGAGACCCATCTCATGTGCAGAGACAAACATAGGCTCAAAATAAAGGGATGGAGGAAGCTCTACCAAGCAACTGCAAAGCAAAAAAAAAAAAGCAGGGGTAGCAATCATAGTCTCTAATAAAACAGACTTTAAACCAACAAAGATCAAAGAGACAAAGAAAGCCATTACATAATGGTAAAGGGATCAGTTCAACAAAAAGAGCTAACTATCCTAAATATATATGCACCCAACACGGGAGCACCCAGATTCATAACACAAGTCCTGAGAGACTTAAAAAGAGACTTAGACTCCCACACAATAGTAATGGGAGACTTTAGCACCCCACTGTCAATATTAGACAGATCAACGAGACAGAAGGTTAACAAGGATATCCAGGACTTGAACTCAGCTCTTCACCAAGTGGACCTAATAGACATCTACAGAACTCTCCACCCCAAATCAAAAGAATATACATTCTTCTCAGCACCACATTGCCCTTATTCCAAAATTGACCACATAGTTGGAAGTAAAGCACTCCTCAGCAAATGTTAAAGAACAGAAATCATAACAAACTGTCTCTCAGACCACAGTGCAATCCAATTAGAACTCAGGATTAAGAAACTCACTCAAAACCACACAACTACATGGAAACTGAACAACCTGCTCCTGAATGACTACTGGGTAAATAACGAAATGAAGTCAGAAATAAAGATGTTCTTTGAAACCAATGAGAACAAAGCCACAATGTACCAGAATCTCTAGGACACATTTAAAGCAGTGTGTAGAGGGAAATTTATAGCACTAAATGCCCACAGGAAAAAAGCAGGAAAGATCTAAAATAGACACCCTAACATCACAATTGAAAGAACTAGAGAAGCAAGAGCAAACAAATTCAAAAGCTAGCAGAAGGCAAGAAATAACTAAGATCAGAGCAGAACTGAAGGAGATAGAGACACACACACACAAAAAACCCTTCAAAAAATCAATGACTCCTGGAGCTGGTTTTTTGAAAAGATCAACAAAATTGATAGACTGCTAGCAAGACTAATAAAGCAGAAAAGAGAGAAGAATCAAATAGATGCAATAAAAATGATAAAGGGGATGTCACCACTGATCCCACAGAACTAGAAACAACCATTGGAGAATACTATAAATACCTCTACGCAAATAAACTAGAAAATCTAGAAGAAATTACTAAATTCCTGGACACATACACCCTCCCAAGACTAAACCAGGAAGAAGTGGAATCTCTAAATAAACCAATAACAGGCTCTGAAATTGAGGCAATAATTAATAGCCTACCAACCAAAACAAGTCCAGGACCAGATGGATTCACACCCGAATTCTACCAGAGGTACAAAGAGGAGCTGGTATCATTCTTTCTGAAACTATTCCAATCGATAGAAAAAGAGGGAATCCTCCCTAACTCATTTTATGAGGCCAGCATCATCCTGATACCAAAGCCTGGCAGAGACACACACACACAAAAAGAGAATTTTAGACCAATAACCCTGATGAACATCGATGTGAAAATCCTCAGTAAAATACTGGCAAACTGAATCCAGCAGCACATCAAAAAGCTTATCCACCAAGATCAAGTTGGCTTTATCCCTGGGATGCAAGTCTGGTTCAACATATGCAAATCAATAAATGTAATCCATCACATAAACAGAACCAAAGACAAAACCACATGATTATCTCAATAGATGCAGAAAAGGCCTTTGACAAAATTCAACAACCCTTCATGCTAAAAACTCTCAATAAACTAAGTATTTATGGAATGTATCTCAAAATAATAAGAGCTATTTATGACAGACCGACAGCCAGTATCATACTGAATGGGCAAAAACTGGAAGCATTCCCTTTGAAAACTGGCACAAGACAGGGATGCCCTCTCTCACTACTCCTATTCAACATAGTGTTGGAAGTTCGGGCCAGGGCAATCAGGCAGGGGAAAGAAATGAAGGGTATTCAATTAGGAAAAGGGGAAGTCAAATTGTCCCTGTCTGCAGGTGACATGACTGTATATTTAGAAAACCCCATCGTCTCAGCCCAAAATTTCCTTAAGCTGATAAGCAACTTCAGCAAAGGCTCAGGATACAAAATCAATGTACAAAAATCACAAGCATTCTTATACACCAATAACAGACAAACAGAGAGCCAAATCATGAGTGAACTCCCATTTACAATTGCTTCAAAGAGAATAAAATACCTAGGAATCCAACTTACAAGGGATGTGAAGGACCTCTTCAAGGAGAACTACAAACCACTGCTCAATGAAATAAAAGAAGACACAACAAATGGAAGAACATTCCATGCTCATGGATAGGAAGAATCAATATCGTGAAAATGGCCATACTGCCTAAGGGAATTTATAGATTCAATGCCATCCCCATCAAGCTACCAATGACTTTCTTCACAGAATTGGAAAAAGCTACTTTAAAGTTCATATGGAACCAAAGAAGAGCCCGCATTGCCAAGACAATCCTAAGCAAAAAGAACAAAGCTGGAGGCATCATGCTACCTGACTTCAAACTATACCACAAGGCTACAATAACCAAAAATATATAGACAATTTTCAAAGAATATGTAAATGAAACACAATGCAGGAAACATCATCTATTCAACACATAATGCTGAAATATTTGAGCATGCATATGCAAACAAATGAACCTTCACTACTACATCAGTTTATATAAAACATTAACTCAAGATAGATCATAGATTACAATGTAAGAACTAAATTTAAAATATTTTAGAGGAAACATAAGAAAAAATATTTGTGACCTTGACTTAAGCAAAGCTTTCTAAGACACATTGCAGAAATTATAAATTTAAGTTGTATTTGAATGACACTGTTAAGAAGATTAAAATATAGGAGACACACTGAGAGAACATATTTGCAGAACACAATAGACAAAGAGCTTGACTTCAAAATACACAGAAGCTTCTTTCAATTCAATAACAAAATGATAACCAAATATAAAAAATAGGAACTTTTTTGGTCTAAAAATGAACAAACACTTCAATAGGGTGTATATAGGCATGGTAAATAAGCCCATGAAAAAATGCTCAACATTAAATAGTTATAAAGGAAATAAAAATTTGACCATAATGGATACGCAATATGCCTGCTACATTGGCTAAAATTAGAAAGACTGACACTACCAAGTGCTTCAGAAGGGAAACTGGGACTTTCAAGTAACAGAGGGGGTAAGCAAATAGATGGTCAAATGCAAAATTGTTTAGCAATTCTGGAAAATAGTTTGATAGGTTTTTAATGAACTCAAACATACACTTACTGTAAGACTCAGTAATCTCAGAGCTAGGAATTTACACAAGAGAAATGAGAATAAATATCCATACAAAGACCTGCAGGCAAATGCATACAGGGGCTATAATAATAACACTCCCATCCAACAAAGAAAGAAATTTCATCAACTACGATTAAATAAACAAATGTTGATACACTTACACAGCAATAAAAAGAAGCCGACTATACTACTGTTACTTTCATCTACAAATACTATGTGAAAGAAAAGTGACTAACACCCCTCATAATTCTGCTCATATTACCTTCTGGAATAGAGCATTGTAATAAAGAAAACAGATCAATGCTTACGCAGGGATGAACAGGTGAGGTGTTGACTGAAATAGAACATGAGAGAACTGTTTGGAGTAAAGGAAACTTTCTTTATGTTGATTGAAGTAGGGATTACACAACTGTATACATTTATTAAAATCCTGAAAGTGTACACTTAAAATGATTAATTTTGTTATACATAAGTTAACTCCAGTAAACCTAACTTTGAAAAAATTTGACTTTCGATTTTTGTAATTTTTCTCTACTCTTGCTTCACTTTTTCACCTAGGGTGTAACCCTCCAGACATCTCTACTGAATGCTTTAGGGTTTGCCAGGGCCCTTCTCTGTTGGCTAATTCCCCTCAGCAATGAAACTGATGAAGTTTTTCTATAAACTTAGGATGTCGCACTCAAATCAGTGTGCTCCCCTTATCTCTAGGACCAAGGTCCCTCTTCAGCTTGCCTTTACTTTCAAACAAATGATTTTATAAAATATTTTAGCTCTTATTGTTACTCTTTTATAAATGTTGATCTAATACAAGATAATTCAATGTGGCTGGAAGCAAAAAGCCTTTAGTCTGTCTAGAGGGCTATTTTGAAATTATAATATATACTGGGAAAGCCTAGCGGCATATTAAGTAACCTGTGTATAAATGAGGACTTCACAATGCTTTGTACAGAATAACATATGTGAAGATATCCAAGAAAGTTGAAATTTTCTATGCTAAACTACCATGAGATGTATCATATTTTGAACTGATCTAAATAAGTCCAGGGAATTCTCTATGGTGGAACCGATCAGCTTGCCTAGTATCTCTCAGATTCGTTCAAGGGTAGAAATTGATCATTATGAGATTACCCCATGTTGCTGACAAACAATCAGAGGATTATAATAATAAACAGTAGGATCATATCCAACTCATATCCTTTACAAAATACTTATGTTTGGGATTAATGGGGGTCTTACATTTAACATTCATTGTTGAAGATAACTTGATAATTTCACTGTTTTCTGTGTCAGAGATCCCAAGATTATAAAAGTTATTCTACTCTAAAGAAGCAGTTGGAGAAAGGAAGACAAAGTACACTACATTTTTTTTATTTTGTCAATGCTCCCTCCGTCTTTAAGTACTTTGATGGCAAGTAGCTTAATTTGCTTCTTATGACACAATAAGTTTTAGATTGTTTTGTTTGTTTTAATTAGTGTCAGTGGGGTATTAAGAGCCTGATTTGGCTACTCATTTCATCTATTCCACTTTCTTTTTCATCTACTTCTGATTATGCATGTATGTTACATCTTTTGAAATCATCTCACAGTGTTTGAAGGTTATATTCTTCTTTTAGAGAAAATATTTTTTTTCTTTCTGCATTTCAGTTTGGGAATTTTTCAGTGACCTATCTTCTGGCTCAGAGGTTCTTTCCTCAACCATGTTCAGTCTATTGCTAAGCCCATCACCAGTGTTCTTCATTTATGTTGCAGTGTTTAAAACATGGAACATTTTTTTTCAATCCTTTCTTACATTGGATTCTCTGGTTTTTTTACTCATCTGTTTTTGCATGTTGTCCACCTTTTCTTAGAGTCATAAACATATTAATCATGCATTTTTTAAAAATTATTTGTCTAACAATTCCAAAATCTGTATTGCTTCGAAGTCTAGTTCTGATGTTAGCATCTTTTTTTGTTTGTTTGTTTGTTTGTTTTTGAGATGGAGTCTTGCTCTTGTCGCCCAGGCTGGAGTGCAATGCCGCGATCTCGGCTCACTGCAAGCTCTGCCTCCCGGGTTCAAGCCATTCTCCTGCCTCAGCTTCCCGAGTAGCTGGAACTACAGGTTCCCACCACCACGCCTGGCTAATTTTTTTGTTTGTTTGTTTTTTGTATTTTTAGTAGAAACGGGATTTCACCGTGTTAGCCAGGATGGTCTCAATCTACTGACCTTGTGATCTGCCAGCCTTGGCCTTCCAAAGTGCTGGGATTACAGGGTTAGCATCATTTTCTTCACACTGCCTTTTCTCCATCTTTTAGCACAACTGGTAATTTTGTTGCTGTTGTTGAAAGCCACGAAGTATCAGGAGCTGAGGAAAATAGGTCTTCCTTGTGAAGCTTTACATTAAACTAGTTAGCAGTGAGTTGTGTTAATATTTGTTGTAAGTTCCGGAGGCTTCAAATCCCTCTTGTGTTCCTTTTTTCTCTCCCTTGTTGTGTTTGAGTTTTCCTAGGAACTCCTCCATAAACAACGTCTTTGCCTTGCAGATCTTTCAGCTATAATTTACTGCTATCATACTAGCGCCCTGTTAATGTGGTGGTAAAGGGAAGTACTGTACAATCTTATGATTAGATCTCTGTCTTTTATTGGGCCTATGGTTATGGGCTATGATCTCCAGGAGAATTTCTTAGCTTCCCCCACATTAATAGAGGTGGCTGGAGTTGGGTTAACGCCTTTCTGCCTAAGTGGGATAAGACTTACGTGATGGCTTTTCAGTAGGGGATAGGGCTTTGTTAGAGAGAATATTCTAGGAATATTTAAAAATTGTCACGTTTCCCATCCTTTACAGGATCCACAAGGTAATCTGTCTTAGCTCATCACCTTGAGAACCTGGTAAGATTTCTAAAGGAAAAACTCACAAAAGGGTGGAGCCTCCCTAAGACTTCAGCCTCTTGGAGTTTCTCTTTCTCATGTTAGTCTCCACACAGCCTATAGCAATGCAACAAAAATGTCATTTTAGTGTTTATGTCTCCCTCAGTTGCTGCTCAATGTTAACAGGTCCCTTGGCTGTGAATCTCTGTATTCGCCTATGTCTCTAGACCTCAGAGTGGCTGTTTGCATTATGACCTCAATTATTCAATGGGTCCAAGAAAAGCTTTGATTTTCAGGTCCTTGAGCTTTCTTCTTGATGTAAGGATACATGTGACAACTTCCAAGTACTTTATATGTCAAAGTTGAAACCTGAAGTCCTCTGTCTCCTCATTTGAATTTCCGGCTATTCCTGTCATTTCTTGTCTAAATATGCTCCTTCTTTTATCTATCAACTAGATATCTCTGCTGTGATTATGTAAGATTACATGATTACTTATTTCTAAACACTTTCCTGCATTTCATCTAATACTTTTCATTTCATAACTGACTTGGTATCTTCAAATTTCAGCTTTCTTGTTTCTATAATGCACAAACCACGGTGACAATGAACACCCCACTTTACAAAACACATTTGCAGCATTCAAAAAAAAGAAATACTGAGCTTGAGTTAGAAACAACTTCAAATTTTCAAATTTCAATTAAAAACAAGAACCAAAAAAAGTTGCAGCGCACTTTAAAATGAAACACATCTGAAGCACTTCAGTAGGAATATTTCAAGATTAATTTTACTTTTGAAATTGTATTGCCTTTTCATTAATGATGGATTTGTTTCAGAGATGGACTACATCATGACTATCACAATAAATGATCTTTAAGGTCCCTAAACTTCTCAGAATAGCAACTCTAAAGTTAGTCAAAAAAAAGTGTTTACACTCTGTGGTATTGTAGTTTTACATATCATCTCCATATTTCAGAATGACATATTTGTAAAAAAAAAAAAAGAAAAAGTAGTAATAAAAATGTGGAAAAATTATGCTTAGTTATAATGAAAAGTGTACACTAATTGTAAAGTTATACTGATTGCTGCTTCTCTTAATTAAGCTATGGATATAAGAAATACCTATTCAGTAATCCCTTTGTAACTTGCATTGTAGGCATCATTCAAAGAGGAAATAACAAAAGCATCACTAAAGTACACAATGTACTAATTACACAGCTACAATAAACTTTTCTTAAAAATGATCTATGGGTTAATATATTTAAATCTATTAATGCTTAAATAATTAATGAGTTATACTATGACAACTGTTTAGAAAATTAATGAGACATGCATATTTTATCAATGTTTAACGTTTCCTGAAGTTATTATCTACTTAATTAATTATCTTACTCCTCATCAGTGATTTATTACATTCTAAGGAATAATTTCATAGTGGATATATATTTTAGTAAAACGAATCATTTTTATATGTCTCCAAAATTCTGGCAGTACCTGACACTAATAAATTCCTACATTTAAAATAATTTTAAATAACAAAAAAAGTTGTCTTAAAAACAATAAATAATTAAAAAAATAAATACTTGTAGGTGTTATGTAACTGCTATTTATACAATAGCAAGATACGTAACTTCATGTTTGACTTTCCTAGGCTGTCAGAAATAAAACTTATTTGCAAATACATTTAGAGGCTTCCTGAATTTTCTCAGTATGTCTTAATAATTTGTGGGATACCATAAAAATGTCACATTTGCTTTCTCTGCCTATTTCCATGTCCTTGGAATATGGCATTGCAGCATCTCCAATCAAAAGTCTGTCGTTTCCCAAATCATGAATCTGGGTTGGTTTTATAATGTTTTTAAACGAAGTTATAGTGATAAGGTACAAGTTTCCAGACTAGGCCTCACAAAGCCTACTAGCTCACTCATGAGCAACCTCAACCCTCAAATGATCATGTGAATATGTCAAGGGTGTCCTGATTAAGAAGAGTCATCTTTCAGTATGAGTCCCATCTTTCAGTATGAGAGCTTGCCAACTACCATATATAAAAATGAGGTCATCTAAAATCATCCAGCCTTAAGCTGTCCCACAAGTAGGCAATAAGTACATATGAGAGACTCAAGCAGAGATTAGCTGAGTAGACCCAAAGAAGATGAATGTTCCTGCAAACTCACAAAACTGAAGTTAAATAAAAGATTGTTGTTTTAAGTCACTAAGTGTAAAGGAGATTTGCTATGTAGTAAAAACTACTTGATACATACTTTTATTTTTAAGTCATAATTTTTATAAAAGCTTTATTGAGATATAACTCAAATATAATAAAATTCATACTTTTAAAGTTTATAATGAAATGGTTTTAGTATATCCACACAGTATTGCAACCATCCTTCACTATCATATTTTAGAACGTTCTTATTACTCTAGAAAGAAACCATGTGCCCAATAGCGATCTTTCCCTATACCCCCTACACCCCAGCTCTTGACAACCACTAATCTACCTTCTGTCTCTATAGATTGGTCTGTTATGGACTTTTCATATAAATTAAATCGTAAAATATGAGGTAATTTGTGACTGACTTATTTTATCTGGCCTAATCTTTTCAAAGTCCTTCCATGTTTTATCATATATTAGTACTTAATGCCTTTTAATTGCATCAATTTGTCACTTGATAAATATTTGGAAAACCAATTCTACCTACTTTTAGCTATTATGTATAAACCTGCTATTAACATTTGATTACAACCTTTTGTGTGAAAATATGTTTTCAAGTTTCCTGCGTGTATACTTTGAGATGAAATACATAGGTTATAAGTTAACTATATAATTACCATTTTGAGGAACTGCTAAATTGTTTTGCAAAGTGGCTACACAATTTTACTATCCCCAAAACCTTGTATGAGGGATCCAATTTCTCCACATTCTTATCAACATTTGAGATTGTCTGTCATTGTGATTACAGAAATCCTAGTGAGCATGAAGTGAGATCTCAATGTTATGTTGATTTGCACTCTCTTCATGATTAATGATGTTAACTATTTTTTCATATGCCTATTGGTCATTTGTAAAGCTTATTGGAAGAAATGTGTATTCAGAAAATTTGCTCATTTTCAATATATTTGTATTTTTATAGTTGAGGTGTAAGAGTTTCTCATAAATTCTGGTTTACAGGTCTCTAATCAGAAACGTAATTTGCAATCATTCTCATTATGTGGGTTGCATATTTACTTTCTCAGTAGTGTCCTTTGGGAAAAAATAAGAGGTTTTAGTTGCATTGATGTTCAATTTATCTATTTATTTTTCTTTTCATACTTAAGAGTTCTGTCTCATATACAAGAAACTAGTGCTTAAAAGTCAGTAAAATTTACTGTTTTCTTTTATAAGTTTTATAGCTTTAAATTTTATATTCAAATCTATGAAACATTTTGTTGATTTTGTATATGGTGTGAGGTAGCAGTCTAACTTTCTTGCTTTGCATGTGGATATTCACTTGTTTCAGCACACATTTGTTTAAAAGATAATCCTTTCCCCACTGAATGGCCCTGAACTCTTATCAAAATTAATTGACCATGAATATATAGCCTTATGTTAGACTCCTGATTTTCTTCCCTTGATACCATTTATATTCTTATGCTGGTACCACAGTATCTTGGTTCCTGTAACTCTGTAGTAAGTTTAAAAATTGGGAAGCCCTCCAACATTATTCTTCTTTTCAAGGTTACTTGAATATTCTGAATCGCTTCCATCTTTATATAAACGTTATGAGGAACTTGCCAATTTTTCTTCCCTGAAAAAGAACTCTGGAATTTTGTTTAAGTTCCTTGTAGATTCTGGATATTAGATCTTTGTCAGACATGTAGTTTGCAAATATTTTCTCCCATTCTGTACGCTGTCTGCTTATTCTGTTGATAGTTAATTTTGCTGCATGGAAGCTCTTTAATCAAGTCCCATTTGTCAATTTGTGTTTTTGTTGCAATAGCTTTTGGTGTCTTCATCATCAAATCTTTGCCAGATCCTATGTACAGAATGGTATTTCCTAGATTATCTTACAGTGTTTTTATAGTTTTGCCTTTTACATTTAAATGTTTCATCCACTTTTAGTTGATTTTTGTGTATGATGTAAGGAAGGGGTCCAGTTTCAATCTTCTGCATATGGTTCACCTGTTATCCCAGCACCATTTATTGAATAGGGAGTCCTTTCCCCATTGTTTGTTTGTTTTTTGTCCACTGTGTTAAAGATCAGATAGTTGTAGGTTCGATTGTTTTAAACTTTAGATCTCACAAGAAAGTGAGAACATGCAATCTTTGTCTTTCTGTGCCGGGCTTATTTCACTTAACATAATGATCTCCAGTTCCACCTATGTTGTTGCAAATGACTGAATCCCATTTGTTATGGCTGAATAATACTCCATTATGCATTATGGACACTTAATTTGCTTTCAAATACTAGCTATTGCAGAGTGCTGCAACAACATGGAAGTGTACATATCTCTTTGATATACCAATTTCCTTTCTTTAGGGCATAGACCTGGCAGTGGGATTGCTGGGTCATATGGTAGCTCAATTTTTAGTTTTTTGAGGAACCTCCAAACTGTTATCTATAGTGGTTTTCCTAATTTAAATTTAGACCAACAGTGTACAAGTGTTCTCTTTTCTCCACATTCTCACCAGCATTTGTTATTGCTTGTCTTTTGGATATAAGCCATTTTAACTGGGAAGAAATAATATCTTTTTGTAGTTTTGATTTGCATTTCTCTGATGATTAATGATGTTGGGTTCCTTTTCATATGCCTGTTTGCCATTTGTATGTCTTCTCCTGAGAAATGTTTATTCAGATATTTTGCCCATTGTTTATTGGATTATAGATTTTTTCCTTCAGAGTTGTTTGAGCTCCTTATATATTCTGGTTATTAATCCCTTGTCAGGGAGGTAGTTTGAAAATAACATAAAAAAGACAAGTTCGTCTTTGTTATCACTGCCATTGATTTTACATTGTTCAAATGCTAGAGTTACTGTATTTTCCAGTGCCACTTCTTCTTCCTTTACTGTTACCAACCTACAACACGTGATAATTTTAGTATGCTAATCCTGTAGCATCTACCTAAATGTCAGCATGAAGGTACTTCTGTTCCATAATATTATACTGAGTGTCTATTTTCTAGGGCAGAAATATGTCCTGAGTTTCCCTGCAAGCAGAGTATAAAACTTGGATAAACGTAGATTATTATAAGGCAATACTACAAAGTGGAAGCATGAAGGTGCTTCTATTCTATAATCTTATACTGAGTGTCTATTTTCTAGGGCAGAAAGAATGTCCTGAGTTTCCCTGCAAGCAAAGCATAAAACTTGGATAAAGACAGATTATTGTTAAGGCACTACTAGAAAGTGGGAGTGAAAGAAGGGGAAGAGAAAGGGTCAGGGAAGATGGAGGTCAATATAAGGGTGCATTATTAAGGCAGCAGGAATTGACTTAGCTGGGACCTGTAAGAACTATTATATAAAAAAAGTCTTTGTAGATGCCAAACCTGAATGAAACAAACAAACAAACAAAAACCAAAAAACAGTATATTTATCCAGTAACACCATCATGACCCATTGGTTTGAAGGTTGCCTCTACAGGTGATAGCAATCTCACATTTTCATGCTGTACATGAGTGTGGGCAAATGAGATTGTTTTACCAGCAAAGAGACCGTATGGCAGAAGGTGGAAAAATGCACGGCACACATTTAAGATAGAATGCAGTCAATGCAGAATAAGCCTTACTAGATGTGCCTATTAAAATTCTATATAGCCAGAGGAGATGTGATATTGGAACCAAGAATCTCTGCCACAGGTAGCATAAATTATGTCTATCTATTGTCCATGTTTTACAGTTCAGGAGGCTAAGATGTTCAAGATCAAATTGTCCATATTTGGCATCTGGTGAGGGCCTTTTTGCTGCGTGCTTTACCTGGTAGAAGAGAAAGCACTGTCTTCTCATAGCAGAAAAGTAGAAGGCAAAACGGTAAAAAAAAAAAAAAAAAAAAAAAAAAAAAAAAACCAAAGTTGTTCCCTCTGGCCTTTTCATAAGGCATTAATGGTTTCAAGAGGGCGGAGCCCATAGAACTTAATCACTTTCCAAAAAGCCTAAACTTTTTTTTTTTTTTATTCAGACGGAGTCTCCCGCTCTGTCGCCCAGGCTGGAGTGCAGTGGCGCCATCTCGGCTCACTGCAAGCTCTGCCTCCAGGGTTCACGCCATTCTCCTGCCTCAGCCTCCCCAGGAGTAGCTGGGACTAGAGGCGCCTGCCACCACACCCGGCTAATTTTTTGTATTTTTAGTAGAGACAGGGTTTCACCGTGTTAGCCAGGATGGTCTCGATTTCCTGACCTCGTGATCCGCCCGCCTCGGGCCGCCTCGGCCTGGGATTACAGTCGTGAGCCACTGCACCCAGCCCAAACAGCCTAACCTCTTAATAACATTACAATGAGAATTTGCCTTCAACTTCCGAATTTTGCGGACATTCAGACCACAGCATTACACACTACCTGGTATTTTTCCAATACATTTCTCTTTCATTTTATCAGTTTTTCTAGTTTGCATGCAAGAACTATTATTCTGAAAACATGTTTCTGGCAACCTTATTATTTTTTTTTAATCTGAAGTTAGAGGTGCTAGCCGTAGCAGCTCCTCTTAGAATTTCACTTAGAATTTGTGATTTTTCACTTAGAATTTGTGATTTATCACTGATGCTCAACATTTTCACCTTTTGGTTATTTTAAAATTAACTGCATCTAAAATATAATAATTAAATTTGATTGTACTTTTCAATTCCTTTAGGAATGATTTTATGTACTGTGTCATCAAATTTTGTACCAATTCAATTTTTTCTTGCCTCTTTCAGAAAAATCTATTTCTTATGTTTTCTTTGTGAATTCTTTAGCCATTTGTTTTCCTTGGTTTTTATCTCTTTTTTTTCTTCCATGCATTCATAAACAGGTAATGGATTTGTCCTTTTGAAATCTCTGATTTATTATTATTTTTCTTTCTGGGTTTACACTTTTCTTTACAACAGCAACCAAGATAGATTTGTAGCTTCCATGCATTGTTTGGCTCCTTTCATTTGTTTCCATCATACTTCCTTCTAATCAGCCTATATGTTTTTGTGATGGCTTTTCAACATCTTTGTTCTTCACAGAGTTTATCTTTGAAGAAAAAAGATTCAATGAAACAAAACAGATACATTCTAAGGTACTTTTGTAACAACTATGTTTCATATATACGTATTTTCAATATTTTTATATCATGCTTTAATTTCCAACTGTTTTAGATCATTTTTCACAGAGCCTAGGTCTGGTGGTTTGCTTCTACCCGTTCATCCTTGAATACAAAGTAATTAAGTAAGAACCAACATTCATCATTGGATACGTTAAATGCTCTCAATCTCTCAAGAATTTTTGGGAATGAAACGTTCACAGATCAAGAACCCTAGTGTCATTGCTGTGCATCTGCCTCAATGACATTAAAGTTCCTATTGCCATTTATCAAATGAGCTTCTATGGAAGATTCTACTGAAAGTTTTCTCATTGGTGGTTGAGTTCATCCTGTGACGTAAGTCAGGAATGGAAAACCAAACATTGTATGTTCTCACTGATATGTGGGAGCTAAGCTATGAGGATACAAAGGCAAAAAAAAAATGATGTAATGGACTTTGGGGACTTGGGGGAAAGAATGGGAGGGAGGCGAGGGATAAAAGACTTTATCACTATACATATTTATATGGTGCGGCATATACTGCCCGGGTAATGGGTGCACCAAAATCTCACAAATCACCACTAAATAACTTACTCAGGCAACTAAATACCACTTGTATCCCAAAAGCTTATGGAAAAATAAAATAAAAAATTAAAATTAAAACATTGAATTTACAGCTATTTACATATGAATCATACATAAAAATTGACTCTTACTTTAACAGGCATTCATCTTCCACCTTTTCACGTCTTTCAGAACAGTTATTTAATATAACTGTATCCAAAGAAGTTTCCTAACCTAACTCTTTCTAGCTATGTTCATGTTGCATACTAAAATCTGAAATTATTGAATGAATATGAAAATAATTTTATTTACAATGATGACAAATAGGATTTTTATAGTATAGCATTTGTATAAGTTTGGCTTGTAAAAGTCTCTGAATTATGGAATACATGGCAAACAATAGTAGGAATTACAGTCTTTTGTTACATTTTAAAAAGCTACCAACATTGTTTTTTGAGTATGAAAAATTTGCTATGCAAGAAAGTCATTGCCATTTCATTTCCATTTCCTTTAAATTTGAGATGAGATTGATGCCAGTATGGTAGTCTTAAGCAACACCATGGTTGCCTAGTTGTAAACTAGGAAACAGTGAATCAAGAAATTCTAGCCTGCTTTTTAGATAGGTAGGAAAATTATGCTTATTAAGACTTAATCAACATTGAATCTTGAACTCTTGGTTTGTATTCTGTTTTACTAGAAACTAATTTCTGACGTGAAAAAATTTCCAATAAATACGATGAAATCTTGAATTTATAAATTGCTTAAACCTGAGATTTACTCATTACTGACTCTTTACTTTTAATTCCAGTTATGACAAGCTATCTTTCTCTGGTCATGGTGGCAGTAGGATAGAATAGTATCTTCAGCATTCAACAGTTCTTTTAGTAAGTGTTATGTGCAAAGCCACAGCCTGACAGTTATGCAATAATGGTTTTATTTGAACTTTTTAAGACAAGATTTGATCAGTAATTAGAAAAACCAGTTTGACTATTCACAATAGCAAAGACATGGAATCAACCCAGATGCCCATCAATGGTGGATTGGATAAAGAAAATGTAGTACATATACACCATGGAACACTATGCAGCCAAAAAAGGAATGAAATCATGTCCTTTGCAGCAATGTGGTTGCAGCTGGAGGCCATTATCCTAAATGAATTAATGCAGAAACAGAAAGACAAATATTGCATGTCCTCACTTATAAGTGGGAGCTAAATGTTAGGTACACAGGGATGTAAAGATGAGAACGTAGACACTGGGGACTCCAAAAGAAAGGAGGGAGAGAGTGGGGAAAGGGCTTAAAAACGATCTATTCTGTACTATGTTCACTATTTGGGTGACAGGTTCAGTTGAAGCCCAAACCTCAGCATCATGCAATATATCTATTTAACAAACCTGCACATGTACTCCCAGAATATAAAACCAAAAAAAGGAAATATCAGCTTAAACAAAGAATATGACATTTTTATAGTAAGAGCAGCCATTTCATCTGACAAATGGAAATTAATAAGTCACTTGATATACATTAGTTTTCAGTATTAAAATAATTATGAATCAAAACAAAGCCTACTCAGTGCTGTAATTTCAGTTCTTCATACTTGTAATTTTATAGACCCATTTGAAAAATAATAGCTTTTGAAAATAATATCGAGAATAAAATTATGCTAGACACATGAATGACTGTCTTTGAAAATGACTAGACAACTGGAGAGTGCAGCAATCAACTACTGCTCGATTAATACTTCATAAATATAATTTCACTGTTCCAGTAGTATTCTGACTACTTACTATGTTTTCCTTTATGTTTGTAATTTAATACATTTGTTTGTTCAAATTCCTGCCATGGACAGGAATTTTATACTTTATTTTCTTATAATATTTACTTGATATAAAGAATTTCAGTGACCTTTTGTTTTGTTTATAGGCAAAAGCTCTTCCTAGGAGATCTAGCCAACTACCAATTATGAAATAAAGAAATGTAGTGATAAATTCATGATAATAAATTCATTTCATACAGGATTACTGACTGAAATATCAAGATTTTTAAAATCAGATATCCATAAATGTTTTACTTGAGAATAAATTACATATTTTACTATTGCATTAACTTGTTTATTTGCCAAAAGTTTTGAGAATGATATTGATAAATCCCACAGGCAGTTTCTATTTAAAGATTGATCTGAATTATTCTGAGAGTAAGATTGTGTAATATCTATTTTAAACAGCCAGAACTGTTACAGACTATTTAAGGTAGAAAAAAGGTTTAATTCGGTGCAGTTATGGGCTCGTAATTGTTTAACAATAGTCTCTCCAGAAAAAAAAAGTTATTTGTAACATTTCACAATTTATCTGATGTAAATTCTCCTACTAAGACAATTTTAAGCTACCAATGTAATGCCAATGAATTAAGAGATAGGAAGGAATAAACGGAATCACTTTCAAGTGCCTTTAAGAGTTCATAATATTAACCAGCACACTACGAAACGTGATGAAGTTTTTTAACTTAGATTTTACAATGGGGCAAATATACTACTATATTCTCCAAACTATACATTTTTAAAACGTATGGTATTTTGTATTTAGAGATCAAAAGTTATTTTGCAGCAAAAATTAACCTTAAAAAAGGCATTCCTTATGTTACTTGCACAATATTAATCTTTATAATTTTACCATACTAGTCTACCCAAAGAATTATTCAAGATTCTCCTCCTACGCATTATAATCATACTCCATTTCCTTACAACTAATCTGGTTTCATCATACTCTTTCAAACACCAACTGAGTCGTCTGCTTTTTTCTATTTCTTTCATCCTATATTGATGTAGAATAATCCCATGCACTTTTTCCCCAACATTCCTAAGTATCTAAATACTAGTATATACCCATACAAGAGACTACAAAACAACAATAACAACACAACAACATGTTTTTAAAAGTAAATTTGGTGATACAAGGACTTCTCATTATACTAGTAGTCACTATCTAAAATATAAGTAGTATGAATGTTATAAAGGAAAATACATCAAAACACAATCATCTTTAACAATTAAAAAAATAAAAGTAACTATATCTCTCTCAACACCATACTCATCATAAAGCAGTGTCTATGTATCCCCTTCATTATAAATGTCTTTGGTATGCATTCTTTCTGTGATTGAGGATTTTGCATGTAATGCATTGGATTACAAAGTAAAACATCACACTGCTCAAAGAGTGAAGTATTCATTAAGTCAATAGAAGTGTTATTAGATAATTGGTAAAATCAAATAAGAATGTAGCTCTAGAAAGGATCAATTAAAATTTTAAAAAGACATGGCTAAACTAGTTTACAGTCCCACCAACAGTGTAAAAGTGTCCTATTTCTCCACATCCTCTCCAGCACCTACTGTTTCCTGACTTTTTGATGATCGCCATTCTAACTGGTGTGAGATGGTATCTCACTGTGGTTTGATTTGCATTTCTCTGATGGCCAGTGATGATGAGCATTTTTTCATGTGTCTGTTGGCTGCATAAATGTCTTCTTTTGAGAAGTGTCTGTTCATATCCTTTGCCCACTTTTTGATGGGATTGTTTGTTTTTTTCTTGTAAATTTGTTTGAGTTCTTTGCAGATTCTAGAAATTAGCCCTTTGTCAAATGAGTAGATTGCAAAAGTTTTCTCCCATTCTGTAGGTTGTCTGATCACTCTGATGGTGGTTTCTTTTGCTGTGCAGAAGCTCTTTAGTTTAATTAGATCCCATTTGTCAATTTTGGCTTCTGTTGCCATTGCTTTTGGTGTTTTAGACATGAAGTCCTTGCCCATGCCTATGTCCTGAATGGTATTGCCTAGGTTTTCTTCTAGGGTTGATATGGTTTTAGGTCTAATATTTAAGGAAGATAGTGTGGCGATTCCTCAAGGATCTAAAACTAGAAATACCATTTGACCCAGCCATCCCATTACTGGGTATATACCCAAAGGATTATAAATCATGCTGCTATAAAGACACATGCATACGTATGTTTAATGCAGCACTATTCACAATAGCAAAGACTTGGAACCAACCCAAATGTCCAACAATGATAGACTGGATTAAGAAAACGTGGCACATATACACCATGGAATACTATGCAGCCATAAAAAATGATGAGTTCATGTCCTTTGTAGGGACATGGATGAAGCTGGAAACCATCATTCTCAGGAAACTATCACAAGGACAAAAAAGCAAACACCACATGTTCTCACTCATAGGTGGGAACTGAACCATGAGAACACTTGCACACAGGAAGGGGAACATCACTCACCGGGGCCTGTTGTGGGGTGGGGGTAGGGGGGAGGGATAGCATTAGGAGATATAACTAATGTTAATGATGAGTTAATGGGTGCAGCACACCAATATGGCACATGTATATATATGTAACAAACCTGCACATTGTGCACATGTACCCTAGAACTTAAAGTATTAAAAAAAAAAGAAGGCAGAAAAAAAACATGGCTATCTACTTGAATGATGGTATTGCAGATGTTCCAAAGAATAATAGAGTGATGCAAAAAATGGCAGTGCTAGAGTAAATTTACTGCTGCAAACACTTATATTATAAAAGAACAACCTCTAATAAATATCTTAAACTTTTCACTTAAGAAACTACAAAAAGAACAAACTAAATTCAAAGCAATGAGAAGGAAGTAAATAATGAGTGGAACACAAATAAATGAAATACAGAAAAAAAATAGAGATAATGAATGAAACCAAAAGTGCATCCTTTGAATAGACACACAAAATCGACAAAAAATAAACATCTAAACAAGATAAACTAAACAAAGAAGAGAGAAAAGCGCTGAAGTTATGAATTTCAAGAATAAAGGGAGACCCTATAAGCATAAAGAGGATTATAAGGGAATTTGATGAACGACTGTATGTCAACAAATTAACATGAACCAGATGAAACAGAAAATTTCCTAGAAAGATACAAACTATGAAAACTGACTCCAAAATAAGAAGAATATCTGAGTAGACGTATAACAAGAGATTAAATTAGTAATCAGACAATCCACTACAAAGAAAAAACAAGTCTCAGAGGGCTTCACTAGTGAATTCAAACTTTTAAACATGAATCTTTCACAAACTTTTGCAAACAGGAGGAGAGAAGAGGACACTTTTCCACATCATTCTATGAAGTATCAATGAATTATTACTATGAAGTATCTGTGAAGTTATCTATGAAGTATTACTCTGATACCAAAATCAGAGAAAGATATCAGATATAAAGAAAACTATAGATGAATATTTCTTGTAGATATAAAAGCAAAATTTTCAATATATACTAGCAAATTTAATCCAGTAACATACAAAAATTAGACAACCTGACCAAGTGCAACTTGTCACAGGAATGTGAGATTAGTTTAACATCTCAAAATCAGTAACTGTAAGACACCATATTGATAGAATAAAGGATTAAAAATGTGATTCTCTCACTAGAACAAGAAACAAAATTTGACAAAAAAATTGAAAAACACTCTTTCATGATAAAAAATACTTAGCAAAATAGGATAAAGGAATTACCACCTTCATCTGATAAAGAACACTTAGGAAAAAACTATAAATAACGTTATACATACTGACATAAGAGTGAACACTTTTCTCCTAAGGTCAGGAAAAAAACAGGATTGTCTACTCTCCCCAGTAGAGTGCAACATTGTACTAAAAGTTAGAGCCAGAGCACTTAAACAAGTGAAAGAAATAAAATACACATGTTAGAAAGAAGTAAAACTATCTCTGCATATTGATGCCATGATCTTGTACACAGATAAGCCTAAGGAATCTTTACTAAGATACTATTATAATTTAAAAAGGGGGAGAAGATGGCTGACTAGAAGCAACTTCTGTGTGCTGCTGTCATGGAGAGAAGAAAAAACGGTGAATGGACACTAGTTCTTCAAGCGGAACAACCAGGTGGATACATTGGGATTCATCAAGGAAACAGTGTGACCAACAGGGAATGGAGAAGAGTGAGATAGTACAGCTGCCCGCCCAGGAGTGGCATGGAGCTAGGGGACTCCTTCAACCACAGGTGAATGGTGAGTGAGTGAGGCCACAGGGACCCACACTTTTGCCATGGGCTTCTGCATCCCTAGGCCTAGAACATTCTTTGTAAGCCCTACAACTGAGGCCTCCAGACTGACAAAGAGAGCTACATGGAATCCAGAGCTGGCACTCAGGCTTGTATGGAGTCCCAGGAGCCTTGGATCCCCAGGCATCCCCATGCCAGTGGCTGAAGTTCCCAGAACAGAGGATAAAGATAAGTCCCACTGGCCTGGGACATTAGTGTTGCCACTCCAGCCACGCCTGAGTTTTCTGGCCAGGAGCAGCTCCGCTCTTACCTGGGATTGAGCTCCCTAAGGGAGAGGCAGGCTGCCATTTTCACTGTGCCACAGATGTCTGTTGCCCTTAGGCTTGGGAGAGTGTGAGCGAGTAGGGACTGTTGCAGATTCCCAGCACAGCTCAACTCCCTTACAGAAAAGTAGCCAAACTGTTTTCCACGTGGGTCCATGACCCAGCTGCTCCTCTCTGGGCAGGACCTTCTCACCTGTGACTTCAGCCACCCCTCGCCTGGGCTTTTGGGCCGGTAGCAGCTTTGCACTTCCCTGAGACAGAACTCCCAGAAAGAGAGGAAGGCCACATTTTTGCCGCTCTACAACCCGCCCTCCTGTTGCCTTTGGGCTTCAGAGGGAGTGCAGTGATTAGGGACTATCATGGAACCTCTGGCCAGTCCAGCCACCTTATGAAAAAGTGGCCACTGTTGTTTCCCATGTGTGTCCCTAACCTTGCTGCTCCTCGCTGGGCGGGGCCTCCTGACTGGGACCTAGCCACATCCCGACTAGGCTCTTGGGCAGTAGCAGCTCTGTGGTTCCCTGGGACAGAGCTCCCAGAGGGGCAGGCACGCTGCCATTTTTGCTGCCTCACAACGCTCACTCCTATTTCCCTTAGGCTCAGGAGGGAGCTTAGTGGTTGGGGATTGACCTGGATTCCCAGCACAGCACAGCAGCCTTATGGAAAGCGACTAGAGTGTTTTCCACGCGGGTCATTATGTTAGGCCTCCAGCACACTCACCCTGCCCCACCTGAACACTTCAGTTCGTGACAGATCTGTGTTTCTCTGGGGAGGAAAGCAGAGAGACAACCCATAGCCCCTCTGCCATTGCAACTGCACTGGTATTGCCTTTACTGCCCTCAGGCTGGGTAAGGGGAAAAGGTCCTGGTCACTATGCTGGAACATCCAGCATTTTGCAGCCACCACAGAGAGAGGAGCCCAGGCTCTCTTCCCTGTGAGCCCCTACCACCCAGTGTTTACCAAGCAAGATCACTAGCTCTAGACCTCAGAACAGCTCTACACCCAGCTGAGCATTCCCACTTCTGGTGGCTCTGTGTTTCCCTGAAGAAGGGTCTCCAAGAGACAATCAATAGCCCCCCAGACACTGTCACAGCAGCAGTTTTGCCCCGGCTGCCTCTGCACTGGAGAAGAAACAAAGAGCCTGAGGGCTTTAGTCTCACTTTCAGCACAACACAGTCACCATATGGAGAGAAGCCCAATCTCTTTTCCCTGTGAGCCCTAAACCATCTGCTCTTCATCAAGTGGGGCTCTCACCTCAGGTCAGAGGTGCAGCCATCGACTATCTGGCTGAACATTACCAGTAGCAGCATTTCTGCATTTCTCTGAGGTAGAGCTCTAAGAGTCAACTGAAAGCCCTGCTGCCATTGGCTCTGCAGTGGTACTGCCCTTGCTGCCTTGAAGGTACAAAACTCACTCATAATATAAGCACACAGAAAAATATCATAACACTGAAACTATGGCGTCTAAACTAGTCTAATCCTATATATAAAGACTAAATGATGAACTAATCAAAAATAATAACTGAAACAACTTTTAAAGACATAGTCAATACAGTAAGATATAAATATAAACCACAAAATATTTAAAAGCAGGGAGATAAAGCATAGAGTTTTTGTTAGTTTTTTTTTCTTTTTTTTGTTCATGCAAATAATGGTAAGTTTTTATCAGCTTAAAATACTGGGTTATAAAGTAATATTTGCACACCTCATGGTAACCTTGAACCAAAAAAACATACAGTGGATACACACACAAAAAAGTGAGAAACTAAATCATATCACTAGAGAAAAATCACTTTCACTAGAGGAAGACAGGAAGTGAAAAAAGAGAAGACCACAAAACAACCAGAACGTATAACAAAATTGCAAGAGTAAGTTCTTACTTATCAACAATAACATTGAATGTAAATGGACTAAACTCTTTCATCAAAAAACATAGATTGGCTGAATAGGTAAGTAACAAGACTCATTGATCTGTTGCCTACGAGAAAAAAATTTCACCTATAAAGACACACATATACTGAAAATAAAGGGATGAAAAAAAATATTCCATACCAATGGAAACCAAAAATGAGTAGAAGTCACTATAGTTGTATAAGACAAAGTAGATTTAAAGGTAAAAACTATAAGAAGAGACAAACAACATTACTATCTAATGATAAAGGGTTAATTAATCAAGAGACTATAACTATTTTAAATATATATGCACCTAACTGTGGAGCACCCAGATAGGTACAGCAAATATTAGCAGAGCTAAAGACAGAGATAGGCCCCAGTACAACAATAGCTGGAGATTTGAACATCCCACTTTCAGCATTGGACGGATCTTCCAGATGGAAAATCAACAAAGAAACACCAGACTTAATTTTCACTATAGACCAAATGGGTCTAACAGATATTTACAGAACATTCCATCCAGCTGCAGAATATACAATTTTTCCCCTCAGTTCATGGATCTATCTCAAGGATTGATTGACTGTACATTAGGTCACAAAACAAGTCTTAAAAATTGAGATAGTATCAAGCATCTTCTCTGACCACAATAGAATAAAGCTAGAAATTAATAACAAGAGAAATTTTGGAAACTATACAAATTCATGGAGATTAAACAACATGCTCCTGTATGACCAGTAGGTCAATGAAGAAATTAAGAAGGAAATTTAAAAAATTCTTGAAACAAATGAGACTGGAAACACAGCATACCAAAACCTCTGGAATAAAGCAAAAGCAGTACTAAGAGGGAAGTTTATAGCCATAAGTGCCTACCTCAAAAAAGAGGAAAAACTTCAAAGGAACAATCTAATGATTAATATCTTAAAGAGCTAGAAAAGAAAGAGCAAACCAATCCCAAAATTAGTAGAAGAAAGTAAATCATAAAGATCAGAGAAGAAATAAATGAAATTAAAAAAATTAAAAAAATACATGAAATTGAAATGAGTAAAGCAATACAAAAAAATCAATAAAAAATAAGCTCTATTTTTTGAAAAGTTAGACAAAATTCACAAACCTTTAGCCGGAAATCAGAAATCAGAGAGACATTACAACTGATACTGCATAAATTCATATATAATTAAATATCTATGAATTACCTTAACCAAAGTGAAAGATCTAAATAATGAAAACTATGGAATACTGATGAAAGAAATTGAGAATTTTTTATGTTAAAATCTTTATTGGCAAAGAAAGTAGGCTTAAAGAAACCTATTCTTTAAAACTTGTTGAAATATAACTTATGGTCTTGGAAATGGTAAGTTTAATAACTATTTTCTATAGGTTGAAATGTTCTTTTTATGTCCATTAGATCAAGTTTAATTTTCCATTGTAAAAATTTATATTTTAACTTTTTGGGAGAAATGTTGAAACCTCTCATTATTATTTTTAAAAATCTGTTAATTTTTACTTTCAAGTTTTTAAATATAAATTACTATCCAAATACAAGTCTAGAATTTTCACATCTTGTGAGCTGATTGAACATTTTTATCATAGAATAGAGACCTTTTTATTCCTAGTAATGTTATTTGCCTTGGAGCCAATTTTGCCTATGTTACTGTATCTGCAACATTTTAGTATTTTTTATTGAATTTACGCTTTTACAGAAAAGTGTAATATATATAATATAGAACTCAAAGAAAGGCTACAAAGTATACATACCAACCTAATCAGGAAATCCAATATTGCCAGCGCCTCAGAAGCCCACCTACAAACTCTCCCAGTCCTTATTTCCCCATTCCCCTAAGGGTAATTCCTATCCTGACTTTTAGTATCATACTTTAGTTTCTGTTGTTCTTGAACTTTGTATAAATGTAATCGTATAATAGGTATTCTTCCGTGTCAGTATTTTATTTGCCTTAGCTGTAGTGTGTTCATTTAAAGTATTTTATTGTATGCATATGCTATAATTTTTAACCATTCTACTGATGATGGACATTTAAATTGTATCAAGTTTGGAACTTTTACAAATAATACTGCTATGAATATTATTGTACTTTTCTTTGGCACACATATGCATTTTTATGTTATGTATTTACCGAGAAATAGAGTTGCCAGATAAAACACAAGATACCCAATCAAACTGGAATTTCAAATAAACAATAAAAAAATTAGTATATTTATGTCCCAAATATTGCATGCATGCATTTATGCTAAAAAAGTGTATTCATTGTTTATCCAAAATTCACATTAAACTGAGTTTCATGCATTTTTATATACCAAATTTGGCAACCCTACATAGAAATACATAGTAAAAATAAAAAACAAAACCTCCCTGTGGTCAGAAAAGTATTCCATTATACTATGATATCTTCTAGAAATTTTCTTATTAGGTCTTTAGATATATAGTCTCTTGGATTAGACATTTTTGTTGTTGTTGTGAAGTTTCATTTGGTTACTTTTCATATTTTATTTTTTTACAAATAGTTATCCAGTTCTGCTAGAAAACTTTATGGAAAAAACCATTACTTCTTTGGTAGTGCACAGTCCCACCTAGGGTTTGGCCAAAATCTACTAAAATATGTGAAAATTTAAAATTGGATAACATTAAATCTGTAGATCAATTTTGGAAGAAACAAAATTTATAAAACATATAGTGCTCAAACCATAAACTTGCTATAGTTTTCCATTAATTTAGGTCATTAATTTTTCAAAATATATTTTAGAGTGGTCTGTGTCTAAGTCTTGAACATATTTTGTTGAATTTCTTTCTAAATATTTGATGTTTTTGTTGCTTTTTAAGTAATTATATTTTTTGAAAATTTCTGTAATTAAATTATTGGAAACAATCCATCGTTTTCTCCATATATTTTTTAACAATTGTGATTTTTGTAAGAACTTAGCAATGTTATTCCCTACCAGATAACTGTAGAAGCATTTAAGGAAATAATCCTGCATAGTTTTATTCATTATTAAATCCACAGTACCTAGCTCAATGTATGTCACATAGTAGGCAATAAATAAATACTTGCTGCAATCTTTGCAAGAAATGCATAACCCCCAGGATTTGAAAATTGACCCTCAGTTCCACTTACATAGAATATTTGGTTGGTAGATATATTTTCAACACATAAGTACCAACCTTCAACATGTAATTACATAGTAATATTTTTCTTACAATTTTCCTATTCTAGAAACACATCGGACTGCTTAATTTAATTTAGGAGATGTGGGTGTGAATGTTAAGGATTAATTACATAACACAACCGGATGAATTTGGTAAAACGATCTTTAGAATTCACCTTTCACTATTTTAACAAATAGTTAAAATACTGGGACATATATGTACAGAAAAGCTACTAAGATTTGGTCTGCATTACTATAATCCAGAGTAAAGGCTAGATCCATCCTACAGACTTGATCAAACCTTATGTTGCATTTAGTTCAGAAATCCAGAGTTTTATTAGGAGTAATAGTCATAATACCTGCAAGGAAAGCAAACAAACAGGATAGGCAATGTCTAAAGAAACTATGCTTGAATTTTTTTTCTTTTAATCAACAAAGAGAATGTTATATATACTCTTAAATGTCTTGAGCTCATAACAGCTTTTGTCTTACTCTTTGCTGCTCCATAGAGTAAAGAGGACCAAGGATAAAGCATTATTTTTAAAAAATCTGTTTTGGATAGATATATAAGAAACGTTGTAATAATTAGATTTTCCCAAAGATGAAAATGGTCTATCATTCTGCCTCTCTCTCTCTTAAGCTAGAATTGCATCACCCTTGTTAGAGAATCCCTGAAATCTGTGAGTATCTCCATTATCTTTTCAATTATCAGTTTTTTTCACTGTAAACCATTAGAAAAGCATAATATTCTTCCATCTCCTAGGTTATTATTGTCTTATTAATAAACAATCAGGAAAATAACAAATGCATGATTTTATAATCTGAAGAAGCTATGCAATCATTGTATTCTAATATATGAATACATTTGTTATATTCATATGTAGCATATATATACACATCTTTTTAAGGGGAATTATGGTTCATGAGCAAGACAATAACAGTTATGGTGAGTATATGAATCAAGTAAATGGAAGAAGATATTTTTCTGGTATCTAAAAAAGATTTAAGAGATTATTCATTCTCCTTATAATTTTCTTTGAATTAAATGTTGATATGGCCTATTATATTTGAAATAACTTTAATTTTTGAAATCAGTGCAACAACAAAAAAAACTGTTTCTGGCATTGTCTATTCCCCTTTATATTTATTTGCAATGATAAAATCATGCATTTGTAGGCTTGTGGGTTAATGTAGATACAAGTAATGCGATGTACCATTTTAATTTAAATGCAAAATATTTATTGCTCTTACATAAAGTCAATAATATCCATACTGGTGAATAAGTGCCACTGATCCAAATCAATTTTTTAAATTACCTAAAAATTTATTATTGCTCATAACTTTATATTTCTCTAGATACTATGTAAATCTTTGAAAACAATTAGCAAATCCAAAAGCACTTTGTAAATCTATGAATTTTTAATGCTCCTTTACATGCCATCTTTCTTCTAACTTGAAAATATAATTCCCTTCAATGTCCCTTCCCTTCTCAAACCTTTTAACTTCCAGCACTAAAGACAGCTGTGCAGAGCATAAATAACATATTCATTTTCATGGTCTATGAATCAGACAATACCAATGGATTTTCAACTATTTTAAATACCTTCCAATTACAGCTGAATCTCACATTGCAATTACCTGAACATGTGGGAAAACAAACTTTGTTTGGATGACATAAAGGCCTATGAGGAAATACCATATTATCTTGAGGGTGCAGTACGGGAGGTGATTAAATGCAGGATGGAAGCAGGGAAGGGAAGTAATGAAACTATTACTCCATATAATAAACAATTATATATATTCTTCAAATTCTAATCTATTTGTAGGCAAGTGAATGTCTTCAGTAGAGCAGACTGATAATCGGAGTTGGAGAGAGGGCTCACAACATTATCCTTGAAGCAAGTGTCTTCACTAGAGCAGAATGATAATTAGGATGTGGAGATGGGCAAATAATATCACCCTTGACAACAATAATAATCAGAGTGAAATATATAGACATGCATCACTTCCTTAATCTCAAACTTTGGGAGCACTGTGACATCATTCAGTCCAAATCACAATCCTCCCAATAAGTATAGTGAGGCACCTTTAAGCAGTCTCACAACAAGGTACCTTAATGAATGCCTGGCTTGGAGAGGAATAACTTGGTAGGTACCTCTATATCATTGTTGATTTGTTGTTTTAATTTTTATTTTTAAATAATGTTAGAAAAAGTTAGAAAAGTGACAAAGATAGCATAAAGGAGCCTTTTATGACCTCTTTCTGGATTCTGCCAATGTTAACCATCTTACAGAACCATAGCAAATTTGTCAAAACAAAGAAACCAAATTTGTATATTACTATCAACTAAATTTCAGACATTTCTCCGTTATCTCTTCCAATCTGTCATGGCGTTTAGGTCTTGCCTTGTTTTTTATGATCTTCAAAATTTTTCAAATAGTTAAGAATTTAACAATGTTGTCTTTATACATATATTACAAAAGAATAGAAGTTGGAATCGTGGGCTACTCTTCCATTCTGTCAGATATGCAGTGGCTAAGGGAGAATAATTGGGAGAGTTTAAGCTAGTGTCTTTTGTGCGGCTGTGGGTGTCAATAGAACAAGAAAATCTTTTTTAAAAAGGTAGAAACCGTGGGCAGTACTGTACATATGAGTCCAATTCTCTTAACAAAACAAAACACCAAAAATGTTGCCAAAAAAGAAAAAGCATGCAACGTGAAACAAGCACACAAAATGTTTTAAAAATAATCTGAAAATCTTAAGAGGAAAAATCAAATAATGAGGTAAACCAAATACATATATGTATCTCAGATTGTAAATGGTTTACTACTAGAATATTTTTCAGTATCATTTTTGTAATTCGACATTTAGCTATGCCTTTTCTGTACTTTCTTTGATTTCACATCATTTTGAGGTTTTTGGTAAATTCTATATGTCTTCCACATATGAGATATATTATTTAAAATGATAGTCATGAGATTCAGCAGATGTTAAGAAATAGGCTTGTTTACAGAAGGTATTTGAAGATTATGTAGTAATTAAGCTTTAAATTTTTTCTTTCCAGATTTAAAAAACATTCTTCCTTTCTTTCTAAAGTTAATTTTTCTAGGTATCAATTATTGAAATTTGTCTCCTAAAATACTTCAAACTATCATGCATAATTGCTTTTCTAAAAATGTTTAATTATTATGGGCAAATAATAGGTGCTTATATTCATGGGACATATGTGATGCTTTGATACAGGCATATAATGTACAATCACATCAGCAAAATTGGGGTATCCATCACCCCAAGCATTTATCATTTCTTTGTGTTAGAAACATTCACATTTAACTCATTTAGTTATTTTAAAATATACAATAAGTTATTATTGGCTATAGTCACTGTAGTGTGCTGCTAAATACTAGATATCATTCATTCTGACTATATTTTTACACCCATTAACTCTACTTCTTCCTCTCTTCCCAGCTACCCTCCCCAGCTTCTAGTGACCGAATTTCTATTCTCTTAAGCTCCCACAATGCTTTCTCTCTAGAATTTTTCACTACCTAAATGTCAACTGCTTATATACAATAAAAAGTGTGTTTTGTTTTTATCTGTTTCCTCCATACTGTTTTCATTCTTTCAATCATTTGCCAAAATTTAAATGCAATTTACTATCCTTTTATCTATTTAGAATATTGATGGAGTTGCATGGTACAGTTGAAGATAACATTTACCAGACAATCAAGGAGATGATTTTATATGGACTATTGCAATAGGGACAGGAGAACATTTCTGAACATCAAAGTATCTCAACAGAATGGTTTTGCCTTGACACTCTTACAGGGAGGAGTAAACAAGTTGCCGAAGAGGTGCTTGTTTGTTTTGTACATGAGTCCAACTCTCTAACCCAAAAAAGAACACCAAAGAAGTTGCTAAAAAGAAAAAGGAAATAATGAGGTAAACAAAATACCTATGTGTATTTCATACTGTAAATAGTTTAATATTAGAATAATTTTCAGTGCTGTTTTGTAAGCAGGGAACATTTGTCAGTTATTTTAACAGGAAAATGTTTATTTCTGTGCCTAGCTAGTTTCAGGGGTATAAAGAGCTTTAATCCTAGCTAATTACTCATGAAACAAAGAAGAGTAAAGTTAGTTAGGTGCTGATATGGTTTAGCTCTGTGTCCCCACCCAAATCTCATGTTGAATTGTAATCCCCAGTGTTGGAGGTGGGGCCTGGTGAGAGGTGATTGGATCATGGTAGTGATTTCTAATGGTTTAGCACCATCCAGCTAGTGCTGTCTCGTGATAGAGTTCTCACGAGATCGAGCCATTTAAATGTGTGTGGCACCTTTCCCCTTGCTCTCTCTCTCCTGTTGGCCATGTGAAGACTCTGGATGCTTCCCCTTCACCTTCTGCCATAATTGTAAGTTTCCTGAGGCCTCCCTAGAAGCAGACGCCTGTATAGCCTGCAGAACTGTGAGGCAATTAAGCCTCTTTTATATATATATGTGTGTGTGTGTGTGTGTGTGTGTGTATACACACATATATATAATTACACAGTCTCAGGTCTGTCTTTATACTGGTGTGAAAACAAAACAAAATGGATCTGTATCTGTCATTTATCAACAAGTTTAAGAAACAGGGAAAGATTTGTTTTTGGCCTTGTCATTAGCCATTATGAAAAATTCATTCTGCACCATTCTCTGCATTAAATGTTTTATCATTATTCTTCCTGTGCAATACCATATAAAAGATTGACTGGATTACACATATTCATATTTTAAATTTATGTCTGCAACGTTAAGGCAGGCTATATTCTCACATTTCTTCATAAATGTAGCCATTGTATGAAGTTAATGGTATTTTAGGATATGCAGAAAACAGAACATCAATATTGTTCAAATATAACAATAACTTCAGTTTTCTGGGGATTTAGTAGCAGTAAAGTGTCATTTCATATGTTCAGGATATTTGCTATGTACAGCATTACCATTGTGATGTATCTTATAGGTTTTTTATTGTCAGATACTTCTCTCAAATGTTTTGTCTACCTAAACTTTCAAATCAGTCTATAATTCTTCTATTTGTCTAGAGTTTACTGCTAGCAGCATATAATGTTTGTATCAGATTTTTTCCCCCAATAATTTGTGGAAGTAGTCATATTTTATAATTATGCTTGTATGTAAAGGATTGTATTTAAAGTATTAAGAGTAGATATATTATTTTAAATAACCTATAGCATGAATTCAAATACCATTACACAGTTTTGCATTTCAATAACTGTTTTGTTGACCATGCTTAGTGTATCTTTTCTTAATTCTGAGTAATGGGAAGATATACCCAAGCGTAATGTACCTCTTATTCTAGATATGTGGTGAAGAAAAATTCTTCCTTCCAATAATTCTTTCTTGGTAATAGAGAATATATTAGAACAAATACGGAAATGATGGGAGCTCTCTTTTCTAGGACTTTACAAATGCTAGATCCTGTTTTGTTTACAAAAGCATCTTTACAAATGCTAGATCCTGAGACTTTAAATACAAAGAAAAAAGTTAACCTTAGGTATGTTTTATGGATGTAAACAATTTATTCATAATTTATTTCAAATTTATTCATAATTTGAATAACAAAGAATGATCTCCCTCATATATATTTCTTTAGTATTACATTAATATTTACTAAATTTGCAAAACATGTTCCATTTTTGGGCATTTTATAAATTTAGAAGCGATATCAACCAAAATATCAAAAGATAGTAGCTAAGAATCAGTTTTGTGGGGAAGACCATGTATGATTAGACAATATTTTATTATCTTAATCCAATAATATAGTGAATAATGATAAATATGAGAAGAGATATCTGACATTTATAAATATAAAGGGCACTTATGTAAATTTATAGGAAAATAGAATTTTTGTAAGGAGAATAATTTGATAATTTTTGTTGTCTTTTTTGAGACGGAGTCTCGCTCCGTCGCCCCGGCTGGAGTGCAGTGGCGCGATCCCTGCTCGTGTTGCAAGCTCCACCTCCCGGGTTCACGCCATTCTCCTGCCTCAGCCTCCCGAGTAGCTGGGACTACAGGTGCCCGCCACCACGCCTGGCTAATTTTTTGTATTTTTTAGTAGAGACGGGGTTTCAGCGCGTTAGCCGGGATGGTCTTCATCTCCTGACCTCGTGATCCGCCCGCCTTGGCCTCCCAAAGTGCTGGGATTACAGGCGTGAGCCACCGCGCCCAGCTGATAAATTTTTATGTGACAGAGTTAGTGATTTTTGGAAAAAGGAAGTTCACGTCAAATATATATTTGTAAGTATAATACAAAAAAAATCTATACATGCATTCAGAATATCCTCTTCCTCTCTCTTTTCTGAATGGTTCTGGTTCTTTTGTCCAGAGGATATAAAAAAGAAGTAATAAAAAAGCAAAATAAGGACAGAAAAGCAAATTTTGTTTACATTTAAAAAGAAAGTCCTTTTTTTTTTTCAAAAAGAGGATATCTGCAAGGCAAAAGGAAGGAATTGAAGACAGAGTGGAATTTCAGGTAGATAACGACTTAGAGTAGCCCCTAGGATGAGAGGGGTTTTAAGGGAAAAGCTGCTGAAAGTTGAATTTTAGAATATGGTGCTGTGTATAAGGGTGAAATTCCACTGCTTTCCAGGCTTCCTGCTCAAAAAACTTGCATAAAATTTCCATTATTTTTGAAGCCTTTTGCAGTTGAATGAATGCTCTTTGAATGTGACACACTGTTAAAATGAATCTTAAAGAGAGAACAAGACAAGCAGAATAATTTACGTTATACAAATAAAACCATTTTGAAGAGTTATATCTCCCATGACCACAAAGGCATGTTGCAGAGTCTCCCCTGCAACAGCATGCTCACCCTGTGGTGGAATTCATGTTTATGATGAGTATGAAGGCAGCTAAAATCACTTTGAAACCTGTGGAAAAGAATGGGGATTAAATTATGTTCCCCTGCATCACTTTATCCAAAAGTCAAAACTGATACTGAATGAATTAAAATTAAAAAGTGAAAGAAATTGAAGAAAGATGCTCCACTTCCTGATTAAAGCCAAGCTCAAATACCTGGATTCCACTAGAGAGATTATAGTATTAGGATTGCCCCTGCAGGAATCTATAACAGTCACTAAGGGATGTCCACAAGCCTAAAGAAAAAGTTATAGAAAATGCAGTATTAAATTAGACACAATGGATGAAGTTCTGCACTCAATTTTTATATTCCAAATGGTCATTTAATTTTGATGAAAAATATTTTACAGTAGTGAAGAAGAGCCAAGCAGATCAACACTTCAGCTGCAGCACAACTTTCTCACTTGTGCTGCAAATCTTTTCATCATATAATGAGTAAGAGAGGATAAATGACTCTAATTCAGCATTCTCTACCACTGAAGAATTTAAGGATAAATCTTATTCCTGTAAATGGGAAACATATAGTTAATAAAATACAAATAAAGAAGTAAAGCCAAAATTCTCAATGAATGTGAAGGAACTTAACAGTTGGTTAACTACAGTTTTATCAACTCTGACAGTATTAAAATTTAAATGTCAGCCAGCATGAAAAAATGTTTCCATTCTTCAGAGTACTTTAGGAATAATTTATAATAATAGTTCTTTAAATAAAAAAGAAGGCTTACATGAGTTCCATCCGATTCATTAGGAAATAACAGAATGCAGGAGGAAAAAAACAGTCAAGCAATTTTATGAAACTTAAAAGAAACCCAGATATAGACCTAGAGTTTAAGGATTTTGTTCACAATAAAGATAGCATTTTGGATTAATTTACAAAAGAAAGATTTTGTTTTATTTTTAAAATGTGATGTTAATTTTAAAAAATGCTTAATTACCTGGGGAAAAATCAAACTGCATTCTAAACTCATTCAAATCGATGAATAAACCATCCAAACAAAATAATCTTAGAATTGTGCTGTCCAATATGGTAGTCACTAGCCTCATGTGGCTATTGAGAACTTGAAATATAGCTAGTGAAAATGAGCTATTTTAATTTGATTAACCTTATATTTAAATGTAAAACTTATATTCAATTCAGTTATTGGAAAACATTTAGGTGTGATTGGAAAAACTAGATATGTGAATCAACATTTTAAACTTAAAATTTAAATTGAGATCTAGCATTGCCAATAAAAAGTTAACTGTAACTTGAGTTATATTGTAATTGGAAAATGCAAACATAAAAATAATCTAAGATATTTCATTAATATTTTTATATTGATTATATGTTTAAATGATAGTATTTTTGATGTATGGAATTAAATAAAATATATTATTAAAATTAATTTTATCTGTTTCTTCTTACTTTTTTAATGTGGTTATCAGAAAATTTAAAAATATATGAGTGACTCACAAACTGTTTTTATTGAACAACACTGTTCTAGGTTTAAAAAAAAAGTCTTCTTGTATTTAAGATCTTGAGTGGGGAATGCTACGAATCAGGACACGAAGTCCAAAAGCCACAAAGTAGAATCAGCACTTCTTTCCTGCAAAACATTGACAGCAAAGAAAGGAAGAAGAGAAGTAGTAAAAAGAAAAGTAGATAAAAAGGACACAATTTTTTTGCTTGAAAGATAAAATGAGAGGAAGAAGAGAGAACACAGAAAGAGGAAGAAAGTTAGGGAGTATATTCATTCAAATCTGACTCCCTTCAGGGCCATAACTGATAATTTAGATACAAATTCAAATTGCACTTACTTTAAAAGCAATACATCTCACATATAGTAATTTGCTATAGGGTTATACTTACAAAAATATGCTTTCATACACAAGGGTATGGTTTCCCATATTGCATTAATAGCAAAATAATTGTAACAATATAAAGTTAAATAAGCCGACATTATGTTAAAAAATTCTGGTGAATATCTGTATATTATATATGTGTATAATACAGTTATTTATAATGAGTTAGATCATTATGTGATGATATGAAAATATATCCATCATGATGTATTATAAAGAACCAACAGATGGAAAACATTGCAGTGAATTTTATGCTGAAAATAACTAGCATAAAATTATATTTTTATATCAAAAATATATGAACTGACATGTTTATTTATTTTTGTGGGATGCACAATTTTTTAGAGTAGGTATATTAAACAAGTGGGAGAAAAAATTGTGGAAGGGAATATGAAATTTTCCTTTTTATTTTACATATTTAATATATTTGAATTTTAAACATTTATTTATGTTTTTAAAATAATGTGATTATCTGGAGAGAGGACTTTTATCATTTCATAATTTTACATCTAAAAATTTTTAATAATAAAATTTTTATGAAATCTGTGATTTTGGTAAAAATTAAAAATGGTGTTAGTTTATTAACAACCTTGTGATTTGTCTTAATCTTCTTGAAAAACACATAAAACTATTATTTCCTTGTATTATACAAAACAGGATCATCGTATATGGCCTTTGAGTTCTAGTTATAATTTCTTACCTATAGCAAAATCTATGTTATCTGCTTCATGAGAGACTACTTGTACAGAGTTTAAAAGACAAAATAGTCTGGGTGTGGTGGCTCACGCCTGTAATCCCAACACTTTGGTGAGCCAAGGCAGAAAAATACTTTGAGCTCAGGAGTTCAAGACCAGCCTGCGCAACATACGTAGGGACAGTGTCTCTACAAAAAAAAAAAAAAAAAAAAAAAAGGACAAAAATATTTACCATTCTCATCCTCTTCAAATCTGGTGACATTTTAAAAATATATTCACCCGATAAAGTAGAAGTTTTATTTTACATTGCAAAAATTATTTTACTGTACATAACAAAATAGATTTGTAGTACAAACCAGCTTTTTCTATACGTCTCATATGGTTGTGGGATTGCCTTCATTTAACTAAATGCATATTATAAAGTAAATGGAATTTCAAAACATTTCTTAAGTCCCCAATTTTTCCAAAAAGATTTATAAGTCACTGAGAAACCATACAAAGTTATTTGCAAATGCTATGACATCCTCAGTTTATTCAGTAGTGTAGATATCATCAAATATTTACTGAATTTTTAATTAAATAATACTAATGGCATTATTGCAACTTGATGGATACAAATTTGTCTAAATGTAGCTATTTTCATAATTGGGCATAAAAATTTAAAAAATATAAAAATACCAAAATAGATATGGGAATCTTTCTAGAATGAGCTCTAAATATCAGACTAATTATAAATAGGGAAGAGAGTTAAAATGGAAATCTGTTATAGACCGGGCTGAAAGCTATAATGAAGTTATTAAATCATCAAAAGCAAGTGGACTGAAGGGAGTAATGCAGTGGGTAATAATGTAATTTAATTAATATTAAAGAAAAATAAACACTGGAACTTACCAAAAGAGCAGGACTGTAGATTCTGTAACATATCTTCAAATAGGTTTGCAGCAATATTGGAAGGGAAATTAAATTTATCTTCCAATATGATAGCAATATCAGTGCAGCAAAGAAACAGAGATGAACCATCCAAATTTAATAACATTAATAGCATTATAACTGAGACAATGATACTGAATCATGCTAGTTACTGCCTTTATTATATTGCTTAGGCACAGATATCAGAGAATTCAGGGAGGTTTGGTTCTTATCTAGAGTCCAAAGAAAATGTTTAGAGTCTTAAAAGGCTTATTTCCTCAGTTTAATCACACTTAATTTGATACTTCTCTTTCTCCATTATGCTTATTAACAGCAGAATTCACCCAGATGATATTGGCTTATAAATCCATTCACTAAAATTTGCCTTTCTCTTTAGTCACTCCAATTACAACAGTGTAGTCCATTGTGCAGCTAAACTGGTGTATGAAAAGAAAGAACTGCTACTTTCACATACATTTTCTATCCTTCTACCTTAGAACCCACATCAAAGCTTTATATGTTTTGTGCTGCTGCTACCCCTCAGGGCAGAGTAATAACCTCCGCAAAATTTCATCTCTGCTATGTTAGTGATATAAATGTCAATTGACTTTAGCTGAAGCAGACTTTGGAAATCAATAGCAAGGATTACTGTCAGAATTAAGTATATCTTGCTAGTTCTTGCAAGTAAGTGGTCAATTGTAGACGACACTGAGTGAATTGAATACATCGTTGTCAAAATGTTGTCAGTGAAATTTTATAATTTCCTATTGACTACTTTCCGGTTGGTGTTGCTGATATTAAATTATATAACCTACAGTCTATTTCCAGCTCCTATTATGACTGATTATCTATCCTCAGCACAGACCTCAATTTTCCCAGCTTGAATGTTTCCATTTACTCACAACCATGTTAAGAGGAAAAAAAAAAAAAAAACATGTAAGCAGCATGATTTAGGGCCATACCATCAAAGGATTAAGGATTTCAGTGCTGTGACTCTGACAATCTCTAAATTTTGTACTGCAGGTTGAACAAAAACTTCTTCGGAAAACATAATTTTCAATATTTCAAAGAAAGTGTGTTTTGGAAAAAAAAATCAAAGTTTGAAGATATTTGAAGCCTACTAAAATTATTTAAAGAAATTTTTATCACAAGATATTGTTTTAATGAAATTACATCTCACATGGTTTTAGAAATTGAGTACTGCAAAAATATTAATGTCCACATATTGCTAAAATCCTGGGCATTAAAGAGTTAATGTTTAATTGCTATAAAAATTTATTTAATTATAATACTAACAAATAGTTTATTTAATTGTACAAATAAAGGTTTTTGTTGTTTTTCTTTCCTTTTTTTTTCTATTTCCTTCTCCATCACTGAAGTAGCTAATATCCAGAAATCTCAGTGAAGATTGAATCACCATTTCGCAGATCTAAACTCTCAGAGGAAAGTACAGTTATTAGGAGGAGAAAAATATGTAATCAATGCTACCATATCCTAGATAAATAAGTAAAGACCTCTAAATAGTCAAGAGAGGATACTTTGCCAATTATACGCAGGATGGGAGGTGATGACATGGGAAACATGTCGTTCCAGAATTCCCAACAATTTCCCCTTTTTAGCTTTTTCACTATATGAACTGAAGAGCAAAATTTGACCTCATAGACAGTTGATTGAACAATTGTTAAGCTTTAATAACTAAGATGGTACAGAAAACATGTATTCAATTTACAATCCTCCAGGAGCTACAATCCAATATCAGTCTGGATTTAGTAAGGAAAGTAGAAACTGATTGCAACTGAATAGGGTTATTTACATTATTCTGTTACTGGCTGAGGAGTGGAATTCATGGCAAAAATCCTCAGTAAAATACTGGCAAAACAAATCCAGCAGAACATCAAAAAGCTTATCCACCATGATCAAGTGGGCTTCATCCCTGGGATGCAAGGCTGGTTCAATATACACAGATCAATAAATGTAATCCAGCATATAAACAGAGCCAAAGACAAAAACCACATGATTATCTCAATAGATGCAGAAAAGGCCTTTGACAAAATTCAACAACCCTTCATGCTAAAAACTCTCAATAAATTAGGTATTGATGGGACGTATTTCAAAATAATAAGAGCTATCTATGACAAACCCACAGCCAATATCATACTGAATGGGCAAAAACTGGAAGCATTCCCTTTGAAAACTGGCACAAGACAGGGATGCCCTCTCTCACCACTCCTACTCAACATAGTGTTGGAAGTTCTGGCCAGGGCAATTAGGCAGGAGAAGGAAATAAAGGGTTTTCAATTAGGAAAAGAGGAAGTCAAATTGTCCCTGTTTGCAGATGACATGATTGTATATCTAGAAAGCCCCATTGTCTCAGCCCAAAATCTCCTTAAGCTGATAAGCAACTTCAGCAAAGTCTCAGGATACAAAATCAATGTACAAAAATCACAAGCATTCTTATACACCAACAACAGACAAACAGAGAGCCAAATCATGAGTGAACTCCCATTCACAATTGCTTCAAAGAGAATAAAATACCTAGGAATCCAACTTACAAGGGATGTGAAGGACCTCTTCAAGGAGAACTACAAACCACTGCTCAATGAAATAAAAGAGGATACAAAGAAATGGAAGAACATTCCATGCTCATGGGTAGGAAGAATCAATATTGTGAAAATGGCCATACTGCCCAAGGTAATTTACAGATTCAATGCCATCCCCATCAAGCTACCAATGACTTTCTTCACAGAATTGGAAAAAACTACTTTAAAGTTCATATGGAACTAAAAAAGAGCCCGCATCGCCAAGGCAATCCTAAGCCAAAACAACAAAGCTGGAGGCATCACACTACCTGACTTCAAACTATACTACAAGGCTACAGTAACCAAAACAGCATGGTACTGGTACCAAAACAGAGATATAGATCAATGGAACAGAACAGAGCCCTCAGAAATAACGCTGCATATCTACAACTATCTGATCTTTGACAAACCTGAGAAAAACAAGCAATGGGGAAAGGATTCCCTATTTAATAAATGGTGCTGGGAAAACTGGCTAGCCATATGTAGAAAGCTGAAACTGGATCCCTTCCTTACACCTTATACAAAAATCAATTCAAGATGGATTAAAGACTTAAACGTTAGACCTAAAACCATAAAAACCCTAGAAGAAAACCCAGGCAATACCATTCAGGACATAGGCATGGGCAAGGACTTCATGTCCAAAACACCAAAAGCAATGGCAACAAAAGACAAAATTGACAAATGCGATCTAATTAAACTCAAGAGCTTCTGCACAGCAAAAGAAACTACCATCAGAGTGAACAGGCAACCTACAGAATGGGAGAAAATTTTCACAACCTACTCGTCTGACAAAGGGCTAATATCCAGAATCTACAATGAACTCAAACAAATTTACAAGAAAAAAACAAACAACCCCATCAAAAAGTGGGTGAAGGACATGAACAGACACTTCTCAAAAGAAGACATTTATGCAGCCAAAAAACACATGAAAAAATGCTCATCATCACTGGCCATCAGAGAAATGCAAATCAAAACCACAATGAGATACCATCTCACACCAGTTAGAATGGCAATCATTCAAAAGTCAGGAAACAACAGGTGCTGGAGAGGATGTGGAGAAATAGGAACACTTTTACACTGTTGGTGGGACTGTTAACTAGTTCAACCATTGTGGAAGTCAGTGTGGCGATTCCTCAGGGATCTAGAACTGGAAATACCATTTGACCCAGCCATCCCATTACTGGGTATATACCCAAAGGACTATAAATCATGCTGCTATAAAGACACATGCACACGTATGTTTATTGCGGCATTATTCTCAATAGCAAAGACTTGGAACCAAGCCAAATGTCCAACAATGATAGACTGGATTAAGAAAATGTGGCACATATACACCATGGAATACTATGCAGCCATAAAAAATGATGAGTTCATGTCCTTTGTAGGGACATGGATGAAATTGGAAATCATCATTCTCAGTAAACTATCGCAGGAACAGAAAACCAAACACCGCATATTCTCACTCATGGGTGGGAATTGAACAATGAGATCACATGGACACAGGAAGGGGAATATCACACTCTGGGGACTGTGGTGGGGTGGGGGGAGGGGGGAGGGATGGCATTGGGAGATATACCTGATGCTAGATGACGGGTTGGTGGGTGCAGCGCACCAGCATGGCACATGTATACATATGTAAGTAACCTGCACAATGTGCACATGTACCCTAAAACTTAAAGTATAATTAAAAAAAAAAAAAAAAGAAAACTTTCCATTAATTGTTTGGGGAGTTCCCACCGAAGGTCACAGAATTTGAACTGAAGTTTTTCACCTGAAGAGCTGAATTAGAAGTCCTCAGGCATCTGCCTGCAAGCTGTTGTGTTCTTTGAGGACTTCTAAGAAGCTACCATAAATTACCCAGTCTGGAACAGTGAAAACAGTGGTCCTCCAGAACATGCAAGAATGTTGCTGTGTGAACTTTGCCTTTGCCCAGAGAATGATAACTTCACCTTCATTACAGTATTCCAAATACCCTGAATTCCTCACGTAAGGGAGCCTTATCCAAGAACTGTACAATGAGGGGGGCTTTGGAACTCCATCACTTCCCTGGTGGTGTTGATGCCCAACCGGCCTCCAGTGGTCCTTCTCAATGCATGGATTTTTGGACTCAGCAGTAACAAACCACAACTCCCTTTTTATCCACATTTTTCAGTTCTGACCAAAGGTAATACCATCATACTTTTCTTACCTAGTTCAGAATGGCCCTTATAAGCTCAAACACATAATCAAGAGAAAATACAAAACCTTGTATGACATTCTATCTATCTCTGAATGAATTTTGTTTCTTTTCTAGTTCAGTCACAATCGTTCTTTTGTATCTTGAAACTTAAAGACTAAATTATATGAGCAATTTTTAGTGATGCTGTTTATATTAGATAATAAAGGAACCATAGGGAGAAAGATTAAAACATTATTTGTTAATAGATACAAAATATATATATGCACATATATAAGCAAGAAGAAAATATGGATAATTACTACAATCCTTGTTTATGCAAATGATCTCATATTCATAGTCGGCATCTGTAACTTTTCTTTTCACTACCCAGTCCTCATTCCCTTCATCCTCAGCCAGTGCGACAGCTAGTCATGGTTCTTTTCCCGGGGGGTAAGAGAATCTTCTGCCTCCACTGAACAGTAGAAAATCAATCATGATAAATTATTCCAGCTAATACAGTAAATCCCTTCTTTTCGCCAAACGCTTCTGTGGCAGAAGGAATACAAAAATGCTTAGCTTCTGATTTAACAGACACAATCTTGCATGCCTTGGTAATAGCATACTTTCCACAGGGACAACAATCTCCAAACCATCAGAGCCTAATGTTGTGGAGATAGAAAACAAAATTTTGCTATTGGGAAATTAACATCCATAGAGTGAACAACTCCTCTCATGTCTACTCCTTGGACCTTGGGCCCATGAATGTTGGCTGTAAGAGAAAGCGCACTGTAACACTGATCAATGGTTCAGAGCATATAACAAATCTAGGACATTGCCCCGCCACACAAATGGTTTTCCCTGTTGGTACTGTTCTTCAAATATCATTCCGCTGCTCTACAAAATAGTTTTAAGTTAATGAATGACAAGGCTTTATGGTAAATTATGCTACATTATTATTTTTAGGGTATTCTATAACGCAGGAAAGGGAAATACATATTCACAACAAATATCTAGTCTAAAAGAATACATATCCTGCCATTTACAATATGAAGGTATGCAATATAACCAACCTGCTATTAGGTGACGTGTTTGTCTCCAGGGATGTTATTATATTGGGAGTTCATGACTAATCACTGTTACTGCCAAGTAAGCTGCATCAAATCAGATCTTTAATAGAGAAAATATCTGTTTTAGAGCTCCCTGCTAAGTTCTACTCCTGCTATCATGGCCACTTAACTCAAGAGGTCATTGAGAAAGAGCAGGCATTTCTGGGAAAAGAGGCTATCAGATATTTACAGAACTGATCATCTTTCCTACCTGGATATTGAGGGAATTAACTGTTGTGGTTTCACTTTTTGCCCATTCTAAGATATCCTTTTACTTATTTCCTCCCTAGATGTCTTGTAACCAATTTATGAATTGTTTTCTTTTCTACTCCATAAACATCCAGCCAACATGCGAGTCATGGCTCATGAATCACTGCAGATTTATAGCTCAGATTATTTATTCTTCCTGGTAAAGTGAACAATTAGATATGCTGCTTGAATTTCTGTCTACTGAGATTTTCCTTCACCGGTAGCATTCGAGGTCCTCCTGATAGGTGCTGTAATGTTGCTATTTGCCACCACTAGATCATGCTGAAATATAATAATAATACAAATGCCAGAATCATTTGTAAACCAGTTCAACTATTTTTCTTCAGCTAGCTAGTTATAGGGAATTTCTTGTGAGGTCATACATGTGGGTCGAAGAAGGGGCTATGTATCAGGAATATACCATGAGAAACTGAGCTAGTTACTAATGGAACTTACTTGTGCTTTGTGGAGTCCCTTGAGCTTGATTTTATATATCACACTTCTATTTGATTATAGAATGTTGCTGTGCACATCCAAATTTATGACTTGGTAGATCAGAAAACACTGATTTCAAAATGGAAACCTTAGGTTATATGATAATTTGATGGCTCATGGTGAAGCACTTAGTCATTTTCCAGGGCACAGTATTAAGCCAGAAATATTTCTCAGGAGTGATACACAGAAAATGTGCAAGGCTTAGCTATAAAATCATAAGGATTAATGCTGACTACCAAAGTTCTATACATTATATCTATCTGTCATAGATACTACAAATACCACTGGATCCACTATATAACAACATTCATGTTGCTCCTACTGTTACTTTTGTACTTATTCTGTAATAATGTAATAATGCTGTAACAAAATTGTCAAATACCAACACATATTTATTATGTTTATGTATATGCAGGCCAAATTTGGCTTAGAGAATCAAGATTCAGTCCAATTTAACAGTTTTGCTTGAGTCTGTAAGATGGGTGGACTTCGCTCCAGCAAATAGGGTTCACTTCTGTTCCCCAAGGCTTCAGAATAGATTCTATTGAGAGGCTCTTCTTCGTTCTCCAGGATACTAATTGGCTGTCAGTTATTGTGCTAGGCAAAATAACACCTCACCAAAGATATCTACACCTTTATCCACAGATCTATGAATATGTTACCTAACAGGGCAAAAGGGACTTTGCAAATGTAATTAAGTTTATGGATTTTGAAATGGGGAAATTATACTGAACTAATTCAGTGGGCCCATTCTAATTATTTGAACACTTAAAATGAGAGAACTTCCCCTGGTTGTGTTAAAGTGATGAGAGAGAACAAGGAGGCAATATTCAAAATGTAAGAGAAACTCCTTCTATCATTATTGGCCTAGGTGATGGAGTAACGAGGCCACCAGCAGAAAAAAAAATGTATGTTGGTTCTAAAAGACAAGGCTGGCCTTCATCTGACAGCCAGCAGTCTTACAACAACAAAGGTCTCTATTAAGTATAATTTTTTAAGATCAATAAATAAATCCTCCCTTAGATCCTCCAAAAGGAATACAACCCTGCCAACACCTTGATTTTAGCCCAGCAAGAACTCAGATAAGCTTTTGATCTAGTAGGGTAATAAATTTGTGTCATGTTGTATAAACACTAAATTTGTGGTAATTTATTATTACAACAATAGAAAATGAATACAATTACCCCTCATATCTCTCCTTGTCCTTGGATAAAAGCCTAGTCAGCCAATGTTTCTTCTCATGGCATGTACTAGAGCAGAGCATAAGAAGAGCAGAAATACATACAAGCTGTGTATTATTTATCCAAAATACTTGGGACCAGAAATGCTTCAGATTTTGGAGGTTTTTTCTGATTTTGGAATATTTACATTTTATACTTACAGGTTCAGTATCCCTAATATGAAAGTATGGCATTCTAAATGTTATAATGAGCATTTTCTTTGAGCATCAATCAGTGCAAAAAAATTTACCTTTTGGAGCTTTTTGGATTTGAGATTTTTGAATCAGAAATACTTGACCTGTACTGCATTTCAATACTTTGTCCTGGAACTGTCACACTGTCACTTCAACTCAAAGCCTATAGGCCAAAACAAATCAAATGGCAAACTAAGCCCAACACTTATGGATCAGGCAACTATAATACACCTTACTAGAAGGAAACTAGAGGGTCACATATCAAAAGGCAAAGATATATATTTCCTATAGAAAAAGGGTATAAGGAAATGAAAACCCTAATCCAATCTATTAGAAAGCCATTTGGAATGATAAAACAGAATAAATAATTGGAAGACAATGAAAGACATGTACGGGAAACTATGCTAATCACCTCATAAATAAGTTATTGTATGAATTTATATAATTAGACACATCCCAGATTACTAGCATGAAATACTTTAGGATAAAAGAGGTTTAAAATAGTAATTGACAAAGCTGTTGAGAGAATGAAAAATATGGATGACAAACAAGGAGTAATATGTTCTTTAATATTTAAAGATCTTCTTGATGGTTTAACACAACACACTGACACTCAGATAGATGAAAGGAAAAACTCTGCTACTTACAGTTGTGAATTAGAGAAGGCTGCCAGACAGGGCCACATTAGGGGCTGCTCCCACGGACAAGGTAGCAGCAAGCTGGAGCCATAGGTGGGGGCAGCTTATGTATGACAAGTGGAGGAAAGGAGTTAGCTAGACTTTATGAACTTCTTGTAGATGGGCTGTTTCTAAGTCTGAAGTTAGAAAACAGTATCCAGACCTATGAAAAGATAAAAAATATGTAAAATCAGCCTTGCTGTTTGAAGGTTTCTGTCCCCTCCAAAATTCATGTTGAAACTTAATTCCTAATGCAATGGTATTAAGAGTTGAAGCCATCTGAAAGGTGATTAAGTCATGAGAGGTCCTCCCTCAAAAATGGATCAGGACTTTTATAAAAGAGCTTGAAGACAAAATGTTAGGCCCTTTAGCCCTTATACCTTCTCCCATATGAGAATATAGCAACAAGTTCCTATCTTGAAGCACAGGCCAGGGCCTCACCAGACATCAAACTTGCCCATGCCTTGATTTTGGACATACAGCCTCAGAACCGTGAGAAATACATTTCTATTATTTACATATTAGCCAGTCTGTGGTATTTTGTTATAGAAGCAAAAATGGACAAGACAGTAAGGCTTCAACTAGCAAACTACAAAATTAACAATAAACTAATCAACATTAAAAGGAGGAAACAATAAATACAAAATTAATAGTTGAAAACATTAAAAATCATGAAACCAATAAAGACAAATATAGTGACCAATCAGATTTCCAAGAGGAGACAAAGAGCACTATCAGATTTGAATAATTAATGATAGGGTGAGATTAATGAGAAAAAGTGCACCTTGAGAGAGTCTATGACCTATGAATGTAATTAGCTTCAAGTGACTGTACATGGAAAATTTGGTAGAATAATCAACCTAATTCTCATTATCCCGCAGATCCAGGTCCAGGGATTCTGCTACCTAAATGCAACTCAAAGACAGGGGAAAGAGTGCTCATCGATTTAGCCCATCTTTCTCTCTACACCCTATTCTTTTCGGTGTAGAGAGAAAAATGGAGATATTGGAAAGTGAATGTCCTCGAGCAATGGAAAATGCCTTTGGAAAGCGCACTACAGTGGACATCAGATGTTGTAATTGTTTCCTTCTCTCTCTTTCCTTATGGGAACACATACCATACAGTTTAGATGAAGCAAATTCATAACCTGAAGGGTGAGGTAGGCATGTGACACAAATCAAAGCAACTAGACAACCTCATAAGTTTGGCCACTTGTTTGTTTCAGAGGTTTATGTAACTTAAGCTGAGAAAATAAAAATCTGACTGGAGATGTTATGCCTGAGCTATCAGGAAAGATATTTTCCTGAGAAGGAGATTAGACTGAGAAGATTTGCATCAGTGAAGTTGATAGTCATATATTTCAACAAGTAGTGAGATTATCCTTGAAAAATCAAGCTAAGCAAAGACTAGAGAAGGCAAGAAAGAAGTAGGGAGGGAGACAAAAGCTAGAGACTAATTTAAGTCTATGGGTCTATTCATAGCTGAAGCTAGCAGAAACCACCAAATTCCCAGTTCCCAGCTGTGTGAGGCGATATATTAATATTCAATTTTTTTTTGGTTAAGCTAGTTTGATCTGGGTTTTGGTCACAGAATTTGACATATAAAAATATAATATTTCAAGTGAAGTACTTGAAATGTAAAATTGTCTCTGTTGAGGCTGTAAGTAGAGCAATGAGAATTATTTCATCATCAATTGGGATGTCCACAGTCCTTACAGCAAACCAATTTATTGAATTTTTGCTTCTTATATCTTCTTGAAACCAGACAGTCTATTATTAAGGCTGTAGAATATATAACTTTATTTTACAAATATGTATCAGCTATGTCTTATGTTTTTCAGGAAATTCTATGAAAATGAAACAATTTCTGTCCAAACTAGCCCACTTGTGATGTGAAAAAAAATCTAGCTTCTTATACAGAGGGTCTCTCAATCTGTGGTCAATGATTCAAGGTAGAAAGTAATCAGGTAATCATATATTTTCTATTACATTTTAGAAAAGTTAATTTTCTGTTACCAAATCCCTTTTCTTTCTCCCCTTCAATACCATCCAGAAAACAAGCTTTCTTTATTTTTCTTTCAACTCATGAGTAAGGTTTATTTGGTAGAGTTAATTTCTGATATGTGAGTATTTTCTTTTGAGCTTATGTTTGCATTTCCTAAAAATTTCAATCTAAATTTTATATATTCAGAAGCAAAAAGGAATCTACACAACCACAATTGTCACATTGCCAAAGAGGACTCTTGTATCTTGTTGAATCTTACGTTTTTTGCTGTATTTCTACCTGTTAATTGCATCAAATGCTTTTGGAGTTAGGGATTAGAGAAATAAATAGAAATAAGTATATCACAGCATCTTCTGCACACTAATTATAAGACACAACCGTGTCAGGCTTACAAAGTTACTTTAATATTATTAATGCAGGTCAAAATAATGGGAAAAATTCTACTTTTATAAATAAGTTTGTTCTTTCCTTCTACAATTTCAGATATAGGGGAAGAGGAACAATTATTTAAATCTGGATAAACACCATTATTTTTATTTTATTTGTATTTGTTCAGTTATTTATTTTGAGACAAGGTCTCACTCTGTTGTCCAGGCAGGAGTACAGTGATGTGATCACAGCACACTGAAGCCCCCATCTCCCAGACTCAAGTGATCCTCCCTCCTTAGCCTCCTGAGTATCTGGGACTGTAGGTGTGCATCACCATGCCCAGATAATTTTTAAAAAAGAGATGAGGTCTTGCTATGTTGCCCAGGCTGGTCTCAAACTCCTGAACTCAAGCAATCCTCCAACCTCAGGCTCCCATTGTGTTGGGATTACAGACGTGAGCCATTGCAGCTGGTCTAAAACACTGTAATTTTTAAAAAGCAACACAAAATAAGAGAATGCCTCCATCTGAATATCAGATAGAGTTGTCATATCAGCTGAGTCACAGTAACATCTAATAGATTTTGGATGGTGCATTCCGAAACTCAAGTTCATCCCTAATGTGGAGACAGTGCTGGTTATCTCAGCCAATAATTTAAATAATTACAGCTTCAGTTATTAGATACATCCTATTGTAGAAATGAATGAATCAGGCTGTCTTTGAACCGACGCCATCATACATTCATTTTATTCAATATTTTTCAATAACCTTCTGATTATGATTTGGCACTTCAGGTCAGTCTGCCTGGTTGTATAGCCTGGTTCATGTACTATGGCAAAGTACAGTTGCTATTCTGTTTTCATATAGTAATCTTTAGATTTGTTTATATAACTATCGCCCTAATAAATGGTTCATTCTTGTTTTGATGAATTTGGGTTTGTGTTTATTCTACAAGATGACTATAACTTGAATTGTGGTACTATAATAAAATCACCAGGGCAAATGTGCCTTGGATGACAGCCATTCATCACTTCCCAACTCCTGTACGAAACTAATGTGCACCTCCCATTTTCCCTCCATCAACTAACTTCTCTCCACATTTCAGAGAAGATATGTCTTGATAACTCTACCTTCTTGGAAGAACTATTATAAGGAAAAGATTAGTTTCCATCAAGGTGATTCACATAAAATATGTTTCCAGCCTCTTCCACTTGAATGTTACTTGGAAACAAATTTCCTAGAGCTGCTGCAAAAATTTCTCCCATTTCAGATAGACTTACAGTTGGATGTAGCATATAAGCTGCATCTACAGTTTCTATAATCAATATTTGCCAGCATTGCTCCTAGCACGGTTAGTAGAGGCTTTGAAAAAAGAACAAAGTTTTGGCTATGTAAGCTACAACTTATTTGTACAATTTCAATTTATTTACAGACAGAATCTGACAGTGTGTCTGATTATGCTAGGCAAGATTTCAAAAGTCACAGCCAAATTATGTGACAGCAAATTGTATTGCCAGAAGAACTGATATGTGTAATCTATATCCTAATATATCTTTAACATTTGCCATCTATAAAATTATTTTTCTATCTATAAAGTTAAATTCCTATTCTTGAGAAGTACAAGGAGTGTTGTTCTTCTAGTAAATATTTAATAACCAGTTAAAAAAAGAAAGAACCAAAAGAAAAAAGCCGGATTCGTTCCATTTAATAATAACTGTTGGTGGGTAAATATTTCTACTCTGGCTGCATTCAACTTACCAACATGTCATAAATGAATGTGGAGTTAAAAAGAGATGTTGCACAGTTCTGCTCTCATGAAGCAGAAACTTCACCATATCAGTGAATAAGATAAGTTTAATATAGAACTGAATATATTTTTAGCATCAAAAAGAAAAAAATCCAAGGTTAACATGCCATAGAGAGGAAATAAACACTAAAAAGCTAGAATTTTTGACTTTTATAATTTATTTTTAAATAAAATAATTTGAATTGAAACTAATAATTTAGAAAATCTTGCCCTGACTCATTCATTTTTACTCCTGAAGAAATGAAATGCCAAGGTTTACAGGAATTTGTCCCAATTGCAATGCACATTAATTGGCAAAATGAATTGTGACTAATTTTCCATATGACTACAGCAAAAAAAAAAAAAGAATTATAATAGATGAAGATTCTACAGATAAAGTGTTAAAGTGATTTTTAAAAATTCGTTATTCTGAATTTCCAAATTCAGTGATATCTCTTTTTAGGACTAATGATGGCTCTTTTTGACAAAATTTGAAAAAAATTCTTGAAAATAAAAATAAGTTCAAAATTTCTGGTTCTATGTAATGTAGGTGTAAATACACCCTGCCCTGTATCTCCCAGTGAATGCAGCCATAAAATCTGGACAGAATGCACGGAGCATGTATTTGAAGGCCTTGAAAAGTTAATAGTAGGAAGTGAATTGAGGAATGAAAACAGAATTCGAAGTATCACCAAAGCAGAGGTGACTTTGTCATTTTTTCCCTTACCTGGACTCAGTGCAGCTTGAAATGTGGGAGTGAGCATGGCTTGCCTGTCAGCTTGAGGAAAAGTCTTTAGGTTCTGGCTTGAGGAGAGGAACAATGGTCTTCTGAGATTTAGAGAGAGTTGAATAAATTATCAATTGTTAAGATTTTCTCTTTTCGTCTATACCTCAGCACCCGAACAAGTCCATCCTATACTAGGAGCAGCAGCAGAGAGAATGGGTGGCTGCAGTATCTAAGACTCAGAGGGAGCGAAATGTTCTCTCCAGACGATGGTGGCCTCAAGAGGATGGGAAAATCTCTGCTGTTATTGTTCCTTTTCTTTCCCTCTCTTTGTTCTCTTGCCTCTTAGCCTCATACATAGGCACAGATGTGGGAAGTTTATGACAGATCTAGGTAAATGAAGGCCCAGCTCTCTGGCCAAAGGATGAAAAAAAAAAAAAAAGAAATCGCAGAGAACCACAGTGTACAAGGGGCATCAGAGAGAGAGTCAAACCTGGGAAATTAAGCCCAGAAAGTTGTTTATGAACTCCTGAGCTCAACCCTGAAGTTTGCAAACGTGAATCTGATTCAAATGGCATGCACAAACACTGGAAACCGAACTATGACATAAACCACTGCCAAAGCCCAGACTACACAGTGGGTAGGCCATAGATAAATCAGCTTTGAATAGCCAAGCAAAAATTTTAAAACAATCCTCATATTGAAGCTATGACCTACAGAACATAGTTTCAATCAACTAGGTTGATTTTATGTCAAAACAACAAAAATACCAGCATGTACCATAGAATTTTTTAAAGTCACCAAAATCTCACAACATACTATCGGAAATGAACAACAGACAATTAATGGCATAAAAAGAAACAGAAAAATATCAATTCACATGGGAAAAGACAATCAACATGACATCAAATTTGAAACAACAGATGTTACATTTATCTGAGAGGCTTAAAGCAACACCTTGTAAAAATATTCCAACAAACAAAAACAAACACCCTTGAAACAAATGAAAAGAGAAATTCTCAGCAAAGTAATAAATGATATAGGGAATGGAAACATTTTTAAAAATCAAATGAGAATTTATAGGTGAAAAACTTAATAAGACAATCTAAACCCAGAAAAACAAGAATCTCCTACGTTTGGGATTTAATAACATGAGGGAGATAGCAAAGGAGTCAGTGAGATAGATCTGTACATTCAGCCACTTGAGAAAGCAGTTTGGAGATTTCTCAACGAACTTAAAACAAAACTGTCAATTGACCCAGCAATCCCATTACTGGACATGTACCCAAAAGAAAATCAATCATGCTACCAAAAAGACACATCAATTTGTATGTTCATTGCAACATTATTTACAATAGCAAAGAAAAAGAATCAACCTACATATATATTAATAGTGGATTGAATAAAGAAAATATGGTACATATGTATCATGGAATACTATGCAGCCATACAAAAGAACAAAATCATATCCTTTAAAGCAACATGGATATAGCTGGGAGGCTATTATCCTATACAAATTAACATTAGGAACAAAAAATCAAATACTACATTTCTCACATATAAGTGGGAGCTAAGCATTTAGTACACATAGCCATAAAGAAAGAAACAATAGACATTGGGAAAAATCAGAGGGTGAAGAGAGGAATGGGAGGGTCTTAAAAAACTACCTATTGGGGGCCGGGCACGGTGGCTCACGCCTGTAATCCCAGCACTTTGGAAGGCCGAGGCGGGCGGATCACGAGGTCAGGAGATCAAGACCATCCTGGCCAAAGTGGTGAAACCCCGTCTCTACTAAAAATACAAAAAAATTAGCCGGGCATGGTGGTGGGCGCCTGTAGTCCCAGCTCCTGGGGAGGCTGAGGCAGGAGAATGGCGTGAACCCGGGAGGCGGAGGTTGCAGTGAGTTGAGATCATGCCACTGCACTCCAGCCTGGGCGACAGAGCGAGACTCCGTCTCAAAACAAAAACAAAAACAAACAAACTACCTATTGGGTGCTATGTTCACCACCTGGGTGATGGGATCATTTGTACCCCTAAGCTCAACATCATACAATATACCCATGAAACAAACTTTAATATGTAACCCCATGCTCAACATCATAAAATGAACCCAAGAAACAAACTTTTACATGAACATAAAAGTTGAAATAAGAAAGAGAAAACGTCCAATCTGACCAACAAAGATGGATAAAAAAGAACAGAACATCGGGTTCCTTTGAGAGACCACTTTTCTAAATTGAGAAAGATTTACATAGAAAAATACAAAAAAAAAAAGTTTTTTAAAAGTCTGGAAAATTTGGCAGAACACATAAACATATAGATTCAAGAAGCTCACTGAACTTCAAACAGTAGATACACAGAGAATTGATACTGAGATACATCATAATCAAACTGCTAAAAAAAAATCTTTGGTTACAAAGAAAAAAGCGTCCTGAAAGCAGCCTGTGTAAAATTATACACTACTTATAGGTTAACAACAATTCAAGTGACAGTATATTTCTTCTCAAATACCACAAAGGCCAGAAGAAACTAATATAAAATGTTTAAAGAGCTGAAATAAATCAACTATCATCCCAGAAATCTATATCCTGTAAAAATATTCTTTAGCAATGAAGGTGAAGTAAATGCATTCTCAGATCAAAGAAAACTGAAATAATTCATTGCAGAAAAACCTGTTGTTTTTTAAAAAAATGCTAAACAGAGTTTTTTAGATGGAAATAAAATGGTAGCTAATAAAAAGTAGAATTTAGGACAAAGGAAATTACCAAGGGTAAGAAGGAATTATTTGCTGAATAATAATGTGGTTTACCACATATGTCAATATAGATTTTTCAACATTTTTTTTCTTGCTACATAGTGTGCCCCTTTTAATCTGCAGATTTAAAATAATTTCTTCAATTCATAAAAATATTTTCTCATTTTTGTATCTATCATTTCATACGTAATTTCCTAAATCTCAAACACTCCCTATCTTTTGGGTTTTAATCTAAAAATATTCCCTCCTTCATTATTTTTAAATACATAATAATGATTTTTCCTTATCAATTTGTTGATACTGCTTTGAAGTCATTCTTTTTAACTTATTCATTTTGTTATGTTTTAAGCACTTACTGTGTGCCAGATACCCTTTTGGATACAGTGAAAAAATTATGAAATTCGTGATGTCATGTGAATTTCAGTTGGAAGTTAGAAAAATAAGCAAAATAATTTTATTGAGCATTGAAGGCTTTAATGAAAATTGACGTTAGTGATAAAACTCTAATTTATCATTATTTTAGTTTATGATTTTTAAATATTTTTTATCATCTGTATTTCATGCATTAAATTTTGTCTTTCTTTTTACATTCCATTTTTGCTTTTGATATGTGATTTCCTTGTAACAGCTTTATTGAGTTGTAGTTGACATAGAGTGAGCTGCACATATTTAAACCATATACTTTGACAATTTTTATATTTGAATATACCCATAACCATCACCACAATCAAGATATGAATATTTCCAATACCCTGAAGGTTTCGCCCCTTGGGAATCCCTCAGTATCCAATCACAAATCATTTTTTTCAGTTACTATGATTAGCTGACACTTTCTTGATATATATTAATGAAATTATACTGTATATGCTCCTTTTTTTCTTTTTATTCCAAGATAGTCAACTTAGTCTACAAATTAAGCATCCTCTATCCTTATCAAATTTAATATTTTAATATTCACAATCATGTTATACCAGTTCCTTAAGGTGACAGTGGCTTCCCACAGTCCACAAACAAAAAAACTAATTCCTTGTCACCATCAAGTCTTTCATAATCTGGCACTGATGTAGTCTTTTGGCTTTATTTATGCCTTTGTTTACCACAACAGGAGTGCCTGTCCTCACTTAGGTCCATGGACACATGCCCGAGGGTGGAGCCCTCACCAGGGACCCCAATCTTCTCTACCCAGCACTTCCCTGCCTCCCTCCTCTATCATGTCCCCCTCTGAAAAGGTACATCTAACTGCCATTAGATTATGGATGACGACATGTCTTAGCTACTTCCTGCTGACAGGGGGCATTGGTTTTCCCTTATACAAAAATTTACTCAAGATGGATTGAAAACTTAAATATAAAATTCCAAACTATAAAACTGTAGAAGAAAAATCTAGGCAATGCCATTCAGGACATAGGCACAGACAAAGATTTGTTGACAAAAATGGCAAAAGCAGTTGCAACAGAAGCAAAAATTTGTCTTTGCATTTTAATACTTAAGATAATGCTAACACTCCTTAAGTAGTAACACGAACATTTTTATTGGTTCTATTCCTGTTTTTTCTTTCTCCCCTCACATTCTATTTTTACTTTTTTAGTCTTATATACACATAATGTGGTATGGGTCAAAAAATAGTGTCATAAAAATTAATGAAAGGATAACTATCAATTGCTTTCTATACAAAAGTGAAATGTTATTATCTATTTATTTTGAGGAGTTCCAAGGTTCCTTGTCCAAAAAACTGTTACCTTGTGAGAAACTATAGAAAATTTAAAAGGATATGGGTCTTTCTAGATTTCAAAAAATTTAAAGAATGTTATTTTTCATTTGATTGTTTTATTTTTGTTTTTGTCTGAATTTTTGTTGTTGTGATTTTTTTTTAATTGCTGCTGAGAGCATTGAAGCTAGATGCTTTTGTGCTTGGATTTGTGGAGTGTTCCCACCCAAACAGAGTTTCAGGTCTTTTGGTACACTCAGTGGTCCTGAAAAAACAAACAACAAACAATGCCAACACACACTGAGGAAATATACGCAAGTTCTATTTTCAAAAATTTTAAAATATATAATATTTTCACACCTTATATTTTAGGGAGCATTTATCAGAATCAACTCTTGTATCATACAAGGTGTTTTATAGTATTTTGTTCTAAGTGCCTGCCAATAAGTTTTCCATGTATTCAAAATCACCTAAGAGGCACCTCCTCTGTCCTAGTCAGTGTGTGCTGCCAGTGATTTAGCATTACAAAGTGACCACAGTTCAGGGTTTGATGATACTTATATTTCAATGGGCCAACAAACAAAAAAGTAAACAATTTTAGACAGTGGGGTGTAGTGTAGAGAAAATAAAACGGGGTCACTGAATAGGGAGTGACCTTAGATGGTTGTCCAGGGAAAGTCTAACACTTTAGAAAGTACATTTAAGGAGAGTCCTGAATTATTCAAACAGACCAATTATGAAAATATCTAGGAAAATGTGTTCCCAGCAATGTAAAGGACAAAACCAAAGACCCTATGGAAGAGACATGCTTACTAATTTAGGATATAAAGACAGTCTGATTGAAATGCAGTATTTTTGAGGCATAATAGTGCAAAATGACACGTATTTTATACATAAATATTATATATATATTTTTTCAATTTTAATGAAATATTTTTGAAAAGCACAGAGAAATTTTCTTGCTACAGCTGAGCCCAAGGTTTCAGCATTCCTGCAACAGCTAATTGCGCATGCAATGAATATCTTACCCAAAGTTGTCCAACTATAGATGAAGCAGCAGTTTAATAATTATTTTGGTGTATAAGTTTTGTGAACCAAATGAATCAGTTCTTTTTTCTTGAAGACTTTGTGTGTAAAACATGAAGATAGAGGATAGGTAGTGTGTAAGAATATCAGAAGCTGAAGCACACAAATAGTGGAGTCAGGAGAAACCATTATGATGCATGGAAGCACTAGAATAACAAATAATTTATAGCTCCTGCTAAGGAAGCAATAAAGAACTGAGTCCATATGACTTTACTGTGTGTTAAATGATTGTATAGCCCCTGAACAGAGTTGCAGCCCCCATGAGCTCTGACTACTGCAGCTGAAATTGCACTGTTTCATAAATTCCTCATGTATTCTTCTAATATCACCTCGTTGGCTTGTGTATCTGCATATATTGTTCTGCTCCTTAAATTCTGACAGAGCTTTGACAACACAAATGCTGTTTAATTCTCACAAGAAATCATCTGATGAGATAAATATTAAAAGGATTTGATAGTAATTTAAAGGTCACACAATCAGTCAGTGGAAGATGTGGGATTAGAATCAAAGTGCATCTGACACTAAAGCTAGTATTCTAGAACGAACGGACATTTAGTCAAGTATTTTATATAACGCTGATTTATGCGTGACTCCAGGTGGTATAGCTGTAGTAAAAGTTAAAATTGGATACAAGTAAAGAGAATAAGAAGACAATCCATTCACTGGAAGAAAATTTTGGCAAAATATGTATCTGTCAAAAGACTGTTGTCCTAATTAAATAAAAAACACTTAAAACTCAATAAGAAAATGAGCAACTAAATTTTTTAAATGGCCAACATATATGAATAAACAGATATACAAAGAAGACACAGATGGCAAATAAGCATATGGAAAGATGCTCCACATCATATATATTCAGGAAAACACTAATTAACACAACAAAGAGACCTACTACACACTTACTAAAATGGCCAAAGTCTAAAATGCCTCTAACGAGGATGTGAAGAACAGGAATTCCTATTGTTGGTGGGAATGCAAAATGGTGCAGCCCCTTTGGAAGACTGGTGATTTCTTACAAAACTAAACATGTTCGTACTATATGATCCAGCAATTTCTCTCTTACCTAAAGGAGTTGAAAACACGCCCTTCACATAGATGAACACACGTAAAAATAAACCTGAACATGGATGTTTATAGCAGCTTTATTCATAATTGCCAATACTTAGAAAGAACCAAGAGGTCCCAGTAGGTGAATAGATAAGTAAACTGTAATATATACAGACAATGAAATATTATTCAGTGCTAAAAAGAAATGAGCTATCGAGCCATGAAAAGACATGGGGGAAACTAAAATGCATATAACTAAGTGAAAGAAACCAATATGAAAAGGCTACATAATTTATGGTTCCAATTATATGACAATAAAAAAGTATGCTAAAACAATATCAGTGATTGTCAGCAAGGAGGGAGCAATGAATAGTAGGGACACAAAGGATTTTCAAGGCAGTGAAATTATACTTTAAATTACAATGGCATGTAATATATTTGTAAAACCATATACTATAAAACAAGAATAAATCCTAATGTAAACTATGGACTTTGGATGATAATGATGTATCAATGTAGGTTCATAGATCGTAACAAACATATACCCTTGGTGAAGGATATTGACAGTAGGAGAGACTATGTCTTGGGGGAGAGGGTATACACGAAACTGTACTTTCTGCTCAATTTTGCTGTAAACCTAAAACTGCTTTAAGAATAATGTCTATTTTAAAAAAACTGAATACAAGAACTCTGAAAGAAAGCGAAGGTTTATCTACACCCAAAGAATTTTGCCTCAAAAGAAAGTTTTTTTTTTTTTAATTTGGCAATAGAAGTAAAAGGCATTATGAAAACAGCACAAAGATTTATGTATTTGTTTACTTATTTGTTGGTCCTTCCAGTGCACATAATTAGATATTTAATTTTAGTGTTTCGGACGTGTACCAGAAGAAAGCATAATTATAATTCTATTAATTTCATACACTGCCACTAAGAGCAATTTAAGATATTGTATTGATATTAATATTTTAATAATATAGAATGTATTTATTAAAATTGATAGCTAGTTATTCATTCTTAATGTTTTATTTAATGATAGTCATCACAGAAAATCACATCAATGATTTCAAAATATTACGGTTCTTTTAAAAGACATAATGCTGCACATTTGACTCAAAACTGTATCCTTGAAAAAAAGCACTGACATTTCAAACTGCTATTAAAATAGAGCAAATATATCCCTCACTCATAGATTTTTGTATTCTCAGGGGACTATATCTGTATGGAAAAAAATTGATACATTTTATATTTGAACAAAATAAGTAAAAAATTTATATAAAAGCTTATGTGGGATTTAAAGAAAAGAGATGTGAATGATGATTTAAAAGTACACACGTTTTGTTTCTGCTTCACATATTAATTATAGTGGATGACAAGTCTTTGCATACTCAGTAATTTTCTATAAAGAAAGTTTAGATATTGCTTGTCAAGATTAGCTGAGAAGTTAAGAAACATATCCCCAATATTGACAAAAAGATTCCTAATTTTTTTCATCAAAAAAATACACAGATGAAAACTCTACCTTCTTCATAGCAAATTTTATCACATTTCAACATGTGGAAATATTTGTAAGTCAAAAAACATTTTCCAGTGATTTTGGAAATAGCTCTGCTTATTTTTTCTCTTTCATATAAAATTATAATAATCCAAAATTTTGCTGTGCTTTTGTATTACTAAGAGTTTTAAGAATGCCTCCTGAATAGATAGATTTTTCTTTCCATTTACTCATTTAATTCTGTAAATCTGTGCTTACATTGTTATATGTTTAAATCACTTAAGTTTGTTGCCAACAGGCCTACCAGTTTCTCAGCTCAAATTCCTCCTTGTGTCTGTCATTCACTTTGTGAAATTAGTTCCTTCCTCCAAAGATACAATTTACTTAGTCTGTAGGGATTGTGTGAGACCTGTTGAGAGTGTTTTTTTCTGACAGGCGCACACTGTTACAATTCTTAAAACTCTGTAATTATTAATTTTTCAGTGTGAAATTCTCTACATCATGCTACTAATATGAAATCAACCCAAAATCTCATGTGAAGATGGCCCACGGTTACACATTCTAAAGTGGCTTTTTACCCACACAAATTCTAAGCCAAACCAGATATTTTTATGTAGCTGATCTTTAAAAGCTGAACTTTTGAGATCATTGACTTTAGGAAGGGCTTTCCAATTTTGTGTACCCAGTATCTAGGTGATCATTACAGGCAAGGCATTTGCAGACTGGCATTCTCCAGGGACAGCCATGTATACACACTGAAGTCCTATATTGTCTAAATTATTTATAGTTAGTAGGAACATTTTTCCTATTTTTGGGAATTCAGCTATGTATTTATAAGTATTTTACTATATACCATTTCTTTAACTCTTTTAATGAGATTTATAAAATCACTCATTGCTATTAATGTTGTTTTCTATTTATTCGTTTTTGAATTTTTGTTGCTTGGGTACCGATAGAGTATGTATATCTGTTGTTGTACAAATGTCATGTTGGATTGTAATCACCAGTGTTGGAGGCGGGTCCTGGTGAGAGGTGTTTGGGTCATAGGAGTGGATCCCTTATGGCTTGGTGCTGTCTTCACTATAGCAAGTGAGCTCTCAGGAGATCTGGTCCTTTAAAAGTGTGTGGCACCTTCCCCCACCACCATCCCACACTTTCTCTCTTGCTCCTGTTTTCCCCATGTGAAGTGCCTGCTCTTGCTTTGCCTTCTGTCATGAGTAAAAGTTCCCTGAGGCCTCCCCGGAAGCATATAAAGTCCATGCTTCCCGTATAGCCTGAAGAACTGAGAGTCAATTAAACCTGTTTCTTATAAATTACCCGTTCTCATGTATTTTTTATAGAGAGCAATAATGGCCTAATACAGGTACTAAGTATATAATATAATCAGGAAACAGAGATGGTGAAAACAAGTGTCTTGGGATTCATTTTGAACTTAGGGTGAAATAATTCAGCCTTTCATAATTAAGTATGGTTAGTTACAGGTTTTATACCACTTAATAAATAGCATAAAACCTTAAAATATTACACTGGCAATTCTTATCATGCAGCCTTTATGCTATTTGTCATAACTTTACTTTGCATATTATAAACCATAAAATATTTTATTATTATTTTTGCTTTAAACACTAAGGTACCTTTGATTTTTTTTTTTTTTTTGATGGAGTCTCGCTCTGTTGCCAGTCTGGAGTTCAGTGGCATGATCTTGGATCACTGCAACCTCCACCTCCTGGGTTCCAGCGATTCTCCTGCCTCAGCCTCCTGACTAGCTGGGATTTCAGGCGCCTGCCGCAACATTCTTCTAATTTTTGTATTGTTAGTAGAGATGGAGGTTTCACCAAGTTGGCCAGGATAGTCTCGATTTCTTGACCTTGTGATCCACCCACCTCAGCTTCCCAAAGTGCTGGGATTACAGGCATGAGCCCCCACACCCGGCCAAACTTTTTGATATAAAATACTGCCATGATACTGGTAATGATTTACTTCATTAGTTAATTTTAAAACTCATGTTGAAAATATAGACATACACTTAAATACTTTATGATAGGCACATGAAAAGACAGGTCACTATATAGAGTACTGCTATGTTAAGTACGTATTTAAGTATACAATAAGTCTCCAGTTAAATGAACATTCGCACCACATATGTTATTTAAAATAATCAGATTATTTTCTTCATCAAGGTTCATCCAACTTGGTGCTTCCTTTTTTCTAACAGTTAACGAATTAGTTCTAGAAAATTTCTTACCTACTATCTTTATATTCTAGTTTTTATCCACTGCTATTTATTTTGCTCCTGGAGTATAAATTATTCTAAATTTGAATTAAGCAAATAATAATTAATCAGTTAGGTAACCGTATAAACATCAATTTTGTAAATTAAAATTTTTAGTAGGTTCTTGCTGCTGCTGCTGCGTTTGATTGCTTTACTTGTGTGTTTTCGTAAATCTCAGGAGTTACTCTTTTCTTCTTTAACATAGTAACCGTCAAACTTAAAAAAGTTAACATTATAAATCTGTGTCAACTTCTTGGACAAAGAAACATGTTTCAATGAAAAAATTCACTGAAGATCTCTCTAAAGGGGAAAGTCATAGATTTAAATGTTGTAAAGTAGTAGTTTAAAGTGTTTATCATAATTACTGAGAAAACTCAGATGTTGGATAATATGGAGTGAGTTCACAGTTGTTTATACACATCTTTAAAGAAATACCACGCACATTGTTCAGGAAAGAGTCTTTGGTTACATTCATGAAGGGTCTGGTATAATACAGTCATCCCAGGTTGATGGCTCATTATGTCCTCAGCTGATTAGAGACAGTTGTGATGAAACTTAATATTTGGTCTTCTATCTTAAATAAGTTCTGTTGTAATTGGGATACTTATTTTCATTGTCTGTCATCCTAAGAGAATTTTCTTTCAAGGTAAGATCAAGTATTTTAGGATACTAATGTGTAGAACTATTAAAACTCCAATATTGAATAAAATCTTCCTTAGCAGAATCATATCGCCAAAGTCCACATTGTGTGACAATATTATCTTGGCCTAAACACACTAAGTCACAAGGTCACAACAAATATACTTGTTATGTTTCAAACATGTATTTCTCAGATGTCTCTGATCCATTATAATAAAAAATTACTGAGTTGATAATAGAAAAATTGTATGGGTCTGATCAGTAGAACGTTAGTTTTTTAACAAAAAGTGTCAGTAATGTCCAGTGATGTGACACCATCAGCAAGATTTCACATTATGCAGCTTTATAATAAAAGATATTATCTTTCATTGCTTAGATATTTATGTCATAATGATAGGAATTAAATTAACACAAGTTGCTTTATCATTTTAAAAGTGTCTACTAAAACTAGTTTGTTCTATTTTTTTAATCTAAAAAGTTTTGAGAGGTGAAGCTAGCTGGACTTCCTGCGTCCAGTGGGGACTTGGAGAAATTTTCTGTCTAGCTAAAGCTTTGTAAACACACCAATCAGCACTCTGTAAAATGGACCAATCAGCGCTCTGTAAAATGGACCAATCAGCAGGACATGGGCAGGGCCAAATAAAGGAATAAAAGCTGGCCACCAGAGCCAGCAGCAGCAACCCCCTTCCACACTGTGGGAGCTTTGTTCTTTCACTCTTCACAATAAATCTTGCTGCTGCTCACTCTTTGGGTCCGCACTGCCTTTATGAGCTGTAACACTCACAGCGGTCTGCAGCTTCACTCCTGAAGCCAGCAAGACCAGGAACCCACCAGGAGGAACAAACAACTCCTGACGCGCTGCCTTTATGATCTATAACGCTCACTGCGAAGGTCTGCAGCTTCATTCCTGAAGCCAGTGAGATGACGAACCCACCAGAAGGAAGAAACTCTGGACACATCTGAACATATGAAGGAACAAACTCCGGACACACCATCTTTAAAAACTGTAACACTCACCGCGAGGGTCCGCAGCTTCATTCTTGAAGTCAGCGAGACCAAGAACCCACCGGATGGAACCAATTCCGGACACCGTTTCAATGGATAAATCTTATATTTACAAATAGGAACATTTTAAGCATAATACCCTAGTAAACAGTTAATATCCCGTATTCTAGAAAAAAGATGACAAACTCAACCATTAGTTACATCTCCTAATACAATGATGACTTTGCAGACTCTAGTAAACGGTTTGCCTATGTAAGGAGACTTTCGGAAGTTGTAAAAAAATAAATAAATAAAAAGCTCTATTTTATTATTAAAATAATTAAGGAATTTAGATATAAACCAATAGTTCTATTATTAAGTGTCAATTCGGATCAACATTGTTTGGGTTATTCAGTCTAATCCCAGTACTCCATATGCTATTGGACTAAAAATATATAGAAATCATGACACAGTTCAGGAGATCGAGACCATCCTGGCTAACATGGTGAAAACCCGTCTCTACTAAAAATACAAAAAATTAGCCAGGTGTGGTGGCGGGCGCCTGTGGTCCCAGCTACTTGGAAGGCTGAGGCAGGAGAATTGAGTGAACTTGGGAGGCAGAGCTTGCAGTGAGCCGAGATTGTGCCACTGCACTCCAGCCTGGGTGACAGAGCGAGACTGTCTCAGAAAAAAAAAAAAAAAGAAATCATGACACAGTTACTTGATGATGTTTGAAAAGTATATGCTTGTGTCAAAATAGCCAGCTTGTTCTAGGAAGCCCGAATCCATACTTTATTTCTTGTTGTTATTGTATTCAATAGCATCTGGTGCAGTTTTCTGAAATTTTTAATGTTTCTTTCATATTTCTGATCCATAGCTTGTGAAAGGAGGCTTTAGGCAAGTATAAGAGGGGAAAAATTATCAGAATCCTTCTATGGTTGATAAGATTAAATGGCTCTGATGAATTTATTATATATAATACCAGAATGAAGGAAAATAGAAAATTGTATTAACATATAACATGAATATATAGGTGTATATACAAATACACACTTATAATGACTTAGTCTTAAATCATTTTGGCATAAGAACATATTATTGGCAGCAGAGAGGGCACTGGCAATGCTCAAGCACCTATCATTGATGTCATAAAGTGTACTATGCATATTCTTAATTGGTAAGAATATTTAAACATAAAATATAAAATTTATATATTCTAACATGAAAACTGAACTATGATTTCTGAGGTTTTTCTTAAAATCTTACAGTCTAACAAAAGTTTTGATTTAATTGAGATCTGTAGAATTTTAATTAATTTTAAAAGCCTAATGCTTTTGACATCTCTGTATTTTTATGAGGAAGAAGCAAATATTGATGTTTTCCTAGAAGTTTCTCAAGAAAGTTTTAAAAAATCTTATTTTTTTCATGATTGTAAATGTGGAAGTTGGGTTTAGGGATAACAATATTATAAATTGTAGAACATATCTCCTATAAGCCGCCCCCCCAAAGAAAAACATATAATAATTGTCTTTGTTGCCTCATTCCTGGAGCAGCAATCCAACCTCTTTTTTGTATCACTTAAAATTTTTGTTTGTTAATATTATATTAGTGTGTATACATTTATATATACATATACAGTTATACTTTACATTGTTTAATGACACTATTATTAAAAACTATTACTACTTTAAATTATTTTAAAACATGAAATGAGTTTTAATTTTTAATATTTTATAGCCAAGAAAAGAATAAACCTTTTTTGAGTTCCTGTCTAAACAGCAAAGCTTATCTTAAAAAATATTATTTTAATTTATAAAAACATTCAGAAATTGCTATAAATTAACACAGAAGCTCCTGAAGTATTTTTGAGACTTTATAATCTTGAAGCATTAATTTGCTCTTGTGTTATACCTGACTGCATTGATCAGGCATTCATTTAAGTATACATGTCATGATAAACTTTATAAGCAAATGTAAAGGTAAATTAAAATAGTTTACATTGAGGGAGGAGGGCATAACTGTTTAAAGCATAGAACTCCCATGCTTCACATAGAACAGAAGGGTTTTCTTTTATAGCTGAAAAACAGAATTAAATGAATCCATGAAAAAGTAACAATAGCTTCTCTTATCCAAATAGGATCATGGACAACTAACCAACCTGAAAGTTCACACACACAAAAATAAAAATACACGAAAAGTGAAATCGTTACAGAATTAAAACAAAATTTCATAGGAGGCTATGATTTCCGCTATGAAACTCACTCATGATTCAGGACCACCAGAAGACCGACTGAGAACAAAAGGATTTATAAATGCTAACTTTTCATTTCTGTGGGCAAGTGGCAAAGTACTTTTGAGTGAAGCTCACCAAGGAAATCTCAGTGGAAACTTGAGACTGTTAAAATGACTGCTGGAGCTAAAGCCAAAACAAAGCAAAGCAAACAATAATGACTAAAACACACACAAAGCTGAGTCTATTAATTTGCCATAGAAGATAACCCATGACAATGAGGGGGGTTATTGAATAGTTTCCTAAGAGGTATTATTAGAAATTTTTCAGTGCAGGAAAAGAGAGTTCATCTTGTTTATGCTAACTAAGGATTAAAAACTAATTCCCAAATATGTCTGGACTTAATTTATTAAAATAAGTCCCATTGTCCATTATTTAGGAATGAATATTTAGGTGCAATAATAGTCTTGTGTAATGGGGTATTTCAAAGTTGATGGTTCTTTATTGCTTCATGTTGTAAGAAAACTCTATATTCAGGTTCAATATCTCCTAGGCCGGTGCTACATTAAATATAAAATGTACTTTCTACAACAGATAAGAATAAAAAGACTGAACTGCATTGCTTCAATAAATAATGTTCTTTCAACTTGAAGTGTTTGCAGATTGTTTCAATTAATCTTAACCAGATAACTGGAGAAGTTACAATGCTTTATATTTTTAGCACTGTAGAAAGTAAATAGGAAACCATGCAGTAAAGTTTAAAGTTGTAAGATATTTTACAATATCACCTAGTTCAGTAGCTTTGTTTTACATATATATCCTCTATAGTTTAAGAAATATATCACTAGCCCCGCATCAGACTACATGTCAATGGAAGAAGCATGACTGGTGTCAATGTTAGAAGCCACCGGGCGATTGCTCTTCCATTGTACTCATTGGCTAGCTTAGTTTATGCAATTTTCTAAGATATTCAAATGCCTAAACGTAACAGAAAATATATTGATTTTTTAAAACAAAAGTTCAGTCTAAATATGTACTAGCTTATGTATATATGATGGGTATATTTATAAAATAGATTTTAAAACTCCAATTTTTCATGAAAGAAAATCAGTCTTCTTTGTGCGTCCATATTTCTTCATTTCCTTAAATAAAATTAAGACAGAAAGATCTTTTAGGGCTTATGATCCAACAGCACTCACTGCTCCTGTCATAATTAACATTTCTGATTGCTCTTCTGGGTTGGCGGTAAAATCATTTCAAAGGCTGTATTTTATTCCTCTAGTGATATATATCTACAGCAGCCCAACCACTGTTATAAATTCAACCTGACCTTTTCTGGAACTATTTGAGTAGATAAAGAGAAAAATGTGACTGTATATTGGCAACCATAGACATTATTAAGCTTTCCACTGAGTTAATGAAAGGCTAAGTTTGTGGGGGTGTTGATTTCATCCAATTTTCAAACTGAGTTACTGCCAACGTCCGTTAAAAATTCAAAATATAATGTCAACATTGTGGAAGGAAACAATCTCTCTGCACAAGATTCTTCTGATGCTTTTGCAATTTAAAATAATAAAGATTAAAACCTGGTTGCTTAGAAATAAGGACTCTTCGGCCAGGCACAATGGCTCACGCCTGTAATGCCAGCACTTTGGGAGGCCGAGGCGGCAGATCACGAGGTCAGGAGATCGAGACCATCCTGGCTAACATGGTGAAACCCCGTCTCTACTAAAAATACAAGAAATTAACCGGGCGCGGTGGCGGGCACCTGAAGTCCCAGCTACTTGGGAGGCTGAGGCGGGAGAATGGCATGAACCCGGGAGGCCACTGCACTCCAGCCTGGGCAACAGAGCGAGACTCTGTCAAAAAAAAAAAAAACAAAAAACAGAAAACAAAAACAAAAAAAAGAAATAAGGACTCTTCAAAGAGAATGGAAGCTATAATACACTGCTAATATTTTCAGATTTTTATAATTTATTTTAAGGAACAACATAATTATCTAATGCTCTTAACTAAGCCTATAGGATGAGAAAACCCCAAGAAATATCTCTACTCTAGAATTTTACTTTTAAAAAAATCAAAGCTTTGGTCTAATATAACATGCAAACTCATGATAAAACATTGTTTTTAACACTGGCACTCCTCAGAATGAATGGCAACACAGGAATTAATTCAACCCTAGCCCCTTGAAGATTGATACAGAATTTTTTCCTCCAGTGATTCTTTAAAGTGGCTTTAAAATCATGACAAACACTATGCCTGGATGTGTTTGTGGATGAGCATCTGTTTTGAAAAGGCCTTGCCTTTTAAAAAACAACAATAATCCTAGATACTGCCACTCAAGGTTTCCTCAGAGTTTAATGAGTAGAAGGTAGTAGAGTTTATCACTTTGTGTGTGAGCTGAATTTAAGTTGAATTCATCACTACATGGGAATATGGAATTAAGAAGTTTTTACATAGATTGAGAGAAGTTTGATTTACCATTAAATATCTAAGAGATAATATAATTAAATTTTTACTGAATATGTAAGGATGATCTGATTTTAAAGGAATTGCAATATAGTTCCACCTAGATATCTAAATACACTTAATTTCTTGAAATAAAATGAATATAGTTTAGTTGCCTCATTGAACTTACATTAAAGTTATACAATAAAGATGCTATAAAAAGGAAAAGTACAAATCAGTGTATGTATTATTTCTAATGCTACAGTAATCAGCTCATGTTGACTGGTTTATATAAACTTGATTAGTAACGTCCAGAAATTATTGATGTCTATTATAGGATGAATACTTGAGTTCCCATTGTTTCAACCAAACTCATTAATGGCTCTGACTACAAAATGGATGTCTTCTCTGATTGAAATCAATTTTACTGTATATATTTATAAGATTTTGCTGATATTTTTGATTTTACTATCCAGTTGCTTAAGTTGCCACTGAGTAGTTTTCTTGACTTGTTGGGTGTAATAGTACCTGTCATGATAATTTGCTAATGAATTTCTAATCCGACCTGTTTCTCCATGTTTTAGATTGATATTTCCAATGCCACTTAACTGATTCATATAATTATTCTAATGGGTACTCTGCATAATTCTATTGAAAATTGATATAACCAGGATTACATTTAAGAAAAAACATTCGGACTTCCACAATGGTTGAACTAGTTTACAGTCCCACCAACAGTGTAAAAGTGTTCCTATTTCTCCACATCCTCTCCGCACCTGTTGTTTCCTGACTTTTTAATGATCGCCATTCTAACTGGTGTGAAATGGTATCTCATTGTGGTTTTGATTTGCATTTCTCTGATGGCCACTGATGGTGAGCATTTTTTCATGTGTTTTTTGGCTGCATAAATGTCTTCTTTTGAGAATTGTCTGTTCATGTCCTTTGCCCACTTTTTGATGGGGTTGTTTGTTTTTTTCTTGTAAATTTGTTTGAGTTCATTGTAGATTCTGGATATTAGCCCTTTGTCAGATGACTAGGTTGCGAAAATTTTCTCCTATTTTGTAGGTTGCCTGTTCATTCTGATGGTAGTTTCTTTTGCTGTGCAGAAGCTCTTGAGTTTAATTAGATCCTATTTGTCAATTTTGGCTTTTGTTGCCATTGCTTTTGCTGTTTTAGACATGAAGTCCTTGCCCACATGGATGAAACTGGAAATCATCATTCTCAGTAAACTATCGCAAGAACAAAAAACCAAACACCGCATATTCTCACTCATAGGTGGGAATTGAACAATGAGAACACATGGACACAAGAAGGGGAACATCACACTCTGGGGACTGTTGTGGGGTGGGGGGAGGGGGGCGGGATAGCATTGGGAGATATACCTAACGCTAGATGACGAGTTAGTGGGTGCAGCGCACCAGCATGGCACATGTATACATATGTAACTAACCTGCACGTTGTGCACATGTACCCTAAAACTTAAAGTATAATAATAATAAAAAAAAAGAAAAAACATTCTGAGTACACTACTCAGGGACAAATTCAGAAATAAATGTATAAGGAGAAAAAAATCATTGCTATCTTCCTAGCTATGAATGACATTTGAAGCGGTTTATGGAATACAGTCCACAAAAGGAAGAACAGATTTCGAGAAAAGGGTGGGATATTCACTTTTAATATGAGGAATTTGAAGTGCTAGACATTTTAAAAAATAGATGACTTTGCTCCCATCTTATTAGAGTACTTAGGACAGTAGTCAATTCTGTATTTAGAAAGCAATAGTGGTGGTTACTATAAATAGTTGGCTGTTCAATTAATCTTTATGGGGTGTATTATTCTAGTTAACACCACCTTGCCTTTTCAAGAATGTGTCTTGGTTAAATATTAGATATGCTTAAGTAACAGAAAATGCTTTAATATGTTCTTTCCTGTTTGAATCTTTGGGCCTGTCTTAATGGAAATATATATAATGCCCAACCAAGAAAACCACCACTTTGAATGATTTTTTAGTTTTTGACAAAATTTAATATTAGAGAGGGAGGAGTTCAATGAATAAGTACTAGGAAATTAAGGAAGAGAAAGATATGTAATTTGGAAAAATTAAAAACACAGAATACTGCCATGGCTTTTAGATATAAAATAGATAATAAACCAGGCATTGCATACTAGCTATGTGGCCTAAATCTTTGTATTTTGCCATGTTTATTAATTTAGTCTTTCTTAATCTTATATTGTTTTGCATTAAAAAATTAATGTATGAAGGAACTACTTTTTTGAGTTAAGGAAATAGGGAGATAAAAAATGAGATATCTTAATTGATGAGGAGTCTTGGGCTTTATGAGGCACTTCAATAAAAAATATTACTGACAGCTCTAAAAAAAGAATGAAAAGTATGATCTCTACAAAGTAAAAAAGAAGGCACAAGGAGTAAGGCAGTAAGATTAGCCAGAGAAGTGTCTCAGGGTTTTATTTAGGAGAAAGGATAAGTGATTTATCTAGTCTTGTATTAGATTATTAAAAATGCTTGTGCATTGATTCTTGCCAGACTTCTAATAGCTCAACACACTCCAGCAATGTTTAAATAAATTGATCCAGCTACATTTTTAAGCCAGAGATAAAACATTACTATAGTCAGATTTAGATAAGAAATCTGTCAGAAAAAAACAAAAAAAATATTCTAGATGGACTTTTAACCACAATCCATTTTTATTTACTTTTACTAAAATATAATATTTTCCAGAAGGTATTTTTCAGCTTGAGATGTCTTCCATTAAATAGGTTTTAGTGGCAGATAAGAATTCACTGTGGTCACATGGAGTGGTATTTCAAAAGTAAATCCATTTGGTTCGAAATAGTCTGCTAGAACTCAGAAAGAAGGACAACAAAGTGCAAAATGGGTAGTTCACTGGAAGAAACATCACCACCTACTAACATAATAAATGTGGCACGGAAGAAAACACAATCGCTGATGCAACACTATTACTTACTCAACAAGTAGTAAATGCCTACTCTTGGTAGAATAAAGCTGTGGTAGACATTTGTGATACGATGGTAAGTAAGATAGATATTTGTTCTGACATCATAAATTGAGATGTTTTAATTGCTTCATTTAAAGAAAAATTCAGACTTAATTTAAAAAATAGATACTGGGATTCTCTATCATCTCTTACATAACAGAGACTGCTGTTACCAATTGTAAATAACTTCATGTCCATGGGCAAACTAGAAAAACAGAGGAAAAAACATCAATGTCAGTTAAAAAAAAATGGGGTAGTATGTGTGACAGGAAAACAAAGTCAGTGAAGGTAAAGTTTTGTTCTTTTGTTGGGATACCCTTTAGGAATCTATAAAGGCTTATTTAGCCAACATGAGTTTATATAGTGTACTTCCTCAATCATTTATTGACTGTTACATGAGTCCACTTGGGAATCCGCAGATGCCTTCCAAAACTAAGAAAGTACATTACCAAAAAGGTTAAATTTTTACTCAGGTAAATATAAAATGAACATATATCAAGTGTTTTGTTTAACTCATTAATAATGAGGTATTTTGGCAATGCATCATGAACAACTATTATGTATAATAGAATCATATCGACTCTCCAGGTATTACAGGATCTCTGGGTTGTTGTTTTTCTAGCTGGACACCTCTGTGGCCAGTGGCACCTTAGCCCAAGTTTTGCTCAGGCCTGTTGGGCTCATTTCAGCTACTCAGTCTGGCAGACTGTGCTTGGCTCACACTACCAGCCTGGGTCCCACAACTCCCAAGGGCAAGTCAGGCTTGGAACAGCAAAGCATGTGTGAGCGAGTGTGGGGTCCAGACACTGCCCACAGTCAGACATGCCAACTACTGCAGTGGGGTGAGCAGCTCCACTCCGCTGGCTCTTTGTGAGGCTGGCATGGTTGCTGGCTCTTTGTGAGGCTGCAGCCAGACCAGGTGCAGTGCAAGCAGCTTTCATGATTTACACAGGGGAACATGTTGGCACCGGAAGTGTGGAGATGCCAGGAACCACAGGGCCCTAAAGAGAGAGTCACAGCCCTGGCTCAGGGAGCTCCCACGTCTGGGCTCCCTGAAGGGCTGCAGCTCTTCTCTCCTTCTCTTTGCCTGCAACATGGCAGGCAAGGGGCATGTTTCATCCCTGTTTGTGTTACAGCTCTTTTATCCCCACCATTTGATGGGTCCCAAGTTCTTATCATATGACTAGGAAGAATGAGATACACAGACAAGTGGAGGGTGAACAAGATGAAGAGGAGCTACTAAGAGCTCAGTTTTCCACATGGAGCAGCTCCTCTCCACAGCCAAGGTGTCCCAGTGAGTGTTCAGCTCCTAGCAGAGAAGCAGCCCTGGAATGGGTTGCTCCTCTCTGCAGGCAGAGCATTCCAACATCTCTGCAGCTCTCAGTAGAAAGGAGGCCCTGAAGTGTGTATTTCTGCAGCTGGTTGCCTGATGTCTGCTTGACTCTGAGCAGAGAGGAGGTCCTGGAGTGGGTAGCTCCCCTCTGCAGCTGGTCATCCCACCCTCTGCCCAGCTGTGGCTGAACCTGGGACTTCTATGGTCCTCAGAAGGGTGAAAGTGCATGACAATTGGTCCATGGGCAGCCATGGGCAGGCCCAAAAAGGGCACCACAAGTTCCCACTCTGCTCATCAGGACTGGTAGCCTGGACTGCAGCCTTCAGGCCTTCTCTGGCCTGAAGGTGGGGCCTCAGTGAGGACCTGCCCCCTTCTGCCCAGGAGACCGCCTGCCTCCCGCTCATGTCAAGGGTTGCCTGCAGGCCAGGTTGGCCCTCAGCCACCCCTTGGCTTTCCTCTCATGCTCATCAGTTTCAAAAGTCCAGGGAGAGCCAAGGAGGCAGGAGGCTGGTGTGTCAGCACTTCTGTGAGTGTGTACATACCTGGCCATGCTGTGACAGTGCCTGGGTGCAGCTCCGACTTTGCTCTGAGATTAGTGCAGGCACCAACAGCAGGGAGAAGCCAGACAGTGGGAGCAGGCACTTTGGAGTCTGTGAGGGCAAGGGGGACCTGCCTGGACACTCAAGAGTGCAGGGATGGGTCCACAGCTGTGATTTGGGTGGCTGCAGCTGCATCCCCAGAGGGCAGGGCTCCTGCCTGCTCAGTGGAGAGGGAAGCACACCCCCCATCCTCTCTTTCCTTGTGGGCAGCAGAGGTTTGGGTGGCTGCAGCTGTACCTGGTAGGGTGGGATTCCTGCCTGCACCTGAGAGCACAGGGATGTCTGGGGCCACAGCCCCATGCAGTGGCACCCAAGGAGTTCCTGCCCCAATTGGGAAGGGGTGAGGCTGCCACTTGTTCCTGGCCAGAGTTTCCTTCTGGCTCCATGGAGCATGCAGCCCTGACCTTGCCTCCCTGCTGCAGCCAGGATGATGGCAGCCACCACTCCAGAAGGCCCACCACTGCCATCACAGGCAGTACTTGTGAGAGATTAATTTAGGATGAACTCCAAAGTTTTCTCCCTTCCCATGACATCCTTTGTGTGAGGGACAGATTGTTGTTTTGTAGCCTCCCCTCTTTATTCTGCTACCACATATGCAAAGCCATGCATAACCTAAAAAAGTGTAAATTTCTTTCTTTTTTTTTTTCTTTTTTGAGACAGGGTATTGCTGTGTCACACAGGGCATAGTGCAGTGACATGATTACAGCTAACTGCAGTCTCAACCTTCTAGGACCAAGTGATCCTTTTTCTTCAGCCTCTCATGTAGCTGGGAACACAGGTATGTGCCACCATGCCAAGTTAAAAAGTGTAAATTTCAAAAAGGAAAAATTATAACTTTCAGACAAATATAAAATGCATATATATCAGATTTTATTTGACTCATTAATCATTGAATAAAAAATTAAGTTAATGAGCATTTGAGAATCCAGCCTATTTGCAGGCAATTGGACAAAGATTGCTGGATTAGATATGAAACTGGTCAATACTCGACAGTCCAAAAATCTTTGGAGCAATCTCTGTCACTGAACAAATTATATTGCATCACTACTGCTGAAAACCTAAAGGTTCAAAAGAAACTTTACTTAATCTAAAACCATTAAACTAAATTAATTACCCTAAACTCTCATTAGATATTTTTTGTGTCTCTTTTAGCATCAAAATAAACTGCCACCAAAATTTTTACCTTATTTTTGTCCAAGTTTTGGATAATTACTTTTTCTGATAACCTTTGCTATCACTCATTCCCACATGAATATTTCATATTTGCCAAATCTCTTGGTACAAATATTTATTTTAGGGACTTCATAAGCTCCTTTTTTCTCAGCTTGGAGTAACAGTAGAATGACTTTCTTCTCCATGATTCTGAGGAAAAATATATTATGCTGAAAACTCTTCCCGACTAAGTATTTTTATCCCAATTTCAACCCCCACCAATTTATACCCTAGAGATCATTAATGTGGGCAGAATTGATTTTTAAAAAGCATAAATGGGCTTGTGTCCTGCTTTTGGCTAAGTGGATGTTTGTAATCTTTATATATCTCTATCTATCTGTCTATCTATCTATCTATCTATCTATCTATCTATCTATCTATCTATCTATCATCTATCTGTATTTTTGTTTTTTGAGACTGAGTCTCACTCTGTCGCCCAGGCTGGAGTGCAGTGGCGCGGTACCTGCTCACCGCAAGCTCTGCCTCCTGGGTTCACGCCACTCTGCTTCAGCCTCCTGAGTAGCTGGGACTACAGGTGCCCGCCACCACGCCCGGCTAATTTCTTTTTGTATTTTTAGTAGAGATGGGGTTTCATCATGTTAGCCAGGATGGTCTCGATCTCCTGACCTCCTGATCTGCCCACCTCAGCCTCCCACAGTGCTGGGATTAAAGGCGTCAGCCACCACGCCCGGCCCTTTTTATATTTTTTAGCGTTTGGGACTCAGAGAAAACAGTTACAGATAGAGTCCATATTAACATTCTGCTCTAGCTTTACAAATTACAGTGTAAGGTATTTCACTCCTTCTAATGCCTTGAAAAATGCCTGTGACTAATTAGTCATATCTTTACAATGATTTCTATTTGAGAGTTTTCTATATTCTCTTATGTATAAATTCTGAGCACACCAGGTGATTGTCTGTAATTAGAACTCAACAAAAGCTTCAATGTATACATTAGATACCAATACTATATATTGTATAAAACTTTATACATAATATAAAACTTACTTACTGGTTCAGTTCAGACCTGAAAAGGCAATCCCTGTAGTTGCAGTTCTCAAATAACAATCTACATACACGGTGTTTAAATATTTTAGTGTTATTTCACATTTTACTGTAGACCCATAGTTAAATTCAATGGAAACTTTTCCTGTTTTCATTTGGATCATTATTGTATGAATATATAGATGATAAACAGATGGATAGTCATGTTAAACATCTGCAAATGAAAGTCTCCCTCTTGAATATATCAAAAGCTCTGAGTGATAAAACATCAATGAGAGTGCTGGGGTAATGCTCTGGGTAGTTTGGTAGAACTGCCAAGTTCTGTTTTGTCCTCTTGTTCTGGTCAATGGGATATGGCTCTTGGACTCACACTTTCACATATATTTTAGGGGCAGCTATATACAGGCTGGTATCGTAGCACAAAATTATGGTCAGTTTAGTCCATATGGCTACCAGTTCAGGTAATTTTACCAAGAAGCAAGTAGCCAGAAAAAAAAAACAAAACAAAACTTGGAATTTTAGAGAGATAACAGTGACAGCTACTGTGCTGTGACTTCACACATAACCCCTAATGTCTTAACATACTTTTCCAGGCTTTTATTCTGTCCTTTCCTTTCTTGAACATCATGCCCCAAGAAAAATGGGAGGATAAATATAACTTTCTGAATGTGCCTTGTTTCTTGTGCCTCTGTGGTATTTCATATAGTAGCCCATCTGTGAAGACAAAACTACTTTCACATGACCAATTCCTATTTAACTTGACAGTTTAGCTTAGATGACAATTTACCATAAATGGCTTTAATCATATCATTCTTTTCATGAGAAGAACATATTTGATGTACTATTATAAAAGCTTGTATATTAATCTTTCACACAATACTTAAATTATACTGAAATTGCTTAGTTGTCTATCATCTCTACTAGTCTAAGAAGTCCTTGGAAATTGTCACTCTTTCAATTTGAGCACCCCATAGAAGGCTTGAAACATAATAGGCATTCAATAAGAGTTGATAATTTCTATACTTGGGAGAGGGGAAAATGAGAAATGGTGAGGTTTTATTCTAAGGAAAGTTTATTAAAATTTTTCATATAATATTATCAATTTTCTGTTCCACTTAAATGACATTTTGATTTATATATATTATACATGTTTCCATTTCACTCTTCAAATCATTTTGTGAGCCCTCTAATACATATATTTTTAGTAACTCTCTCTATAATTTTTGACATTATCAGTTGTCCTTGGATTTTAAATATATATTGTAAATACTTTGTAATATTCTAAATAGTCTATCAAATATTCCTAAAAATTTATATATATTTGTTTTATGTTAAGTATATAGATATTGATGAGGCTCATAAGTATTGATTCTTATTTGTTAATTTATCAACTAATTATAGTATTTTATAAATTTTTCAAACAACTATAGAATAACTGAACATAAACTGTATTGGCTTCAGGGATCCACCAAATACTTCCGCATGTTCAGTTTCTTTGAATTAAGAAATTTGAATTATTCATTAATGATGCCACTAATTGCACTACAAAAATATTCTTGGAGCGTGATTTCATAAAGCATAATGCTTTAGAATTAGGATGTATAATGGTATGTAATTTTGAATTTATAGCAGGAAAGATTTAATCTTAAATTGATTCATAATGTGTTTTATGATTTTAAACAAATGTATTTATTTTTGCCGTGATCTACATTTCTCAGTATTAAAACAAAAACTAAAATACGGAGTATACTTGTTTAATAGTATGTTGATGATGAATAAAATTACTGCCCTATTATTTTGTTTAATGGCATTGTCCAATTCCTGAGATTGCTGATATATTTTTCACTGTTTTCTTTTTAGGCCCTCTTATTGGAATGTTGCTCCAAGAGCAAAGATATCATGAGAAAGCCGTGCTTAGCATGCCTAAAATGAGACCTTCTTTTCTATTCCATTTTAACCAGGAAAATTAAGTCCTATATTAAACTTTAGCTTAATTATAACCAGATAACATACCATGATGATGTTGTTCTAAATATTGAAATGACAAATGCCAGGTTGGAATTACCTTTAGCTATCATATATAATTCAGCTTATCACATTAATAATAAAATAATTTTTCACAGTAACATATTGGGATGTTGTAACTATTGTTGGTGGCTTGAACCAGGATGATGTTACTGAAATGGTGAGATTTTATTTCCATGTAACCCAAGACATTTGTCTTTCCCTTGAAGTTTTGTCTTGAGAGATAAATATTGTTGATTTTATCCATCTTTCATAGCAAGATATTTTTAAGGAGATGTATGTTTCATAGTGCCAATAATTGCATACCCAAAAGCCCAATGACCCACACATTTTCCTATCTGGCTGAGTTTATCTTCTACTATAAAAACTGCTAATGCCAGACACTAGCTTTTCCACTTTCAATCACAGTAAGCAAATAGACATATTGATAAATCTTGATTCATAGTAGGAATAGACCCAGAGAAAGTCTGCTGGGGGGATAATTTCTGGTAAAGGTCTTACTCCCTGACTTAAAAAAATAATGAAAATAAATCTATTCTTTACCTAGGTGTGAGATGTCCAGGATTTCAAATAATAGAAAGTAAGCCTATAAATCAGGCTGATATTTAAGGATGTCTAAGCCTCATTTCCAAATTGTATCTCTGAAGATCTGAACCAGTCTAGGATTCTCTATTACAGGACTTCTGTTATATATTACCTGTTTTGTTGGGTGTTAGTTACATGTTAGGTGTGATAATACATCTCTGGTAGAAATACTTACTAAACACATCCTTATTGATACAAAAGAACAAGGACAACTCAATGGCTATTCATAGATATAGTGCCTAGGTTTCTTCATGTAATGTCAAAGAGTTTGTACATAGTTCACTCCCCATCATAGGTAGAGGTTTCTGTTAAAACTTGATCAGAGACTGATATGGTTTGGTTCTGTGTCCCTACCAAAATCTGATCTCAAATTGTAAGCCCCATGTACTGAGAGAAAAACCTGTAATTCTCAAGTGAGGAGGGAGGGAAGTCATTGGATTATGGGGGTGCTTTCCCCCATGCAGTTCTTGTGATAGTGACTGAATTCTCTCATGAGATCTGATGGTTTTATAAATGGTAGTTTTTTCTGCCCTCTCACATGCACTTCTCCCTCCTGCTGCCATGTGAAGGTCATTGCTTCCTCTTCACCTTCTGTCATGAATGTAAGTTTCCTGAGGCCTCCCTAGCCATGTGGAACTATGAGTCAATTAAACCTCTTTCCATCATAGATTATCCAGTCTCTGGTATTTCTTTATAGCAGTGTGAGAACAGACTAATACCGGGACTAAATCTCAATATTAACCATCAGTACTTCTCTCTCCAGCAGTCATTTTCACTTTCCAGTAAGGTAAGAGGTGTCATGGAAATGCAAAGCCTTTGTGTGTGTGTGTGTGTGTGTGTGTGTGTGTGTGTGTGTGTCTGTGTGTGTGTTACCAGCATTGGCTTTGTTAATAAGAAGTAAAGAAAAAAATATTCATCAAGACCCTTTCTCCTAAGAATTATATTGCATTAGAAAAGCCTCTTTTAATTATTATCTCATTTTGTTCATTTATCTTTATTTTAAATTAGACTTCTTTCAGCTGGGAAATGGAGAGCACTAAGAAGAGCATCACCCATACACTTACAATAAGAAAAATTTAGACAAAATGCAAATTAACAGCCTTTCTTGAGCCCAATAGAAAACTGAGGTTGCAGGACAAAATCCTGTCTCAAATATCGAAAAAGTCAAGGAAGAGGTTCTTTCCTCTGAAAGGAGAAAAAGGATCCAAGTACTTGCTTACCTGCAACAGATGCTCCAGAATGTCATATAGATTGGTAAGAGGATCAAGCTAGAAATGTTTTTAAAACTACTAAAAACTGAATTTGTGCTAATAAGAAAATGTTTTTAGTTTTTCTAAAAGATAACCGAGGAAAAACAAACCAAACTATATATTGGGTGTGTGTAGCATAAAATGCATAACAATGATGGCACAGGGATGGGAGGGAGGAATTGGCTATATGTAATTACACTGCACGTGAAGTAGTATAATATTCTTTGAAGGTAACGTCAGGTGATTTTAAAAAGCATGTTGCAAATCCTAGAGTGGCCACAAATAATATTAAAAATAATATAACCAATAAGTCCACAAATTAGATAAAATGATATCACTTAAAAAGATGCTAAGTTAAAACCAGAGAGTGCAGAAAAATAAAAGAAGCAAAAGCCAATTGTAACAAGTAAAAAATTACTAACAATATGTTCTGATTGAACCCAACCACATAAATAACCATTTTAAATGTGAATGATCTAAATCTACTAATTAAAAGATAATTTTATGTTAGATAAAGAATAATGATCCAACTATATGTGGTTTATGAGAAACAGTAGAAATCTCAGCCATTGATAAGTTAGGGTAAAAAAAATGGAGAAGATAAACCAGGATGGAGAAAGATAAATTAGGGTAGAGGATGGATAAAGATAAAAATCACTAACCAAAAGAGGGCTGTTTTAACTATATTAATTTCAGAAAATTACACTTCTGAACAAGAAAATTTTTCAGAAATAAAGAGAAATATTACATAATGCTAAAAGGGGTACATTTTCTACAAAGATTTCAGAATCCTAACTAGATATGCGTCTATCAACAGAGTTTCAAAATACATGAGGAAAAATGGATGGACCTGTAAAGAGAAGCAGATAAATCTGGAATTATAGTTAGAGGTATCTGCATGCCTCTCTCAGTAGCTGATAGAACTCAGTAGGCAGAAAGTCAGTAAGGAAATAGATGACCTGAAAAACACTTATCAACCAGTTGGATCTAAGAGTTGTAGAATATTCCACCCAACAACAGCAGAATATATTATCTTCCCGTGAGTAACTGAAATACATCAAGATAGACTGAGTTCTGGAACATAAGACAAATCTTAATGAATGTAAAATGATAGAAATTATATACAAAGTTAGGTTCTTGGACTATGACAACATAAAGCTAGAACTCAATTATAGAAAGTTATCTGGGAAATCTCCAAGTATTTATAAAGTAAAAAATGCATTTCTATATAACTCATGAGTCATAGAGGAAGTCTCAAGGGAGAATACTTTAAATTAGCTGCCTTTTCTCACAAGCTTTTTCATCATAGCTTTAAAGGGTAGTCCTAGATAGCAGTGGTGACACATTGAGTGGTAAAGTTACACATCTGTGCTAAAGTTTTCAACCTCTTTTCTATAGAACCCCTGCCTATCTTCTCAGGATGGGTCTTCCACAAAATAATTTTTAGGTGGTAATAAGTGTGGATGCCAGGCTTTGACCACTCACTCACCTTCCTTCCCTCCTAATTTTGGATGAAGTACAATTGTCATAGTTGGCGCTTAGGACAGGTATTGATTTTTAAATATGCTTTCTTTTTTTCTGTTAAGATATAATGGCATGTGTTTAATTTGTGCTAGTGTTCTTAACTTCTTGATTGTATTTATTTTGGAATAATTTGAGAGAGGGAGGTTCTGTCATTTAGTCTTTCTCTATACTTTTAATAAGAATGTTTTCCCAAGGATTTGCAGTTCTTTATTTTTAAATTATGCTATCTGTTGTTTATGGTGAGAAGCTTTTTGTTTAACGGAAACTTTATAGCATTTTGTAACAAGATTTCAATTTGATTAACTTGATTAATGACTTAGGGCAAAATTTGAAAATAAGCTGAAAAATGTAAAAGTGGCTTGTTTGAGAAAAGAATTTGGTATGAAATAAAAAGTCATCTTCACAGATGCAACTGATTTCTAAGCCCGTTATGTAATTCCACTGGTCTAAATCACAGAAAACATTTATAGGACATACTCTACCCTGCCTCTCCTGTTCAGAAAGAAGATGGATTTTCAATAGTACTGTGATAAGAGTGACATCTGATATTAACAGCAATTTCTTAATTTGGTCCATTAGATTTTCCTGTTATCATATTTCATCTTATTTCTTTGAAACTTTTTAAATAATGTTTTATCTTGAAAGGAGCCTTTGAAGAGATAGCTTTTGATATACATTTTAGAGGATATTCTTGATGCATGATATACCTGCCTACTTACAATTTTTTAATATTTCTCATACTACCTTTGATCATTATTTTCTCCTAAAATCGCTCATATATTTGATAATATTGTGTAATAAAAAGGTAAACAACGGCATTAATTAGTGAAGAGATGCATGACAAATTTTCATTATGCTATTAATTTTCTTTTTAGTGTCATATCTTAATCTCAGATGGCTGTTTTTTTCCTTTGTGTCTTTTTTCTCAAGCAAATAGAAACTTGTTAAGCATGCAATGTAGTGTAAAACTTTTAATTTATTTAGTACTTTATCAATCTCAGATGGACTTTTTTTTTTTTAATTACACTTTAAGTTTTAGGGTACATGTGCACATTGTGCAGGTTAGTTACATATGTATACATGTGCCATGCTGGTGCGCTGCACCCACTAACTCATCATCTAGCATTAGGTATATCTCCCAATGCTATACGCCCCCCCTCCCCACCACAGTCCCCAGAGTGTGATATTCCCCTTCCTGTGTCCATGTGATCTCATTGTTCAATTCCCACCTATGAGTGAGAATATGCAGCCATAAAAAATGATGAGTTCATGTCCTTTGTAGGGACATGGATGAAATTGGAAACCATCATTCTCAGTAAACTATCGCAAGATGGACTTTTTTTCTTTTTTTCTTTTTCTCAAGCAAATAGAAAACTGTTAAGCATGAAGTGTAGTGTAAAACTTTTAATTTATTTAGTACTTTAATCACACTAAACATTTATGGATTACAAATTCAAACAAATAATATGCTGCTTTATATTAGAATTTTGAAGTCTGAGATTATTAAAGGCCTGTACATGTTACTATAATTCTGTAGTTATAATTATATAACATTACATATAGAATATATATTATATGTAACTAGTTAATTATATATGTAGATATGTAGATACACAGAGAGAGAGACAAAAGAAAGAAAAAATATTAACATTTATCATGATGACTAAAAGATCAAAAGCTAACACAATCCCATTAGATTTACCAATGAAGACATTCATTTTTTAAACAAAAAAACCCTAATATGTTCTCCTGATTTAGTGGAAAGTTTACTTGGTTGCGTGTATCTTTAGTGGAATTTTATTTTGTTTTGAAGATCTCCCATTAACGGTCATATTCCAAATATTTTAAAAATATTAAACAAGGGAAAAATTTTTGTGGGTGGCTCTTAAGGCTGCTAGTAATAGTTGTCTGTTATACCTATATTTCTTTATTTTTAACTTGCTGTTTTAAAATAACTTAAGATTTATAGCAGGTTTGCAAAGATTTACAGAGTATTTTGTGTACACTTCACCCAGCTTTTCACCCCAGTTCCCCCGATATTAGCATCTTACCATTAAGGTACTATGTAATATAGTACATTAATCAAAACTAAGGAACATTGTTACAGTGCTACCCTACAAAGGTTATTTGGATTTATCCAGTGTTATTGTGTTACTGTTGCTTTTGTTTTGTTTGCTTTGTTTGCTTGTTTGTTTCATTTTACTAATTTCCGTTTTTCGGTTCTGAGATAAAATCCAGCATACCACGACATATTGAGTTTCATGTTCTCTTACTTTCTTCTGCTGTGTAGTAGTTTCTCAGTCTTTCCTTTCATGATCTTGCTGGTCTTGAGGTGTTCTAGTCTGGTGTTTTTATAAAATGTACCTCAGTTTGTGTTTACCTGATTTTTTTGTTTGTTTGTTTGTTTTTTGAGACAGGGTCTCGCTCTGTTGCCCAGGCTGAAGTGCACTGGCAGGATCACAGCTCATTGCAACCTCCACCTCCTGTGCTTAGGTGAACCTCCCACCTCAGCCTCCCAGGGAGTTGGGACTGCAGGTGGGGACCAGCATGCCCAGATAATTTTTGTATTTTTTGTAGAGATGGCATCTCGCCATGTTGCCCAGGCTGGTCTCAAATGCCTATGCTCAAGCAATCCACCTGCCTCTGCCTCCCCAAATGCTAGGATTACACGTGTGAGCCACCACACCTGGCCAGATGTTTTTCTTATTATCAAAGTAAGTTTATGGATTTAAGGAAAAAAATAGCCCACAAGTGAAGTGACCTTCTCATTGCGTCATATCAGGAATTCACGGTGTTAAACTGATTATTGATGAGGTTAGCCTTCACCAACTGGAGTTATGTCTGCCAGGCTTCGCAACTGTGCAATTATTTTTCTCTTTTCATATTCTATTCACTGTAAGTATGTAACTGAGCTCATCCCACATTCAAGGGGAGAGAAATTAAGCTTCACCTCCGAGAGGGAAGTGTTCATTGCTTCCATAAGCTTATGTTATTACCAGTCATTAATAAATACATCGGAGGCTAAATACATTTGAAACTATGTAAATATCTTGTTTCTCCTTAAAATGTACTCACAAATTTCAGCATTAATTAGTGGACCTCTTTGAGGAAGTATTAGTGGGAGATTCTAATGATAATTTTCTATTTGCTTTATTCATTCACACGTATTATTTGGAATGTTCCTTCTTTCCTTCTTTCTTTTGCACTTCCTTTCTGTCTCTGCAAGATGCTACAGACTCAACTTATGTTTTTCTTGCTTTAACTCTAGAATCCCTGTTTCTTTAAGAATTCCTAGGTATTTGATTAGATGATTGAGCTTAAAAACCAAGATTTTGGCTTAAGTATGCTTGCTGCTTTTGAGGTGTCACTGTTACTAGGCCCTTTCACAAAGGCCAAGGCATATATGTGTGTATAAAAACTCATGTATACAAATACATGTGTATGTGTTCATTTCAGTATCTATTTTTCTGTATGTGTATGCGTGTGTATATATATTTATATATATACGTTTCTGTGTGTGTATATATGTATTTGTATGTGTGTGTGTATGGGTGAACTGCAGTGAACTGCAACCTAACATAGTATGTAAATTAACTGCAACATAACCTAAAAGGACATTCTTGTAAATAGCTGAGTCCCAGACAATTACAGTAGTCAAGATACAGTCAATCACAGGCTGCCAACTGATTAGACTATGTCCATATAAGGAAATTTCCAATTATACCATGCCCAAATAAGGCATACACCCAGGTGTAACAAATTAAGTTGTTTCTGTTAAGTCCCTTCCTTTTTCTTCTGCAAATATTGAAAGCTGACATTGATGGGTAGAGCTCTTTGAACCTCTCTGAGTGCTGCCTGATTCAGGAACTATTCTTTGCTCAAACATTGTGAAATTTAATTCTGAAGTTTTTTGAACAATATATATACATACACAAATATATGGGTATGGGTGTGTGAGTGCGTGCACACACACACACACACGCACGCACTTATATCTCCAACACTAAGACAATATTACAGGGTCCAGTCTAGACTTTACTCCTTACCAGTAGATAGTAATGGTGATTTTGGAAAAGCAATGTATTCTTATTTGTGCCCCCTTTCTAGTAAATGCTCCCTGTTTTCTCTATTTCCAACATCAACTGTTATCTAAATTTTTAATACAATTACAACTTGACTACTGGGAAATCATGGTTGTTAATAGCTAATATATAGCCAATCTTAAAATTATTTAAATACATTTCTTAAATAATGAGGAAACTGAGGCTTTGAGAGGCCAAAAAAAAAAATAGGTAAATCTGCAAATGTACATATTAAGGACATTAGATAAATTAAAATGTTCTTTCCTCACGTGAGTTCCTTCTCATTTTTGGTGCTGTGACACTGACTTCTGTATCCTACCTTCTCATAAATATTTTCAGTGTATATCTTTATAGAAGCTATGTTTTCTGACAAGAATTTAGCTATTGCCATTTTAAGTTACGACACATTTTTCTGCACAAATCTTACTTTAGGCTACCAATTCACTTTCATGTAAAAACGAGAAACTTATTATCTTCCTGGTTCCAGAAAAAAATACAAAATTTGAGTTGTATAAGTTCTCTCTTCTCTAATATTAATACTTTCAGAGGAAAAATATAGCCATAAAATACAAAAATCATAAGGAATATAATAAAAATGTAGTTAGCATTAAAGCATTTGTCACATAGGAAAATAATATAAATATCACCTTATTTATTCTGTTCTTGTGGAAAGAGTACTTCAGTGCTTTTCATAGTTGAAAAAATTAGTAATAACTATTTTATTAAAATGTGTTTTCTTTCATGTGAAATCATATTAAATATACTCTAAAATAAAGTAATCATTTTGTTACTTTGCTACATAATATTTTGCTTGCTTTTTGTTTTGCTTTGGGAGCTCAATGACAGGTTTATCATTGTTTGTTTTTTCTTGATTTGCTTGAGAAAAAAAGATAGAAGATGGTCAGCAATCTATCGACTATTTTCACTGAGTCATTCTCAAGGTTGACTTATTTTTTTTCAAACTTAAGACAATAAAAAGTCAATGAACTAGTTATATGTCTTAAGGTATCTGTGAAAGAATCCTAAATGCAGCCACTGTAAATACCAAATACATATGGTGTCTCTCTTTTTTTTTTCCAGAACCCAAACCATCTTTTAAATTCATTATTAGTTTGGCATAATTTTTTGTCTAGTATAATTTTTTTTTTAGATGTGGTCTAGCTCTTTCACCCAAGCTGGAGTGCAGTGGCCAGATCTTGGCTCACTGTAACCTCTGCCTCCTGGGTTCAAGTGATTCTCCCGCCTCAGCCTCCCAAGAAGCTGGGATTGCAGGCAAGCGCCACCACACCCAGGTAATTTTTGTATTTTTAGTAGGGATGGGGTTTCAACATGTTGGCCCAGCTAGTCTTAAACTCCTGACTTCAGGTGATCCACCCTTCTCGGCCTCCCAAAGTGCTGGGATTAAAGGCATGAACCACTGCACCCGGCCTCCTATAAATTTTATAGCATTACTGAATTGCATATTTGTTTAATAAAACAAGATTACACAAGTACCGATAATATTTGAGTGCAAGAAATGTTTTAAAATGTAATTAAGGAAAAATGTTTGTAATATATTATGCTTTTATAAAACAAAAATTTAGCTTTAAAACTACAAGGTTATTGACTGTAAGATTATATAAATTGTATTATTTGTCGTTTATTAAATTGTTATCTCTAGTTAGTCTTTGTAGGGATTGCGTTAATGTGCCATTCCTCTATATAGATGAAAAGTATACTATGAATTAAATTCACATTAAAATTTATTTGTTCTCGTTAATTTTCTTTTTTCATTCAATTAAACATGCTACATTTACTATGTAACATGCGCTAGTCAAAACACGGAATACAAAAGTAAATGAGCTAGAAAAGCATCTGCCTCCTATGAGCTAATAAACTGACAGGTGCCTCTAAATTTATCTTATTCTACTAAAATGAGTGTAGAGATCTCCTTAATCTTATGATCCTTTCCATGTTCAGATTCAAGTTTTCCTGCTTTAATGATGAGTACTAATTTGAACTTATCCTAAGTAATGCCCGGCATTTAAAATGGCCATGCACTCAATTAGAGCATTTAACCATGGTAATTTTGAGTTATTCTGTGTTTCTTAAATAGTGAAGCTGGATAATTATATTAACTGAAACCACAGGACTGTTAAAAGGCTACCAAAACCTAAAATTCAAACCCCAACCCAAAGCCACATCAAAATTCTTTGTATAACCAGAAGATGCTATAATAATAATCAGTGCTATCAATTGTGGTTGGATAACTTGAAAAGAGTAATTATGAAACTTGGAAAAGCAATTTTCACAATCATTTTGTTCAGTTTGTATTTTACATAGGTATATAGTTAATTACACAAATAAATGTAAAATATCTTAAAATGTAGCAATATATATTTTAAAAATAACTAGAAACAATTTTATGATTTATCTAGCTTGACACATTTTTATTTTTTCCTTTATTACCAGAATGAGAGGAAGTGTTGAAGGTGGAGGAGTTGACACTCAGTATCTACAGAAATGAAAAATGAAATTACTACGGAGAAATTTTATATCTGTTACAAGCGTCACATTTAGCTTTTTGGCAACTCAGAGTTTAAAAGATAAATAACATTACCTAATATACATCATATTAGTTCTCATTTCACTACTTTGAGCTCTTTCTAGAATATAATATGTCATGATAGTCACTGAAATAGATTTTTAAAATTGGTTCCTCATTTTTAGCAGATCCATTTTGTTAAGACAAAGAGTGACAATTATAACTTTAGATTGCTTGGAATTCAATAAGAGATATTCAGAAATATAATTTGTGATTATTATTTTCTCAGAGAAAAAGTAAGGAATGTAAAGAGTATATGATAAGTAAAGTAAAAATTTTCACAGACAGACTATCTATGAACAAAAAAATCTTACTTAACAAAAGGACATACAAAAAAATTTTAAGTAAGTGAAGTATATGAGGTACTAGTCAAGAACACCATAAGGACAGTGGATAAAAAAACAGTGAAGAGGAAGACCCTGACCTGGGCAGAAACAAGAGCATAAGAAAGCAGAAAGCCACCCAGACTAATCCAAACTCTTAAATTATGAGTGAAGCATTGAAAAAAAGTAAGAAGAAAGCAGAAGTCGACCAGAAAAGCAAAAAAGAAATAATTAATTTTTTATTGGTACACATGTGTACATATTCATGGGGCACATGTGATATTTTGTTACATGCATAGAATGTGTAATGATCAAGCCAAGGTATTTAGAGTGTTCATCAGCTTGAGTACTTATCATTTCTATGTGCTGGGAGAAATTTTTTAGAGTGACTTTTTTCTAAGGACTGTACAAGCCTATTGCTCAAAGACAACCAGAAGCATACCTAAAGGCAACAAAAATAAAAAAGTGAATAAAGTCGATTTATTTAACTGTTTTGAGCAAGGGACATATTCCAGTCCCTTGGGCGTCTCTATAAGAGGGTATAGGAGGAAATTGTAAATATAATTTTGATATGTTGAATGAAAAAGTATGGCTTAAGGGAAAAATATGAATAAGATGTCAAAAAACTGGGGGTAATTCAAATAAGTGAATTTTGTAAAGATTTCTCTATAGTTGGTGAGTGGATTAAAGTGGGTTAGAGTTACCATTGGTAATGCAGCACTCAGTGATGTTGATCAAAAGTGAGGAATTTATATATATATATATATATATATTTGGTTTGGAAGATAATCTTGCTTATGTCTTATATCTATGAGCATTGTTTATGTTCAGCTGGGAATAGCTAGTTGCCAGTTAGGCGATTTGTCAGCCTAGTGTGCCAGTTGGATAATTTTTCATTTTCTTAGCAAATTCCAATATACAGCCTTACAACAATTTTGTGAAACAGATGTCATTGCCACATAACATTTTTAAGTGTAAGTATGAAAATTTCTCTCATTAGCAAGTGTCAGTACTGGAAATAATCTTCATACACCAAACTCTAAAGTATTTGTTCTATTACTAAATCAACACAACATGATATCCATTATTTGTATTTGGATTACACTTTCTTAAGGAGTAGAGTAGTATATTGTAAAGAGCACCAGTTGTGATTTAAACAACTGAATTCTAGTACTAATTCTGTAGCTGACAAGCTCTGTGACTTCAGTCATGTCACTGAACTTCATCACTAAGATGAAACCTTAATTCTTTCATCTTTAGTAGGAAGGAGTTTGATTAGCTGAAGTATAAAGCTCCACCTAGCTCAACAATTTTATTATCATTATTATTGATTCATTCTTCCTGTGCCCATAAGTACTCAAAGATTGCCAGAAGCGGATAAAAGTTTTGCTGAACTTAAAGTCTATTCAATCTGAGAGGCAATTTTAAAGAATGAGAAAAAAAATCTTACTATTACAAATTTTCAAAAATGATGCCAATGTGAACACATTTATAGCACCCCCCCCACCGCCGCCCGCCCCACTCAGGGCCTTAGAAGTGATGCTTGCAAAAGAGGGGCCTTGAAGTTTAAGTTTCTCTAGCTTCCCTGTAAATCTGCCTTTTGCAATACCACTCACAATGGCTTTTGTGGCAGGTTCTGTTGATGGGTCAACAAAGAGGAAAGAGAAGATGGCAGATGGTGTTACCTAGGAATTCTCCTGATCTCCTTTCAAGTCCGAAGTGTAAGGAGGTTCAGAGGTGGTCCATTTTCACTTGGAACTGTAAGAAACAAAGGATTTCTTACCCTCTAGGAAGGTTCAAAAAGCCTCTTCCTGAATCATACTATGGAAGTAAGACCGACTCCTGTCACAGAGAGGTAAGTTACAAGGTGCAATGGTTATAAAGGCGAAGGGCTGAAGTACCAAGCACTTACGTGTTTCTGTTTCAAAATAAGGCAGTCAGCAATACATACTGGAGGAAACAAGGACTTCCGAAAGCTATCGCAAAAACTACACTACCTAAAGGCTATGAAGTGAGAAATCTGGTAATCAAAAACTAATGAATTAGTAATTAGTGACGTGCCATACGGTGTTTTTAACATGATGAAATAGTGAGCTAACCTCTGCATGCAATTGTAAAAACAAATTCTTAAATGTAAAGAAATCAACACTAAGTTTCAGATTAACTTGCCTTTGTCTCATAGACCTCTCTATGCATTTGCTCTCACAAAATACACCTGGATGGAAACAGAAACTAGGCTATCTTACTGCATCCTAAAATATTCTGCTACCTAAAATAATTCATGGTTTCACTTGGTTTCACATCTGCCTAAGGTAGCATTAGTGGTTTTGTGATACAGCTTTCAAATAATGATAAGGACATTTTGCTCTGACATCCCTCCAAGATAAATTACCAAACCCTTCAAGACATAAGATGATAGGAAGGTGAGGTTTATTATTTCCCACACGGTGGTCAAGGTCATTGAGGAAAAATGGTATGAAGAGTTAATATTACAGGAAAGACATAGCATCCAAAATTAAATAATATTTGAGATTGAAAAGATATATTATCCCCATAGCTCTGCCAAACTCAGTGTCTACACAAATTATTATTTCTCTTTTAAGTGCCAGTCATGTAAGTTACAGTTCTCTAAGGACAATTTTAACTGCTCTCTGTTACTTAGAAATTTCCTCTATTTTACCTCTCTCAGTCAAAATGACTTGAATTCTTATAATGTCATTTCCCTTTATTTCAGAATTATGTTTTATGTTGCAGAATTTCCAATTGGATATGCCTATTTTCTTTCTTCCTAGAAAATACACGTAACAATGAACACTGTATGTATAACTTGCTAAAATAGAGGATGTTACATTTCAGTTACTCATCAATACTAATACTCTTTGTACTACAATTTTAATACCTATCTTCACTTTTAGAATTAGCAAGGTTTGCTAATGTAAGAAAAGTTCATTCTGCAATTGATATTGCTAACTACTAACTCATAGACTAATACTGAAATTTATACAGAACTTTTATATCCTAGAATGAAAAGGAAATATATTATGACTCCTCTTATTTACATTTTTGCTCCTATTTAGAATGTTGCCAAATTACTTATTTTTTTGAACTTTTAGTTATTTATTTTGATTCAGATCGATGGACAAGGTACCTACATTCTGGAAAGCTTCTTAATCCTTAAACAAGTGAGCCTCTACTTACTTATACATAAAAAGACAAGGAGAAAAGGTCATGATTGTCTAACAGGGAACATGAATCCCCAAATAAATTATCTTACAATAAGGTCATACTTGCTTTTCTACTTTTTTACTATTGGTAAAAATGAAAAAAAAATTCACAGTAAAATAAAATTTGTAGGCCAGTATAGCATGTTAAGATTATTATTTTTACATATTAATTTTTCAAGTAAATTTTTACACACAAATTTAAGTTTTCAAAAAATTAAGTTAAGTATTTGCCCCATATTTTTTTGGTCCGCTAAGTGACCATTTATCAAACTGACATTAAACTGGACTGCAGCTCACACTCTAAAAAAGTAAAATTATGTCACAGGCTAGATACACACATGTGCATATTACATACATGTGAAATGGCTAACACTGCTGTGCATACTACTTCCATAGGTAGTTTGACCCTATGAAAATAGTGTAGTGTATCTTGAATCAAATTGCAATAAAAGAACAAAAGATAATACTTGCCTATAATAGACATTTACTCAGGCATTTTAAAAATGCAAAAATTAGAATGTTTGGGGGACTTAAAAATTATTGAAGATGGGATAAAAGTCAACACTGCTTATAAGTACCTGAACATGGAGAGTATTGCCAATAAATTCAGGTGGACAGCATATGAATGAATGTGTATCACATAACTTCTACTATGTGGTCTGTTTCTCTTGTTTTATTCTAAAGATTTACATGGACTTGGATCTTTTAAGATGGTTTAAAAAATAATATTACATTGTTTTCCTAGTCTAATAACCAACTTTAAGAAACGCGATGGAAGGGTAAGAACTTTCTATATCTTCTCATACTTCTAAAGTCAATTGGATTTCTATTATGACGTGATATTTTAGTTAACAGTATGCTAAAAATAAAATTGACTGAATTACAAGATTTTCCCCAACATTCAAGTCTCTTTTTGTTAAAATATTATGAAATGAATTCAGTAAATATTTTCTATTTCCAATAGCTTAAGTGAGAGATGAGTGCAACTACTTAAAAAAAAAAAAACAATTAAAACTAAACTGGCTGAAGACCAGCTACATTAAACCCTGAAAACCAAAGCCAAGCACACAAACATCTAAAACACTAATATTTTCCATCCAGGATAGAAAAATGGGCATCCAAAGTAAAGAGAACCACAAGATTGATCGAGTAACTAATTAAAAACCACTTCTCTGTTATTTGAGCTAATTGTTACTCAAAGCTTGAAGTTCCTGCCTTCATTATTATTGGTGGTTCCTAGAGTGACAGCTTCAATGTCAAATGTGACAGTGCACACAGAAGTAACTGAAGTTAACTCATTAGTCATTTCTTTTCCATTAACAAAAATTTCACCATTTGTACTCATACATATAGCTTGATCCTGCTGCAGAGAGTCATATCCACTCTGTTTTTCTGCAAACACCCCATACTGTATCTTCTGTCCCACAGTTTCAACTCTGAATGTTAATGTCTGCCCACAGAAATAAGTTGGAGTTCTAGAGTAGAGAACACCTGAGGATTGAGAATCATTCCAGAATGCAATATTACTTCGACTTTCAGACTGTACCCCTCAAAACCAGCTGTCCACTCATGAGGCACCAATGTGAAATGACCTATCTGGGGGACACTTCAGGGCTCCAGTCCTGTTGACCATCTCCTCAGGTGCAGACTTCGAACTGATAATCAAAATTGGAGTCCATGTGCAGTACTATGAATTGAGTTTCAGAACCTACATGTACATCCTCATAATGATTTGAAGTACGTTTACAAAATTAGAGCCTGTAATCTTGGGCTGCAAAATCATCATCCACCTTACACCATCCTACTGTGATGACTCCAGGTTTCTGTTTCAGTTCTTTTATCTGTACTGGTGGGAGAGATGCTACTGTTCCATGCTTAGAAATGTAGTATTTTACTATAAGAATTGAGTCATCCAACTGAGCAGATAAACAAAGCACATCAACCAGTAAAGGTACTTCTGGTAAGCTGTCCAACTGAATGTGTGAGACCTTTTCGGCAAAGCTATACAGTTTCTCATTCTCTTCTACACTACCAACCATGGCAATCTCACCTACTCAGACTAAGTCCTCTGCAGTGTTGACTCCATGTTCTATGAGCCTCTGGCAGTCATCTAATGGTTTAATGGTCTCCTGCTCAATGACGTCCACCTCTTGCTAAAGGGTCACCAATCGCTCATCCAGGAGCTCCTCAAGGGTTCCCTTTAAATCATTAAAATGCTGTTTGAGAACATCCTTTGTCTGTGGTGCACACTCCTTGATCTGCCTCTGTGCCTCCCCCAGCTCCCGCCTGGAGCTCCGTGTCACCTCCACGTTCTCATGAGCTTCGTGCAGCAGCAGCTCAGGCTTCAGCTCCATTGCCCGCCTCATGGAGCCACACATCCGGGGGAAGTTGGCCTGGGTTCCCAACTGTGCTGGGCACCTTCAAGCAGCCTGGCACAGCCTCATGCAGGCTACCATCTAACTTATACTTTTACTATCAGCTCTGACAAAATTGTCTAACAAATGATTCATATATATAAATTAATCCTGTTAACACAGTAAAGTTATTGATATTCTTGCAATTATACAATCAACTTTCTCAAACCCAGTTTCTCTTTTGTTTACAGCTATGCTTAGAAGTAATTTTCTAGGATACACATTTCCTGTATTTTCTCTATAATTACTAAATAACTTGTAGATTTATACACCTCAATATTTGTTTAGAACAAGTCTATTTTATAATTAATATAGCTAATAAAAAAACAAGAAATTCCCTGGTAAACTTTCATTGTTTGAATTTAGGGAATAAGATAGCAGTGATAGTGATGGTGGTGATGACCCGTCTGGAGTGGCTACTGCAAGGATGCCGGCTGCAGAAGGGGAGGCAAGGCCAGGGCTGCATGCTCCTTGGAGCTGGCAGGGGCTGGGAACAGGAAGGAGCCATGCTCCTTACCAAGTTGGTGGGGGAGGAGCCCTGCGCTCCTGGGCACAGCTGCAGCTGCCCAGCCACTGCTCTGAACCTGGGCATCCTTGCACTCTCAGAGCCTCAGGAACTCCCCTGCCTCCATAGACTTGGAAGTGCCTGCTCCTACTCCCTGGCCTCTCCCCACTCCTGGCGCCCACTCCAGTGTGGAGCAAAGTTGTAGCTGAGCCCAGGTGCTGTTGGCCTGGTGTGCATGCAATTGGGACAGCACTGATGCACTAGCCGACCTGCCGCTGCCTCAGTCCCTGCTGAGCACTGGATACCAAAGAGCGTGGGAGGGGGACTGGGGGGCTGAGAGCGGCTCAGTGCAGATCTGCAGGCACCCCTCAGCACGAAAAGCCTGGACTCCACAGAAGACATGTTGATGGTGGAAGGCAGACAGAGATTCCTGGATGGAAAGAGGTGGGTCCCCTACCTTCAAACCAGTGATGGCCTGAAGCCTGGGGGCCAGGCTGCCAGTTTCAGGTGGAGTCTGCTACTTGGAGTGAAAACTTAATGGTGAACTTTCCAGGCCCACGCATGGTTGTTTATAGACCAATCAGCACACACTTCCTCCCTTTTGAACCCATAAAAACCCAAGACACAGCCTGATTCACAAAGAGGTTGGGACTACCAGCAGCTGGAAGGAGCTGCCCACTTTGGGTCTCCTTGACTCTTCAGAATCACCTGCTTGTGGAAAGGAGCTCCCCACTGTGGGTTGCTTCTCCACTGACAGCTGGACACTTGTCAGGACCTGCATGGAGAAAGGAGCTACCCATTTCAGGTCTCCTGGGAGTTGTTCTGTCACTCAATGAAGCTCCTCTCCACCTTGCTCATCCTCCAGTTTTCCACATACTTCCTTCTTCCTGGATGTGGGACAAGAACTCAGGATCCTCCCAATGGCAGCACTGAAAGAGCTGTAACACAAACAGGGCTGAAACACACCCCCTGCTCACCACATTGCAAGTGATGAGGAGAGAAGAGCTGCAGCCCTTTGGGGATCCCAGAACATAGCTAAAGCTATGACACCTTCTTTGCAGCTCTGCAGTTCCTGGTGTCTGTAAGTTTCCAGGTGCCACCATGTTCCCCGGTTCCTGCAGTGGAAATCACCTGTGGTACACCTGGTCCAGTTGCACCCTTTTGCAGAGCTGGTGTCTGTGCCAGAACCTGGAGTTTTCCACGCTGCCACAGCCAGCACACCTGGCTGTGTGCAGTGGCCAGACCTTGCACTCACTCACACACTCCTCACCACTCTGCGCCTGGCTCACTCTTGGCAGGCATGGCATCCAGGCCAGTAGCACAAGCAGAACACTGCCAGCCAGGCTGAGTGGGTTGAATGAGCTCAGCAAGACCAAGGAAAACTCAAGTAAAAGTGCCACTGGCCACAGAAGTTTCCGGCTGGAAAAGTGACACCCTAAGGACCCTGTGACAAGAATGGTTTAGATTGGGGGGTCTTGGAAAATCCATTTAGAGCAAATATATAGAAGATCAAAATCTCATAGACAACATTTCCAAAAATGAAATAAAAGTGCCTTTACACACTCCAAGAAATAAGCAGGGAGCCAGGCATGGGGCAGGAGTAAGTGTAAAGGGCCTTCAGACCCTGGGTAAGTCTGACAATTGTAAAAGGAAAAACTAGGTAGGAAAAGACTCTGTCTACAACGCAGTTCTGAGAAAGTTTTAGTTAGACCAATAGACTGCCCTTTGAAAAAGTCCTGAACAGGGTACAGAATTGGATGATTCTAGTATTTCATACCATATTCGGTCTTTGGCTAAGGGCAGTCTAGTGGAAGCAGAGCCTTCATCTGAATGCTGTAATAGAACCAATATAGGCAGCAGTGGGAGGCTGATGGGCAGCTATGCTTCCCATAAAAGGTCCTAGAAGAGATCTGAACACTTCCATGGCTGCCACACTCTACCCATTGCAACTCACATCCACTTCTCTAAGTGCCTGCATAGTTCTTGGGTCTCTGTTTCTGAAAGAAATTACTGTGATAAACCACGGCTCCCTTTTTCTATGTTTGGTCTTGGTGCCACAATGGGTTTGGGATTGCAACATAATACTTTTAAAAGATAGACCACCTTCAGATTGTGGAGTTTAATTTATCTTATTACCCGCTATAATGTGTATATAAGGCTGAATATTGTTCAGCAGCCATTTTGTGACTATGAGTTGAAAAGTGTCAAAAGAATTTAAAAAAAAATCCACCAAGAACAAACGGAACATTACAAAAATTAAAATAGGCATATATGATGAAGCCAAAAACAGAAGTTATAGCTTTATAATTCCCAAAATCATGAACTTTGGAAGAAAAAGCAATTAATGGAGAATTAAAAATTCGAAACAGGTGAGGAAAAAGCTCGTGATGTAAAATATGTACTCAGAAAAATGTTATAATTCTGCAGAGATACTAGGAGAAATATATGAAATCTGATTTGAAGTATAGGGATATAGCAAGGTTTATTATGTTTCTAATAATCCATGCAGAAAGTAAGATACAATTTGAAGAAGGAATTTTTTCAGAAGACAATATCAATAATTTTCTAGAACTGGCTTAATTGATTATCCAATTAAACAACGATAACAACATCTACAAAGGGTCCCAAGCAGGGTAAACAAAAATCTAATCCATACGAAGACACATTGTATCAAAATTACTGCTAGTAAGTAAAAAATATATTTTTAAAGTCATTAGTGACAAATAACAAATTACTTGCAAAGGAATAATACATGTATCACAGGTCCCAGAAGACAGTAAAATAAGAGACTCAAAGTGCTGAAGAGAAACTACTATGAATATAAAAATTGCCATCCATCTATCTCTACTGAAAGAGCTACTAATAGATCTACCTCAGCAATATAGGAAAGAAGAAACAGGGAAGAAAGGGGATATAAGTAAATAAAATGATAAAATGGTAAAACATATGAATATATATATACACACACATATGAATAGCTGCTGTCTATGAATATTGGCAATAACTTAGTGTTGGTTGATTAAAAATCAGATAGAACCAAAATTTTAAAAACCATATGAAAATGAGATAAGTTGCTGAATTAAATTTTAATGTCTGCAGATGTCTGCAGATGATTTTCTTAGCAGTATAGGAGAAAAAAGATATCTATTAACTCAGTGAAATAATATAAATAAAAAGTCTACTCCATGTTAATAAATTAAGAGAAATGAATAGAATAAAGAAGACACATATTTAGAAGAGGGTTTCTTAACCTTCGCATATGGACACTCAAGGCAGGAAATCTCTTGGTTGTGTGGGGTTGTCCTGTGCATCGAAAGATGTTGAATACCATCTCTAGCTTGTACCCACCTGATGCCAGTACTACCTCTCTGCCTGTTGGGACTACTGTGACAACCAAAAATGGCCTCACTTGAGAACCACTCAACTGACATAAAGGAGAAAAGGAAAAAAGAAAAGGGAAATGTAGTCAATAGAAAACACCATAGAAATAATATAAATAACTCCAAATATATTAGTAATCATAATCAATGCAAAGTTATTATATGAATTATTTAGACTCATAAATTGTGTTAATATTTTTTTAATTACAGCTTTATACTATTTCAGAGCCTCCCCTAAACCATAATGATTTAGAAAGGTATACAATTTAGAAAGGAATAGCAAAACAAGACACAAGATAATTCTATAAAAGAAAGATGACATATAATAATACATGAATTTAAGTAGAATAGTATGACTAGGAATAAAGAAGGATAGCATCTAATATATATAGAACAATCTACCAAGATATAAAAAGCATTCACAAAAAAAAATAGAAAAAATTAAAAGGCATTCATTGCTGCAGACCTTCTGTAATAGATTATAATTAATAAAGCATGAATTTTGTAATTTAAATAATGAAAGTATATCTAAGATAATATTTGATTTTTTCTCAAAAAGAATCAGCAGTAGAATACTAATTATTTACAACATGAATTAAATAGTAAAGCATGTAGTTTAAATGCATATTACATATAATGTTATATTTGGTATAAAATATAATATTTTATATTATAATATATAATACATAATTTGTGTGGATGTATACGTGATATGTGTGCATATCCACCTGTTAATAATAACTCCATAGCCATCATCAAATGTATTAACTCTTTTCAGAAGTGGATGATGTGTCTGGACACAAAATGACAACGTTATAAGAAATAATAATAATAATAGTCACCACTATACAAATTATTTTCTTAATACTCAATGTTATACAATTAAAAATCTGGAATGAACATTTTGTACAATCCTCTAATATTTTTGGGAACTTAAAAATATACACTCCCGACAATATTTTCTATGTAAAGTGAAATAACAATAGAGATTACAAAACAATTGGACTAAAAAAGACTATTTTTTTTCTTGTTTTTTCCTTTAATGCTATCTTCAGGGTTGAAGCAGAGACCCACACATGGGTATAATAGAAACTGTCCTACTAGAGACCACTGGGATTAAACCCACATCTCCCTGAAACTTAAAACCTGTCACCTAAGGGAAGCCTGAGTACCGCGACTTGCATCTTCCTTTTCCTTGGACTTCCACCTATGATGGACTTAGAGAAAACTCCCGAAACTCACCGTGCCCTATCCCGTAGTAGTCAAAGTCTTGCCACAACTCTGCGATGAATCTACCGAGACTACTGTTATTATGTCTTTGTTTATGTTAATCACAAAAAAACCCCTCAGGCTGTCAGGTTACCACTGGATCTCCACATCCTATTCCCAACAAAGCTTTGTGCATCCCTATTATTTTTCCTTTTGCAATCTTGTCTCCTCACATTCTTTCACTCTACCACTGATTTTCACTGCTATGTATAACAGTTATGTTTAAAATATTGTTAAACATAATTTTTTTTTACTGTCTATGTCACAGGACCCTTAGGGTGTCGCTTTTCCAGCTGGAAACCTCTGTGGCCAGTGGTGCCTTGGCCCGAGTTTTGCTCGGGCTGCTGGTCTTATTCCACCCGTTCAGCCTGGCAGCCTGTGCTCCGCTCACACTACTGGCCCAGATCCCATGACTGCCAAGGGCAAGCCAGGCACAGAGCGGACAGGGTTAAGTGAGTGAGTCCAGGGTCCGGCCACGGTGCACAACCAGGCATGCCGGCTGTGGTGGGGCGGGAAGCTCCAGGCGCCAGTACAGATGCCATCTTCGTGCGAAGCTTTGGCTGGACCAGGTGTACCATAAGCAGATTCCACCACAGGCACCAGGAACACGGTGGCACTCAGAAGCTTGGAGATTCCAGGAACCACAGAGCACCAAAGAAAGTGACAGCCCTGGGTCAGGGTCGCCCTAGGTCTGGGCTCTCCAAAGGGCCGCAGCTCTTCTCTCCTCTTGTTGCCTGCAAGGTGGTGAGTCAGGGAGCGGTGAGGGTGGGGAAGGGTACGTGTTTCAGCCCTGTTTGTGTTACAGTTCTTTCAGCCCCACCATCGGGCAGATCCTGAGTTCTTGTCCAGCATCCAGGAAGAATGAGGTATGCAGACAACTGAAGGGTGAGCAAGGTGGTGAAGAGCTTCATTGAGTGACAGAACAGCTTTCAGGAGACCCAAAGTGAGTAGCTCCTTTCTGCAGCTGATAGCCCTGACATTATGTGTGAGTCTGGCTGAGTACATGGTTTTTATGGTCTCAAAAGGGAGAAAGTGCATGCTGATTGGTCCAGGGGAAGCCATGGGCGGCCTGGGAAAAGCACCATAATTTCTCACACCCAGCCAGACTCCTCCTGGAATTGGCAGCCTGTCCCCCAAGCTTCAGGTCAACCCTGGCTTGAAAGTGGGGTCTCACTGAGCACCCACCCCTTTCTTCCTCCCAGGAATCTGTCTGCTCCCCACCATCAACATGTTGTCTGTGGTACCCAGCCTGTCCATGCTGAGGGGTGCCTACAGGTTCACGCTGAGCCACCCTCAGGCCCCCAGCCTCACTCCCATGCTCGCCAGTGTCCAAAGTCCATAGGGCACCAGGGTGGCAGGGTGGGTGCTGGTATGTCAGTGCCACCCTGAGTCGTGGCTCACCCGGTCGGGTCAGGACAGTGCCCGGGTTTGGCTACAACTTAGCTCCACACCATGGCAGGTGCTTGGAGCGGGGACAGGCCAGGGAGCTGGAGCAGACACTTCGCAGTCTGTGGTGGGAGGGGGGATTTCTGTGTTCCTGAGAACTCAGAAATGCCTGGGTCCAGGGCACGGCTGGGTGGCTGCAGCTGCACCTGGAAGCACTGGGCTCCCATCTTGCCAATTCAGTAGGTGTCAGGGAAACTGCCTGTTCCTGGCTCCTGCCAGCCATGCAGACCTTGCAACCGTGGCTGCATCGCCCCCATTACATCTAGCATCTTCACAGTGGCCACTCCTGATGAGCCGCCGGCTGCCATCACCAACACATTATAGGAGTACTTCATTCTTTTCCTCAAATTGCAAACCAGCTGTTCACCAATATATACTAACTAGTGGATAAATTCTCTTGCAGTATCTCTCAGTGATGGCTTTTATTTTCCCCACAGTGGTGACTTTAATTTTATTTTTTTCAAAGCTCTCATGTCATTCTGCTTGGAAGTCAACTAGGTATATAGTTTTTTACTTCTAGTACAATATTTTGATTCCATTTCCACCTTTTTAGAAGCCATACTCAAGGATCATCTCCAGTAATTTTCATGTCCTGGCAACCACACTTCTGTGTATTTCCTCCCATATTGAATAAGGCATCAGTGGTAATCAATACATTATTGTGGGTGATGAGTGAGTGTGGATAGGTCATAAAAGACATTGCTCTTCTTTCTTTCTCTGGAATCGCTTGCTCTGAATCTGGCTGCAGTGTTGTGAGGATACTCCACTACCCTTAGAGAGAAATCCATGTGTTGAGAAACAGACCTCCCTTCAATCACCAGAATCAACTTGCAAACCCTATGAATGAGCAACCTAAGAAGTAAATCTCACAGGCTCAGTAAAGAAACTGATGACCAGTCATAGCTGATAAAGACTGCAACATTTTGAGAGTGTTCCCAAGGCAGAAGCATTCAGCAAAGTGCTCAATTTTCTCACCAATAGAAACTCTCAGATAATAAATATTTGCTGTGATTTTAAGATGCTAATTTTGTTGATGTATTGATTTTACAGCAAAATATAAAGAATACAACCATCTTTCCAAAAATCTTCAGCTTTGAATCTCAGATTAACATACTGTATCAACTACTATACCTAATTATGTTATCATCCGAGTATCCCCAGGACATCATTTTTTAATTTCCTTTCTTATTTTTTATTTTTATTTTTATTAGACTATGTCTTGCTACTGCTAGAGTGCAGTAGCATGATCATAGCTCACTGCAGCCTTGAACTCCTGAACTCAAGCCATCCTCCCAGCTCAGCCTCCTGAGTAGTTGGGAATGCAGGCATATGCCACCAGTTAATTAAAAAACAAATTGTAGAGATTGGTCTTGCTGTGATGCTCAGGCTGTTTTCAAACTCATGGCTTCAAGTTATCCCTTTGCCTCAGGCTCTCAGAACACTGAGACTACAGGCATGAACCACAGTGCTCAGCCTCACCCTTCATTTTCTGATTGTAGCTACCGTCCCACTGTCACTTTCTCAAATATCACTAAACAATTCATGGAAGTTTCAATATATAGAAATAACAATTTCAAAATCCTAGCCATTCAGTTCCTTGAAATCTGTTCCTATAAATGATTTTTTTCCATTTCCCTACTTCATCCTTGTTATTCACATGATTATACTATAGACATTACAATTGCAATTATTGTACTAGTTCTATAATTTAAATGTGACATATCCTGTTGTTTGATCACCAGCTTCTTTCTACTAGCTCACTCACAATCACGATTTTTAATTCTTGATTCTCACTAACTTAGCCCTGTCTTTCACTCTTTTGTTGGGTCTAAGCTCTAGATCACATCAGTGCACTCTTCTAAAAAAAAAAACAAAAAAAACAAAAAAAAAACCTTCTTGGTTTTGCTCTCATCTCATTGATTGTTCTTTCCAAGTGTTTTACGGTGGTGTATTCGTTTCTACCCAAACTTCCGTTGGAATTCTTTCCAGCTCCACTTTTGGGTCCTCTTTGCTATCCATGCTTTCTCCTGTGGTGAACCTATCTATTCTAATAATTTTATATGCCATCTCTTTGTTCACAAATTCAAAATGTATTTCAGCAGCCCAGGCCTCCCTTGAACTCTAAACAAAGATCTATTTACTGCACATTTTAAGTCAGATGGATAAAACATTTCTCATACTCAACAATAAAAAACTGAATTCAAAATATTTTCTTGTTATATTTAAAGCCCACCTTTGCTCCATGGATGGCCAAAAATTTTGGAGTCACAATTATCTACTCTTCCTTTGTCACCTCATATGTGAAACATTAGCAAATCCTATCTTTTATACTTTTAAAATATATACAAGGTAGGTTCAACACTGTTATAGTTACCATCTATTTAGAGCCACCATTATCTCTCAAGACATCATTGATTCTTCTCTGCCTCCCTTTAATCTGTACTTAACAACATCTAGTTTTATTATTTATACATGTGAGTCATATATCCCTTTGGCTATTTTACCTTCTTCAAATCTTTGTTCAAATTTCATATTTTCAGAGAGGAGTAGCCTAACTTTCCTATTTGATATTGCATGTGCTACTACTTTCCTGGCTCTTCCACTATTACTTAAGCCTGATCTGTGTTTTGTATTTTCTATAGCACCCACCACTTTTTAATATAACATGAAATTGTCTTTTTTAAAGATCATCTTTTTTTAATGTTTTCCAGCTATTTTTCTTTTTTATTTATTTTTTTAATTTATCATACTTTCAGTTTGGGGTACGTGTGCACAATGTGCAGGTTTGTTACATAGGTATACATGTGCCATGTTGGTTTGCTGCACCCATCAACTCATCATTTACATTAGGTATTTCTCATAATGCTATCCCTCCACCAGTCCCCCACCCCCTGACAGGCCCTGGTGTGTGATGTTCCCCTCTCTGTGTCCATGTGTTCTCATTGTTCAACTCCCACTTATGAGGTGAGATCATATGGTGTTTGATTTTCTCTTCTTGTGTTATTTTGCTGAGAATGATGGTTTCCAGTTTCAACCATGTCTCTGCAAAGGACATGAACTCATCCTTTTTTGTGGTCGCATAGTATTCCACGGTGTATATGTGCCACATTTTCTTTATTCAGTCTATCATTGATGAGCATTTGGGTTGGTTCCAAGACTTTGCTATTGTGAACAGTGCTGCAATAAACATATGTGTGCATGTGTCTTTATACTGGGATGATTTACAATCCTTTGAGTACATACCCAGTAATGGGATTGCTGAGTCGAATGGTATTTCTGATTCTACATCCTTGAGGAATCGCCACATTGTCTTCAACAATGGTTGAACTAGTTTACACTCCCAAGAACAGTGTAAAAGCGTTCCTATTTCTCCACATCCTCTCCAGCATCTGTTGTTTCCTGACTTTTGAATGATCGCCGTTCTAAATGGTGTGAGATTGTATCTCATTGCGGTTTTGTTTTGCATTTCTCTAATGACCAGCAATGAAGAGCATTTTTTCATAAGTTTGTTGGCTACATAAATGTTTTCCTTTGAGAAGGGTCTGTTCATACCCTTTGCCCATTTTTTGATGGGGTTGTTTGTCCTTTTCTTGTAAATTTGTTTAAGTTTTTTGTAGATTCTGGATATTAGCCCTTTGTCATATGGATATATTGCAAATTTTTTCTCCCAATCTGTGGGTTGCCTGTTCACTCTACTGATAGTTTATTTTACTGTGCAGAAGCTCTTTAGTTTAATTAGGTCCCATTTGTCTATTTTGGCTTCTGTTGCCATTGCTTTTGGTCTTTTAGTCAGGAAGTCTTTGCACATGCCTGTGACCTGAATGGTATTGCCTAGATTTTCTTCTAGGGTTTTTATGGTTTTAGGTCTTATATATAAGTATTTAATCCAGCTTGAATTAATTTTTGTATAAGGTGTAAGGAAGGGGTCCAGTTTCAGCTTTCTGCATATGGCTAGCCAGTTTTCCCAGCACCATTTATTAAATAGGGAATCCTTTCCCCATTGCTTGTTTTTGTCAGGTTTGTCAAAAATCAGATGGTTGTAGATGTGCGGTGTTATTTCTGAGGGCTGTGTTCTGTTCCATTGGTCTATATCTCTGTTTTTGTACCAGTACCATGCTGTTTAGGTTACTGTAGCCTTGTAGTATAATTTGAAGTCAGGTAGCGTGATGCCTCCAGCTTCGTTCTTTTGCTTAGGATTGTCTTGGCAATGCGGGCTTTTTTTTGGTTCCATACGAACTTTAAAGTAGTTTTTTCCAATTCTGTGAAGAAAGTCGATTGTAGCTTGATGGGTATAGCATTAAATCTATAAATTACTTTGGGCAGTGTGGCCATTTTCATAATATTGATTCTTCCTATCCATGAGCATGGAATGTTCTTTCATTTGTTCGTGTCCTCTTTTATTTCATTGAGCAGTGGTTTGTAGTTCTCCTTGAAGAGGTCCTTCACATCCCTTGTAAATTGTATTCCTAGGTATTTTATTCTCTTTGTAGCAATTGTGAATGGGAGTTTAGTCATGATTTGGCTCTCTGTTTGTCTGTTATTGGTGTATGGGAATACTTGTGATTTTTGCACATTGATTTTGTATACTGAGACTTTGCTGAAGTTGCTTATCAGCTTAAGGAGATTTGGGGCTGAGATGATGGGGTTTTCTACATATACAATCATGTCATCTGCAAACACAGACAGTTTGACTTTCTCTTTTCCAATCTGAATACCCTTTATTTCTTTCTCCTGCCTGATTGCCCTGGACAGAACTTCCAATACTATGTTGAATAGGAGTGGTGAGAGAGGGCATCCTTGTCATGTGCCAGTTTTCAAAGGAAATGCTTCCAGTTTTTGCCCATTCAGTATGATACTGGCTTTGAGTTTATCATAAATAGCTCTTATTATTTTGAGATACATTCCATCAGTACCTAGTTTATTGAGAATTTTTAGCATGAAGGGCTGTTGAATTTTGTCCAAGGCCTTTTCTGCATCTGTGGAGATAATCATGTGGTTTTTGTCTTTGGTTCTGTTTATGTGATGGATTATGTTTATTGATTTGCGTATGTGGAACCAGCCTTGCATCCCAGGGATGAAGCCAGCTTGATCGTGGTGGATAAGGCTTTTTGATGTGCTGCTGGATTTGGTTTGCCAGTATTTTGGGGGGATTTCCGCATCAATGTTCATCAGGGATATTGGCCTAAAATTTTTTTTTCTGTTGTGACTCTGCCAGGCTTGGCATCAGTATGATGCTGGCCTCGTAAAATGAGTTAGGGAGGATTCCCTCTTTTTCTATTGATTGGAACAGTTTCAAAAGGAATGGTACCAGCTCCTCTTTGTACCTCTGGTAGAATTCAGCTGTGAATCTGTCTGGTCCTGGACTTTTTTTGGTTGGTAGGCTATTAATTATTGACTCAATTTCAAAACCTGTTGTTCATCTATTCAGAGATTCAACTTCTTCCTGGTTTAGTCTTCAGTGGGGGTATGTGTTCAGGAATTTATCCATTTCTTCTAGATTTTGTAGTTTATTTGCATAGAGGTGTTTATAGTATTCTCTGATGGTACTTTGTATTTCTGTGGGATAAGTGGTGATATCTCCTTTATCATTTTTTATTGCATCCATTTGATTCTTCTCTCTTTTCTGCTTTATTAGTCTGGCTGGCAGTCTAACAATTTTGTTGATCTTTTCAAAAAAACAGCTCCTGGATTCATTGATCTTTTTTTTGAAGGGTTTGTGTGTGTGTGTGTGTGTCTCTATGTCCTTCAGTTCTGCTCTGATCTTAGTTATTTCTTGCCTTCTGCTAGCTTTTGAATGTGTTTGCTCTTGCTTCTCTAGTTCTTTTAATTGTGATGTTAGGGTGTCGACTTTAGATCTTTCCTGCTTTCTCTTGTGGGCATTTAGTGCTATAAATTTCCCTCTACAGACTGCTTTAAATGTGTCCCAGAGATTCTGGTACGCTGTGTCTTGTTCCCATTGTTTTCAAAGAACATCTTTATTTCTGCCTTCATTTCATTGTGTACCCAGTAGTCATTCAGGAGCAGGTTGTTCAGTTTCCATGTAGCTGTGCGGTTTTTTAGTGAGTTTCTTAAACCTGAGTTCTAATTTTATTGTGCTATGTATGGTCTGAGAGGCAGTGCGTTGTGATTTCTGCTCTTTTTCATTTGCTGAGGAGCGTTTTACTTTGAATTCTCTTGTCAATTTTCGAATCAGTGCAATGTGGTGCTGAAAAGAATGTATATTCTGTTGATTTGGGGTGGAGAGCTCTGTATATGTCTATTAGGTCTGCTTGGTCCAGAGCTGAGTTCAAATTCTGGATATCCTTGGTAATTTAATCTCATTGATGTGTCTAACATTGACAGTGGGATGTTAAAGTCTCTCACTACTATGGTGTGGGAATCTAAGTCTCTTTGTAGGTCTCTAAGAACTTGCTTTATGAATCTGGGTGCTCCTGTACTGGGTGCATATGTGTTTAGGATGGTTAGCTCTTCTTGTTGCATTGAATGATCATCTTTATTTTTTATTCTTCCGCTGCCCTCCCCAAAACGCTGTAAGCTCCATGGTTGCTTTTGTTCTTAACACTGGTATATCCCAAGTGTCTAGAAAGGTTTTCGTGAAAAATCAGATAAATAAATATGTCTACACAAGTTAATAAAAGTACTGTAGTTCAAGTTGAAGGATGTAGCAAACTCTGTATTTAGAGTCTAACATTGCTATATAAATATGTATAATAAAAACAGATAAAAATAGATGAAAGACTGTAAATACATGTAAATGTTAAACTCAATAATCCATAAAATAAGATAATGAAGTAAAAACACAAAAATCAATACAAAAGATCAAAACTAATTACCTGAAAATATTAACAAAATAAGTAAACTTCTTATAAGAGAACAATAAAATTGAGGGAGGTATTCATATATAGTACTAGGAAAGAAAAAGGAAACATAGTTAGAGAGACAATATAGGTCACCAGAAGAGAATAATATTATGCACAATTTTATGCCAATAGTTTTTTGAAAATACAGACATTATGAAAATTTATTAATTTATTTAAAAAAAGATAATCTGGCCATACCAATAGAACAGGCAATGAACAAATAATCCAAAATCGTTGATAAACAACGGCAAAAAAGCTGGTTTTATATAATTGAAAAGTTGAGTTTACTAAATATTTATGAAAATAAGTATCATTGTAAACTACAATAGAAAAAAATACAAAGGTATTTGGGTCATTTTCTGAAGCTGATGCAACAGTCATAAATTGGTATCTTATAATATCATAAAAAATATAATGCTATTCTAATACTATTGTTTTTAAAATTAAAAGTAAATGACAGCAAAAAATAATCCAACCATGTGTAAAAAATAGTATGTTCCAAGCAGAATTCAAAAATGCAAGAATGCTTCAACCAAAAAAAAAAAATACTAGATCGTTGATTTTAAATTAATCAGAAGAATACTGAAAAAACCTGTTGCCATGAATGGAAAACATTTACAATATAAATGTTGAGGAAGGTAGAAATAGAAGAGAATATCTTGCAAGTAAAAGAAAATCTATCAACAATTTCAGCAAATATAATACTTGTAGAATATCTTCTAGTTATGAAGAAATTCTAAAAGTAGATTAACTAATGTCTAATTCAGGACAGCAGTACTTGTTCCTGAGCTACTTTTCATGTAAGCATAAAGATAAATATACTAAATTCATTTCCGCAGAGGGACAAATGACTAATATATAGTATAGGGAGAGAAATGTGTGTCCTTGAGAAAATTAAATTGAGCTGTACACTATAACATAGATGCTAAAAGCATAATGATAGCAAAAATACTTAAAACACATGTATTATGAATCAATACAACCAAACATTAAAATAAGGATCTCCTAGATAAATTGAATGTTAACAACAGTTTGTTGCTTAATTGAAAAAATAATTGCTAAATAGAACATCATTAAAAAACATAGATACCATTAGCTTTTTATTTCAAAAGTATCAATCTATGTTCACTCATACATAGTTTGCTTTAGGGCTTAGTGGATTTTTTTCTTTCTTTGAATATGAGGTCATTGCTTGGAATTTCACTTAGACTTCCGTTTCATTATAAACTGTATTATACATAATATTCAGCTTATTTTCTTTAGAGCAAGAATTTTTTTAAAATTCTACATCAGTGCAAGTATAAAAAAGTCTTCTAGATTTGCATGTTTTCCCCCCAAATTCATAGATGTCTTTCTCACATTAATGTGTTTTTGGAATTTTCAAAATTTCAAATTTAGTTGTTAAAAAATACTTACTCTTACTTATAATGTATACATACATAACAATTAAATTATATCAATCCAAAACAGGTACATATGGCATATATAAATTTGGGATTAAAATATCCACTTCTTGATAAATATGTAATACATAACCGCATTTGGTGGGTGAAGTAGCATTAGCAGGAAGTACATTATGGACTGTGACATTCAATACCCTATGGACACCAGTATATTTTATAGGGAAAATTAGACTATGTGCTAATCTGTTGATAGGATAACTGATGACCAGTTAATAGAGCTTCTGCTGCATGCTACTGATGGATACATATGTAGGTAGTGAATAAATGAATATACTGAATATATAGAGATAAGATTCATGAGAGTGTTTGCTTCTTTATAAGGCAAATTCATATATTCAGGGACCAAAAAGAGAAAGCTCAACTGTTTTACTAATATTGAGTTTTCAAAAGAAGAAAAATAATAAAACAAATATGGAAAAATGTCAATATTCTAAAATTATAGTTAGTGAGAACATGGATTTTTAAAATTCTATGTTCTTAATTTTCACCAAAAGAAAAAAAAAAAAGAAAATCTAAATCACTCATAAACCTACTATTTGGAGATTAAACATAATTAAAGTTTTGGAATATATTCCTTTTATGTTAGAGACGATTTTTAAAGAATACATTTTGTTATTCTCACTTTGTATTACATAGATTATATTTTTCTCATGCCATTGTAGGTCATTAAAACTTAATTTTAAATTTTACTTGGTTACTAGATCAAGAAAGTTTCCCTTAAAGCACAAATGACACAATAACAGAAACAAGATTTTACTGTCCTTAAAATTGACATCAGGCAAGGAGAATCCTGAGAAACCCATGGGTCAACAAAGTCATTGAGGAATCAAAACTCAGGTGCCATTCCTAAGAGACAGGACTGTAAGTCTTACAAGATTCGTATTATCTGGCCATGAATTTGTAGGACTATTTCCAAAGTAGTTAAGGTAATATGTTGTAAAGACCTCGCTAAATCTTTATATCATCTGCATGCAAGAGCTCAAACTATCTCCAAAGAGTCCATTCCAATCCCCACCACTCTAGCAACAAGTTACAGTTTTTACTAATCATACTTATTATATTCATGATTTTAATTAGTGAGGTAGAAAAATGGTAATTAAGATATGAGTAATAAAAATGATTATAATAGCCATGCCTCTAGTGGGGACTATCTAATATAATGTGATCTGACTTCCTATGTAGTGTGGATGATCAGGGCATTTCACTGCCCCTAGATTTGAACTTAAACTACAGTAAACTAATAGTTTATTCACCTTCTCTTTTACACAGACATTATATTATTTCCAATTACAAACAATGCTCCAATGACAACCTTGCTCAAATGTATTTTCATCATATAAGAAAGGCATCTTCAGGTTAGATTTCTAAAAATAAAATTTCTGGGGCAAAAGTTCAGTTCCTAAGTAGTTTTGTTAGGTATTGTCAAATTCCCTCCAGAAAGGTTGTGCCAGTTTGCATTTCTACCAGTAATATGGAATATGCGTGATAGCACAGCGTCACCAACCATGTTTTCACACTTTTAAAATTGTTCCAATATGATGCTAAGAAGTAGTATCACATTGTTGTTTTAACTGTATTTATTTAAATATGAGTAAGTTTTTAAATGTTTTCATATTTTCAAAATCTATTTTTATACCTTTATATTAAATTGCCCATGAACATTTTTTCTTTTGTTTGCAATCAAAGTTTTGTTCCTCTTTAGATTTCAGGCCACATGTAATGCTTGTATGGTTTCATTTTTACATTTATATTTCTAATCTAACAAAATTTTTTCTTTGCACACAATGTGAGATATGGTTTCTTTTCTTACTACAAATGATGATAAAGTTACCCAAGCATTTTAATAAAAACCTAGTGTTGACATCTGCTATCTGTTCAGATTTGTAGACACCTAGAAGGAGTATTGCTTATAATCTTACAAGGAAAAAAAGTCAAACTATAAATTCACAACTTTCCTTAAACCTGAAATTTCAGAACAATGAACTGGCCTGAAATCTAAAGACATGCCTGCAGGAAGAGACTAAACACAAGTGATGGCCTCTGAGGACATTGGATACTGAGCAGAAGATTGGTGGACATCAGGAGTGGATTGGTGAGGGAGCTTGAGGCCCCTGGAGGCTACAGAAATTGGGAAAGTCCATATCCTCTTGAGAGTTTTCTCCATGAACCCCATCAAGTACTCACAAAATTTATTGGATAAAGCCATAGGAAAAGGTCCTTTATGGTGTAGACCTAAAGAACAGATGCTATGGTAGGAGGGGCATGCAATTCCATTTGTATTTTTCTCCACTGTCTCCCTTCTGAAACATAAGCTTTAACATGTGGAGGTAAAACCAACAAACATTGTCACCATTAGGGCACTGAAGTAAACATACTGCATCTAAATGAAGAAAATCAATCAAACAAACAAACAAACAAAAACTACCCCTGGAGGAGGGATAAAAATACAATGTGGGCTGAGAAATACGCCTGCAAAGGGGCAGAAGCACTGAGAATAGATAGCTGAGACACAGGGGCTTTGTCCTTGTCCAAGATAAAACTTAAATTAGAAAAGAGTGAATTCTCTTCTCAACACCAGGCTAACAAAAGTTGGATACTGTATTATTCAGTGTTATCCAGAGCAACAGAGTCCGTAGAGTCTGTACATATAGAGAGAGTTTTATTTTAAGCTATTGGCTCACACGATTTATAGAGGCTGGCAAGTCCACAATCTGCAGTTCAATTTTGAAGGCCATCAAGCTGGAGACTTAGGGAAGAGCAGATGTTGAGGTTCAAGTCTGCAGGCTATTTGCTGGCAGCACTCCCCCTTGCTCTGGGGCAGGTCAGTCTTTTGTTCTATTCAGTCCTTCAACTGATTGGATGAGGCTCCCCACAGAATGGAGGGCAATCTGCTTTACTCAAAGTCTACCAATTTAAATGTTAAATCTCATCTATAATTATCCTCACCAAGACCTCCAGAATAATGTTTGACTATATGTCTGGGTACCATAATCTAGACAAGTTGACACATAAAATTAACCATTACTAGTACCAATGTATAGATATACTGCCAAAGGTAGACAATATACAAACAAACAAGCACAGAAACACATTTTCTTAAAATCCTGGAGTAAATAAAATCCCACTTTAAGCAAAATATATTTTTAGAAGAACCTGTCCCTTGTGGTGCATTGAAGGTAATTATGGTAAAAACCAACCTTAACTCAAGCCCAACCCCTAACTAGATTGGCTCAAACCCCTACACTAGAAACATAACAAACAATAACAAAAATGGCATAAAAACTGAGCAGGACTAAAGCAGTAACACATTTCAAACCCAGTCTAACTTCCAACTAAATTAACTCAAACAACTGTATTAAAGCCCTAAAGGAAGGAAAAGCATGGCCAGGTCTAGGAAGAAAATTGCTTTATTCCATCCCTACTTTCCTACACAGGATGTCCAGCTTTTGATAAAACCAACAAGATAAGGAAATATAAGAATGATTAAACAAAATATTCCCAAGACACAAAGCAAACATCAAAGCTAGCCACAGATGTGACATAGGGGAGATCTAGCAATGTCGGCTAATGTTTTTCAGTTGCTTCTCCTCTGCTTCACGTAGCACTGTGAGTGAAGCTTCTCAGAATTCTCCCCAATCTTGGTGGGGTTCCTGAAAGATTATCTTGCCACTGGGTAAAACCACTTTTTTTGTATCTGTGGTCCCAGAATCATCATAATTACACATTAGCCAAAAACTGGCCTTTAGCAATTCATTAAAAATTTATAGTTTAATCTTCTTCCTAGCTTATATAGCACTTAAGGGATATAATGGCACTCAGTGATGTCTTTCCAGGAATGGAAATGCTCAGATCCTCTTTCTTCCTGCATGTGCTTGTCTCTCATGTTTCAAGTTACTTGCTTGCCCAGCTACCTAAGTTTTCGAATGAATTAAGGTAAAGTTCTTAACTTGTCTAGCTTTTCCTTGTAAGTGTAGAGTGGTGCTCTTTGAAGTTCTACATCTTGAACTAAAAGCAGGATTTATTTAATTACATTTTTTAATGTTGGATACAAAGTTCTACATGGAGCCTAAGGTGGTGGCATGTGAGGCTGAGGTGGGAGGATGATGTGAACCCACGAATCTGAGTCCAGCCTGGTCAATATAGCAAGACCCTTTCTCTGAAAAAAATTTCTTTCTACATTGTTATTTATTTTTTCTTTCATCAGATTACAGAAATCGTTTATTGTTTTCTAATTTCTATGATTTCTGTTGAAAAGTCATTTGTTCTGTAGTTTTTGTCCCTCTAAAGTAAATATATAATTTGCTGGCTATTTAAAATAATTCTTCTCTTTGTCTTCCATTTTATGCAGTTTTATTCTGATTTGGTAAGATGTAAATATTTTTGTCTTTATATTAATTTGATTTCACAGAGCTTCTTGAACCTGGGGCTTGATTTCTTTTTCAACTTTGGTAAATAAAATATTTATTATATTATTGCTTTTGCCTTTATTTCTCTTTCAGAATCTTCAATTACACATTTAGTAAACATTTTTATTTTGCCCCATATGTGTCCTTTTTGATTTTTTTTATTTCTAGTACCTAGACCTTTTCTGACATGTCCGTATTTTTTAGCTATTTCCCAATGATTTTGATCTCCTTCTTTAATCTTGATCTATTGCCTATTTTGTGTGATCTTTGGTTAAGCCCATCTACTGATTTATAATATTAATTATCCTATTTTTGAGATCTATGACTCAAGTTATTTTTAATCATTCTAATACTTTGATGCAATTCTCTTTATTCATTTTTTTCAAACATATTAATGATAATTCCAATAAAATTCTTGCATGATAACTTCTTCATCTTGATCTGCTCTGCATGTTTATATAATCTGTCAGTTACTTTGGTTTTTATTACTTTTATTCTTAAATCTGGAATGCCTGGTAATTTCAAATTAAATTTTGTACTTTGTAAGTGAAATCATACCTTTTCCTTCTGAAGACAATAGACTTGTTCCACTAGGTGCACAGAATATGAGCAAATCATTTTAATTCAATTAAAACTGTCTATTCATTAGTATCAGAATCTGCTGATGCTACAAATGAAAGTCTGGTGTGTTTTCCAGGATGATACATTTTCTTTAGGTGATACTGAACTCCAATTTTCTCCACAGTACTTTGATGTTGAATACTTTTCTGATTAATTTTTTAGCCATAGAGCTGCATTTTTTTGTCTTGTCTCCTTTTGCACCCTGCACTTGCCCTTTAGGAGTTATTAAATGCCTTAATGGCATATATTGCTTATAAAATATTAGGTTCATGCATGTTTCATAGCTTTTTTTCATGGTTATAATGTCTCAAGTTATGGCAGCTTGGTCCTGCCTGGTCTCTGTGTAATTATTTTCTCTCTAGCCCTGCAAGAACTCCTCAGACTCTAGGCAACCACTTTCTTTTCAATCTCTAGGCATTTTCCAGGAATGAGCAAATTATCAAATGCTCTAAGGATTAATGCATTGATGAACCTGGGATTTCTTCAGCTTCCTTATCTGTTCTTTGAGATCTCAGCCACTTGATTTATGGCTGATTTTGATATTTTCTGACACCTTTGAAGATCTGTTTATTTTGAAACTTTTAACCTAGACTTTATAATTATTAATGGTGGGAGGTTAAGTCTTACATTTCGTTAAAGACACTGATAATGTCAATTATTTTCTTTTTGTTTGTGTTATTAAAATTTTGTTCTTGGGCATGAGATTGCTTGTTACCTGAATTTGTTATATTTTTGCTATCTCATGCTGCTTTCTGTCATTAAGTTTTGGTGATTTTCATCTGAATGCATATTTTATATTTTTAACCTGTTCATAGATACTTATTGGTTTACAGTACAGTTTTCCTTTGCTGCTCATTACTGGAGGTGATATATGTATGTGTGGAGAGGTGAAGACTGGGGCTTATGCCAAAGATGATATATTCCATCTTACCTCCAATGCTTATGAGTTCACTGCTGAAGAGTGTACTTTAGTATTTAATCATTTAGAATCTTGTTTTTCTCATGACTGCCAAATATAACCAAGCCTATGAGTGAGTTCTTGTCCTCTTAACCACAAATCTGAAGTCATTGCTCATGACAGACAGAATAAACCTACTATTCTTATATCCTTGTTCTGGGAGGAGTTGGGCACTGAAAAAGGATTGACTTGTGAGAATGATCTTATTATTTAAAAAACAAATTGTTAGTTTCTGTAGTGGGCTCAACATTGGTCCCCCTATAAGATATATCCACATCCTCATTCCTGAAATCTATAAATATTATCTTATTTGGAAAATGGGTATACAAGGTGTAATTATGTTCAGAATTTTTAGATGATGACATAATTCTGAATTATCCTGAATATATCTACAAGTGTCCTTAGACACAGACAGAAGAGGACACAGATACACACAGGAGACAGTAATGTAAAGCCATAGGCAGAGATTGAAGTAATGTGGCTACAGCCAAGAAATGTTAAGGAATGCTGACAGCTACCAGAAGCTGGAAGAGGCCAGGACCGTATTCTTCCCTACAGCCTTTGGAGGAAGTGCAGCCCTGCCAATACCTTGATTTTGAACTTCTGGTATCCACAACTATGAGAGAGTGTATTTCTGTGGTTTTAAGCCCCCATGGTTGGAGTAATTTGTTATGGCATCCGTAGAAAACACTTACCTTCCTCTCTCTGGAAGATGTTGTTACCAAAACACCAGGGGTTAAGTCTAGGTTCTTCTGTTCCCCACACAGAGTGCCCAATGACTGAGACAACGATTATTGACAAGGAAGAAGGCTTTAATTGGGTGCTGCAGTCAAAGAGATGGGAGATCAGTCTCAAATCCATCTCCCTGGCCAATTAAAATGAGGAGTTTTTATAGTAGGGAAGAAATGTAGCTATCTATTGGAAAATAGGAACTTGGGATGGGTAAGGAAACAATCATAATGAATGAGGGGCCTGGCATCTCATTGTCTGGATCTAGTGAGTTTCAAGCTTTAAGACCAGAAGGGTCAATTTCTATGTTTATCAAAACAAACAAACAAACAAAAACACCTGTCTATGAGACTATTGGGTCAGTTTCAATATAACTTCTAGTTTTTTAATTTTATGAACTTTTTTTTCAGTTTACTGTCCTATTAGTTTGAGAATTTTGTTAACTTCTTTACTATTATCCAGTCCACTTTCCACCTTCACAGATACCTCATGAAATCTGGTTCACTAAGCCTTACATAGAGACAGAGGAGTGATAATGTTCAATCCACTAACAAACTAATCTCCATCATACTCTTATTATACTAATTCTAACTAATTTAATTAAACAATTAATACATTAAAACAAAATTTGTTAGAAGCACTTTTAATTTTTATTTTCAATATTTGCTCAATTTAACTTTGGTTCATTTTACTTTTGGTTGAATCAAATGAACCTATTGGTTTATTTTACTTTTGGTTATTATAAAGGCATAAAATAAACACTACAACTAATTTTTTATTGCAGTATACCTTCTTTTTTATTTGTAATTCACATTCAAGTTACTGAAAATATGTATAATAAAATGAAAAATGTAGATATTAAAGAACATTGTGGATAAATGTGATAGATATCTGGTTATCAACTTAAGAAATATGTCTGGAAAGTGAGATCTAATGTAATTGATATAAAAATATTAGCAGATAGCATTAAAGTTTACTCATATTGCCTTAATTGCTGATGCAAAAACAATGGATAAAAATTAAAGCAGTAAGTTATTTTCACAAATTCTAGGGGAATTTGCATTTTTTAGACCTTTTTAAAATTTCATTTTATACACTGGAGTTTTGAGGTCTTTGGTTTTTAAACACATGACAGATAGTCATTAGCCTAAGAAAAATATGCTTTTCAACTATAACAGGGTGTATTGCACACTCTGAGATTTATCATCATCTACTGGTATTTTACACTTCTGTTAGAGGTTTAAAGTGTGGTTATTAACACTTGTATTATAAACTTTGAAGAAGCCCCTAGGGTACTTCATCAGTTAGCCAAGTTGAAATAGTAAATAATTCAATTGCTGGGATAGAAAAGACAAGCTCCTTTCATAGACTTTAAGAATCAAAACAAAATTGTTGTCCTCATGTTAGAAGTTTAAGTCTCATAATTAAGCTCCTCGCCCTATGACCATGGATGCTGATTGTCCAATTGATGTTGAAAGCAGCTGCTGATTCATAAGATCCAGGTGGCACAGAGTGGAGTCCTACAGTGAAAACTGGTAAAAGACTGCCTGCTTCAGGGTATTAAAACCATACACTAACATAAATTAATGATTCATAACTATTCTAAATGGTTAAGTGTGTAAAAAGTAACAGTTTTAATATGAAAAAATGATTGTGATTATGCTATTCTCTGGCCCTTTTCTTAACCCTTGGGGATTTCCATAAAAGCTACAGAGATATTGTTAAGTGAAAGTTTATAATCACTTCAGCGGAGATAGAGAATAAAATTCCATTAGCCCTATTTCAAAAAAGGCTTTATGCCACATTAGAATGAATTAACATGCTTTAAAATTGAACTTCAAAGAACTTGTTTTTGAGAAGTATAAGTTCATTAAACACACATTTGGCAATCTTAACTGTAAATACTTTCCTGATAAATTTTAATTATTCTAGAAAAACATGCTTATGGACAATTTTCCTAGAAGCCTGGAGCTTCTCATATATAGTGGTCAAGGACACACAAATAAACCTCATTTCATAAAGTTACTACTTGAAAAACTGGAATAGATGATAGATATCAACTGTTGAAAATTGAACATGAAAGTCTATACACATAGATCATTGAATTTTACATTTCCTTTTATTACAAAAATAAGAAACTTAACTAAATCCTTACTTGAGGCATATTATAGTAACTTAGAAATTAATTCCACACAACAGCTCCTAAGTTTTAGGCATCAGTAGGTCTTAATCTGACAGGTCACGTACATGATTTTACCCCTGGTACTCCAATTTTCTTCCTAGCTGGAGTTAATACAGTGTAGCAGCTTTACGCTAGCAATAAGTCCATAATGAGCTTGGTAATGAGGTTCCAGTAGGTGAGCTGTGCTACACTAGCTCTCATGTATCTAAACCAAACGTACAGGTCAACGCTGGTGTTTTGCTGTGCCCAGTGCTCCTTTCTGCCTGCTGTTTAAGCAGCTAATAATGTAAGGGAATCACCACAGCAAAAGTCCTTTCAGACTTTGTATTTCTCTAGTCCCCAAACTGACTGTTGCTCATCTAAGTGCTTTAGTCTTCAATATATTTTGCAGCTCCCCATGGGCTATAAATACTTAAAATGAAGCTTAGATGTGGGAACATTTACAAATAAACCCCAAGTTAAAGTTTTATATTTTGTTTTTCAAATATGAGAGAGCTGTTTACAGACTTGCAATATAGACTGTAGATCAGGAGGCCCCAACCGCCAGGCCACAGACTGGTACTGGTCTGTGGCCTGTTAAGAACTCTGCTAGGCAAGCCGAGCGAGAGAAGCTTCGTCTGTATTTACAGCCACTCCCCATCACTTGCACTACTGACTGAGCTCCACCTCCAAGTCAGATCAGCAGTGACATTAGATTCTCACAGGAGTGTGAACCTTACTGTGAACTGCACATGTGAGGGATCTGGATTGCATGCTCTTTATGAGAACCTAATGCCTGATGAACTGTCACTGTCTCCCATCATCCCCAGATAGGACTGTCTAATTGCAGGAAAACAAGCTCAGGGATCTCACTGATTCTACATTATAGTGAGTTGTATAATTATTTCATTATATATTGCAATGTAATAATAATATAAAGTGCACAATAAATGTAATGCACTTGAATCGTCTCAAAACCATCCCCCAACCCTGGTCTGTTGAAAAATTGTCTTTCAAGAAACCAGTCCCTGGTGCCAAAAAGGTTGGGGACTGCTGATGTAGACCATATGTCAGAAATTACATGCTTGTTGTGTAGTAAAAATTCGTAAGTGTTGATGATAGTTTATTGTTATCATAGTTATATTACTGGATTAGTGCTATTTAGATATTTAATATGTAAAGAGCTTAATATATTAATGATATTTTTAGAAAGATAACATTATTAGCACTTTTTGATAAAATAATAATAAGTATTTATCATTTCGATAGACTTTAAAGTTTGTAAATAGACTTTTCATTAACATTGTTATATATAGTAGAATTGGGGGAGTTTATTTTAGCAAAAATTGGCTGAAATACTTGTATTTTTTATCATAAAGATTTTGTAATGCTAAAAAATAATGTGTTCCAACTAAGCTTTCTTTTATTCTTAATTACGAGTTCATTGTAGCTTTTGTTATTTTTGGTTTTAATACCTTTTTTGCTAACCATTTTTATACAATTTCTTCTAATAATTTATTCAATTTCTTCATCTTTTTAAATGCTCAATTGCTTTAATATTCCACTCTTATGCTAGTTTCTCTGCTACTCTAAGCATCTTATGTAGTCAATTAATTAATTTAAAAATCTATGTCAGCAAAGCATAAAGTGTAGAACAATTTAACCAAATGCAATTAAAAAAAAACTAGGCATGCCACTAAATCTACAGTTGATAATAGGATGAGAAAAATGCACAATAGATGCTGACATGGAAGTTAGATGAAAACTTTGAATGGCACGTAAGCCACAAAGGTGCATTTTCATTTCACAAACAAAGTCTCATTTGGAATTACACAGCAGAGCTCATTTTTATGTAATACATCATATTGCATAGAATTGTTTTCACACTGATTTCCATGATTCTTTTCAACATTCTTTTTAGACTCATCAGTGCACATACTCTCAAAGAATCTGGTTAAACTTATCTAAAATTCTAATGTTACTTCAAATAAAGTGGAAAGAACAACTCTGTGTTTACACTTTAAACTGTGTCTTAAAGTACACCCCAAAGCTAGTTGTTCCATATTGTAATACACAGGTTTTGCTTCAGAGGCTGATTACTTTTATTGATTAACACTGCATTTGATTTATTAGCTTTTGCCTGCTTAGAGAATGCCTGATTTTTTCAGGAATAAGGTGAAGCTTATTGAAAAACATTTGCCAAACTGTGTCTATTAAAGCATAACAAAAAGGAAGTTGCTTCCCTTCTAGTTCAATATGGCTGAATGAGCAGTTGGATGAACAAATAAAAATCTTTGTTCTGGAAATACTAAGTATAAGCTAAACTGTAAACCCTACAATTATGTGTGTGTGTGTGTGTGTGTGTGTGTGTGTGTGTATACACTATGGTAGTGATGCTCATAGAATCTAAAAAATGTAGCATTTAAGATAGGCTGGGAAAATAATCATGTAGAAAAATTGCAGTTATTTTGTCTTTTTTAGGTTGACAAATTTGCAGCTTCGATTGCTATTTTTCTACATTCTTACATATTTTTCAGTCTATATATTTAGAAAAAGCTATGTATAAAGATAATGGCATCCAACAAAATCTGTGTTGTTCTAATGCATAACTGAAATTTTCAACTGTGTAATTACTATAAAGGAAACTGTGTGTCTTTAAAATCACTTCAGAGAGGAATATAAATTGAGTTTCAGAAGACAGTGCAAGACTCCATCTCAAAAAAAAAAAGATATGTTAGTTTAATTTGTACAAGGTTATAAAAACAGTAAGAAGTATGGACAGGACTCCTAATACCCATGCAATTAACGAGTTATTTTTACAAGTGGTAGCATACCTAATATAAGTACCCCACACTATCAATAGGCAGTGAATTACAACGGACACTATTACAAAATTGTGTTGTATGTCTTCTATAAGGTGATGATTGTCTATTATCTTCCAATTAGAACAGTTATAGTCTCTGAGAAAGAATTTACAGAATCAATACAAAAACAGCAACAGCAATTATATCTCCATGTACAGGTAAAAAAATAACTTTTCAGTTAAAAGATCAAAGAAAATTATAAGTTAGATTTACAATGAAAGGGAATGGACACGTACACTGATCCAAATGATTTGGAAAATAAAATCTTAATAAATAATTATTGGTAAAGAATGTAGAAAGAAGTCAGATATCAGTATCTTCAAAATATTTAAATATCAATTTTTTTAAGCTGGGAAAAAACCCACAAAACAGGCTAACATACATATTTACCCATATTAGGAAAAGAATTTAAGGGCAATTTGATACTGTGAATATTGCAAACAAGAGAGCAAGTAAACTTCCACTTATAGCTATATAAAACTGGCTGGTAGGACCTGATGCTCTAAAAAGGAAAATGTTATTAAAATTCAAGTAGAATCAGAAATTGATATTCCAGTAAGAAGGAGGAAAGAAAACAATATAAACTTCATTTTTTTTGCTATTTTTTCTCTAGAGGCATTTAGCATAAGGTCCTGAAGAGGTAAAGGTCCTGAAGAGCTATGTAGAAAACCATAACTAAGAGAATATGGAATACAACAGTGTTTTCTTCCATCAGAGCTGAAGAGACAAATGTTAGAGTTCAGGATCATGAAAGTAGACAGAAATTGAGTTTACAAGATCACAGAGAAAACTGAAATGCAAATGAGCCTTACATCTTGCATCACTCTTTCCTTCCAGGGTATTTTTGTTCTTTGAACACAGCAGGAAAAAAGGCTAATAACTAAGCAAATAAGTAGTGGCTAAGCGTCTCCGAGGCTAAAACAGCTTTTGGCAGGTTACTATGGAGATCACTGTCCACCACAGATGGAGGATCTCTAAAAAACACTGTAGGGTTTTAGTATAGGCTCTGAAGTGAGACAAACTAAAGAAAGAACAGTTTGGAAATTGCTCATCAAAGTAAAATAAACCTGAGAATCACCACAATACAAGACGAATTAAGATCACCTGCCCATTTTTTAATGGCTTTCAGAAGCAAAATAACCACTCTTGCCAGGAAAGTGACATCATTTCGAGTCTCCAGCTTTTTTTATCTCTGTCTGTGTGTGTGTATTTATATAAATATACATTCAATGCAAAATGAGGGTCACATCAGGAGATAAAATCAAAATTCACCAAAAAAAAAAAAAGACTCCTGAATGATACGGATATCAATATTGTCAAAATGTTTAATCTACAACTGTAAGGTCAAGAATATAAATAAAATAAAGCAAAATTTCGGCATTGAATTGAAATTTATAAAAAGAATGAATGAACTTCAAAAAATATAAAATGTAGTTTAAATTATGAACTCAGTAGATGTGCTTAACAACAGATTAGAGGCAACTAAAGAGACAATATATTAACAGAATTATTTATCAATAGAAAAATGCAGTTTAAAGCAGATGGACAAAATCATAAGAAATAGTGAATGGGAAGTTTGCAAAACTAAAAAATAATTGACAATATACATCCATCTACAAAGACTTCAGAAATTCTACAAAACACAATTGGATAGATGAAATAAAATCACACTTAGCGGCCGGGAGCGGTGACTCACGCCTGTAATCCCAGCACTTTGGGAGGCCGAGTCGGGCGGATCACGAGGTCAGGAGATCAAGACCATCCTGGCTAACACGGTGAAACTCTATCTCTACAAAAAAATACAAAAAATTAGCCGGGCGCGGTGGCTGGCGCCTGTAGTCCCAGCTACTCAGGAGGCTGAGGCAGGAGAATGGCGTGAACCCGGGAGGCAGAGCTTGCAGTGAGCCGAGATCCCGCCACTGCACTCCAGCCTGGGCGACAGAGCGAGACTCCATCTCAAAAAACAAAAAACAAACAAACAAAAAATCACACTTATCATAACAAAACTGTTTGAGGAGAAAGACAAAAATCCTAAAAGTAATAGAAACCTACAATTTACATTTACTGAAGTGACAAAATAACTCAGTCATATTCACAAGAGAAATACTGGTTTGTCATTTTCTAAGTACTGAAAGAAAATAACTACCATTATAGCATTTTATTTCCACTGGGAAATATCCTCCAGGAATATTGATAAATAAAATACATTTTCAGACAAACAAATTGGAGAGCCCCTTTACCTGGAGCCAACACTAGGATAAAGTGGCTGGGAATTTCTGACTTAAATCTTTTATGAGGCTGTATTCAGAAATCATCCAGGGTTAGAATTATATGAAGGCTGAAATGGGGCTGGATGATTTGATATCAAGGTGAATCACTCCCACAGGCTTGAGAGTTGTTATTGATTATTGATTAAATACTTCAGTTGTTCTTGATAGGTTCTCTCTATGAGACAGCTGGAGTGTTGTCATAGAATGACAATTGGATTATTCTAGACTGAACAAAGCAGGAGTCTAAAGGCTTATCTTTTATGGCTGGCATGCCTTTTGTGGCTTGTTCTTAGAAGTCACACACCATCATATATACAGTATTCTATCAGTCACAAGGGCAACCCTTGTTTCAGTGTAGAAGTGGACTACGTAAGGACATAATACCATTATGGTATTATGGCAAGAATCATTGTGTTCTATCTTTCAGGCTGGCTCTCAGATGTATCTAAAAAATGAAAGCAAGGAACAAAAAACTTTGCTATGATTTATAATTGGAAAAATGCAAATTAAATTACCCTGTGGTTTAATTTCTCACTTTTCACCTATCAGATTAGTACAAAACTGTATGATGACAGTCTGAGCGTGAATCTGTGGATAAAACATTGCTCATATGCAATTCTAACTGGAGAGAAATCTGGCAATATCCAACAAAAGCACATTGACATTTAACCTTTGGCCCAGCAAAACTACTTCTATGAATTAAGGCTAATGATACATCAACAACAACTAAAATATTCATGTAGTATTATGTGTAACTAAAAGAAGATAAAGGAAAAATAAAACACTATGCCCATAAACAGAACAGTGAATGAATAAATTAATACATCCATATAATGAAGCATTTTATATCTGGGAAAAGTGGTAAAGATCTCCTTTTATAAGCAGTATGTGGCCCTGATTCATTATTTTTCTACAGAACAGATATTTTTCATTTTTTTTAGAATATTTACATTTAAATGCAGAAGTGATATTGGCTTACAGTAGTAAGATTAGCCAGTTTGATATTGAGATTTTTCTAGTCTTTTAATAATGGCTTGAAGAGCTTTTTATTTTTGCCTGTGCTTCAAAACAATATCTGTCCCTTATAGGTTTTAAAAAATGAACATTATAGATATCTGATTGGATTTTTTAAGATTTGCGTTTCCCTTGTTAGACAAGAGTTTTTTTTTTTTTCTTGTTTTTCTTTCAGGAAAAGGTTTTATTTAATTTCCTGCTGGAAAGGCCTTTGGTATGTTATTGTGTTTATTTTATTGAAAATTTCCTTTTTGATCGCTTTTTCATCAGGGAATGATATATTTCTATTTCAGCAAACTTATTGATGTTCTCTATCATGTAATATATAGCCATTTTAAAATATTGATGTGCATTTGATAAGGTGACACATCCTCTATCAGCATGTATATCCAATGCGTATTGTAAGTCTGTCTCATTTATCATCGTGTTTAATTCTTCTATGTCTCCATTGTTTGACTCCCCACTCTTATTCTTCTCTCTCCCACCTGAAAGTAACCACTATTCTACATTTTAGGAGTTTCCTCCTTATTCATGTTTTATAATTACACTATAAATTTATTTATTATATGAGTTATAATTCATGTATTCATTATACAATTCATAAAATGTATAATAAATAGCCTTGTCCAAGTTTTCCTATATAGATTGGTTAAAATTTTTCCAAGTTTTTCAAGATTTCCTGAAAGTAGAATGGCTGAGATATGCAGATTTAAATTTCATTAGAAGTGTAAATTATTATTTATTTGTCCTATTTTATTTCCTTCATAAGGTAATAGTTCCAGCTGCAGTCAGACTTTATAGTTATTTTTTTTCATTTATTCCTATGTTGTTTGTAGTTATAAAATGGCATTGACACATTTAGTGTAATGATCTTTCAGAATGTGTATACTTTTAGAATTCTATTAGTTAAAGTTTCTATGTAGACATTGACTTTATTGATATTCAATCCTAACTTTTGTGAATTTTATTTATTGCTTTCTAACTTTATACTATTTTTTGTTGTTTCATTATGTTAGCTAGAATCACCAACGAAATTTTGACTCGAAACTCTGGTAATTCCTATCTTAATCCTAATGTTTTAATCAGAATGAAAATGGTCCTAATATTTCAACATTAAATAATATGATTACTAGAGGTGTTATGTAGATGTTTTGGTTGGTTACAAAAAGTCCCTATTATTGGCATATTTTAAGTGTTTTTAATATGGACAAAGAGTAATAGTCTGTTAATATTCATATGTATAGTAATAGTTTTCTTAATATTATATCACTCACCCTCTTCAAATTTAAAACCTACTTGGTCACAATGTATTTTTTTTTTTTTTTTTTTGAGACGGAGTCTCGCTCTGTCGCCAAGGCTGGAGTGCAGTGGCACCATCTCGGCTCACTGCAAGCACCACCTTCCGGGTTCACGCCATTCTCCTGCCTCAGCCTCCCAAGTAGCTGGGACTACAAGCGCCTGCCACCATGCCAGGTTAATGTTTTTGTATTTTTTTTGGTAGAGATGGTGTTTCACCAGCTAGCCAGCATGGTCTCGATCTCCTGACATCGTGATCTGCCCGCCTTGGCCTCTCAAAGTGCTGGGATTACAGGCATAAGCCACCGCGCCCGGCCCACAATGTATTCCTAATAGAGGCAGGAGGCAGACAAATGCCCAGGTAGATAAGGAAGGGTCCCTGGAGAATCTCCAACCGGCCCAAGTGTTACATCAAATGTTTTGTGCAGATAAGGGAACCTACCCAGGGGGTTTTCCTAGGCATGCCTGCAGGGACTGGAGGGCCACATGCACTGAGGGAATGTGGTGGAGCCAACCTGCATGCAGGACCCCTCTCTTTTCCTTTCACCCAATAAATTCTGCCCTCTTCACCCTTCAATGTATCTATGTGCCCAATTTTTCCTGGTTGCGAGAAAAGAACCCGGATTTAGCTGAACTAAGGAGCAAAAAATTATCCTGCCTCTATCATTATTTTATTTGCACATTGATGAATTAAGTATACTCATATTTTAATGAATATATGACTGTTTCATACAGACTTTTTGGGAATATTGCTACCAACATTATAAACGATGTGAGAGGTTTAAGAAAAATTATATAAGATATGGCATATCATTTCCTTGAAGGTTTGGTATAATTCATTTAAAAACCGTGCTGTTGGCCAGGTGCATTGTCTCAGGTCTGTAATCCCAGCACTTTGTGAAGACAAGGCAGGTGGAACACTTGAGGTCAGGAGTATGTGACCAGCCATGGTGAAACTCTGTCTCTACTAAAAATACAAAAATTAGTTGAGCATGTTGGCATGCACCAGTAACCCCAGCTACTTGGGAGGCTGAAGCAGGAGAATCACTTGAACCCGGATGCGGAGGTTGCAGTGAGCCGAGATTGCACCACTGCACACCTATCTAGGTGACAGAGTGAGAATTCATATAAAATAATAATAATGAAATAAATAAAAATAAAAAAACTATGACTGTTGCTTTATTTATACTCAGATTTATGACTGCCAACTAGATTTAGTGATAAAATAGTTAAAATTATATTTACATGTGTCCATAATTTTCTTTAAATTGGGATTATCTTGTCTTCTTTATAAAATATCTAATCTTGTTTATGTTTTCAGATAGAACCATCATGCATATTCTTATTTGAATACTAGAGACATTAAATATCAGCAAGTCACCATGTTCCATCCTCTCCCACTATACACAAAAGTTTCGGGATGATCTTGAAAAAGTTTGTTTGTATTTGGGAGATACAATGGTCTTTAACAAAAAGACACCAGAAAGAAACTCTTGGAAGAACTATTTTAGCCAATTTGTAGCTAGAATATTGTAGCAATACAATGCAGAAAATGCTATAACTACAATGTAGATATGCCAAGTAATAAAACATTTTTCCCCACAGCTCCTACTCATTAACTTTAGATACTGCATGCTTCAATTTTGAAGCCTCTAAGAGGTTTTTGTGTGTGTGTGTTTCTTTTTCTTCTCATTCTAATACATAATGGAAACATTTGTCTCTTTTCTGGGTTTTCAGGCTTTAAGAGATTTTATAATATGTTTTCTTTTCTACTAAAAGTTGTTTTTCTCTAAATGACTTTGATTTCTGCTAATAGTAAAAGAATGGCTGTGTTTCTATTATATATTTTACAATCCTATTACTGGAAAATAAATAAACTGCATTTTTTAAAACTTGGAAACATTTTTAGAATTGCACATCTCTTGTTCTTTACTTGGTATTTTGTCTACCAAAAGATAGTAGGTAATTCAATCAACTCATAGTTTTTTTCTAATCTGCAAATATTTGCTTATTCTGCAAATAATTTTTGGTCTTTGTATATTTTGTTAAACAAATTGAGAAGAATAAATTGCATATACATATACTACAGCTATATTAGAACTATATGTTGACCACATTAAAGAGCTCTTTTTTCAAACTATGAGAAATTATATCAAATAAATTTCCTGAGCATTTGAATGTACTAGATCTCAGATTACATGCTGCGAGAATTGAGACAAATTTCTAACCTGAAGGTGCTTAAAAGAGCTGACTCAGGGTTTAAGTATCAAAACACTTAAAAGAGCGCTGGGCACGGTGGCTCACACCTATAATCCTAGCACTTTGGGAGGCCAAGGTGGGCAGGTCACCTGAGGTTGGGAGTTCAAGACCAGCCTGACCAACATGGAGAAAGCCTGTCTCTACTAAAAATACAAAATTAGCCAGGAGTGGTGGTGCATGCCTGTAATCCCAGGTACTTGGGAGGCTGAGGCAAGAAAATTGCTTGAACTCAGGAGGCAGAAGGCAGAGGTTGCAGTCAACTGGGATTGCGCCATTGCACTCTAGCCTAGGCAATAAGAGCGAAATTTCCTCCCAAAAAAAAAAGGAAAAAAGAAAAAGAAAGAAAAAGTTTAAAAGAAAATAATTTAACATAATCAAAAATTTTTGTAAGAGATCACATGGACACAGGAAGGGGAATATCACACTCTGGGGACTGTGGTGGGGAGGGGGGAGGGGGGAGGGATAGCATTGGGAGATATACCTAATGCTAGATGACGAGTTAGTGGGTGCAGCGCACCAGCATGGCACATGTATACATATGTAACTAACCTGCACAATGTGCACATGTACCCTAAAACTTAAAGTATATTAATTAAAAAAAGATATTCATATTTTAATAAATTATTATTATTTTTTGGTTTACAGTGTAAAGCAAAACTCTCTGAGACAGGTCTCAACCAATTTAGAAAATTTATTTTGCCAAGGTTAGGGACATGCCTGTGAGAGCCTCAGGAGTTCCTGACACCATCTGCCTGACCAAGTTGGCTAGGTTACAGCTTGATGTTAAACATTTTAGGGAGATATGAGACATCAATCGATACATGTAAGATATACATTGGTTTGGTTCAGAAAAGTGGAACAACTCAAAGCAGGGGCTTTCAGATCATAGGTAGATTTAAAGATTTTCTGATTGGCAACTGGTTGAAAGGGTTATTATCTAAATAAGGGAATGTCTGGGTTATGATAAGGGATTGTGAAGACCAAGGTTTTATCACGTAGATGAAGCCTTCAGGTAGAAGGCTTCAGAGATAATAGACTATAAATGTTTCTTATCCGACTTAAAGAGCCTGTTCTATCAGTAATTACAACAGGGAGGAGAGAATAATGAGGCATGTCCAGCTCCCCCTTCCCATCATGGCCTGAGCTACTTTTTCAGGTTAACTTTGGAATGTCCTTGCTGGAGAGGAGGGTCCATTCAGATGGTTGAGGGGCTTAGAATTTTATTTTTGGTTTACAATAGCAATACTTCAAAAGTCACTAAGCAAAAAAGATTTAGAGGCAATATATAATCACTTTATAATCACATATTTAAATTAAATATTTTAATTTGCCAGAGAGATAATTTAGGACCATTCAAAGGATTTTTAATTCATCCAACCTAGTACTTGATGAGTTGTTACACATCATTTTTCAGCTTTTATGACCATTAATTGGTATAAAGACATGGAGTGTTAATTTTAAAAGTAAAGTTTTACTTTTTTTTCCAATTTTATAAAACTAAATATATACCCAAACTGATAGACAACAGCTTCGAATAATCTTTATAAGAATAGCTGTTTTAGTGAAAATTAGATATTAGTTTTTCTTTTAAACTGACAATTTTTAAAAATATTTAATTAATTGTACAGTATTTTTGACCACAAAGATTTTTCACCATTGTCACTGTTATTATATAATAAAGATTATGAATAAATTTTAATATTAACCTTGGGTTATAAAATTATTTACTATTTACAAAACCAAAATAAAATGACATATATTGCAATATTTAATTCAATGGGAATAATAACTTTGATTAGGAAAATCCCCATCTAAATATGCAATTCAAGTAGCAACCTCTAGCTTCTTAAGTTAAATAAAAAATTACCTTCTGTTTTTATAAGCAGGAAGATAGACAAGTCTACTATTCACTTTCCCATTCAAATGTTCCTTGAGTACTGAAATGGAAATTAATGAACCTCCTTCTCCAAATCAATACAGATGCCCACCTCCATATCATAATATATGATCATATCATTGAGGTTTCAAGGACTCCCCTTGATAATAGAAAGCATTTATTAAGATTCTACTATTCACCAAATTTACTCAGATTACATATATTATCTCCTCTATTTTTAAAACAACCACTTGGAATAAGTGTTGATTAATTCAAACAATATGTATGAATTGTAAAACTTAAAAAACATAAAGTGCCCACCCTCACGAATGTTAAATTATGGTCATGGTAAGTAGAGAGGAGTCAGAAAATGAGCATAACAAATTATCAAAATACAAAATGTTATTTAAAGATTGGTGTTACCGGCTGGGTGTGGTGGCCCATGCCTGTAATCCCAGCACTTTGGGTGGCTGAGGTGGGCAGATCATGAGGTCAGGAGATTGAGAACGTCCTGGCTAACATGGTGAAACCCCGTCTCTACTAAAAAAAAAAAAAAAATACAAAAAATTAGCCAGGCATGGTGGCGGGCGCCTGTGGTCCCAGCTAGTCAGGAGGCTGAGGCAGGAGAATGGCCTGGACCCAGGAGGCGAAGCTTGTAGTGAGCCAAGATTGCACCATGGCATTCCAGCCAGGGCGACAGAGCGAGACTCTGTGTAAAAAAAAAACACAGATTGGTGTTATTTTTTAAAAAGCAGGGAAAGGGAATAGAAGGTGTGGCTGGGAGGAAGTGCTAATTTAGGTTGAATAGTTAGAGCAAGACTTCCTTCAAAGATGATGTTTTAATACAAATCTAAAGTAGATAAGAGATATAACAAGGGAAATATTTTGGGAAGTGCATCTTAGGGAGAACAACAAGGCAAAATCTCAGATTAAACATGTTTAATGTTTACAGAAAACATGTTTGAGATGTTTAGGAATAGCAAGGAAGATAGTGTAGCCAAAAAGGAAGAAGTGTGGAGAGGTATTTGAAATGATTGAGAGAGAATGATTAAGAGATATTAGATCTCAAAATATTTTAAGTATTTCTAAGGGTTTGGGATTTCACTATGAGTGACATAAAAAGTCTTTGACATAAAAAGTCTTACCAGAGGAGTGGCATATGCCTACAGAGAAACACTTTGGCTTTATGGTGAGAATGATTGAAGGACAGGGGAAACAAGATCAGTTAGGAGGCTACTATGGCAACTCATTTGTGGCCTAATGATTGTTTGGAACAGTGGCTTTGTGAGTGCAGGGATGATGAGGGTTTTGAGGAGTGATCTATGACTCATTAAAAGGCTGAGGCTTGGCATGGTGGCTCACACCTCTAATCCCAACACTTTGGGAGGCTGAGGCAGGCGGATCACTTGAGGTCAGGAGTTTGAGACCATCATGGACAACACGGTGAAACCGGGGGGGTCGAACTTCTGACCTCAAGTGATCCACCTGTGTCAAACTCCCAAAGTGCTGGGATTACACCCAGGAGGCAGAGGTTGCACTGAGCTGAGATCACACCACTGCACTCCAGCCTTGGTAACAGAACAAGACTCTGTCTCAAAAAAAAAAAAAAAAAAAGAAAAGAAAAAAGAAAAAAAAATAGCTAGGCATGGTGCCACTTGCCTGTAGTCCCAGCTACTCGAGAGGCTGATGGGTGAGGATCATTTGAACCCAGGAGGTGGAGGTTGCAGTGAACTGAGAGGGGAAAAAATAATATGATAATTTAAGAAAGAAAGGGGAAATGTGTAGTGATGTCTTTGAATATAAAAGGGCCCGCCCAGTCCAAATCAGGCTAAAAGACCCCACCACTTTTCCTTATCAAAGGCAATATCCCTTAAGGCCTGAAGCTCATAAAGGATTACAGGATATTGTTAGACATTTAAAAGCTCAAGGCTTAGTAAGAAAATGCAGCAGTCCCTGCAGAACCCGAATTCTAGGAGCACAAAAACCGAACGGTCAGTGGAGACTAGTGCAAGATCTTAGACTCATCAATGAGGGAGTAATTCCTCTATATCCAGTTGTACCCAACCCCTATACCCTGCTTTCTCAAATACCAGAGGAAGCAGAATGGTTCATGATTCTGGACCTCAAGGATGTCTTCTTCGGTATTCTGCTGCACTCTGACTCCCAGTTTCTCTTTGCCTTTGAGGATCCCACAGACCACACGTCCCAACTTACATGGACGGTCTTGCCTCAAGGTTTTAGGGGTAGCCCTCATCTGTTTGGTCAGGCACTGGCCCAAGATCTAGGCCACTTCTCAAGTCCAGGCACTCTGGTCCTTCAGTATGTGAATGATTTACTTTTGCTACCAGTTTGGAAGCCTTATGCCAGCAGGCTACTCTAGATCTCTTGAACTTTCTAGCTAATCAAGGGTACAAGGCATCTAAATTGAAGGCCCAGCTCTGCCTACAACAAGTTAAATATCTAGACCTAATCTTAGCCAGAGGAACCAAGGCCCTCAGCAAGGAACGAATACAGCCTATACTGGCTTATCCTCACCCTAAGACATTAAAACAGTTGTGGGTGTTCCTTGGAATCACTGGCTTTTGCTGACTAAGGATCCCCAGATACAGCGAGATAGCCAGGCCCCTATATCCTCTAATTAAGGAGACCCAGAGGGCAAATACTCATCTAGTAGAACGGGAACCCGCAGCAACAAGCTTCAAAACCTTAAAGCAGGCCCTAATACAAGCTCCAGCCTTAAGGCTTCCCACAGGACAAAACTTCTCTTTATACGTCACAGAGAGAGTGTGAATAGGTCTTGAAGTCCTTACTCAGACTCATGGGACAACCCCACAAGCAGTGGCATACCTAAGTAAGGAAATTGATATTGTAGCAAAAGGCTGGCCTCACTGTTTATGGGTAGTTGCAGCAGTGGCCATCTTAGCATCATAGGCTATCAAAATAATACAAGGAAAGGATCTCACTGTCTGGACTGCTCATGATGTAAATGGCATACTAGGTGCCAAAGGAAGTTTATGGCTATCAGACAACCACCTGCTTAGATATCAGGCGCTACTCCTTGAGGGACCAGTGCTTCAGAAATGGATGTGTGCAGCCCTCAACCCTGCCACTTTTCTCCCAGAGGATGGGGAACCAATAGAGCATGACTGCCAACAAATTATATTCCAGACATATGCTACCCAAGAGGATCTCTTAGAAGTCCTCTTAGCTAATCCTGACCTTAACCTATATACCGATGGAAGTGCATTTGTGGAAAATGGGATACAAAGGGCAGGTTATGCCTTAGTTAGTGATGTAACAGTACTTGAAAGTAAGCCTCTTCCCCCAGGGACCAGCGTCCAGTTAGCAGGACTGGTGGCACTTACCCGAGCCTTAGAACTCGGAAAGGGAAAAAGAATAAATGTGTATACAGATAGCAAGTATGCTTATCTAATCCTATATGCCCATGCTGTAATATGGAAAGAAAGGGAGTTCCTAACCTCTGGGGGAAGCCTCATTAAATACCACTAGGGAATCATGGAGTTATTGCACACAGTGCAAAAACCCAAGGAGGTGGCAGTCTTACAGTGCTGAAGCCATCAAAAAGGGGAAAGAGAGGGGAGAACAGCAGCATAAGTGGCTGGCAGAGGCAGGGAAAGACAGCAGAAAGGAAAGGGGCGGGGGGGTGGTGAAGACAGAAAGTCAAAGAGTGAAGAAGAGAGAGAGAGGGAAGACAAAGTCAAAGAGAGAAGGAAAGAGAGAGAGCAAGAGACAGAGAGAAAAAAGGGAGTCAGAGAGAGAGAGAGGAAGAGACAGAGAGACAGAAAGTCAGAGAAGGAAAGAGAGAAAGAGAGAGAGATAAAAGTAGTAAAGAAAAAACAGTGTACTCTATTCCTTTAAAAGCCAGGGTAAATTTAAAACCTATAATTAATAATTGAAGGTCTTCTCCATAACTCTATAACACATATATATAACACACATATATATAACAGACATATATATACACCATTAATTCACACAATTAAATATATATACATATATACCATTAATTCACACAATTAAATATATATGTATATACCATTAATTCACACAATTAAATATATATATACATATATACCATTAATTCACACAATTAAATATATATTACATATATAATTAAATATATATATAGTGTGAATTAATGGTATGTGTATATATATGTATGTATATATCTATCTGTAATGGGAACCTAAGGGACAGTGAATTATCTTATAATTCCTTATATCCCATGGTCAGCAGATATCAAAAGAAGAATATTCAGTAAAAATAAATAGCTTTTGTTTTTTTCATTCTATATACTTTTTTCTTATCAATCCCAAAATCTTGATAGTGTGTCCGGAGTTGGTTCCTTCCAGTGTGTTCGTGTCTCCATGACTTCAAGAATGGAGCTGCGGACCTTCGCGGTATTATAGCTCTTAAACATGGCACAGACCCAAAGAGCAAGCAGCAGCAAGATTTATTGTGAAGAGCGAAAGAACAAAGCTTCCATATATAATTAATACAAATATAATTAAATATATATTTAATTGTGTGAATTTTTCCCTCTGATAAACAAATAGAGATTTTGTTATGGAGACAATTGAGTTGCAAAGTATAATTTGATGTGATACAAAACAATGATAAAACAAAAAGAGAATCATGTATTGGATACAACCAAGGCAAGTTTCTCTCTATTCTTACATTAGGAGAAAAATGATCTTTTACCAAAGAAGTTTATTTTTTATCTTAAAAGTTCCAGAGCAGGTGGCCTTAGGAGAAAGGATAGTAAATATTAGAAAGCTTAATTGGTGGTATAAAGAAAGGGGAAAGCCTCAAACGAGTTGACCCTGTCTGCATATTTACTTTGAGAGAATTCTTGAACCACTGAAATTGCACCCTATGAACTGCTGACATTCTTAACTGTACTATTTCCGCCTTAATGCATGTCTAATGGTAAATGAAACTCTTGCAAGATAAACAAATGTTTAATTTTTTTTAAACAGAAATATTAGCCATTACACATGAAGTATGGAGAGTTATGTGCATGGTTCAAAAACATGAAAGATGCCGGGCGCGGTGGCTCACGCCTGTAATCCCAGCACTTTGGGAGGCCGAGGTGGGCGGATCACGAGGTCAGGAGATCGAGATCATCCTGGCTAACACAGTGAAACCCCGTCTCTACTAAAAATACAAAAAAATTAGCCGGGCGTGGTGGCGGGCGACTGTAGTCCCAGCTACTCCGGAGGCTGAGGCAGGAGAACGGTGTGAACCTGGGAGGCGGAGCTTGCAGTGAGCCAAGATCTCGCCACTGTACTCCAGCCTGGGAGACAAAGCCAGATTCTGTCTCAAAAAAAAAAAAAACAACAAAAAACATGAAAGACAGGTAGACTAGGGGTTATGAAAGAAGATTAAACCATTCTGAGCTGGTGAAAGGCAAGAAACTGATATTTGTTAGTCAAAATATTAGTGTTTTTTCTTAATCAGTTTGGATGTGGCCTTAAATGTTAATGAAGAATAATCTAGACAGCCTTTAATTTAAAAAATCATTGTGTCTTGTAATACATTCCAGACCAAAAGTAGTAATCTTAGTGTAAGCTTTTGGACAGCTATGACTAATTTATTTTTAAGTTCCATTGAGAAGGTTTAAAATTTTTATTTTTTATTTAAAATATAAAAATGTAAAAATAAAATATTTCCTTTTAATTCTCTTTCCAGTGATATTTTGTCATAAAATGAGAAAGGCAAATTACAAGTTGAATAGAGGCTTCCCATTAGCTCATTCAGCTACTATATATCTCAATTTTCAAAAAAAAATCATCAGTAATTATATTTTGTTTTGATAATGATAGTTGTTAAACTGTCTCCCCCAGAAGAAAAACCTAGCAAAACAATTCTAGATATCCTTTCCTTGACAGGAGAGGCTCCAAAAACAAAATTATGCCATGATAGCAGGAAGTACTTTTCACTGTGTGTCTTTTAAAGGTAAAACAGTGCGTGAAGCCTAGAAAATTATGGTCATAAAAAATTGGAAACTTTTCTTATTTTTGCCAGCCAAATTGTAAAACAATAAAAATATTTAAGCAGAATTTGAATCAATCAAATGTATAAAATTATAATGCAGAAACAGGATTTGTTAATCTTATTTTAAATCTAACATAGGAAAGTATTAATTTCCAATAGTTTTGTTACAGCAAAAGTATGGATTTAATCAGTGAAGTGTATGTTTCATATAACATGTATGCTATCCTGTCGATTGGATTGTTTTCTGTTTACTTATTTTATCATCCCACAAGTTAAGCTTTAGGCTGGTAGAGGATAGGCATCATATAAATATCTCATACACAGCAATGTTTTGTAAACCCAATTTCCTGCAATAGTTCCAAACGTAATACTTCCAAAATAATGTTTTATTTTTCTTTAGCTTCTAAGCTGTATTATCATTGTTCCCCAGAGATGTCTATATTCCTTCCAAACAAGTTTCTAGGTTCTATGTTTTCAGTCATATGACTTCCTTCTAAAAAAAAATATTTATCTAAGCTCCTTCTCTGACATTCTACAAAATCAATTTATCCTCTCCTTGAACATCCATTTCAGTCTTATCCTCAACATAAAGCCACTTTGATCCAATAAATCGTTTACTTCAAATGCAAACACACACTGTCCACTCTGAAAACTTATATGACTTTATGGTACATCTATGAGGTTACTAACTGTTAAGCTTTAATTAGAGTTATCTGTGCACATGTCTGCTTTGCCATAATAAACACATACTCAGTGTGTATAGGGATTATGTCTTAGATACCATGATAGTGGGGCTTCTCAATTCCTATAGAGTATTCACTGGTGAATTTTGATAATAAAAGTAGATAATATTATAGAGATTTAAGGAAAATTTGACAGTAAAAACTGATTCTGCTTTACTGCCACAAACCTCTTTGTACCGAAGCTTGGTGGTAATAAGGGTAAGAAGGGTAATCTAAGTAACTGCCTACATAAATTTAGCGATCCCAGATGAACTTGCATAGTAAACAAGGAGAATGAGCTGCTTCAGTTTCTCAATTCAAGGATATTTGTTCGTTTGGTTTTAGACACAAATGCCAATAAATAAAACAGGAAAACCCAATGCACATATGCAGTCATATCTACATTAACTTGGCCAGAGAATGTGGAAGAAAGGCTAGATTCTCAAAATCAGAAACTCTCACTAACATAAAGACCAAAAGTAATTCTTATATCCTTAACTCAAATTAATTTATTACCTCACTAATTTGTCTACATCTCTACAGTTTCCCAAAATCTTCTCTAGCGCTTTCACAAAGAGTTAGATGAAAAGTGGGTTCAACTATATATTCTGGCTTACTTCATTTACCTTTCATTATTGTAAGGTGGGGCAGAGGGTAATGAGCATGTCCTACATTTACTTACATCTTTGGTTCTAGTACTACAATAATTGAATTTCTCCTTTCAAATGAATACCTCATGAGGTCCTGATGTGATTATTATGCATTGCATACCAGTATCAAAACATCTCATGTACCCTATAAATATATACACCTATTATATACCCAAGAAAATTTAAGATGAAAAAAATTATAGAAAATCTCTCCTCACATATTGAATTGCCTCAATTCTTTGGTCAAAATAATACAAATGATTTCATGATTCTATCATTTTTTTCTACAGGATTTGTACCCCTTTGCTTATAAATCCTAGTGACCTGAATATACTCAGTTTTTAATATGCTCAATAAGTAATTTTTATTAATTTCTTTCCCTTCACATAAAGGAGGTATCCATCCCTGAAAATCCAACCACCTACCCTATAAATAACTGACATTATCTATAATGTTAAAGTTAATAATTCTCGATATTTATTATAACTATGCATGTGTATTCACACACACACACATATATTTTTTTTTTTGCCTAAGTAATGAGAGACTTAACATATCATATATAGAAACAGAGCTGTCCCAGAATCTGCAGGAACCAATCCAGGAAGCCAAGCCACAAACCTGGTAGCAATCATCCCAAAACAGTCACTGCTTAAACAATAACTAACAATTTCCCTCATTTTTGTCCCAACTTCCAATTTAGGACCAACTAGAGACAACCAAATATATTCCCCTAATCAATCATGACAGTTTCACTCCCCCAACTGCATCTTCTCAATTAGCACATACAGCCTGCTGAACGTTTGATTAAGTACTTTAGCAATTATTTGCTAGTCTTTTCTAACCTTGTATAGTGAATACATTTATTATTTTAATGCTTTACAGTGTTTCTTAGATATGGTGTGTTTTTCATCTCTTTAATTATTTACCAGGACCTATCACTTGGCTTACAAATAGTAGGTGCTGAGTAAATCTTGGTTAAATAATAAACTAGTATTGTTTGCCTTATTAATCATTTATTTTATGATATTTTGATAGCTGTGGCAATAGCCTAATAAAATGAACTTACGTGATACCATTTGGTTTATAAAACATTTTTTGATTAGAACTTATTTGTTCCACTGTCTTCACTGAAGCATGTGATTTGTAAGTTATCTTATCAAATATATAAATGAAGCCTTTTCTTAAGATTAATGAACTAGTTGCTTATTAGATATGATGATCACTACAATCAGTGCTATCCTCAATTTTAAGCTTAATTCTAAGGCTTTATATTCCAAATATATTCAGGTATATGCTCTTTGCTTGTTTGGTTTTGTGCTTGTGTTTTTGAATTGTGTTTTTCATGCCTTGGATATCTCGATGTGCTTATAAATTATGCAGTACAAATAGACATCAGTATGCTTATTGATAAAATCCTACTGGCTATTTCCATAAGGTGGCTTTCAAACTTACGGGGTTTTTTTAGCTCCTGCTTATAACTAAAATCTTCGTAAGTGATATTTTTGTGTTCTTTTTGTTGCCTACTGTTATTCTCTTCAATTTCACACATCTCTTTCAAGTGCATACAAAAGGTGGGGGAGATGAGAATGACTAAAATAAAAACAATTAAAATATAGTTTCTATGTGTTTTCTAGTAAAAACATCATAATCTTTGAAATTTCACCTTATATTTAAATCTTTCATTTTTCATTTAAGCTTTTTACATATTTTCTGTTTTAATGCTAATATAAATGTGTTGGAAGTTTAAAATAAATGTCTCTTATAACAAGTCTTAATTTTTAACATAATTTCAAGAATCTAATATATTTCTAGTTTAGAAGTATTGCTTTTGTTGAAGTTACAAATGCTGATAATGATAACGAAGCAGCTTCAATAAAAGATGATCTAATAATTCTTTGTGTTTTGGAACAAACTTAATAAATTACGTTACAGCATTCACAATGCTTAGGTAGTTGTTTTATTTTTTTCCCAAAGTTCTCCAATACTTTATAGTCACTTATTTTGTAGTAAGAGGATTGTCCTTGTAGGCAAATCTAAAGTATCATTTGCTATGTATCAGCATTTTCTTTATTTCTCCTTTAGGAGACGTTCCTTTTTTATTTTGTGATAAGGCAGAAAAATAGAATGAGCCCAAGGGTGTTATTTAATTACATGCTTTCTCAGCTACAAATCAAATAGGTCACTTCCCTCTGAATGAAACCATGATGATAAAGGAAGATGGCATCAGAAATATTATCAGAAAAATGATAGTCAAAAGGAAATTTGTCCTGAGACCAGACAAATTAAGATGAGTTTTCTATCTCCACTATTAGCAACCAGTAGGAGACCCCTCTAGGTTTACCGCCCAGCTTAAGCCAATAATAACATTATTTTTCCTATGAAATCCATGTCTATTCCCTAATTCATATGGTTGTAACTTCAGTGGAGGTGTCAGTACAATAAGTTTTGTTCCCATGGCCACAAATGACTGCACAAGTGGCGACTTTACCAAAGACAATAATCCATTTCCCATGATTTAAAATTGGTATTAGATGATTAGTATCTAAAAGATTATAGTTTAATTTGTGCTGGTGCCTTCAAAAAAGCAACTTTACGATGTATGCCTTATAGAGCAATGTGTCTACAGTACTTGAACAAAGTTGCAGAACATAATACAGGTTACAGCCAAAGAATAGTGATGTAGCTAAACATTGAGAACCATAAATAAGATTATCTTGAGTTACTGATGTATTTCTATTTCCTATTTCAATTGATTTCTGAGCTCTGGGTATATTTTGGCCCATTGATTTTTGAATCCTCAAAATAAGAGTTTTTCTACTTAAACTCAAGTTGTTTTTTGTTATTTACAGAATGTTAATATAGACTCAGTGCCACATATGCCAATATAGCCTTGGCCAGAGATGAGCTACCTTTGCATATTAGACAGTGTAAATATTTATTACTCAAGTTCACATAGCCTATGTAAATATCCTAAAATATAGGATACATAGAATATTCAAAAATACATTAAACTCTCAGTTTCTCAAGGTCAAAGACTTTGCAGAGCAAGTTTTATTTTTAAATATATATTCACAAAAGTATACACTGAAAAGTAATATATACTCATCTACAGTATACTCATATTTACTAGTTAGGGAATCTTCAGAGTATCAAGTAGTTAAAGAGGATATTATTTTCCCTATTTTTAAATTACCATGCTAAGTGACTTATATAGGGTCATGTAGATAATTGGCCTCTTCACAGCATGGTGTTCTCAAAGTAGTCACACATCTTACAAGGCGGCTGGCTTTAAGACAGAGCATGTAAAGTGGTTAAAGGTGGAAGCTCCAGATCTTTCAACATGTAATCTGAGCATTTATCCAAGGTGACTTTACCACATTCTATTGGTTAAATCAGGTCACAGGACTTGCCTTCTTTCAAAGGAAGAAAAAAATAGACTTCAACTCTTTAAGGTAGAAATAATAAAGGATTTGCATGCATTTTCAATTTATTGCTCTAACAGACTGGCATGGGCTCAGTCATACCAGGATCTTAATACCAAAAATGGGGCTATTAATTTTAAGGATGATCGTAATCAAACAAAGATCTCCCTACTCTACAATAGCATATAAAATACTTTGAATTTGATCTTCTTGAGTAAAATAAATATTTTGCACAGTTTTGAAATATATATGGTATTATTAATACTAGGTGTTAACAATACTAATAAATGTTATAACTTACAAGGCACTGGAATGCCAAATAACCAATTTCCTGTAGCACTTTAGCTTTCTAAAATTCTACATTTAAATGAGATCTGGCCCATTATATATTTACCTTACTATTTCAAAAGTGGTTTTACTATAAGTAAATAGTGTACCTACTTCTCTAAGGGCTAACTATAGAATAATAGGGTATTTAGCAAGAAATGAAATGAGAGGCTAAAATACTTGTCTTGGTCAGGTATCATGTGTAAATAACAAGGTACTTATGAAAATTACTTCATAAGAATCAATGGAAGAAAACATAAAGTACATAAATTATTGGTGATATAGTAGTAACTGCTCTGAAAAAGAAAACTTGTCTCTATCATATAGGAGGAATGTGCCACTACAAATGGAACTTCACTGCTATTCCAGTATCAGTAGGATAGGTACTAGGAGTTGATTTTGTAGTGATGTTTTAAATTTATGAAGTATAGTATATATTTCCCAGGAGGTGGAATGGGGGAAAGATTTTAGAACCTAGCCTTTGGCCAGGAAAATTGTATTTGTTCAACACAAACATATATGAAAGGGTTTAACATTACGGGAAACTTAATTGGTAATTGTTAACAGAGCTTCAGTGTCAAAAATTCATAGAAACCTCAAAGCTCATCTCTAAAATGTTTGACCCTTGTTTTTAATCTCTCTGAATTCTGACCCTCCATCTAAAATAGCCAAACAGAAACACTGAGATGTTCCATTTTCACCTAAAAGTTGGCATTTTGAAAACTGAATTCATAATTTTCTTGACAAAACAAATTTCAGGGTTACCTTAATTATCCACTCTTTCGTTTCAGTGTAACTTCTCTTTCAGCCATCCCTTTCTTTTTATTCCTACAGCTAATGCTCTGTTTCATGTCCCTATACGCCAGCTGAAACACTGAAATGAGATGGTCTATTCTTCCAACTTAATTATTAGGACACATTTGCATAGTACTTTATTGGTTTTGCTGAAATAATAATTTATTATATGGGATTCATACAACCTACCTATTAGACTCAGGCTGCTGAACATGGTATATTATGCTGTTAGGTTCAGAACACAAACTTTTCTTCCAGTTTTAGTTCACACTATATACGCAAACCATTACCAATAGGAAAATTGTCTATTTTTTTTTTTTTTTTTTTTGAGATGGAGTCTCACTCTGTCACCCAGGCTGGAGTGCAGTGGCGCAATCTCAGCACACTGCAACCTCTGCCTCCCGGGTTCACGCCATTCTCCTGCCTCAGCCTCCCGAGTAGCTGGAACTACAGGTGCCTCCCCAACCACGCCCGACTAATTCTTTGTATTTTTGGTAGAGACTGGGTTTCACCGTGTTGGCCAGGATGATCTCGATTTCCTGACCTTGTGATCCGCCCACCTTGGCTTTTTAAAGTGCTGGGATTACAGGCATGAGCCACTGTGCCCGGCCACAAATTCCATTTTCTTTCTTGTATTTGTGTGTTTTTTAACAGTCTTCCAACTCTCTTCTCCTAAGGATCATCTTCCTCATGTTCTATCTCCTCAAATTACCAATATAAATCTATTTATTCTTTAATGTTCCTTTATCATCTCTCTTTGCATTCCATCTCTACTCCCATGTCCAATTTCTCTCCATGGGAAGCTGTTCTTCTCTGCAAGTCCTAGCACTTATTTCTGCATCTCTTTGATAAATGTATAATGCTTTGCTCTCTTCCACTTCTTTTGTTGATTCCTTTTCTTCATGTCTTGTCATTTCAGATTGTAAGAATGCTGAACACATTCTTTTACTGTTTTATACTTATCTGTGTACCATACGGTGCTCAGAGGTGTTGGTTGATTAATTAGATGCATGTAGTTCACTGAGACACAATAATATCTCTTGGATTTATACAAGTAATAAACAAGTAGGGACTATGAAATAAGTTTTCTGCTCTGCATGGACCTAACTCCAAGTATCACAATAAAGTAGAATTTGGGTGGTTTATAAAAAGATCAGATGCCAGACACAGAATTAAAGTGTTGCGTATGTAATGCAAAATAATCAATGCAAATGGATGACTAACAGCAAGATGTTGACTATTATAGGAAACTGTTCACTGGCTGTAAATCATACTCTAGGAAAACCACCGCAAATCCTTTTCAAAATACCCATCTATATCTAACAGGCAAACCATCAAAAAGCAAGAAAGCTTAGAAAATGTCAGGATGGGAGGTACAAGAAGGGGAAAATGTGCAAGAAATGTTTTTCATAAAAAAAAGGTCTTAAGAGAAATGAAGTCTCTGTTTTGTACTATTTTATAGAAAGTATTATACAATCAAGTATGATGCAAAGTACTGGGGAAACAGGAGTCAAAATAATGATTTTTTAAAAATGTATTTTTGTAGTTCTATACATTTTGCTCTTGTATTGAAAACCTGAAGATATAGTCATCCCTATCACAGTATAAAACAGTATGCAAAGGACCTTCCCTGAACCAATAGTATAGACGAAATTAAAACAAACATAAACAAAGTCAGGTAAAAGTTAACAATGGATTTTTTTCTTTTTTTTTTTCAATACAGAGTCTTGCTCTGTCGCCCACACTGGAGTGCAGTGGCCTATCTCGGCTCACTGCAACCTCTGCTTCCCGGGTTCAAGTGATTCTCCTGTCTCAGCCACCTGAGTAGCTGAGATTACAGGCATGTGCCACTGTGCCTGGCGAGTTTTTGTATTTTTAGTAGAGACAAGGGGTTTTGCCATGTTGGCCAGGCTGGTCTCAAACTCGTGACCTCAGGTGATCCGCCTACCTTTTATGTTGACACAGTTATAAGTCCATGTCTATAATGTGGAGATAAAATACTATTTAACTAAAAGAAGTATGCCATACACAAGATTGCCCATTTGGTCACAGAGTTTGATCGCCCAAGCAGACTGATAAAGCAAAACAACTCATTCTTTTCACAAGAGGTTTGCTGTCAGAACACAGATGTCATGAAAACCACCCCTAAAACCAAAGTGGGAAACAAAAAGACTAATATCAATATCAGTGTCATTGGTCATGTAGATTTGGGCAAGTACACCGCTACGGGCCATCTGACCTACAAATGTGGTGGAATCAACGAAAGAACCATTGAAAATATTGAGAATGAGGCCACTGAAATGGAAAAGAACTCCTTCAAGTATGCCTGGGTCAGTCTTAATAAACTGGAGAGTGTGAATATAGTAAACTGTCGAGTGTGAATGTAGTATCATCATTGGTATCGCTCTGTGGAAATTTGAAATCAGCAGGTATTATGTGACTATCACTGATGACCCAAGACACAGATACTTTATTAAAAATCTGATTGCAGGCATATTTCATACTGGCTTGTCCGGATTGTTGCTCCTGGCCTTGGTCATTTTCAAGCTATGTTTTCCAAGAGTGGATAAACCCATGAGCATGCTTCTCTGGCTCACACACCGGGTATGAAACAACTAATTGTTGGTGTTAACAAAAGTAGAATCCACAGATTCCACCCTACAACCAGAAGAGATATGAATAAATTGTTAAGGAAGTCAGCCCTCACATTAAGAAAATTGACTTACTACTGTCATAAAGTAGCATTTGTGCCAATTTTTGGTTGGGATGGTGAGCCAAGTGCTTGCATGCTTTGGTTCAAGGCATGGAAAGTCACTGATAAAGACAGCAATGCCAGTGGAACCATGCCGCTTGAAGGTCTGGTTTGCAAACTACCACCAACTCACCCAGCTGACAAGCCATTGCATCTGCCTTTCCAGGTTGTCTACAAAATGATATTGGTACTATCCCTATGGGCCAAGTGGAGTCTGGTGTTCTGAAACTGGCATGGTGGTCACCTTTCTTTGAGTCAATGTTACAACTGAAGTAAAGTCTGTTGGAAGGTACCATGAAGCTTTGAGTGAAGCTCTTCCTAAGAACAACGTGGGCTTCAGTTTTAATAATGTGCCTGTCAAGCATGTTCGTTGTGGCAATGTTGCTGGTGACAGCAAATATGACCTACCAATGGAAGCATCTGGCTTCACTGCTCAGATGATTATTCGGAACCTTCCAGGCTAAATCAGTGTTAGCTACACCCCTGTACTGAATTGTCACACTGCTCACATTGCTGGAAAGTTTGCTGCACTGAAGGAAAAGATTGAGCACTGTTCTGGTAAGAAGCTGGAAAATGACCCTGAATTCTTGAAATTTGGTGATGCTTCCATCATTGATATGATTCCTAGCAAGCGCATGTGTGTTGAGACCTTCTCTAACTATTCTCTTCTGGGTCATTTTGCTGTTCGTCATATGAAACAGTTGCTTGGGTGTCATCAACGTAGTCGACAAGAAGGTTTATGAAGCTGGCAAGGTAACTAAGTCTGCCCAGACAACTCAGAAGGCTAAATGAATATGATACCTCTACCTACCATCCCAGTCTTAATCAGTGGTGGAAGAATGGTCTCAGAACTATTCCTTTCAATTGGCCATTTAAGTTTAACAATAAGTCTGGTTGATGATAACAATGCATCGTAAAACCTTCAGAAGGAAAGGCAAGTGTTTTGTGAACTATTTTATTTTTGCATTTGGCAATTTTTAGTTATTAGTTTTTAAAATCCATACTTTTTAATAGAAACAACTTGACAAAAAATGTATTGCAGAATTTTGAGACCCATTAAAACAAAGCTTAATGACAAAAAAGAGACTCATTTTGAGAAATATGAATGAAATATCAATTACCCATTTCTTTGTCAAGAATTGAATGGTAACTCACTTTTAAAGAAAAGCCAGCACATCTGAGACTAAGGATGCATTTTAATAAAATAACAGCTTTTTCAAAGAAATACAACATGATTTAAAAGTTGAGTTTTCAAGGTTTATTTTTATTTTCTCAATCTGTTGTAGTTTCTGTCAGATGTCATGGGTGACGTGGTGTCTGTGTCCCAGAGATAAAGTGAAATGAACCCGAGTCAGAGATGAGAAAGGGTGTCTGACAGATGATGGGCACTTGGGCCCTTGTGAACCTTGACTATGCTCCCTTTGGGAGGCCATCCCAGTGCCAGTTGGAGTAAATCCACACTGTCCAAACTGTCAAGAGCAGTTTTGTGATATGTGCTTCACAGAGTCCCTACAGCTACAAATGGAGACTTGATGCCCTGTGCTCTGAGAAGCCTGATCTTTAAATTATTCTGTTTCAGCCCACCCTTTATAAGTTTCTATATGTACTAATGCAAAATAAGAAGAGCATAATTTCCCCAGTTATACTTCTGTGGTAATAACATGCTTTATACATTTTTAACCTTCCCTGATATCACTGATTTTCACAGTGTATCTCCTGTAAGTCAAATACATCATTTATGTTCAATTTGTTAGATATGCAAGCAGACATCATTCAGCATTCAGTAAAATATATATTTTGAATCTGTGATAAAATGAGCTAGAATTAGGAATGGAAAATACATGAAGGCTAAATTGAGAAATGAAAACATAAGTAAGTTTCAAAACTAAATCCAAATAAACCATGCCACTTTAAAAAAGAATAATACACCTTCCAGATAAGCTTTGGAACAGAAAAAAAAGGCTTATTTTGAAAAATAATGAAAAAGAACAGCACTGAAGAAGATGTCAAATATTACCAATTATTAGCTATATAGTTAATTAAATAAAAATAAAGCGTGCACAAACACAAAACCTGCCCCAAACTATCCAGATAAAAAATTAAAGAAAATGATTGTTATGCATTCACAAAAAGTAAAAAATAAATAATGCCTGATTTATATGTTCTATGCAAGAAATATATTGAAATCTACATGAGACAAGTTATACTTCAGATAAACACAGCAAGCAATTTTTATAACCCACATCATAATTTTAGTTTTTTGTTTTGTTTGATTTTGTTTTTTTTTATCAGTGAACTTCTAAATACACAAATAGGCATGTGATAACAGTTTAAATTTATCCATGGAAATGGATGAATAATATGAAATAATCACACGGGATACTGGCTGTTGGACTTTTTAAAAAGTTGTAGTTAGAATCAATATGAACTCACATATTAAAAATGCTAATTTCAGAATTAGGAATATTTCTGCATTGATAAAGTAGGAAAAAATGGATTTGACTTATGTTCAGGGAAAATTCTAAATCAATATACTGTTGTAAAATTTGAAAAGCAAAGGTATGAAAATACATCATCTCAATTAGACATTAACCTAGCCTCTTTGGGAAATATCAAAATTAGTTTCTTCTTTACTTACTATTTAATTCACTGAGTTCATCTTTAAATTGATCATAACTCTATTACAAAATAAGTTTAAATTTTTTTGACTTTTAAAACACTTACCCTTGGAACATCTATCTGAAGAAACTGTTTTAAAGTAGTTTTTTTCTTTTTAGAAAAGGTGGTTATTTTTTCTGAGATGAAAGAATTTGGGGATCAATATACACAATTTTCAATCTCTTGAAACTGTATTATTTTTGAATGGCATGGTCATAATAACACTTACATCTGATTACTTATAAGTCTTTTATTCAATCTATTCAAGTCTCTATATTATTCCATACTTTCATTATGGGGATTTGGAATTGCTCACATTGGAAAAGCACATGCCAACTCAGGAGTGAATTTAGTTACAAATGTGAACACTAGCAGGAAAGTAGGTTTCCATTTTTTATAAGAATGGACCTTTGAGAGCAAACCGTATTTATTGCTATTCATCACATAATGAAATGGAAATTTTGGCAAAACCAAACAAGTAATATACTAAATTAAAGCAATAGTAACTAACATTGTTGATGTATTTAGGTACTAAGTTCTATAGCTATCAATTATTATGTGTAGAATCATGTATTTATATAAAATTTCTATATAGTAATGAATATATAGTTTGAAATTAAAATAATAATGCTTAAGGTATTTCATAATTTACAAGTGTCATATTTCATCATTAATATATAAGTAGATGTTTGCTAAACAAATCCAAACTTTAAAAAATATATTTATTTCCATTTAATTATCCTCTACTAGATTAAGCATCTATTTTTGGAAGTGGTACACATTTATTTAACTTTCCTATATCCCTTAAATAAGTAAAGACAGATATATATAGTCTGGTAAAAAAATGAATAGGGCTTGTAAGTAACTCTTTTATCATAAAGAGGATAAAGTTTGAAGGAGGATTCAGTCAGTTTATTTCTAATACAATTAGGAAAACAAAGAAGATAATATTTAATTTACAGGACAAATATTAATAATGTAAAATGTCTTCTAAAGGCTGTTGCAATGGAAATTGGTAGAGTATTTTATTCCAAACAGGCAAACGTTTATGAAGCAAAATATTAGCATAGGCCATTTCATAGGGTAATCACCATTGCATCCCCTGCATCTGTAAGAGTAACTCATATACAGTAGATACTTAATATATATTCGATAATTACTAAATTGATAAATATATGCCTTTTTCCTTTCCTGAGACACAATATCATATGTCTTTACTTGTAGCCAGTTTTCACTTGATAGAGGTTTTACAGACTATTTACAGGCCTTTTGGGTCATAAATAAATTGTGAACTTAAAAAAGAGAGAGAGTTTATGTTTTTCAAGGTGGGCCTTTGAGAATGGAAAAAGGTAAAACCATCATAATGATGTAACTATATTTCAATTTATATTAGACATAATATCAATTTGAAGAATGTGTGCTTTGTTAAAAACCCCATGTATATTTACAATAGAAGAATTTGACACATTTTCTGATAGTCTTTGATATTCTTCACATTTCTACTCCTTATACTATGAAAAATATGACACAACACATGCTAAAATGTTTGCCCTAGTGTGAACAGCATCTATATATATAGATACTAGCTATCCTGTAGTCAAAAATTGTTATTATTTTATTATTATTGTACTTTAAGTTTTAGGGTACATGTGCACAATGTGCAGGTTAGTTACATATGCATACATGTGCCATGCTGTCGTGCTGCACCTGTTAACTCGTCATTGAGCATTAGGTATATCCCTAAAGCTATCCCTCCCCGCTCCCCCACCCCACAACAGTCCCCAGAGTGTGATGTTCCCCTTCCTGTGTCCATGTGTTCTCATTGTTCAATTCCCACCTATCAGTGAGAATATGCAGTGTTTGGTTTTTTGTTCTTGCGATAGTTTACTGAGAATGATGATTTCCAATTTCATCCATGTCCCTACAAAGGATATGAACTCATCATTTTTATGGCTGCATAGTATTCCATGGTGTATATGTGCCACATTTTCTTAATCCAGTCTATCATTGTTGGACATTTGGGTTGGTTCCAAGTCTTTGCTACTGTGAATAGTGCCGCAATAAACATACGTGTGCATGTGTCTTTATATAGTCAAAAATTAAAACAATTCCAGAAAGCAGTCACCATTGGAATGTGGAAGAAGAGATTCTAGCTCTGGGGTTGTTCACACAGGCAGGTGTGTAACTGGGACTAGAGAGGATATAATACTGAAGGTAAGTAAATGGCAACTAGAAAATCTGCCACCAGCTGAAAAGGACAAGTGCTCATGGTTAGGTCTCTAATCTTCTGGTAAATGAGAAGGCACTTTTATCAACAAGCATCAGTTTAACTCTTTTTAACCTTATCTACTCTACTCCATAAATCAATTTCTTTAGAGAAAGACAGATGAGAGATCAATAAATGTATTCTTGGATATGTGGCTATGCTTTGTCAGAGGAAGGCAGAGAGCCTTGTCTGACAATTATTCAGACATAAATATTAGATGATTTCCCACTATGTACAAAACACCTTTCAAATATTTGGATAAAAATCTGAAAAGAAAAACAAGGCATATATTCCTGAAAATATCTGAGAATATTCACTTAAGGTCATGGATAAAATGTCATGATGGTGTTCATGATAATGTCCTCCTAGCAGAAGGAGATAAACTCTAAGGAATAACAGGGGAGTGAACATGTAAATCCCGCTGGGGCTTTAATTTGTATTGTAAGATGGGAAAATATGGAGAATCCTGATGAGCAGTGATGTGGTTTACCTTACTTTTTAATAGAATCGTGTTGGCTGCTCTACTGAGAAAAGACTGTAGAGAGCTACATTTGGGAAGCAAAAAGAGCAGAGAGCAGAGTTTTGTAATTGAGGTATGAGACACTGGGAAATATGGAAATAGTAAGAAGAGGATAGTTCTCGATATAGATTAAACCTTAGGTCAAAAGGATTTGTGGAGGGATTGTATATAAAAGGAATCAATATAGTAGATCAAGACTGAATGCAGCAGGGAAGAATATTTCCCAAAAGATAAATAGGGATGTGGCTACCAGAAGAAGGAGCAATGATGCTTAGTTGCCAGAAGCAACAAATGTCCACAACAGCTCCCGAGAAAGCTCAATAGACATAACACAAAACGAGAGGAGGCCCGTTATCACCACCGCGACACAAGGTCAGGAATGGATCATCAGTGGAAGCCATTTGATATTAATGTCTGGGATTTGTACTACAATTTCTTAAGTTTCTCATACCCAGGAACTTGGTTGATTCTACCATATATGTAGGACTAATTATACAAGACTTGGCCATGTAGTACTTTCTGTTGGTAAACAAGGAACTAAAAGGCTGGAAAATAGTAAAGGAAAATACAAAATGTGCATGGTATATCGTTTAGCATTTATAAGGAAATAAGAAATATTAATGACTAGGCCAATGTTAGTTTTACCTTATTGCTACATACTCAATGCTGGTAACTGACCCCGAGCAACAAAAGTTCCTGATATGGTTTTCTTTTTCCCCATGAGTACAGAAAACAAGACTGCACAAGATCTTTCTCTAGTTATACAAGAAACAAGAAATAAGTAGAGGAAGTAGAGGCATTGTTTCCATTCTAAACGTTCTAGCCTGGAGCAAATCAAAGTATTTCAGTTAAGATTTAATCAGAGACTAAAATGAATTCAGTAAATGTGAACTGACTTTCTAACCGAAGGATATTATTACCATGGGGGTAGAAGTCATAATACATTTTAAAACACACATATTTGAAATTCTAAAATACTTTATGATGTAGAATAAAACAAAGTATTTTCTGAGTGATATTGTGCTCTGCATAACAACATTCAGTCAATAACAACCTGCATATATGACAGTGGTCCCGTAAGATTATAATGGAGCCGAAAAATTCACATCACCTAGTGACATTGTGTAGCCATAGTAATGTCCTAGTGTAATCATTTTTGTGTGTTTGTGTTGATGCTGGTAGAAACAATATTAAATAAACCTTCTGCCAGTCATATAAAAGTATAGCATGTACAATTATGTCTAGTACATAATACTTGATAATGACATCAACAACTATGTTACTGATTTACATATTTACTATACTATACTTTTTTATCATTATTTTAGAATGTACCCCTTTTACTTATTAACAACAACAACAAAAGGATACTTGTAAAACAGTCTAGGGCAAGTCCTTCGAGAGGTATTACAGAAGAAGGCATTGTTGTCATAGGCAATGACAGCTCCATATGTGTTATTGCCCCTGAAGACACCTTCCAGTGGGAAAAGATGTGGAGGTGAAAGACAATGATATTGATAATGCTGAACCAGTGTCGAGCTAGTCTAATGTGTATCTTTATGTCTTAATTTTTAACAAAAATTTAAAGAACAAAAAATTAAAATAATATGAAAATAGGAAAAAAGCTTATAAAGATATAAAGAAACATATGTTTTTGTTTTTCTTTAACAAAAATTGTATTTATTTTTAAAGCAGACTCTTTAAAAATCTTTATCCAAAGTGAAAAGTAGCTTTTAAGAGGGAAAAGATGATATATTTTATCATAATTTGTCTAATTATCTACATGACTTTAAATATTTTCTATTTATTCAGAATAAATATTCTCTTGCAGAGAAAAGTAAGCCCAGTAATAGTTATATTATTTCAAGAGTATCAACTATACTTTCAGAGTACACTTATTTTATTTTTACTAACTTTTATTTTAGTTTCAGGGGCACATGTGCAGGTTTGTTACATAGATCAAGTGTGTGTCAGTGAGGTTTGGTACAATGTGTTTATGTTATATGCTTTGTTTGATATGTTGGCTCTGTGTCCCCACACAAATCTCATCTCAAATTTTAATCTCCATGTGTTGAAGGAGGGACCTAGCAGGAGGTGATTGAATCATGGGGGCAGTTTCCCTCATGTTGTTCTCATGATAGTGAGTGAGTTCTCAAGAGATCTTGTCGTTTAAAAGTGTTTGGCAGTTCCTCCCTCACTCTGGCTCTCTCCTGCCGCCATATGAAGAAAGTCCTTACTTCCCCTTTGCCTTCTGCCATGATTGTAGTTTCCTGAGACCTCCTCAGCCTGTGAGTCAATTAAACCTTTTTTATTCATAAATTACCCAGTCTCAGGTAGTTCTTTATAGCAGTGTGAAAACAGACTAATACAGTGTTATTACAAAAGAGTCCAAAAGTTAAAAATTAAAAGTTTATAAAGTGAAAAAGTTTCATTAAGTGTAGGTTAATTTATTATTGAAGAAAGAAAGTTTTAAAAATAAATTTAGTGTAGGCTAAGTGTACAGTGTTCAGTAGTATACAGTAATGTACTAAGCCTTAACATTCACTCGTCACTCATTCACTGACTCACCTAGTGGAATTTCCAGTCTTACAAGCTCCTTTCCTGACAACTACTTTATACAGGTGTACCATTTTTTAAAATCTTTTATACTGTATTTTTACTGTGTCCTTTTAGGTTTATATATGTTTAGATACACAAATACTTTGTATTGTGTTGCAATTGCCTTTAGTCTTCATTATATTTATATGCCGTACAGGTTTGTCACCTGGGAGCAATAGGCTATATCATATAGCCTAGGTGTATAGTAAGCCTAGGTACATAGTAGGCTATACAATCTAGGTTTGTGTAAGTACACTCTACAGTGTTTATAAAATGAAGAAATCCCCTAACAAAATAATGCATTTCTCAGAATGTATCCCCATTGTTGACACATGACTATATATGCATAAAAATAATTTTAAATGAACTATAATTGTGTGACAGAGTATATTCTTCTCGGTCAACTGGAAATGTTAACAAATTAACATAATATTATTTATCTAATTTAAATTCTATTTCAAATAGTGACAATATCAAGATTTTGCCTCATCTTAAACCCAGTAACATGTTAAGACAGTAATTGGAAGAATATGTATGTATAACACAAGGCTTAGCAAGCAAAAACACTGCTGAATACATATTGCAGTTATTAATATTTGTCTACTAAGTGACAGGAAGTTTAACTTTTCTCATTTTTTTCCTAAAATTTCTTTTCATTTTGATTCTTTGTTAGTACTCACACAAGCAAAAAGATGCTCTTTGTGGTGGTCTTGACTTTGTTACAGTGTTAATAATTCATTCAAATCAATTCCAAAATCTTCTGATCTCACTCTTTATTATCTGTAGGCATCCCTGATGTATGCTACTTAACTGTAAGAGCAGATATGCAGGCTGGGTGCAGTGGCTCATACCTGTAAACTTTGGGAGGCCAAGGCAGAAGGATCACTCTAGCCCAGGAGTTTGAGACCAGCCTGGACAATGTAGGGAGACTCCATTTTTAAAAATAATTAAAAAATTAGCCAGCTGTGGTGACATGCGCTTATTGTCCCAGCTTCTTGGGAGGCTGAGGTGGGAGGATTGCCTGAGCCCAAGATGTCAAGACTCCAGTGAACCCTGATCACACCACTGCACTCCAGCCTGGGAGACAAAGGGAGATCCTGTCTTAAAAAAAAAAAAAAAAAAAAAAAAAAAAGCAGATATGTGTGACATAGTAAGTGGGAAGACAGTCCCAGCTAAGTAAAGCTCTGAAGCAACAACCACTGAGAGTAAAGAATGCACTTAAAAGATACGCAGTCTACAAGTTCCCTCCTGTCTTTTAATAAATATTTTTATTAATATGTTGGAGTTGTACATAGTTATGGGGTACATGTGATTTTTGATACATATGTACAATGTAGAATAATCAAATCAGGATAATTAGAATATCCATCAGGTCAAGAATTTATCTTTGCTTTGTGTTGGGAACATTACAATTATTCTCATTAGCAATTTTGAAACCTACATAATTTCTCCACTTTACTATTAAATACTAGAATGTATTCTTTCTATTTAACTGTATTTTTGTATCCATTAACCAATTTCTCTTCATCCCTCTCCCATTCCCTTCCCAGCCTCTGATGACCACCATTCTATGCTTTACCTCCATTAAATCTACTTTTTCAGTTTTCACGTAATAACGAGAACATGCAGTATTTGCCTTTCTGTACCTGGCTTATTTCACTTAACATGACACCCAGTTCCAACCATGTCCCTGCAAATGACAAGATTTTGTCCTTGTTTATAGCTAAATAATATTCCATTGTGTATACATACTACATTTTCTTTATCCATTCATCCATTGATAGACACTTGGGTTGATTCCATTGCTTGGCTATTGTGAACAGTTCTGCAATAAACGTGGTAGTGCAGACATATCTTCTATATACTTATTTCCTTTCTTCTGGAGGTATACTCAACAGTAGAATTGCTGGATCATATGGCAGTTCTATTTTTAGTTTTCTGAGGAACCTCCATACTGTTTTTCAAAATGAATGTACTACTTTACATTTCCACCAACATTATGTAGGTGTTCCCTTTCTCTGCATCCTCACTAGTATTTGTTATTTTTTGTCTTTTTGATAATAGGCTTTAAACTGGGGTGAAAGAATATCTCATTGTGTTTTTGATTTGTGTTTCCTTGATGATTAGTGATGTTGAGAATTTGTTTATATGCCTGTTAGCCATTTATATGTGTTCATTTGTGAAATGCATATTTGAATCTTTTACCCATTTTTAAATTGGGTTGATTTTTGCTAATGAGTTGCTTGAGTTCTTTACATATTCTGGTTATTAATCTCTTGTCAGATGGATAGTTCACAAATATTTTCTTCCATTTTGGAGGATTTATCATCATTTTGTTGATTGTTTCCTTTGCTGTGCAAAATTCTTTTCAGCTTGATGTAATTTCGTTTGTCTATTTTGGCTTTTGTGGCCTGTGCTTGAGATTTTACCCCCAAAAATCTTTGCCTGGCTAAATATCCTGAAGTGTCTCCCCAATGTTTTCTTCTAGTGGTTTCATAGTTGCAGTATATGAAATCAACATACAAAAATCAGTGGCATTTCTATACACTGCAAGAAATCAATCTGAAAAAAAAGAAAATGGCTAGACATGCTGACTTACATCTGTAATCCTAGCACTTTGGAAGGCCAAGGCAGGAGGATCTCTTGAAGCCAGGAGTTTGAGACCAGCCTGAGCAACATAGCAAAACCCCATCTCTGCAAAAAAATTTTTTTCTAATTATCTAGGCACGGTTGCATGCACCTTTAGTCCTAGCTACTCAAGAGGCTGAGGCAGTAGAACACCTTGAGCCCAGGAGTTTGAGGCTGCAGTGAGCCATTATCATGTATAACTCTAAAGCTAACTGTATCTGTAAATGACTTTCTAGGACTCCTTTTGTAAAAAGTGTATAATCGCTTGACTTAGGATTAGTATCCTCCAGAAGGTGAACTATTTAAGTTACTAATTTATTCACACTTGTTTAGAAAATGTGTGTGTGTAAAATGGTGGATGTACATAATGATTATATAAAGTAAAGAAATATCAGGAAAAATAAGCAAGGAAAAATTGTGCTTTCAATATTTGCATACTGTAGGCATATTTAATTTTCTTTTTCTTCTTGATTGGAGTCGTGTGTGTGTTTCCCGATGTGCACTTTTGTTTTATTCCTCAGGTGTATGCCAGCTGCTGGGTTGATAAGACTATCAAACTGCAGCTTGCAATTAAATTTCAGGCATGAGAAAGGAAGTTACAAAGGAATGCTAGAGGAATGAAAAGATTCAACAAATCTGAACAAACAAATTACTATAATTAGCTAATGGACAACCACAATTTTTTATGCAAATATAACACTTCAGTGTATACCCATAGCTTGTCCTCCATTCTCTTATGCAGTATGGAGTTCTAAAATCTTACCATGGAATTCTCAAGTAAAATAAGCCTTTGTAGTATTTATCAATTAATAGTAGATTTATTTTTTATCAACCAATACTAGAATAATATTTATCAACGAATATTTATTGTAATTTATCAACTAATACTAGAACAGACTGCTTCTAAATGCATCTTCACTATGTCTTCAAACACTTACAGCGCATATCTCATATTTTAACCTCTTTAATGTCCATGCAGCTAGAGAAGTATTTGCCTAAAACCATATTTGACGATTTAAAGATCAATTTCCTCATGTTATCCAAAGGCTTATGAAATTCATTCAGACATATTTTTTATATCCTAGGATGGATTACTTAGAATTCCATGTTAATAATCTAGATAGTAAATAGAGTAAACAAGTGATAAGTCTTTCTTCTTTTAATTTCCACTGACGTGAGTGTGGGAAAGTTTGAGATTTTCTCTTTATGTTTATTAGTCTTCTGGGTTTCTTTAAATTCTTCATAGCCCTTGCTAGCTTCTTTTGGAATGTTTCTATTTTTCATGTTAAATTGCAAGAGGTTTTAAAATATTATCTATATTATTCGATCATCAGTTTTAGATATTTCAAATAGCTTTTATCAATCTATTTTTATGCAACTTATTTATACTCATTACAGTAAATCCAGGCAATAAAGCAATTTGAATAGAATTGCCTTTTCTTGAATAATGAGAATATGAAGAATATTGCTTGTTGGCTGCTGAATAATCTGCATATTATAAAGAGTCAGAATCAAAATATGTAATCTACAATATGCATTTTTAATATGTGAATGTGGATTGTAAGCAGAATCACCTTTAGAGACAGAAGAGAGGGTCCATGCCCTGGGCTTTATGCTCTAGGAATCTCACTGTCGCCCTCCTTCAGCTGAACCCTTCCCCATGGAGTAAGGAGTCCCTCCCTATGTCCAGAACAGCTGCCAAACCCAAGCCTGACATCTCCTTCTAGCCCATATTCTGGGCATTTGTGATCTTGATGTTTGCTGTCCAAATTGTCCCAAGTACTATTTCAAGGCCTAAGCAGGCCTGTTCCCTGAAACCATGCTAAAGAAAGGCTGTGCTGCAGATGAGGGCACTTCCAGTTTTGCAGAATGGCCACATGGAGGTGGATAGAGGTTGGATTTGAGGCCCTCACAGTGCAATGGAGCTGGGAGTATAAAGAAGAGAGTGTAGGCCTGGGTTAGGTCTTGAGGGATATCTTTACACCACCATTTCTTTGGTGAAAATTACAGGGCTTAGAATTTGAAAAATTCCAAGAATTTCAAATTCTAAGACCCATTTCCAGGTCATTATGAAGACATCAATTCATTTTATTGTATACTTTATTACTTTAATATATAACATTTAAACATGTACTCATTTGGGTTGTTAAGTTCAATTTATACCTACAATTCTACTATACCTATCTGTAGATAATAGATTTTCTTCTCAACATATGGTATTTTAGTTTGTTGGAATTCCAAATGTTATAATTAATTAACTTAACTGCAAGTCCGATGATTACACTTGTGAATTCTCTGAAATATTTAAAGAAAACCGAATTATAATATTACACAGGTTTTTTCAGAAAATTTAGAAGGGGACACTTCCAAGTTTATTTTATAAGAATATAATAAGAATTATATTGTTTTTATAAGAATATAAAATATTGTATAAGAATATTTATAAGACTAGAATAAGAATTATATTTATTTAGAAAAATGAATATGATGTGAAAATTTTACAATGATAAAGCATTTTTAAAATTTTTACCAATCTCTCTCCCCATAGAGAAAAATCTAAATTTCAAGCATGAACAAAGGTCCACTTAGAGAGGGACCCTCTAGCATTGCAACTCAGTTTTGAAGAGGTGGTACGCAGGTGGCGCTTGACTCTCAGGAAAGGGCCAATAGCACTGGAATCGAAGGTCTGAAAGAGGAGACACTGCTGCTAAGGAACAAACCACTTTTTCGGTGGGGATCTAGGTCCCTAAGAAGAGAGTACTGCTGCTATGCCAGCAAGTAGAAACTATAGTTGCCACCGAGGGGACTCTGGAGTTCTGTTTACAGAAACTTTGAGCTTCTATGAGTCTTCCAGGAAAAAAAAAAGGGGGACGGGGTGGTGGTGGAAAGTAGTCCCTCTCACCTTATTGTTTGTCATGCTGAGAAAAACATAGCTTGCAGAGTCCAATTTCCAGCATCACAAACAGAATAGAGAAGGTTAAATACGTAAATAAAAGGCAATAAGTTAATAACTAAAAAAAATATGGAGGAACTAGGATACTCACAACAATAGTGAAAAAAGAAAAATGTTGAAGGATTTAGAATAACTGATTAAAAGACTTACTATAAAGCTATATAATCAAGAAAGCAGGTTATTGACATAAGGCTAGATATTTTAATAAATTAAACGAAATAGAGAGTCCAGAAACAGACCAAGGCATATATGGTATTTTTATTTGGATAATGCATGAGAAAAGTTGAACCTCAATCCCCCTCTCTTTTTTTTTTTTTTTTTTTTTGAGTCGGAGTTTTTGCTCTTTTGCCCAGGCTGGAGTACAAGGGTATGATCTCGGCTCACTGCAACCTCTGCCTCTTAGGTTCAAGCGATTCTCCTGCCTCAGCCTCGCGAGTAGCTGGGGTTACAGGCACCCGCCACCATGCCCAGCTAATTTTTGTACTTTTAGTAGAGACGAGGTTTCGCCATGTTGGCCAGGCTGGTCTCAAGCTCTTGACCTCAGGTGATCCACCCGCCTTGGCCTCCCAAAGTGCTAGGATTACAGGCATGAGCCACAGCGCCCGGCCCTCAACCCCTACTTTACACCTTACACAAAAAGTAACTTGAGGTGGCTTATATAGCTGGACTTAAAACTAAACAAAGCTTCTAATATTTTCAAGACCTAGAAATAGGCAAATAGTTCTTAGAGAGGAAACAAAAACCATCTTAACTATAAAATTAAAAGATAAATAGTTGGACTTATTCAAATTTAAAAAAATGGATGAATCAAAGGGTTCTGTTAAGATATGAAACTGCAGGTCATAGACTGGTACAATGTTTGCAATACATATATCTGACAAAGAACATTTTTCAGAACATACAATGAAAGTTTACAACTAAGCAAACAAATAACAAAGAAAACAACCAATTGAAAAATGGAAACAGACTGCAAGGGAGAATTCACAACAAAAGATACAAGAATGGGTAATGGACACAGGAAAGACCTTAAAGAAGATTAGCCATAAGGAAAATGTTAATGAAAATCTCAGTGAGTTACCATTTCATGTTTAAGGAATTAACTAAAATTTAAAAGACTGACTACCCCAAATATTGGTGAGAACAGGACACAGATCCACTGGAGCTCTCATACATTGCTGGTAGGTGTATAAAATGGCAAAATTATCTTGAAAATTATTTGTCATTTTCTCATAGAATTAAATATAAATCAAAGCTACAAAACAGAAATTCTACTCCCGGAATCCATATAATGGCTACTCCACTAGCGATTCTTCTGTATAGCAGATGCTTTTGAGTGTTCTGGGGCTTGTAATGTGGGATTCCACCAAAAATGTACAGGAATATTTATACCTGCCTTATTCTTAATAGCTGAAAACTTGAGAAACAATTAAATTTCCAGTGCATTTCACTTAATGTAAATTTTACCTTAATTAAAATAAAGATTTTAAACAAAAGTAAGATCTCATTACAAATATGAAATCTGACTACCTCTTCTTGATTCTTATCCAGGCCACTAAGATATTTCTTCTTCATACAGAAAAACATTTTCTTATTGCTGATAATCTTATTCAAAATCAATTCAATGTTGTTAAAGGACAGTTACCCATGAAATTACTTAAATATTTGTCATAAATGAGAGGGAAAGAAGTAATATGGACATCTGAGTTACTTCAGCTGTACCAATTTTATTCCAATTTCACCTTGTTCAATCCTGATATGAAGTTGTCAGATTGAAGTCTGAGAATAAAAAATCTGTAGATCCCTCTCAGCAGATTAAAAAGTGGGTGTGTAGCCAACATAACAGCAGGAAACAACCTTAAATTGGACCAGCATCCACCCAATAAATGATTGCTGGAGAATCTGGACCACTGGAGCACTCATTAGATGAGTTTGAATTTGTCAAGATGGATTTCTTTCATTAAAAAAAAAAAAAACTCAGGATTTTCGCATGATGTTCATCAAGGATATTGGCCTGAAATGTTTTGTTGTGTCAGGGACATGGATGAAGCTGGAAACCATCATTCTCAGCAAACTGACACAGGAACAGAAAACCAAACACCTCATGTTCGCACTCATAAGTGGAAGTTGAACGATGAGAACACAAGGACACAGGGAGGGGAACATCACACACTGGGGCCTGTCGGGGGGTGGGGGCCTAGGGGAGGGATAGCATTAGGAGAAATACCTAATGTAGATTATGAGTTGATGGATGCAGCAAACCACCATGGAACATGTATACCTTTGTAACAAACCTACACGTTCTGCACATGTATCCCAGAACTTAAAGTATAATAATAAAGAAAAAGAAAAAGAAAAAGTTAGGCTGGGCGCAGTAGCTCATGTCTGTAATCCCAGCATTTGGGAGGCCAAGGCGGGCGGGTATCTGAGGTCTTCAAGACCAGCCTGGCCAACATGGTGAAACCCTGTCTCTAATAAAAACACAAAAATTAGCCAGACATGATGGCTCGCACCTGTAATCCCAGCTACTTGGCAGGCTGAGGCAGGAGAATCGCTTGAACCTGGGAGGCAGAGGTTGCAGTGAGCCGAGATTGTACCACTGCACTCCAGCCTGGGCAACAAGAGCAAAACTCCATCTCAATAAAATAAAATAAAATAAAATAAAATAAAATAAAATAAAATAAAATAAACAAACATTCCCTCCTCTCCCAGCCAAAGAAAGGAACAGCATAAAATTAACCTAATGCTCCGGAACAACATGCACAGACATCTACCATGTATTTACTGAAGGTAGAATGGGTTTGAGAAGTAAAAATGGGTAGTTATCCTTTCTCACTCTTGTTTCTTCTTTCAAGTAACCCTGGCTGAGCCCTCAGTTCTGGACAAAAAGTGTGGAAATATTTTCCATTAAATATAAATCCCACCTCAAGTTCAATAATTCAAATCATTTTTTCTTCTTCTTAACAACCCTCATAATTCTTAAAAGCATCTGTTATACAGAAAAATCCCTAACTGAGTTTCCATGTGGAAAGATATCTAAAAGCTCACTGGGAACACACACATTATTATAGCAAAAATTGCACTGTGTAAATATCGGTCAATACTAACAACTTATAAAACACTTAATTTATCTAAAAACATATAATTAAAGGTGCCCATATTGAAGTTTGGAGGAAAAAATCCTAGTCCCTGGAAATTTTCTCTGTTTTAATCCATTAAGGCTTTAGTATTTTCTGAAATAATGTAATTATTTTCAAGGGATATAGAACATTTTTAAGATTTTAAAAATTGGAGAAATCATAGAATCAAAGCAAACTCATGTAAATCTCTGTTCAGGTGGGGAAGTATAATAAAGCGTAATTCAGAATTGAAAGGAACAGCATTCACAATTAAATGAGTTAAAATTTATTACTTTTTGGAAATTTATTTTAAAAAATAACCACATACTTGAAGAGTCCCAGGGAAGTGAGAAATCTTGATGAAAAATCTTCATAATAAAACTGTCTCTACGGATAATATTACCTTCTTCTGACTTCCCTTGTTAAATACTTAATATTATGCCACTTTCTGCTCAGTGCAAAAATTTAAAATTTCTTCAGAGAAATAGGATAATATACAGCACATGCAGCTGCTTAAGGCATTTATTCATCTCCTCAAAACAAGGTAGAAGGGGGCATACAAATATATATCATGCTAACGTAACAGGAAAATATATCTAAAATTTGGCAAGTAAATTAAGGTTACTTTAGATTGGAACTTTATTTTCACTATGAGTTAACAAAAAAATTTTTAATAATGAATAAACAACAGATTACATTACATTTCCAAGAAATGAAATTTTACTGAAAGATTGAAAACATATATCCCAATTATCATCAATAATTATGCTAAGATATTATACCTTGTATAAAAAATCTCCTATAGCCCATAAATATAAACACCTATCATTTACCCATAAATTAAAAATATACAAAATGATGCTATAGGTAAACCTGATAAACTGTGATATTAATATTGGATAAAAATTTACCTTATTTATTTATTGTAGATGATTATTTAAATGTATTCATTTTAGAATTTTGTACATATTTATTGACTCTAAATATGTCTTTCCAAAATAAAGGCTAGGTAATGATTCTCTATTTCAGTGGTACCAAATGCACACTTAAATTCCATGAACATGTACTGCACACTTATAAAGTGTTGAGACATACTCAAGATTCAATAAGAAGACCAATTACTTAAAAAAATAGCCTTTAAATCACATATCAAAAAAATCTACTTTTGTACACAATAGCTGATATATTCATATACTAAAGCCAATGACAAGCACTTTGCAATTTTTTTACTTAATCTTTAAAGCAATGTCATTATGTAGGTTCTTATTCTATACCAATTTTGTTGATGAATAAACTGAAGCTTGAAAGTTGTTAAAAGCTACTCAAGTATAAGACTAGTGGGAGATAAAGGTGAGATTCAAATCCAGATCTTTGTTATTCTCTGCATTAGTTTTCTACTGCTGCTATAAAAAATTGTCACATATTTACTGGGTTAAAATAATACAAATCTTATAGTTCTGTAGGTTTAAATTCCTGCATTTGTCTCAGCAGGTTAAAATAAAGTTGTTAGCAGGACTGTGTTACTTTCTTGGCATCCTAGGAGAAACTGTTTCTTTGTTTTTTTTCTGCTTCCATAGAGTGAACACATACATTCTTTGGATTTCTGGCCCCCTTTGCTTTTTTCTGACTTGTATTTTGTAGCCACATCTCTCTCTGACTCCCCAATTCTGCTTGTTTCTTCTACTTGTGAGAACACTTGTGATTATTTAGGATAATCTTCCTATTTTAATGTCAATGAATTAGCAACCTTAATTCCATCTGCAACCTTAATTCCCCTTTGCCATGTAATGTAACACATTCATAGTTCCAGGAAGTGGAATATAGACATCGTTGGAGAGGCCATTACTATGCCTACCATACTTGAAACCATTCTCTTAATCATTATACACAGTGCTTCTTGACCTAGCCCATATGCGGTAATGGTGACACTTGTAAAATGATACTAAGGGATTTCCCATTTAAGATGCAAGAAAACATGATAGTCATTTCTTGATTGTCTTTAAGTTATCTTCAGATAGGTTTTAAGCCTTGGTCAACTTAAATTTTCTACTAAAAACCTTATTTCACAAATCAAATATTTTTTTCTCTTTACAAGTATTAAAAGGAAGGAGACAGAAAGATGCTCAAATAGTCACCCACAGCGGGTAGACTAAGTGCAATTTTTAGTATGAACAAAGTCCTATTTCTAAGAAAAGACTCACTAGGATTTCACCTCTCTAATGTTCATTTCTGGATTATTCATGCAGACACCTTTCTATAAAGTAGTTCAAATAAATATAAATATACCCAGTAGGCAGACCTGTATAAGTAAAAACAGAAAACTCCATGTCATAGGGATATGCACAAAGAATACAAGTTTGTATGGTGCAGCCATGCTACAGTAGAGAAATGGGATTTGTGAAAATACATTGTGCCATCAAAAAATAAATCAAGTTGTCGTAATAAAAGAAAATGCCATTTGAGTAGCTCTGCTTTAATTTTATGTTAACTGTACATGAAAAAGAGATGTTTAAGTTTTAAAAATTGAATTGTGAAATGAAGTGTAATAGTATCATAGAAGATTGAGAGCTGAATATTCAGAAATTATCTAGCCAATTCAAATTCCTAAGTATTACAGTGTTTATTGTACTTGCTGGATGATTTCTGCATGTAAAATTAAGTGTTATAAGAACGTGTTAAATTCTAGGAGAAGTAATAATTGTCAAACACAATCAAAAACGAACCTGAAAATATTTATCATGTGGTAATGGTTAAGGAGAACCTGATGATGTAAACCAGCACGCCTAAATTAGCTATGTGATATTGAACCACTGCAGAACTTCTCTGTCCCCTGTTTACTACCTGTAAATGTAGGGGGTTAGACTTTAGTGGTTCTCAAACATCAGTATGCCTCAGAATCACTAATAAAGCTTGTTAGCACCCAGACTGCTGGTCTCCAGCCCTAGAATTTCTATCACAGCTCTGGAGTGGGGCTCAGAAATCCACATTTTTAACAAGTTCTCTAGCGATGATGATGCTGATGCTGCTAATCAAAGGCCTCTCTTGAGGCGTAGCAATAAATTAGTGAATTCTTTCAGTGCTTGGTAGAAGGCATCAGAACCACTGCATATGCATTATCCTCCGACCCTTTCTTTCCCTTTGTCCCTTCTCTAGGTGATTCTTGTGGTCTTTCATACTCTTCTAAGAATCAGTGGGTGATGTGATCATTTTAGCAAAATAGTTATTTAAGTCTACGTTCATACTTGAATTATTTGTGGAAATATTTTCAAAGAAAGGAAAAGAAAAAGAGAGAGAAAAGACAAAATTTTCATTTGCACAGAGTTCTTACCATATGTGCCTTGAACTGTGATAGATGACAAATGAAAGCTGTAAGAATTATAAAAATTCTACTATAAAAAGTTTAATAGGTGACTGAATGCCATAAGAAGGACAAATGTAACAGTGACAGAAAAGAAACAGAAGAAAGCAGATCTTAGAGTAATTAAGAAATTTACTTCATCTTCCTTAAAAAAGAAAGTGTGTGACAAGCAAGGATTAGCTGGAAAACTCTGGAAGTTCCAAATTCAAACAGTAAACCAATTGAATAAAATGCACAAAGCATCTTAGAAGCAACTTAATGACACTGTATAAATGGCAATAGTCATCACGATAGGAACATTGCAAATGACACACACCGAACCCTCTCAAAGTCTCATTCTGGTTTCAAAAAATGTGGTCTCTATGGCAGCTCCTTAACAACTGTGCATCTGCTATGCATTAGCACTCTAAGGTGAGTCTCAATGGAGCACATAGTGATCTGCAGAGCCCCCTGAAAACGCGACTGATTTGAAGTCTGAAAATATCTAACGTATAGTGAGTAAACAGTCCTCAACTTCTACCATTTGTAAGGGGCAGAAATACCAAAATATGCTTCCAATTGATGAGTCAAGTATGAGAAAAAGTACTGTATTTATTTGAATGGAAAAATTCTTGAGTTTTCATCCTAAGTGGGGAAGAAGAAAATAATGACAATGTTGTAAACAAGATGAACTCGATATAATAATGCAGCCCTAATGAATTTTACATGTAAGACTTTTGTAGCATTCCTAAGATCACCATGGCAGCTTCTCATTAGTGTCTTTCTGTGGTTACCAAGCAATCTCAGTAACAAAATATTGTGCTGAAGTAGTAGGCCAAGCACATCAAGGCATGCAAACTTCTTCATTTTTAAATTACAAATTTAGAAAAATGTATTTGTGTAGACCCAGGAAAGAACCATTTCATGTATCAGGGAGTTTTCCAGATACATAAAGACCACTACACATTCTCTACAGTTTCCTCAGCCACATCTGTATGTTTAACTACAAATAGAAGAAAAGTTATGAAAGGAACATGGTGCTTCTTGAATTTAGGGTATTCTGGATAGAAGAGGCTTAAATGTCAATAGGGAGAAAAAAGAGAAACAGTTCTGTAGAAATGAAGGAATAAAAGTTTATGAAAATTGTCTAAATTTTTTCTAATTGTCTACAATTGTGTAACAATTTTCTGATGTGTAAATAATTAATGCATCACTTAAATAACGTGACAAAAAACTTTAAATAGTTGAATTATTAGCAATCATCGACTTCAATCCCTTGGGAATAACATCCAAGGGCTTGACTTAGATTATGAATGAGTTATATCTATTTATTTATTTATAGTCTCATTTATTATTTTCCAGTAATCGCATTCTAAAATAATCTGTGAATGGTACACACCATAAAGGTGATTTAAATCCTCCTGTGAAAGGAGAAAGTTTAATATATATAGTAAATTCTATAATTAGGGAATATTATAATTTTCATACTTAACATTTTAATGGATAACTTCCCTTGGGATTCCTTTCCAATTCCCCTTGGTTATTCCTGAATCTCAATAAAGGTTAGACCCATGCCCAGAAAAATATACTCATCTTATTTCACTCTAGTCTTACAGTCTACTTGCTGATGTCATCCTGCTACTGCCCATAACCTAGTTGCTTTAGTGCTCTGGGAAAAATGATCCTTCCCCACAACTGTTGCCACCTACAACTGTTTAAGTGTGCAGCAACACACATCCATATTCTCTTTCAGTATCTCTCATATTCTACCACTGTGTATATCCATGTATTCACTGAACTCCCTGAGAGTTTTCATACTAATTTAAACTCAACTGGTAATCAACTCATTAAACTCTTTTTACCCTGCCAGCCTAATTCTTTTGATTCCTTTACTTCCCAGCCTCTACTACATTTTGTCTTTGCCTGTAGGAGGATTTTAATTGCAATGGCAGTCACATCACCTTCATCGTTCTTCAATATTACTCTCTCTTTTCTAGGAAACCCCTATTAGTACTTACAGTTTACAAATCAGGCATTCATATATAACATAACATCCTGTAAATCAAAATATCAAAGTTCTTTGGAAGTAGCAATTTTCTCTTTTTGGAGGAGAAAAGTGAAGGAGTTCAATGTGTCTAGAAGATGAAACTGAGCAGAACATACCTGATGTTCTTATGGAAAAAGAAACTATCAAGTCTGAACAAAAATAGATATAAAACTTCCACCTTCCTTCAGCTTAACAAAGGTAAAGTGAGTTCTGAACACAAAGACAAAGCACAATGGATTATCTCAAGTTTTATCTGAAGTGGCGAGGAGATGTTACTCAATAATGAAAATGTGGCAAATCTACTACAAATGATTACCAAGAAAGAAGATAACAAATGTTCAAAATATGGTTTTGTTGTTCCAATATAAAGTAAAAAAAAAAAAAAATCAAAGTATTACACATTAAAGTTGCCCCACCATATCTTGAGTTACTCATAGGTGGATTCACCCAACTGCAGATTAAAAAAATTTGCAAAAAAAATGTATTTGTACTGAACATGTAAAGACATTTTTCTTCTCGCTATTCTCTAAACAATAGCGTGTAACAATGACTTACATAACTATTACATTGTATTAGGTATTATAAATAATCTAGGGATTATTTCAAATATACTTGAGGATATGCATAGGCTATATGCAAATACTATGCCATTGTATATCACAGACTTGAGCATCTGTGAATTTTGGTATCCAAGAGAAGTTCTGAAACCAACCCCTCACAGATACCAAGGGATAACTGTAATATTGTGTATTATTATACTTAGTTCATATAAACTCTTCAGTTAATATTATAACTATTCATGTAATTATCATTATACATAAAAACATAAAATTAATTATTAGTGGCTTAGTTCTGACAGTTATAGAAATAAAATATTTTTCATATATTAGATCAGTATTATGTAGAAATATTTGGTGAATACATTATTAGATGGCATTTGTCACAAATTAAAATCCAAGCAGGTTTCCAACTATAAAAGATATGTCAATGTGCTTTGAGATTATTATTTTATCATGTTATTTCCAAAAATTTGATGATTAACAGAAGTGTTAATAATTTGTCATCACAAATAGAAGTAAATATGCTAACTTTCTAATTAGTAACATATCGAACTCAGTTAACTTCACAAATAGGTCTCCTGATAGATATATGCAGTAGCTGGATATGTGGATGGCTAAACTGGGGTAAAAACTGCATCCATAGAAAAATAATATCAAAGGCTTTTTTTATTTTAATTTTTTTGAGACAGGGTCTCACTCTGTTGCCGAGGCTGGAGTGCAGTTGTGCTATCTCAGTTCACTGCACCCTCTGCATCTCAGACTCAAGCAATACAACCGTCTCAGACTCCTGAGTAGCTAGCTGGACCACAGGCGTGTGCCATCACACTCAGCTAATTTTTTTTTTTTTTTTTTTTTTTTTTTTGTAGAGACTGGGTTTTGCCATGTCACCCTGGCCGGTCTCAAAATCCTGGACTCAAGTGATCAACCCGTCTCAGCCACCCAAAGTGCTAGGATTAGAGGCGTGAGCCAGCGTGCCTGTCCAGAAGGCTTTATTGTTAAAAATATAATTTAAATCTCTTTCAATACCTCAAAACTTCAGTATAAAATTGAATAGGAAGATTGTTCATATTACAGTAATTTAAAAATTAGAAACCAGTTAGATAAACAAAAGTGAAAGAAATTATTCAATATAAACTATTTTTCAAATTGAATTCAGAATAGGCCAGCCAATGAAATAACAGAGGCTATTTAAAATAAGAAAACTACAAGGTAAGGGCAATAATGACAATGAAAAATCAGGCAATCTAGATGAGCTTCTGAAACAGAGAAAGGAGTAGGCTCTCCAAAAGAAACCTTAATTGTGGCCCACATGGCACTAAAGCCACATAGCTACGGTTTAAGGCAAGCCTATTTACTGTATTTTCTTATATCCTTTTCTTCCCAAATAATCGTATTTCCCCCTCTTTGTAATTAAAATGGAGAAAAACTAACCTGGAAATTGATTACCTATTATTTCATTTCCTAAAATTGGCAATTTAAAAAAATTCTTCTGTGATAATATTAAGTAGTAAAATTTAGAATTTCTCCTCTATAAAACCAGTAACCACTTGGTATATGCTTTTTTAATCTTTATGTGGCTTTAACGAAGTTATGTTAGTTTTCTGGCTCCCAGTCGCCCATCAATAAAACGAGATATTATGTCTCCTTACATGAAAGATAGTTGTGTACCACCACATTAAAATTGATAAGATGTGCCAAGAGCTCTGGAGGAGAGCATGTCTAACTATGAAATATTCAGTATGATGTGGTAGGCACCTGAGTTTTCATTTTTAATAAAGTTGCTGACAAGAAACACCAATCAAGAAGACTATCATTTCATTGCCTCTTTTTATTTATTTGTTTTTTGTCAGGTTGAGAAAATGTCTTAAAAATAAATCAAACAAGGCTGGTATGAGTACAGTAGTGTTTACCACTAGTTGATCACAACCAGTTTACAGACTTATTTGTTCCTTCTTCACTCCCACTGCTGCACTTAACTAGCCTTAAAAAAGTAAGGAAATATAATAAACATGATTTAATTGATAAATATCCTTTATTTTAGTCATCTGAAGGCAACATTTTCAATGATTTTTTTTCCTCCCAAGTACATGTAATGGAAATTGGAAACAGTTAAGTATTAGTATACAATTTTATGAGTTCTGAAAATACCAAATACATATACTAAAATAAGTGACAAAATATGAGTTGGAATATGAGCCCGATGAAGGTGTATGCAGAGTCTGGTGTAGCCAGTGCTCTGTGAAAGGCACCTCTTCAGTAGATACATGCTGGTTGACCAAAAACAGGACTATTGTTGTTCCTGCTATCCCTTTAACGCACATGTCATCAACTCTCAGCACACAAGCTGCATCCAGACAACAGAGCAGATTGACTGGGTCCACCAAAATGTCACTAAAACTTTGCATTAGTTGTAAACATTGAATAATTTCTTATTTAACATACATATGTGGATTTCCGGTTTTTGTCACTGTTGTTTTCATTTCTTCATGAGAATAATGATAAGGGGGAGACAGAGAAAGAGAGGCACGCTGGTACCTTTGGGAAGCATTCTACTTATAAATGGACAAGAATCGTCGAACATGATTTTTATCAGTTGCTGTTTAATATGATGCTTTTGTTGTTTTTCTCTCAACCAATCAGCATTATTTCCATTATCTGTCTATTCCAATGCATTGGGGTTTACAACTCTCATATTAATGTCATCATGGAGAGATTAATGAAAAGATTAATTAGATAGAAAGCATAAAGATAGCTAATTTTGACTAATTTACCTATACTTTATTAACCTCAGTTTCCTTATTTTTAAAATAGTGACAATATCAATTTCAAAGGGTATTGAGAAGACTAGTTGGAAACAAATATTTAGAAATAAAATAGTAAAACCTCAAGAAATATTTACTACTAATTTCTTTTACTAAGGTAAAAGGGCAGCAAAGAAGTAGATGGTTTCATTGATACAAAGAGTAAAAATCACCCCATAAGCCATGCATATAAGTCAAAATATTTATACATGTTTCATGAAAATAAAATTAAAGAATAATCCAAATCAGCCATATGAAATACAATTTCTTGAAGTAATACTTGGTAATCTCACAAGTAAAACAAAATACTTGGATTTACATTTGTATTTCATTTTATCATGTCAAATCAATATAATATTAGAAAAAAGTTTATAATCTTCAATATTTCAAGAACTACAATAATGTTATTTTTTATTTTTATATCAACCTTTTTCATATCACAAACATGAACAGAAGCATAGCAGATACTGCAAAATCAATCTCTAGAAAATATATTTAGATAGAACAACTTGGAATGAGGCAGTCCTTTGAGATAATCTAGTGAAGTTGAATCTCAGAAACCTTAGATTCAGAGAGGTAGAGTAATTGATCTTAGGTAGCATGAGTTTTTGATAAAAGATCAGGAACTACAATCTAGACATACTGAAAACTTAAATATATGCAGTCCTCACTCTGCATGGTAGTGTGTGACCATAATAATTACAGAGCAATATGAAATCATGCAGGGTGATCTTAATACCTGTTCTGTGACTTTTAAAACTTTTTGTTAAAACATTAAAAATTCTCTTGATGTCAGTTATTTTTATAAGAAATGAAAAAATATAATTAATATTTGCTTAATGCACTGTATTTTAAAGCTTTAGAAACATTGAGAATTAAATTATTTTATTTCTTTGTAAATGACATAGCCAGAGTAGTTTGGACAGGGCTTATCTTTTTACCCTATCACTTATGATATGAAAAGGGAGAGAAAGCATCTTGTGTATGTCTTAACAAATTGTCATATTTCTTTCTAAATCTGGATCAGCTCCAGCATTCTATCCTTTGCCCTTCCAATTGCATGAAACATCTCCAAATGTCCCTTTAAAGTGAAGGTTTTTTTTTTTTGTTTTTTCTTTGTTGGTATCACTTTGTCTGAGCCTTCTTCATCCATTTTGTCACTAGCACTTTCCTCCTTTATATCTCAGAGATTTTTTTTCTGCTGTGTTTCTTTGGAAGTATGTCTAGAAGCTCTCAAATAGTGGCAATGTCAATATTCCCATGGTCGGCTATTTTTTTTTCTGAAATTCTACTTATGTTGATTCAAATTTCACTTCCAGTGTTATCACTTTTCATTTATTTGCAATGCTTTTATCTTTCTTGGCCAATCCTCTATTTTTATTATCTCTTTTTGTAAAATGTCACAAGGATTTATCTCTGGGTGGTAAGGAGTCAATACAAGTACATGCTTTGCATCTGTGCATGAACTGAATAACATATATGTAGTGACAATCTCCCACAGACTTTGAAAAGGTGGTATGATTGGTCACTGATCATGAGGTAGATCTTCTATTGACACAATGATTTGTGGACTTAAGTGCTAGCAGCAAAGTTTGTACTTCATGCAATTACTTACACTTAATATACCACCGTAACTGAAATTTGAACTGTGCTGTTGGGGGACTGGTGTTATTTAACTAATCTGTAGTAACTAAATTTTGTACAAAGCAAAAACTACTTATATAAGAATAAGGTGTGATATGGTAAATCCAATTTCAATGAACACTTTTATGTATAAAAATTCTTTACGGTAAAATTATTTCAGTTGCTTGGGAAGTGGTCACATATTGAATTACTCATACATTTTTTCAACAATTAAAAAACTATTAAGTGATTGTAACATAATTTCTAGAAAGAAAACCAATCCCTGCCCTCACAGTACTTACACTGTTGTGAAGGAAACAGACAATAAATAAGATAAATAAGTTATAAAATGCAGATAATTATAACAGCAAAGGAAAAAATAAAGCAGGGAAGTATCACATAGTATCAGAGAGGTGAATAAAATTTTATGTAGGGTGATCAGGAATGATTTCACTGAGAATCTAGTTTTATTGTAAAGATTGAAGGGAAATTAGGAATTGAGACTTACGTACATCTTATGGAGGAGCATTCCCTGCAGAGTAAGCAGCAAATTTTTAGTTGTGCATAGGCCTGAGTATTTGAGGAATAGGGAGGGAGTTAATAAAAGTGGATCAGTCAGTGAGTGGAAAGGTGGTAATTGGCAAGGGAAGAGTGGTCAGGGAGAGTCAGAATACACAGACCCTCAAATATCATACATACAGCTCTGGTTTTAGTCTAACTGAAATTACAAATGATGGCAAGGCTGGAGCACAAGAGTAGCATAGTATAAGAATAGCAGCACTTGGCTTCTTTCTTAAGCAGAGACAGAAGGGGGATCCAGGCAGAAGCAGAGAGTTAGTTAAGATTCCATTGGAATAATTCAGGGAAGAATTATGAGGCCTTGGACCACTGTGGTGGTCTTGAAATGATGGTAAATACTGTAGTTGAATTCTGTATATACTTTGAAATCATATTTTTTTTAGTATCACAAGGTGCTTGAATGACCCTCTAGAGTGGATTGAAAATAAATTTGAGATAATTATTGCCTGGAAGGAGGTAGAACCCGAAGACTAACCTTTTCTAAAGAAATGTGTCATCAACTGTGATAAATTAAAACAAAATCTAGTATCACCACACAAAAAAAGCAAAGGCAGGTAAATGATTCTATTTTAGAGACTAAGATAAGAAGTAGCACAATAGCCTCTAGGAAGGCTACCATAACCTTACAGAATAAAATGCAACGTTGTGAGGCTGAGAGATTTTCCTTTCAAATGATTTTCTGATCAGCAACTTGAAGACTTAAGGGCCTAATGCATAAACAGAAGCTCCTGCCTTCAAAAGTCCCCTCATAGGCATGTGTGTGTGGTGGCGGGGGTGGGGGGGGGGTGGGGGGGCGGGGGGTGTAAATTTGTATCTCCATCTCTCAACTAATTCCAGCATCCAGAGAAAAAGCTTTTCAACATTTCAGTATTTACATTTTCAACATGGAGCAGAAAATGTAACTGTAGTCCAATTGCCAATATATTATGTACTTTATACATAGATTTGCAAACAAATCTGAGTTATTTGTAGGGATTATATGTTTAATAGCAAATGTTCTAAATTACATGTGATGGATTTGTTTAGCAAAATCTGTTTATTAGCTATTGTACTTGTGAGTAACCTTTATTTTCCCTTCTTGATACTCCCTGCCTTAATATACTTCACAGCTAACTTTTCATGATGTTCATTTTAATAAATTATTTTAAAGTAAATAAATGCTGATTTTTCTCAATCTAAGGTGACTCATCATTTATAATTTGTCATGCCAGATTGCATCAGACATTTCATACTGGCTTGGTGGAAAAGCACAACAAAATCCAAAGGATTCAACACCAAACAATTTATCACAACATGACACATTTTAAATGATAAAGTTCCAGGATAGACAGAGTAAAAGGCATTGTGCTGTTCAAGAAACTCATGAAACAAATGAAAATAAAATCACTTTCTTGGCTATTCTATGTTCACAAGCATATTGCAAGACAGTCTGTTTATTTGGTAAGAAATTCAATATTATTGAAGTTTAACTTCCTTGATTGATTATATATATTATATGTAATATATATGTGTATATGTTCATATAATATGTATGTATGTAATATATCTCAAACATATATGTGTGTATATGTGTACAGATATGTATATAATTTCTTGCAGATTCAAAAGTCGGCTAGATTAGTTTAAGACTAATATGACAAAAGAACATTGCAATGTTTACCCATCAAGTTTACCTTGATTTTCCAAAGATTCATTCCAGCCACTTACCACCTGCTAATTATGAGAGCGAAAACTTTAAAGTGCCTCTGAATAAAATTTCAAAGTGCTTCCAAGACAAGCACATCATCAAGAAAAGTAGCTAGGCTCATTATCCAATAATCTGTGTTTGCAGTGTCAAATGAAGCATTATTTTGACTGGTTTTCACTGCATCATGCTTTTTCCTTGGCAGTCTGCCAGCAGACATATTTTTTAGATAGATCCCAACGTGATTTCCTTAAAACACACATCATTTACCCTACATATTATATATAGAAATAAAGTGAAAAATCCTATTGTATATTAAAAAGGAATCATTTACTACATTTGCAACTTCTATGGATAGCTATCTTTATAATTTACAAATATTTAAACATAACCAAAATAGTTATTGCATATATCATAACTAAATGATGTTAAGTATCAAATTTATAATTATAGTAATTGGGTAGAGTTACATTTAATTCATTCAATACATCATGGCAGTAATATCAGCACTTGGCTAAGTGTGATTTCACTTAATTTTCAGGCAATCCTAGGAATACAATTAAATCTTCACTTTAATGATGAGAAAACTGAAGCACTAATACTGGGGATACAGGCACACAAAATTTAATTTCAGATATAAAGACAAATAATTCAAAAGCTAATTATACTTAAGTGTAATGAATGTAAGTAATATGGAGAAGAATGGCAGAAATGGATATCAAAGGGACTTGGCCAACATTACAGTACCAAAAAGAATTTCAAGAGATAAGGAATTTTATAGTAAGAATTAAATTGAGGCTAGAGATTGCTCGTTAAAAGTGGATGAGAAGAATAAGAAGAAGGAAGTTGAAAACATTTCATTGTGTTCCAAGCAGTAGATATGGAAGAACATATGTAACTAAAAAGAGTTTGGTATGTTTGAAAATGAACCTAATTGTATTAAGAAAAGATAAATCTAAAGAGAAGGGCATTGCCAAATTGTAGAGGAAGTTGTATACTGTGATAAGGAGTTTACATCTCATGCTAAGGGCAATTGTTAGGCATTGAAACACAATACTTCCTTATTTTATAAGGTCCCTCTGGCTTCAAAATAGGAAAAGATTGGGAAGTGAACAGCTTCAAAATTAGGGAAAACTTACAGAAGATCATCACCACAGTTTATTTAATTTAATTACTTGGGGTAAGGGAAGTACAATTAAAAAGTAAAGGCAGAGAAAATAGAAAAAATTCAAGTCAAGGGCTGTAGTTTTCAAACTTTAGCATGTCCTAATTACCTGAAAATCTTGGTGTAAGGCATTGCAAGGTTGATCATCAGAGTTTCTAATCCAGAAGGTCTAGGGTAGGAACAAAGAATCTGTATTTCTAACAAGTCCCTAGGTAATGCTGATGCTTCTGGGCAAGAGCTCCCTTTGAGAACTGCACATCAAAAAAGAAGGAAACTGACTTTTTAATGATCACCATTCTAACTGGCGTCTAACTGGTGGGATTTCTGGACCCACCCAGGGTGAGAAAGGAGCTTGGTGCCCTGTAGGGAAGGACACAAGTCTGGCTGGATTTACCACCTGCTGACTAAACAGCCCTTGGGCCTTGGGTGATCACTGGCAGTAACCAGGCAGTGGTTGCCACAGGCTTTGGACAAGACCTAGAGCTGTGCTGGCTTGACGTCTGATCCAGCACAGTCCCAGGGGTTATGTCCACAGAGGTAAGTGTATAACTCTTCCCTCAGCTTCAGGCAGCTCAGAATGGAGTGAGAGACTTTGTTTCTTTGGGGAAAAGTTAGAGAAGAGAACAAGAGTCTCTGCCTGGTAATCCAGAGGATTTTGGATCTTACTCAAGACTACCAAAGTGGTACATTTACAAATCTGCAAGAGCATTTCTGGGTTTGTGGTGGCCCCTAATGCAGATGTGGCTGCAGTGTCCAAAAACCTAGATCACAACACTCAACCCCCTTTGAATACCTGGAAAGCCTTCCCAAGGACGACTGGTACAAATAGGCCCAGACTCTGAAGAATTCAATAAACACCTAACTCTTCAATACCCAGACATTAATGAATGTTTACAAGCATCAAGGCAGTACAGGAAAACATGACCTCACCAAACAAACTAAAGAAGACACCAGTGGCAGATCTCAGAGTGACAGAGATATGTGAACATTAGACAGAGAATTCAAAATTGCTGTTTTAGGGAAGCTTGATGATATTCAAGATAGCATAGAAAAGGAATTCAGAATCCTAATTAATCAATTTAACAAAGAGATTGAATTTTTTTTTAAAAAAGCAGAAATTCTGGAGGTGAAATTCAAGTGATGCAGTGAAGAATGCATTAGAGTCTCTCAGAATGGATCAAGCAGAAGAAAAATTAGTAAACTTGAAGACAGGCTATTTGAATTTACATAATCAGAGGAGAGAAAAGGAAAAATAATAAGAAAGAATGATGTACACCTATGAGATGTAGAAAATAGCCTTAAAAAGGCAAATCTAAGATTTCTTGGTCTTAAAGTGGAAGTAGAGAGATATATCATGTCAGAATATTTAATCAAAGAGATAATAACAGATAACTTTCCAAACCTAGGGAATATTCAAGTACAAGAAGGTTATAGAAAAGCAAGCAGATTAAACCCACATAAGACTACCTCAAGGTACTTAGTAATCAAATTCCCAAAAGCCAATGATAAAGAAATGATCCTAAAGGCAGCTAGAGAAAAGAAACAACATACAAAGTAGCTCAAATAAGTCTGGCTGCAGATTTCTCAGTGGAAAACTTACAGGTCAGAAGAGAGTGACATGACATATTTAAGTGTTGAAGGAAAAAAAACCACAACTTTTATCTTAGAATAGTATATCCAGTGAAAATATCCTTCAAACATGAAGAAGAAGTAAAAGTGGGGGTCGGACAAAAAAAAAGCTGAGAGACTTTATTAACACGAGATCTGTCCTACAAAGAAAAGATCTTCAATCTAAAAGAAAGGACATTAACAAGCAATCAGAAATCATCTTGAGGTACAACACTCACTGGTAAAAATAAGTACTCGGACAAATACAAGATAATATAACTGTAATTGTGGTGAGTAAAGTACTCATATCTTGAGTAGAAAGACAAAAAGATGAACCTATCAAAAATAATAACTACAACAACTTTTCAAGACATAGTATAGTAACATATAAATAGAAACAACAAAAAGTTAAAGGGGGGATGAAATTAGTGTAGATTTTTATTAGTTTTCTCTGCTTGTTTGTTAGTTGGTTTGTTTGTTGTCGTAATCAGTGTTAAGTTGCCATCAGTTTAACATAATGTGTTATATTATTTGCAAGCCTCATTGTAACTTCAAAAAACTTACAATAGATATACAAATAATTAAAAGCAAGAGATTAAAACATACTGCCAGAGAAAATCAACTTCACAAAATGGAAAAGAAGATCACAAAACCACCAAAAAATAAATTACAAAATGGCACTAGTAAATTCCTACTTATTCATAACATTGAATATAAATGGACTAAACTCTTCAATCAAAAGAAATTGAGTGGCTGAATGGATAAGCAAACAAAACCCAATGATCTGTTGCTTTCATTAAACATGCTGAACCCCCAAAGACACATATGGACTGAAAATAAAGGAACAGAAGATATTCCATGCCAATGGAAACCACAAAAGAAAAAGTAGGAGTAGCTATACTTGTATTAGACAAAATAGACTTAAAGATAAAACTATAAGAAGAAACAAAGATCATTATATAATAATAAAAGGGTTAATTCAGCAAGAGGACATGGTGATTGTAAATATATATGCACACAACACTGGAACACCCAGATATATAAATCAACTATTATTACAGATAAAGAGATAGACCCTAATGCGGTAACAGTTGGAGACTTTAACACCACACTTTCATCAATGGACAGACAATAAAGATAGAAACTAGACAAAGAAACCTTTAACTTCATCTATACTCTAGACCAAATTGACCTACTAGATATTTACAGAGCAGTCATCCAGTGGCTGCAGATTACACATTTTTCTTCTCAGCACATGAATCATTATCTAGTATAGACCTTATATTATACCACACAACAAATCTGAATAAAAATTAAAAATTTACAAATTTAAATCATATCAAGTATCTTCTCTGACCACAGAGGAACAAAACTATAAAGCAATAAGGATAGGAACTTTGAAAATTTATGACCATGTAGGAATTAAACAATATGTTCCTGAATGACCAGTTCATCAATGAAGAAATTAACAAGGGAATTGAAAAACTTATTGAAACAAATAATAATGGAAACTCAGCATTCCAAAGTCTATAACATAGAGCAAAAGCTGTACTATGAGGAAGGTTTATAGCAAAGTGCCTATACCAAAAATGTGGAAAAGCTTCAGATAAACAATCTAACGATGCATCTTAAAGAATTAAAAAAAAAGCAAGGACAAACCAAACCCAATATTAGTAAAAGAAAAGAGATAAAGATATTAGCAGAAATGAATGATATTAAAACAAAACAAAACAAAACAAAAAACAATACAAAGGGTCAACAAGATGAAGAAAAAAAGACAGAATACCCAAATAAAATCAGAGACGAAAAAGGATACTATCAACTGACACCACATAAATTCAGAGGATCACTAGAAACTACAATAAGCAACTACAAACTAATAAATTGGAAAACCCAGAAGAAATGTTCAAATTCTTAAACATACATAGCCCTACAAGAGTGAAGCATGAAGAAATCTAAAACCTCAGTACACCAATAACAAGTAATGAGATTGAAGCCATAATAATCTCCCAGCAAAAAATGGCCCCAGACATGATGGCTTCGCTGCTGATTTCCACCAAACATTTGAAGAAGAATTAATATAAATTCTAGTCAAACTATTCTGAAAAAAGATTAGGAGGGAATACTTCCAAACTCATTCTATTTGGCCTGTATTACCCCGATACCAAAACCATTAAAAGACACATAAAAAAAGAAAAAAATACAAGCCAATATCCCTGATTAACATTGGTGCAAATATCTTCCACAAAATTTAGCAAACTGAATTCAACAACACATTAAAAAGATTATTCATCATGACCAAGTGAGTTTTATCCTAGGTATGTAAAAAGGTTTCAACACAGGGAAATCAAACAATATGATACATCCTATCAACAGAATGAAGGATAAAATTATATAATATCCCTGTAGAAATCTGATGTTTCCTGTTTGATTTATACCTGTATATTTTATATATAAGAATGGATGTGATAACTTAGATTTAGATTTTCCCTGTTTGCAACTGGTATAAAAAATTACAATTCACTAATGCATATTAATTTTGTATCCAGCCAGCTAACTAAACTCAACTATTATTTTAAAAATATTATATAATTTTACTAATATACATTAAAGATATGTAACTCAAAAGATGAATCATTATTTTAAAATTTTGTTTGTAGATTGTTTTAAATATTCTGGGTAAATGATCATATCACTTGAAAACAAGCTGTATTCTGTCCTTTCTCATGCTTACACCACATTTTAATTGATGCTGAAAAAGGATTTCATAAAATTCGACATCTCTTCATGATAAAAACCCTTAAAAAATTGGGAATAGAAGGATCATACCTCAGCACAATAAAAGCCATGTAAAACAGACCTACAGCTAGTATCATACTGAATAAGGAAAAACTGAAAGCCTTTCTTCTAAAATCTGGAACACAACAAGGATGCCCACTTTAATGACTATTATTCAACTTGGTACTGAAAGTTCTAGCTGGAGCAGTTGGACAAAAGAAAGAAATAAAGGGAATCTAAATTGCAAAGGAAGAAATAAAATTATCCTGGTTTCCAGATGATATGATCTTATAATTGGAAAAATCTAAAGATCACATCAATAAACAAACAAAACTATTTAGTAAAGTTCCAGTATACAAAATCAACATACAAAAATTAGTATTGTTTCTATATGCCAACAGCAAATATTCTGAAAAAGAAAGCAATAAAGTAATCCTATTTACAATAACTACAAAAAAATTAGATACCTAGGAATAAACCAAAGAAGTGAAAGATCTCTAAAATGAAAATTGTTAAATATTTATGCAATACATTGAAGAGGACACAAAAAAATGTAAATATACCCCATGTCTCTGGATTGGAAGAATCAATATTTTCTAAATGTCCATACTACCCAAAATAATCTATACACTCAATGCAATCCAGTTAAAATATCAATAACATTCTTTACAGAAATAGACAAAATAATCCTAAAATGCATATGGAACTACGAAATAATCAGAATAGTCAAAACCATTTTGAGCCAAAAGAACAAGACTGGAGGAATCACATTACCTGAATTCAAATTATATCACAAAACTATAGTAATCAAAGTAGCATGCTACTGGCATAAAAACAGACACACAGACCAATGGAATAGTATACAGAACCTGGAAATAAATCACACATTTATGGTGAACTCATTTTGACAAAGGTGTCAAGAAAATTCATTGGGGAAAGGACAATCTCTTCAATAAATGATGCTGGGGAAGCTGGATATCCATATACAGAAGAGTGAAACTAAACTCCTCCCTCTAATTATATAAAAAAAGAATTAAAGACTGAAATCAAGGACCTGAAACTGTATTTTCCAGGACATCCAAGACATTTGCTGGGCAAAGTTTTCTTGAACAATCCCCCACAAGCACAGGAACCAAAGCAAAAAGTGGACAAATGGGATTACATTAAGTTAAAAAGCTTCTGCACAGCTAAGAAAGAATCAACAAAGTGAAGAGATGACCCACAAAATTGGACAAAATATTTGCAAACTCTCCATCTGACATGTGTGATTAATAACCAGAATATATAAGGAGCTCAAACAACTCAATAAGAAAAAATCTAATAATCTGATTTAAAAATGGGCAAAACATCTGAATACACATTTTTCAAAAGAAGACATATAAATGGCAAACAGGTATATAAAAAGGTGCTCAACAACACTGAATATGAAAGAAGTGCAAATCAAAACTACAATGAGATATCATCTCACTCCAGTTAAAGTGGCTTTTATCCAAAAGACAGGCAATGACAAATGCTGGTGAGGCTGTGGGGAAAAGGGAACCCTTCTACACTTTAAGTGGGAATGTATCAAATAAATTAGTACAGCCACTGTGGAAAACAGTATGGAGGTCCCTCGAAAAACTAAAACTAGAACTACTATATTATCTAGCAATCATCTAGCTAGGTATATATTCATAAGAAAGGAAATCAATATATTGGAGAGACATCTGCAGTCTCATGCTTATTGATGTGCTATTCACAATAGCCAAGATTTGGAAGCAACCTATGTGCCCATCAACAGAAAAATGGATAAAGAAAATGTGGTACATATACACAATGAAGTACTGTATTCAGTCATAAAAAAGAATAAGATCCTGCCATTTGCAACAACATGGATGGAACTGGAGGACATTATGTTAAGTGAAATAAGCCAGGCACAGGAAGACAAACTTTGCATGTTCTCACTCGTTTGTGTGAGCTAAAAATTAAAACAATTGAACTCATGGAGATAGAGAGTAGAAGGATCATTACTAGATGCTGAAAAGCATATTAGGGGTTGTAGGGGGAATTAGGGATGGTTAATGGGCACAAAACTATAGTTAGATAGAATGAATAAGGCCTAATATTTGATAGCACAACAAGATCACTACAGTCAACAATAATTTATTGCCTGGGCACGGTGGTTCACGCCTGTAATCCCAGCATTTTGGGAGGCCAAAGGGGGCAGATCACCTGAGGTCAGGAGTTCGAGACCATCCTGGCCAACATGGTGAAACCCCATTTCTACTAAAAAATACCAAAAAAACTTACCAGGCATGGTGGCACGCTCCTGTGGTCCCAGCTACTCGGGAGGCTGAGGCAGAAGAATTGCTTGAACCCGGGAGGCAGAAGTTGCAGTGAGCCGAGATCGCACCACTGCACTCCAGCCTGGAAGACAGAGCGAGACTTCGTCTTGAAAAAACAAAACAAAACAAAACCCAATAATTTATTGTATATTTAAAAATAACTGAAGGTGTATAATAGGAATGTTTGTGACACAGAAATGATAAATACTTGAGATGATGGATATCCTATTTACCCTGATATGATTATTACACATTGTATGCCTCTATCAAAATATCTCATGTACTCCATTAATATATACATCTAGTGCATACTCATAAAAAAGAGTTATAGCCACAGAATTGAACGCACTTCAGCCATAAGAAGGAATGAAATACTGATAATATGGATGAACTTCAAGAATGTTATGCTAAATGAAAATAGCCAGACATGAAAGACCATATATTGCATGATTCCATTTATGTGAAAAGCCCAGAAAAGGAAAATCTACAGAGATGGAAAATAGATTAGTGGTTGTCTAGGATTGGAGGCAAAATCAGGAAATGACTGCAAATGGGCTCGACACGATGGATATTTTCGGACTGATGGAAACATTCTAAAATTAGATTGTAGTGATAGATATACAACTCCGTAAATTTACTAAACACTGAATTTTACATTTAAAATGGGTAAAATATTTGATTTTTAAATTATACATCCAATAAAAGCTGTGTGAAAAAACCAAGTGAGTAAATGAATAAATTTCAGGCCTTTAAAAAATTAAAGTGGAAACCATATGATCATCTCAAAGCACCTTATAAAGTTAATTACCAAGTCATTATTTTTAAAAAAGAACTTGAGCACTTAAAAGAAATTATTTAGCTTTGCACAGAAAACTTAAATAAATAAACAAGAAAAACCTGAGCTAACTATATAATAAATATAACAACTTTATGAACCTTCCCTTTTAAATCAGGAGTAAGAAGAAAATGTCAACTACACCAATTTAATATTATAGCCTCTAGTCTATAGTATAAGACCAGAAATATAATTTAGTGGTGTAAGCATGAGAAAGGACAGAATACAGCTTGTTTTCAAGTGATATGATCATTTACCCAGAATATTTAAAACAATCTACAAACAAAATTTTAAAATAATAGTTGAGTTTAATAAGCTGGCTGGATACAAAATTAATATACATTAGTGAATTGTAATTTTTTATACCAGTTGTAAACAGGAAAAATCCAAATCTAAGTTATCACATCCATTCTTATATATAAAATATATAGGTATAAATCAAACAGGAAACATCAGATTTCTACAGGGATATTATATAATTTTACTAATATACATTAAGGAATATGTAATTCAAAAGATGAATCATTATTTTTGTTAAAATTGGAAACACATGTGGTTATTATCTTATTTTCAAACTATCTAGATTCAATACAATTCCAATCAAAACTCCAAAAAGTTTACTTACAGAACTTGACAAGGTGATCCTAATAATTATATAAAATGGTTAAGGCTAACCAGCTCTTTTGAAGAAAAAAGAGTAGAAGCATGGAGACATTCTATCATGTATTATGTCTTAATATAACGCTATATTAATTAAGAGAGTGATGAATTTCAATTATGCTTTCAAATATGTCTGAACCTAGAACTGAACTGCCCAAAAGAGGTAACTCAAAATAGTCTAAAAATCTCATCATTGTTTACTTTGGGAAAACCACTGTAAATTGAGAATGCTAAGTAAGTGAAAATATATAATGATCATTATCATAAAATTTACTTTGAAAATAAAATCGCTTTTACCATGAGTACATTTTTAAAACAAAATCACCATTATAATATTTCACTAAAAAATAATTGTCAAGGCAATTTGCTATTCCTTTTTTTCAAGTAATTTACAAATGTTAACAAACAATAGTTACTATAACCTCTATGTATATCAACTTCCCAGGAAACTAAAAAGGATTAAAAATTTTAAAGATGCTAATTGATCTGGGAATTTTTATGTTTGCTCCTTTTTTCCTCAGTGTAATTTTTAGCATTATGTATGTTTTTAAAAAGTATTCTTTCTAACCTTTCTACAAACTGAAACAATACATTTCCTTTTCAAATAAATTTTCCTGTGTATTTATACTGTTGGATATTGACTATAAGATAATCAGAATGATTTTCTTAGCAGGAAAGATAAATTAGCACATTTATGAACAATGTTTATATTTACACATCTTTTGTAGTGAGATTTTCATTAAAATTATCTAGCTTAATTCTTGCTTTTTTAGGAAAGACAATCTTCTAAGTTTTATAGCTGTACTTTAACTTCTTAAGTATGATATTTCACACTAGGGGTCATATTCACCAATTTCAACTTGCCATACATGTTACAAGTTCCAGTGAACTATTTATCTTTTTCTATTTTCCACCTGAATAAACAATTTGAGAAAGAGAAACAGAGACAGGGAGAGAGAGACAGACTGAACCAAGAGGCAGAAAATAATACAGAAAGTTACAGAACAGAGAAAGAAGAGAGAGAGAGGATAGCAAAATAGATATAGATAGACATAGATACAGTCATGCATTCGTTAATGAGAAGGATACATTCCAAGAAATGCATGCTCCTGTACTTAATACTATAGAGAATTGTAAAACAATAGTAACTGTTTGGGTATCTAAACATATCTGAACATAGTAAAGATACAGTACAATTACTGTACTATAATCTTATAGGACCATGATTGTATATGCGGTCCATCATTGACCTAAACATTGTTATGTGGTGCATGACTGTACATATATGTATGATACATATACATAGAAACAAAAAGGGAAACATATTGAGACAGAGACAAAGAATGAGAATCAAGAATGTTTCCCATATACAGACTTCCACATGCTTTGATAAAATATCACCTTTCTAAATCAGTAATGCATGTATCCCATCATGAGAGCAGATATATTTTAAATTACCTTACAGTAATGCTGAGAATTATAACATCATTTTCCTAATCAATTTCCATTGTAACCAGTGGCTTTTATGTATGAGTCAGATGTCCAGGGACCAGGTATAGTTTATGACATTGAAAACAACAACAAAATACACTGGATTAAGCCCATAACTAGTTTCCACTCGACTATATATTAAATAAGATAAACTTATCATAAAGAAAATATGTAATAAAATAATAAAAATACATCTGGACAATGAAAATCTAATATCTTCAACCTAAAGTTATTCCTTAAATAGGTAGATTATTTTTTAAGAAAATGTAATCTCAAAATTGGTGAATCATTCCTTTGAATTAGAGAATATTTAGAAACTTTCAAAGTAAAATATTTGCTAGCTTAGCAGTGCCATCAAAATTCTCATAAAATTACTTAAAAGAAAGCAAAGATGGGATAACCCAGGAATCAATCAATAAATTAATCCATAAATAAATGGATTAATCAATAAAATATAGATAGGACTAGGAAATTACATACCCAGGTTTGTTATGATAAAATTGAAGATGTTCACACACCTACAGTCTATCAGAGGCGTGAACTTCTACAACTATTTTTCCAATTATTTCGAAATTTTTTCCGAGGCAAGCAAAGCCATTTTGTCTTCTGCTTTCTGCTTCAGTTCATTTCATCACTCTGCTCTACGTTTTATCCTACATTTCATGATTCTAATCTAGTATTATGCAAAAGGGAAGAAGTTGGTATTTTACAACCTGATACAGTAACCCTAATTTTGGAGATGTGTATTTGTGAGTATCACAAACCCCTGCATAAGGGCATGAGTTCACGGTTCAGTTTCACTATCTACTAGATGTCTCATCTTGAACAAGTAATTGAACGTCACGTTAATGAATCTACTTGTCAGGGAAATAGGCTTTTCAGCACCCATATTCGTTCCAAATGTTTGCTGTAAGCGATAAATATGTTAACATTTTAAATGTATATAACACATTAATGGCATAATTAAAATTTAATAAATAGTAGGTAGCACATGGAAGAATGTATATGGATAGATAGATAAATGGAATGAAAGTGGTTAAGTCCTGGGACATAGGAATACAATATGGGATGCAGTATTCCCTAAATTCATTTGGAAGAACTACTTCAAAACATATAAGAATGATTACTTCTGAATAATTCAATCAAGGATAAACAGAAGATCCATCTCCAGCTTAACAGAGTCACCATAAATATTTGCCTACAAAACATGGGAAATTTTGTTAACTCTGTGTAAATTAACATGCCAAAGGTTACCTTCTAAGCTACCTTCAAAAACGGAGAGTAGATCCTACAGTTTTCTCCAGGGTACCAAAATACTAGACCCCAATAACAGTAGTGGTTTCAAAAATGTTTTTCTCTCTTTCAAAGGTTTGCTTTCTCCTCCGTATATTGATAATATTTCATAAGTATTTGTTGCATGAAATCACTAGGTCCCATGTTGGAGGTATTATTTCTTTATTATTTGTTCTTGAGTGAGGACAGTTCTATGTTGTTTGATATCTGTACGTACACAAAATTGGTCATTCTCAGTGTTTAATAAAAGTTGAATTTTAATAAAATTCCAGTGAGTTTAATAAAATGACTCATTAAAATTACCTTCAATTTGAAGGTGGAATAGAGGCTTTGACAGCAGTTATAATGTAAGGGATGAGAACTGATAAGAATAAACATGTTTCTGAGCTATAATCAAGCAATAATAGCACTTGCTACCACTGCTGGAATCCCATATTCAAGAAGGCTAATATTTCTGCAAAGAGTCCCAGCTGCTATTGCCCTAAAAGATGCCAAGACAACATTTCCCATTGTCAGTTCTTTTTTTATATTATGGCTCCTTCAGCCACAGATGCACAACATGCTGCCAGGGGAGCTGCTGGAACATGGGCCCAAAGGCCAGTCTCCAATCATCAAGTCACTCACCAAATTCTTAGCACATCTTCACTGTGTGTTATATGCTGAGTTATATTGTGGAATAATACAGTCAAATAATCTAGCCTGATGAGCTTCACACCCTACTGGGTGAGCCAGACGATGAATAATTAATATGGAATTATGAATCATAATATTGTAAAACAAAATGTAGGTTAGTCTGAGGGAAAATTAAAAATGGAGCCTAATTTCACTGATTTCTTTCAGAGGAATTAAATTTAGGCCTAGAGGTTTTGTAAAATTGACTAGGAGCTAGCCAGATGAGAACTCTGTGTGTGTAGGTGTGTGTGTCTGTGGGGGTGTGTGAAAAAGAGAGAAACAGAGAGAGGGGTAGTGAATAATTACTGTTTCAGGAAGAAGAAATAAGCAAAAGCAATGAGGAAGGCAGAATAAACAGTGGCCATAATTAGGAGGTTATTATGGCCAAAGGCAGAACGAATTATCCTTCTGAGCCAAAGCTGCCCTATGTTTTTTTTGTGTGAAAAGCCTAGATAACTGAGCTCTATTGTTACACACAACACACACAGACACACACAGACACACACACACACACATACACACACATCTACATTTCTGTATTTGTCTCTGAGCAATGCTGCTTTCTTTTTCACTATATTGTAGAGATTGTGTGTGTCCAGGCATGTGTGAGTGTGTCTGTGTCGGTAAAAATAACATCTTGACCTACATCTTTAGGTTTTGGGGTTTTTTTAATTTGTTTGTTTTTAATATCCTTCTCTGTTGGATTCACATACAAGTTTATGGCATTTAGGCTGAATTTAAAAATGTAGATGGAAGTGACTATACTTTACTCTCAGCTGTTCTTTTAACCAGACACTTAAAATATTAATTGTGCTGCAGTGATGTGCCAGGTCCTGTTCCTGGGAATGAGAAAAGTATTATTATTGTGCCTGCCTTGGGTCTAACACCCTCTTTCCTTAGAATTAGTGCTTTCCCCAAAATTTATTTGGCTTCCCAATAAAACAGACTTTCACTTAATCAAGGCACCATTCTTTGAGTCTAGACACATCCAGACATTTATGAGATTTATTAGTGATAAAGTTTAACATAGCTTACTCTCAAGCTGAAATCTTTCTGTCTCTCTCTCTCTCTCACACACACACACACACATACACACAAGAGTTAAAATTTAAAAGGAATGTTTTAGGAAATATAAGTTTTATATTCTGGAAAAGAAAGAAGCACAATTGTTGAGAAATACATGCAGAGAAAATACAAATATACAAAGTGGTGAGGATTACTATTAATTATTTGGTGAGTAATTTTTATATGCACTTGGATAAGTGGTAATTTCTCTAGAATACATAAAAGTCACCATATAACTGGAAAAAAACACTTGAAATTAGAAGAACGAGGCAAAATTAAGACAACCAGTTTTTCTATGGAGAAAATAAACTTTTCCTTGTTATTAGTGCTTCAAGTATATTCAAATAAGCTTAACAATATTTCCAAAAACGGAAATGAGCATAACAGAGAGCACAAATTGCACATTTTATTGGGAAACTTTAATGCTTAAAGATAATTAAGTAACATGCGTTAAAATTTTAAGTAAGAAAGATAAATAGAAAATCTATTTTAAAAAGTCTCATGCTTCTACTTTTTCAACATATGCTATATATTTATAGGGCACAGAAGTAATTAGATAACTCAGTGTTTTAATCAAGAAAGTCCTCCGGATGTGTATGGCAGAGTGGGTGTCTGATTCAGAGTAAGAAGCAGAATTACATTATTTTAAAATAACAGTGGTAATTTTAATCAAGATTTTTGCCTAAATTTGTGAGCTAAGTGATAGCTGATTACATAATAATCAAAAATGTAATCTTGTTAAGAGGCAATGCCCAAATTTTCATGTATCTAAAAATAATCATTGAAATTTTATCTCCAATTACATATACATATATTAATGAAAAAGGGGCAGATTTTCCTTAAAACAAATTCTTATCAATAAACCCGTAATGCAAATGTGGTTACTATTGCATAATTGACATGAAAAAGATGGCTTTAAAAATTGATTAAGAAATAGACATGCAAATAGTTCAATATTACTTGAACATTTAGCTAATCAGATGTTCACTTCTAACTGCTTCTTTTCTTCCAATAATCACATATTTATTGAGAATCCACTATGTTCTAAGCACTGTTCTGGGTTCTGGAGAAACATTAGTAAGCAAATCACAGAAAAACTGGTTGTCTCAAATTTGCCTTGTTCTTCTAGTTTCAAGTTGTAGGAAAGACATATGCAGTTATCTTGGGAAAGGCCATTTCAGCCATGGAGAACATCCAGGGTGAAGTCTTTAGGGCAGAAGCATTCTTGAATTATTAAAAAAATAAAATAAAATAAAAGGGGAGGTGAGTGCACCTGTTACAGAGAGAGCAGGGAGTTGAGGGTCTTAGGACAGGTATCACTGAAGTCTTAACATATGAGAAAAAATAGTGCTTTAATGATTTCAAAGTTCAAAGCACTAACTTCATGATATAAAAACCATTTCCACTCTGGCTCTCAGGTGAGAAGAAATTTCTCACCTCTAAAGTATAGTGTAAAGCAGTGCATTTCAAACTGTTTTAAGCAACTTAACCATTTTTTGCAATGAAACTTTTATGGAACTGCTATATATAAAAGGTAAACTCAGAACAGATCTGTTTGAATAATGGTAAAGGGGCTAAACTCAATCTATCACATACCCTGACCTTAGTGGCAGCCAAGAGATTATTTCTTAGAAAAATGTTCTAATAACTAGACTAGATGATCTTAAAGCTCTGTTCATGCCTTTGGTTTTATAAGGTAATAAAGCTTTCTAGAAACTGCCTAATACATTATCAAATTGAATAGTTACTTACTGTCCATTCATTCCTAGGCTCTACTTACAGTGCTTTACCCCTTCCAAAAATAAAGAAAAACCTTTGAAACTAATTAAATTTGTAAATTTGTCACTAAATTTTAAAAAGGTATTTAAATTAAATTAACTATGATTATTTCCTCATTTCTACTAGTTACATTTTTTGCAAATTACCTCAAGGTAATATTTCCCGGAACCAATTTCTGAGAATCTCAAAAAACATTATCAGCTGCTTATTTATATCTCTTATGGTGTCTAAAAGTGAAAAAAAATTACTAATAGGAAAAATTACTCATCCCTAACATTATAATTTTATAATTTTTTAATGTCTGAGATTCTCATGTAGATTTGGGATAATGCACAGATTTTTATTTTGATCCAGGAGCAATATGTACACATACGTAAATACATGGGCCGAAGGTTGTTTGGCTACATTTATTCAAGTCAATAGGGAACCCAAAGGGATTCTGGAGGTTTTTTCACTTTTATATCTAACTACTAAATCTCATTCTTTCCAAAAGTCAATGAAAATCCAAATAAGTATTAATGAAGCGAGCAAAATATTTTAAGAAATTTGGCACAGAAATTTCCCACCCAGAACACATTAGATTATTTCTGTTAATCTTCTGCAGTGTTTTTAGTTGCATTATGTCCCTGTGTGCTATGCCACATGTTTAAAATCAATATAAAGAAAAAGCAAGGTCAGGTCATTTGTCCTATAAGCAAACATAAGTAAAATAAGTCTTTGCCCAAAAAGAGAGTTTCTCATTGATATTTTAACTAATGTTAATGAAAGTTAAAAGAACTTTTATTTAGTTTATGTTATTTAAAATAAATTGTAATAGACATGCAGCAATTTCAAAACTTGTCATTACAATCTTCCCAATGATGCCATTTCCTTTTTTGTTCTCCTTGATCTTTATTACATAATTTTAATCTCTCATTGCTTAAATTGTTATTGTTATTGGCTTGCTAAGTACTTTTCTTCTTCTTTTTTTGATCCAGAGATGCTACTTTTAATTTTGAAGGTTACTTGCACAATATAGCTGCTGTAGATAATGCCACAAAATAGGGAAATGGAAAGTGCCAAGAACTGGTAACAGTTCATGACACTTAAAAAAATTACTGTCAGCAGAATATTGAAGATAAATAATTTTCTTTATATTTCTGCAGAAATGCAAAAAATAAACCTTTGATCTAAAGTGATGTTTATTAACCTGAATGCGAGATGAACTATAACATTCATCTTGAGTAATATTTTGTACTCATCTAGAACCTTTTATCTTAGATGCTAACAAAATTTAAATACATTAATTCCTTACAAGACTCCTGTAGCTAGGTAATAATTTTAATTTCTCCTTTATCGATGGATAAATCAAGACACTGAGATGAATTCAAAGTCATATCAAAAGTCAATTGTGACTGAAAATGAGAGTTGTGGTTTGAATGTCTAGGTTTCTACTATAAAGTTGCTATTTTTAATCCCAAACAGCTTTTTCGAAGTATGACTTTTTCAGAATATATTTTTCTAAATGATAGTAGAACTAATGCAAATATTTCTTCAGTAAACAGGAAAAAATTTTACTTCTAAATATTACCTTAAGATTTTCTAACATATAAACTGAATAGTTATATTGAAGAAACTTGTTGAATATTTACATGCTCAACAACAAGGAAAGAATATAAGAAAGCTTATAGAAAGGTGGAATCCTACTGTGAGTATACATTTACAGTTTAAGACCAATTTTCCTTATGGATGTAATGTGTAATCAATAATTTACTCAGGCCAGGAAACAGTGATGATGAGAAAAGTGCCTATAAGTTGAGGTCTACTCTGATCACATTGTTGTGAAGAATGGTCATACTGGTATATGTAATTGAAAGTTATAGTTACATAAAGAGTGGCTCTCCCATTTCAATTGCAGATAAGTCTACAATTAGATATAGATTCTTCTAAACATTTGTATATAATCACACTTCACCAATCGTTCATATGAGAAGTCATCTGTCATCTCCCAGTCTATGTCAAATCCTGTACAATACGGTTTTGTAGCATCATGCCACTCTCATAGTAATTAGCAAGCTGTACATTTATACTTATTTGCAAAATTGTTTAATTATTTCTCTTCAGTAACAGACTGTATCCTAGACTGGATTGGAGACAGTATCTGTTTTCCACTCCATTCCCAATGCTTGGTACATTAGCTCTCCCAGATTAAGTATGAAAATATTAATACATTAAGACATTTTAATTGGAATGGGATATTTGGCTTAATTGTGCTTCAAAGATATTTTTCCAATTGTGTAATGTTATTATGTAATTATGGCAAAGCACCCCACATCATTTATTCATACAACATAATGGGACTAATTGTAATGAATAATGGAAAGGGGGATAAACTCAATCTCTCACATACCCTGACCTTTGCGGCAGCTAGGAGACTCTTTCTTAGGAATATTTTTAATAACTAGACTAGATGATTTTTAAAGTATAACAATGCTTCCAGCATTTTGTTGCCTTAAGATGCCATTTGGAAAATGAACCAAATACTCTATCTAGATTAATGTAAATGTATTAATGTAACTTACTCTGAGATTATATTGCCATTATTAAAATACATGTGAAATATCATAAATTAATTTAATGGATCCCTTAAATAAAGCCCACGTAGTGTGGGTGAGAAAACTTTTTCCCTCAGGCAACTGTCAAGCTCTTTGTTACATCTCTAGTTTAAGTTCCTTTTGGATCTTTGATGCCTACTGTTAGATGTGGGAGAAAGAATGGATTCCCAGAATGGAGTCATATAGACCAATTCAGTGTACATCCTTTGAAACTGCCCAGGATTCATGAGATTGCTTTAGTTAACCATTTTGGGGAGTAGCTGAATTTTCAAACAGACCATAGTATTTTACTTTATTAACTAAGCTAAAGTATTTTATGCTGCATTAACTTGTTTGAATTAAACAAGCATTAAAAAACTTGGTGGAGTCAACAAAAAAAGAAATTGCACCAAGTATTATTATGCTGTAGAACAAAATGCTTAAGCACAGTCAACATGACTTGAATTTTAACTGAAATTTGGAAGGAATTTGCTGTTTGTTAAGACGGATATTTTCTTAAACATCTCCACCCCTATGTGCATATGTGTGCCAATGAACACATTATATCATTGAGTGCATTGTACACATCAACAAAGGCGAAAGTAGCAGAGCAATTATTTAACACTGCCCTTATAAATCACAAGTGGTCCTAGCCTGTAGTCAGGACAGGAACTCAAGTCTTCTGACTCTGAGTCTCGTGTTCATTTTACTGAAGTGCTCTTAGAAGGTCTGTGCTATAGAACTGTCTTTCAGGCTCCCACAGTGTATAGCTATATAATCTCTCCCAGTGGCTGATTTCTTTTAAAACTCTATATTGGAGACATGAAAGTCTTACTTTTATTTGAAGTATAATTTACTCAACTAATTTAAACTCATATGCAAATATTAAACATCTCAAACTTATTCATAATGGCATTTACGGTATTTGACAGTGTAAGGTTTGTGTGTGTGGTTTAGCCGTTCACATTAATTTCAGATACATCCAGTTTCTCAAAGAGGCAGCAGAATATCTTTTGCTTAATATAGACTCATTTGGAAGAGAAATCTTCAGATTTTATTTTTGGATATCATAATGAATGCTGCTGATTACTGTGGCTCCTCAGAAGGATATTTGGCCTCATGGGAGAACATAACCTATGAAGGCTGTTGCTATGGTTGTGAGTAGAAGGATAATGCCAGTGTTTCAGGTTTCTAGGTAGAGAAATGAGCCGTAATATAGGCCTCGGCCGATGTGTAGGAAGAGGCAGATGAAGAATATTGCGGCTCCGTTAGCGTGGAGGTAGCGGATAATTCAGCCATAGTTCACGTCCCGGGTGATGTGGGCGATCGACGAGAAGGCAGTTGAAGCGTCTGGTGAGTAGTGTATGGCTAGGAATAGTCCTGTGATGATTTGGAGGATTAGGCAGGCGCCAAGAAGTGAGCCGAAGTTCCATCATGTGGAGATATTGGATGGGGTGGGAAGGTCAATAAATGAGTGGTTGATTAATTTTATTAATGGGTTGATTTTGCGTATAGGGGTCATTAGTGTTCATGTAGTTGAAATGCAATGATGGTTTTTCATATCATTGGTCATGGTTGTAGTCCGTGCGAGAATAATGACATATGCTTTATTTTTATGGAGTGTGGGTTTAGTAATGGGGTTTGTGGGGTTTTCTTCTAAGCCTTCTCCTATTTATGGGGGTTTAGTGTTGATTGTTAGTGGTGTGGTTGGGTGTGTTATTATTTTAAATTATGGGGGAGGTTATATAGGTTTAATGGTTTTTTAAAATTTATTTAGGGGGTATAATGGTCGTTTTTGGGTATACTATGGCGATAGCTATTGAGGAGTACCCTGAGGCATGGGGGTCAGGGATTGAGGTCTTGGTAAGTGTATTAGTGGGGTTAGCGATGGAGGTAGAGTTAGTGTTATGGGTGAAAGAGTATGATGGGGTGGTGATTGTGGTAAATTTTAATAGTGTGGGAAGTTGAATGATTTATGAAGGAGAGGGGCCAGGGTTGATCCAGGAAGATCCTATTGGTGCTGGGGCTTTGTATGATTATGGGAGTTGATTGGTGGTAGTTACTGGTTGAACGTTATTTGTTGGTGTATATATTGTAATTGAGATTGCTCGGGGTAATAGCTTATGTGATTAGAAGAAGGGTTAGGAGGAGTGGGAAGAAAAAAGAGAGGAAATAAAGTTTGATTATGCCTTTTTGAGTTGAGGTGGTGATGGAGGCGGAGATTTGGTATTGTGAAATTGTTTTAGGTAACAGTTTCTCTAGTCAAGTTAGGTCTAGAAGAAGTAGGGGTAAATTTTGGCTTGCAAGAAGGCTTAGGTAAGGGATTGTGTGATGAGTAATACTGGGGTAGAATCCGAGTATATTAGAAAAGTAAAATGTATATAGTGGGGTTTTTATTTTGAGTTTGTTGGTTAGGTAGTTGAGGTCTAGGGCTGTAAGGAGTCCTAGGGAGGTGATGCCTAGGGCTGTGAGTTTTAGGTAAAGTGGGATTGTTATTTGGGGAGTGGATGCGGGGAAAATGCTGTTGGTGATGAGAAATCCTGCGAAAAGACTTCCGATTGTTAGGCGTTTAATGGGGTTTAATAGGGTGGGGCAGTTTTCGTTGATATTGTTAAGGGTTGGGAAGCGAGGTTGGCCTGTTAGGGTGAGAAGAATTATTCGAGTGCTGTAGGCGCTTGTCAGGGAGGTGGTGATGAGAGTAATAGATAGGGCTCAGGCGTTGGTGTATGATATGTTTGCGGTTTCGATGATGAGGTCTTTGGAGTAGAAACCTGTGAGAAAGGGTATTCCTGCAAGTGCTAGGCTGCCAATGGTGAGGGAGGTTGAAGTGAGGGGTATAGTTTTGAGTAGTCCTCCTATTTTTCGAATGTCTTGTTCATTGTTGAGGTTATGGATAATGGATCCGGAGCATATAAATAGCATGGCTTTGAAGAAGGCGTGGGTACAGATGTGTAGGAATGCTAGGTATGGCTGGTTGATGCCGATTGTGACTATTATGAGTCCCAATTGGCTTGAAGTAGAGAAGGCCGTGATTTTTTTGATATCATTTTGTGTGAGGGCGCAGACTGCTGCGAGTAGGGTAGTTATAGCGCCTAAACATAGTGTGAGGGTTTGGGTTGGCGGGCTATTTTCTGCTGGGGGTGGAAGCGGATGAGTAGAAAGACCCCAGCTACAACTATGGTGCTTGAGTGGAGTAGGGCTGAGACAGGGGTAGGGCCTTCCATGGCTGAGGGGAGTCAGGGGTAAAGGCCTAGTTGAGCTGATTTTCCTGCTGCTGCTAGGAGGAAACCTAGTAGTGGGATAAGGTTGGGGTTAGCACTTAAGAGGAATATTTGTTGTGGTTCTCATGAGTTGGAGTGTAGGAAAAATCATGCTAGGGCTAGGATGAAGCCGATGTCACCAATACGGTTGTATAGGATTGCTTGGACGGCTGCTGTGTTGGCATCTGTTCAAGTATACCACCAGCTAATGAGTAAGAAGGATATAATCCCTACGCCCTCTCAGCCAATGAAGAGTTGGAATAGGTTGTTAGCTGTAACTAGGATTAGTATGGTGATTAGGAAAATAAGCAGATACTTGAAAAATTGATTAATGTTTGGGTCTGAGCTTATATACCATCGTGAGAATTCTATGATGGATCATGTGACGAATAGTGCTACAAGGATTAATATTATGGAGAAATAGTCTAGTTTAAAGCTTAGCGAGAGTTGTATTGTTTGGGTTGTTGCTCAGTGTCAGTTTGAGATAATAACTTCTTGGTCTAGGCATATGAATATTGTTGTGGGGAGGAGGCTAATACTAAAGGCGGATGCAATAATTGATTTTACATAGTGGGGGTATGAAAAAAGGGCCACCATCCTCCAGACCCCAGAATGGTAGATCCACTCACAGCTTGCACTGTGTGCCTGGAAAAGCTGCAGACACTCAATGCAGCCAGAAGGGGGGCTGTACCCTGCAAAGCCACAGGGGTGGGGCTGCCCAAGACCCTGGGAACCCACTTCTTGCATCACCTAGATGTGATACATGGAGTCAAAGGAGGTCATTTTGGAGCTTTAAGATTTGCCTGCTGGGTTTTGGACTTGCATGGGGCCTGTAGCTCTTTCGCTTTGGCCAATTTCTCCCATTTGAAACGAGTGTATTTACTCAATGCCTGTATCCCTGTGTATCTAGAAAATAACTTGCTTTTGATTTTACAGGCTCATAGGTGGAAGGGACTTGCCTTGTCTCAGATGAGACTTTGGACTATGGAATTTTGAGTTAATGCTGAAAGAAGAGTTTGGGGGACTTTGGGGAAGGCATGATTGCTTTTGAAATGTGAGGACATGAGATTTGGGAGGGGCCGGGGAAGAATTATATGGTTTGGCTCCAGGTGGAGATAATTGAATCATGGAGGCAGTTTCCCCCATGCTGTTCTCATGGTAGTGAATAAGTCTCATGAGATCTGATGGTTTTATCAATGGGAGTTTCCCTGCACATGCTCTCTCCTGCCCACCATGTCTGACTAAATTTTGTATTTTTACTAGAGACGGGGTTTCACTATGTTGGCCAGGCTGGTCTCCAACTCCTGATCTCGTGATCCGTCCACCCCGACCTCCCAAAGTGCTAGCATTATAGGCATAAGCCACCACACCCGGCCTCTTTTTTTTCTTTTTCTTTTTTTTATCTGGAGACTGAGTTTTGCACTTGTTGCCCAGGCTGGAGTGCAATGGTGCGATCTCAGCTCACTGCAGTCTCCACCTCAGCAGGAGAGCAGGAATCTTCAGTGATCCACGGGCAGATCTGCAGCCACTGTGGGCACCTGCTCCTCCCGCGACCTTTGTGCCCGCGTCTCTCCCTCCAGTACCTATTGCACGACACCCCACGTCCGCCTCCTGCCATTGCCAGCAAGTGCCTTGTGCGGGTACCTGGCTGTGCTTATTAATCCATTATGGTCACTCTGTCACTGGTGCCATTATGTGCTCACGTGCCCACTCCCTCAGGTTTAGAAGGCGTGTTGCCCGGCAACAGAAGAGTCTGCTGGCTTAGCCTTTGGCCGAGTTGGCAGCTGGACGAGGACGCTCAGAGCCCAGCTCTCAAGAGTTCAAGCATCGGACGGTTCCCCACTGCTCCCAGGAGCAGTTACCCGGGCACTCTGTGCCCCTCATTCCTGTTTGGGCCAAGGCTGAGGACCCGCGAGTAGGGCTCAGTTGCCTGGAGCCCCTTCAGCCCATCCCCCAGTTCACTTTGCTTGTGGGATCTCCCCGTTGCTCCTGCCCCTGGACTGAGTGGCAGGCCATCCTACAAGCACCCGGACACTCGACATCAGTGGTGTCAAGACAACTCCAAGAAGGTTTTCCGTGATCCTGCAAGACCTGTGGTTCGATCCTGGTGATTCTGCCTTCAATTTCACTGCACAGGTACCATAGCAAGCCAGTGCTGTGTGCTCCGAGTTCCAGGGCATCCTCCAGCACAGCCACTACACTGAGCACAAGGACTCTGTGGGGCCCAGGAGCAGGTAGTCACTCCTTTGGGGTCCACAACACCCAGCTGTCCCCAGACTTGTGTCCAGGGAAGATAGTGTTGAGGGCCCTAAAGGAGAGCGGGGCAGGGATGCCTGAGCAGGACAAGGACCCTAGAGTCCAAGAGAATCCTGATGATCAGAGAAGGGTCCCCGAGGTCACCAGGGATGCACGGTCTGCATTTCGGCCCCTGCGGGACAATGGAGTCCTCTCTCCCTTTGTGCCCAGGCCCGGGCCTCTGCAGACATACCTCCATGCCCAAAGGTCAGACATCAGATATAACCAGACATCCCAGATCACCTGGACGAGCTCGTGCACCAACCAAAATGCCATCTCCAGCTCCTACAGCTCCGTGGGAGGCTTGCTGGGGCTAAAGTGGAGGAGGGGGCCAGCAGGGCAGGAGAGCGGGGCAGGGATGCCTGAGCAGGACGAGGACCCCAGAGTCCAAGAAAATCCTGATGATCAGAGAACAGTCCCCGAGGTCACCGGGGATGCATGGTCTGCATTTCGGCCCCTGCGGGACAATGGAGGCCTCTCTCCCTTTCTGCCCAGGCCCGGGCCTCTGCAGACAGACCTCCATGCCCAGAGCTCAGAAATCAGATATAACCAGACATCCCAGACCTCCTGGGCGAGCTCGTGCACCAAATGAAATGCCATCTCCAGCTCCCACAGCTCCACGGGAGACTTGCCGGGGCTAAAGCAGAGGAGGGGGCCAGCCTCATCCCACTGCCAGCTGGCCCTCAGTTCCTCAAACACAGTGAGTGAGGACGGACCTCAGGCTGTCTCTTCGGGTCACTCAGGGTGTGAAAAGGCGGCAGATACAGCACCAGGGCAGACACTCGCCCCCAGGGGTGGCTCCCCCAGATCCCAGGCCTCTAGGCCCCGCATCAACAGTGCACTGCAGGTTGAGGACAAGGCCATCTCGCACTGCAGACCCTCACGGCCTTCCCACACTTTGTCCTCACTTGCAACAGGGGCTTCTGGTGGGTCTGCCGTTTCTAAAGCACCCACTATGGATGCACAGCAGGACAGACCCAAGTCCCAAGACTGCCTGGGCCTAGTGGGCCCCTAGCATCTGCTGCAGAGGTCCCCTCTACAGCTCCCGTGTCTGGGAAGAAGCACAGACCACCAGGACCCCTGTTCTCCTCCTCAGATCCCCTTCCTGCCACCTCTTGCCACTCCCGGGACTCAGCCCAGGTCACCTCGCTGATTCCTGCCCCCTTCACAGCTGCAAGCATGGATGCCGGCATGAGAATGAATGCCGGCATGAGAAGAATGTTTTGTGTTCGAAATTGTTTGAGGGGTTTGGCTTTATGTTTGTTGGTTTTTTTTTGTTTTGTTTTTTGTTTTTTGCTTACTTGGGCATCCTTCAGCTTTTAATAATCTGAAAATTTCTATTTACCCATTGTCAATGTGTATAAATTAATCTGCGTGAATTTTATACAATAAAAGGTGAACTTTTATGCATGAAACAATAATTTACAAAAAATATACCAGAAGAAGAATGTTCATTACAAATATAGGAAACATAAATATTACCAAATATTGGCAAGCACTAAAATCTTCAGAAATATAAGTCTATTACACTTATAGCTCTCTCAAGCAAAAAAATAGCAGAGAAAAATTTAGTGTACCTTAGGGGCTATTTATTGACTTAGAGATTTGTTAAAAGGTCAAATGGGGTCACACAGAATACTAAGAAGAGCTGTTCACCCAGACCTCACTAAGAACTCTTCTTCATTCAGTAGCTATATAGTAATATGACAACTGCTCCTACCACCCAGAGAGGAACTACAGCAACTACTCTTTAGCATCTGTTGCTCCCAACTCTGCTTTGCAATTATATGACTCAAGCATTCTGGCTCCGTTAACTATTACTTCTGTTACTCCCAATTAAATTCCCTCTAACCCTCCCACTCTGCCTATTTCAGCTTTCTGCTGCCTCATGACTTCAATTCCATCAGAGTTATGCATTGTTTCCTCTGTACATCTTTGCTCTGCTTCCATTGCTAATTCCCTAGTAAAGTGTTGTATATTCAAAGTTCCAAAGAAACAGAATATCCAAGACATCACCAATCGTCCAAAACACAGTGTAGGAGGCCACAGTTAAGAGAAGCAAGACCATTAGCTCTTTTTATAGGCTGGAGAACAACAGGATGCTTTGGTCCTGTATCAGCAGGATGCTTTTTCGGTAGATCCTACTGCCACCCTACTATCGGGTAGATCCTACTGCCACCCTAGCTATGGGCACATGTCAGAGTCCCATGTAATAAAGGAGACAAAAGGAAACCACCACGAGTATAAACTAAGAAAAGTACTCCAACGTTTCTAAGAATGGAGCTGTATAACTCACTTTGCCCCATTTGTTACTTCTCCACGGTACTTACCACCACCTATTATATATATTTTGTTTATAGTCAGTCTTCCCTCATTAGAATGAAAGTTCCGTGAGGATAGGACTATACAGTCAGCCCCCAGTATCCATGGGGGACTAGTTTCAGGATCTCCTGAGGATAACAAAGGATACTCAAGTCCCTGATATAAAATGACATACTATTTGCACATCACCTTTGCACATCCTCCCATATACTTCATATCAACTCTAGATCACTCATAATATTCAATGTAAATGTCATGCAAATAGTTATTGTACTATATTGTGTAAGGAATAAGGACAAGAAAAAAGTCTGTACATGTTCAGTACAGACGCAATTTTTTTCCCAATATTTCCGATCCTTGGTTGGCTTAATAAACAGATGTAGAACCCAGGAATAAGTTCTGGTGTCCTATTGCATAGTAGGATGAGTATAGTTAACAATAACCTATTATATATTTGAAAATAGCCAGAAGAGTAGATTTTGAATTTTCTCCCTACAGAAAAATCATTATGCAAATTACCCTGATTTGATCATTACACATTGAGTACATGTATTAAAACATCACATTGTACCCCATATATATGTACAAGTATGTGTCAATAAAAATTTAATGTCAATATGTGAAATAAAATGAAAAAATAAAAATTTTTAAAGCTGTAATTATCTCCATTTGGTAGGAATACATATAATCTGAAATAAAAAATATATTTGTAATTGTTAGGACAAAATAGATTATAGATTATTTTAAGTTTGCAACTTCTAAATTACAAAATTCTCACAGAACCTGAAAAATTATTGGTATTGTTAAATATTTTAAAAGCTGTCCTTGGAGATAAGGAAACCTATCAGATTTACATCAACAAGTGCAATATATCAGCCTATTACCATCTGCTACAGACTGCATGTTTGTGTTCCCTCAAAATTCATATGATAGGCCGGGCGCGGTGGCTCATGCCTGCAATCCCAGCACTTTGGGAGGCCGAGGCGGGTGGATCACCACGTCAAGAGATCGAGATCATCCTGGCTAACATGGTAAAACCCCGTCTCTACTAAAAATACAAAAAATTAGCCGGGCGCAGTGGCGGGCGCCTTAGTCCCAGCTACTGAGGAGGCTGACGCAGGAGAATGGCGTGAACCCAGGAGGCGGAGCTTGTAGAGAGCGGAGATTGTGCCACTGCACTCCAGCCTGGGTGACAGACAGAGCGAGACTCTGTCTCAAAAAAAAAAAAAAAAAAAATTCATATGATAAAGCCCTAACCCCCAAGGTGAGGATATTGGGAGGCGTGGCCTTTAGGAGAGAATTAGGTTTAGATGAGGTCATGAGAATAGAGCCCCTATGGTGGCATTACTTCCTTTATAAGAAGAGACACTAGAGCTGCTTTTCTCCCTACCATGTGAGGATACTGAGAGAAGATGGCCATTTCCAATCTAGGAAGCAGGCCCTCTTTAGGAAACGTAATTTGCCAACACTTTGATCTTGCACTTCCAGCCTCCAGAACTGTGAGAAATATCTCTTCTTTTTTTTTTTTTTTTTTTTTGAGACAGAGTCTCATTCTGTCATCCAGGCTGGAGTACAGTGGTGCGATCATGGCTCACTGCAACCTCCACCTCCCAGGTTCAAGCAATTCTCCCACCTCAGCCTCCCAAGTAGCTCAGACTACAGGCGTGCACCACCATGCCCAGCTAATTTTTGTAGAGACAAGGTTTTGCCATGCTGCCCAGGCTAGTCTCAAACTCCTGAGCTCAAGTTATCCACCTGCCTCGGCCTCGCAAAGTGTTAGGAATACAGGCATAAGCCACCATGCCTGGTCAAAATATCTACTGATTAAGCTACCTAATTTATGGTATTCTGTTTTAGCAGCTGAAGCAGACTAAGATACCATCCTATAAGTAAGCTACAGACCAGCACTATCCAATAGAACTTTATATGATGAGGAAATGTTTTATATCTGTGCTATCCATTATGTTAGCCACTAGCCACATGTATCCATCAAGTATTTGAAATATGGCTAGTGCAACTAAAGAACTTAATTTTTAATTTTTTTTTTTTTTTTTTTTTGAGATGGAGTCTCGCTCTGTCCCCCAGGCTGGAGTGCAGTGGCGCCATCTCGGCTCACTGCAAACTCTGCCTCCCAGGCTCAAGCCATTCTCCTGCCTCAGCCTCCTGAGTAGCTGGGACTGCAGGTGCCCGCCACCACGCCCAGCTAATTTTTTGTATTTTTAATAGAGATGGGGTTTCACCGTCTTATTAAGGATGGTCTCAATCTCCTGACCTCATGATCTGCCCGCCTCAGCCTCCCAAAGTGCTGGGATTACAGGCGTGAGCCACCATGCCCGGCCAATTTTTATTTCATCTTATTTAAATAACCCCATGTGGCTAGTGGCTAATGTATTGAACACTACAGCTGTAGACAATATGAAATAAATATAAAGCAGTCTCCACTTTGGAAAAACAGAAGACTCTTACTGCCTCATAATATAGATGAAAAATGAAATACTGAGATAAGTAAAATTTTCTTTAAAGAACAAAAACAAAAGAAAACCTAATGAAAGCTATAAAAGTCCATTGGATAATAATGCTACCAGTACTAAGGAAGTACAGCCCCTAAAAGTGACTTGCAGTCACAAATATAAAAACGACTATTCAAGTGAACTCCTAAGGTAAAAATTTGTTATTCACCATGCTCCAAAATGGTCTGTAATATTCTTCAGAGATGGCATGGTAAAGTACGATACAAGGGTAATATTAACAGTATGCTGTCACAGGTGCCATTCTCTTAAAAAAAGAAATCCCAAAATAAATATAAATGGAAAGCAAATAATTAAACACACTAAATACAGATTATTACAAAAATCCATAAGGAATTCTGGTGCAGAAACAACTTCATAATCAAAATCCCAAATATAAAATTTATCTATCAAAAATGAAAATGCTGACATACAGTTTCTTGCAAAAAAATAGTTTAGAAATTTTTTTAATATAAATAAATAAGAACATCTTTTTAAACAAAATCTTAGGCTGTTGAGTCCCGTTTATTTTCTACACCTCTAATTCCAAAGCTGAGAAATAAACGGATACTTCAGAAAAAAAAAATAACTCATGACAATTTGTCTTTTGGACACAGAATATAAAGGAAAAATAAAATTTATGTCTAACTGGCCAGACCTCAATTGAATTTTTCATCCTAGCTGGTTCCTAAATCCAAATCAGATACTTATCAATAAAACTGTTTTTCTGCACAGCTACTACTGGCTAGAAACTGCTTCTCCAAATTTATACTGCCCATTTCTTCTAAAATGTTGAAATTCTAGCTCATAGTTTTTAAAAAACCATTCTTAATGTACTGATTCCAGAGTACTAATTCCAATGGCCAAGAAAATTCAAAAAGATTTGGAGTGGTCTCTGAGATTAGAATGTGTGACAATGTGAAGCATTTCACTACAACGTCCAAGATTAAAGTGTCAAAGCAGATGAGGAAATGAAGCTCCCAAAACAGATGCCCATGAGAAAGGAGCCCAGAAAAGCAAAAGGGGCCACAGCCCAGGACCTTACAATAAAGAAAAGTGGCTCTGGCCCCATGGTATCCTTCCTGAAACACTAGGAAAGAATGAAGTCCTTAGCAAAATTCTGACCAGGATCGCAAATTTAAATGTAAGCTTGTAAGGAAAACACCTATGGACCTGGGTTTAAATTTGTCCATCTAAGATATAAAATTACAAGTTTGACCAAATGTGCCAGTTGTCCACTTATTGTCTCTCAGCTCCGAATTCATCCTTTCCTGTCTGCTCTGCAGAAATGAACTTGGACCCTTTAAACATTTTTCCTTTGCTAGTTGGCATGATGTTAGATTGACATTGTAAGAGGAGATTTTCCTCTTCTTTCCAAGAGTCTTGTGTGCTCCTCTTGGCAGGCTTCTGTACTGCAACACAGCTTCTCCAGTGTCCAGATCCAGAACCCATGCAGTTTGCTCCATTGTCAGGCTCCTGAAGTGCACAGCAGTCAGCAGCACCAAGTATCTTCCACCAGTACCTCCACAAGGCAGTATTATAGCAGAGTGATTCTGATGAGACAGATTTCTACCACAGCAACTTCTCTTCCTTCAGTGAGCCATAGCCATGCCCCCTCAAACAGGGTCTGGATCTTAATCCCAGAGGCCCTGGATGTTCTATCTCAACCCCAGGGGTTGATGCTCCTTTTATCTGTTATTCTTATATCGCTTAGAGTTCTCTTTACTTTTTACTAGCCAATCCTCATTGCTCCAAAACCCTGTTATAGCTAGCAGTTCTTCGTATTAATCTTTCCTTGTTCAAATTACATGTGATTTCTCTATTCTAATCAAACACTGACTGATAGATCAAATTTCAGGCAATTAATCAAACTGAGACAATTATAGGGCATTATGTCTAATTTGTTATTTTATATATTAGCAAACACATAAGATCTGATAATCAGAAAGTTCAGAGCGCTAAACCAAAGTCTCTAAAGAATGGAAGGAATCAGCTCACAGGATATATGCTTGTTAATGCTACTCCCATTTGGGGGAAGTGTAATTTTCTCCAGTAACCAGGAAAAATAAGAGATCACTTTGTTTCTTCTGATGATTTATTTTTATTTTAAAAGGGAAATGAAAATCTAAAAAATATAAAAGTTTAAGAAGACAAAGTAGAAACAGTCAATGGCTCCATTTCTCTGGCAAACTAATCAACCAAACTGTTCTATCTACATTTGACGGGAAACCCAAAATTTCAGTGATCCCACACTAATGTTCACATTGTTTTTCTGCTATATAGGAACACTTTTAACATTTTCCCTCTGTCTCACTGTTTGTCATGTACTCTCTGTAGACTACTTTGCCAACATTAAAATGAAATGTTCAGCATCAAGCTCATCATTTCTGTCTCACTTCACTCCGAAATCTGCTAGCCACAGAGTTAAAAGGACAGGATTAAGAGTCATTAGACACAGTACTAAGGAGAATTAAAGGGCCTGTTCAAGGGGCATAACATCTGCTCCTCAAATTCCTGCCTAAACAACGAAGATTCCGATCAAAGAGAAGAGAGGGAAAGCCAATCTAACCAGTAAACCAGAGTCATGAGGAAGTGAATGCTCTCTCAGGGAGTAACTCTGACACCAGAGGAAGGCTTAGTGACTCTGCACAATTGTTTCTATGAAGTCATTCATGGGGCAAGTGGGAGTATATGAGTAGAAGTGGAAGGGAGTGGGAAGGTGAAGATTGAGGATCCTTTTAAGTAGTTTTTGCTCAGCTAGCAAAACAAGCTGGGACATGCAAGACAGATAAACACAGCTGTCTGGGGCTGTCACTTGGGGCTCAGGAGTCAAGGTGTCCTGCTGTAGTGAAAAGTGCACCGGAATGTGAGTCAGGAGTTCAGGGATCCAAGTCCTCATTCTGCTGCTAACTAGCTGCGTGATGATGAGCAAGTCCACTGGCTTCACTAGACTCAGTCTCTTTTTTTTTTTTTTTTTTTTCGATACAGAGTCTCGCTCTGTCACCCAGGCTGGAGTGCAGTGGCACGATCTCAGCTCACTGCAACCACCACCTCCTGGGTTCAAGCAATTCTCCTGCTTCAGCCTCCTAAGTAGCTGGGATTACAGGCGCACGCCACCACGCTGGGCTAATTTTTGTATTTTTAGTAGAGACGGGGTTTCGCCATGTTGGTCAGGCTGGTCTCAAACTCCTGACCTCCTGTTCCGCCCACCTTGGCCTCCCAAAGTGCTGGGATTACAGGCATGAGCCACCACGCCCGGCCTCAGTCTCCTTATTTCATGGAAAATGAGGAGACAAGACTAGATGGCAGCACTATACAGAGATGCTCCTGAACCCACAGAGTTCATGTACTAGTTAATATAACTTTGCTGAGTCCTGGTTTCCTCCACTGAAAAAAACATGAGAAATAATACTTTTTATAAAATTGGGTGAGGATTAAAAATAATATACATAAAGACACCTAGTACAGTAACTGAAACAAGTAATTATTATTATTACTACTTTATTTCCAATGCTAAGATTATTTGAGGGGTATAAAATCTTGGTAGCCAAATGCAATGTTATTTCAAATGCACTACAAGTTAGTATATGTTTAGCACATGTCTTAATTATTGCTAACCAAAATACTCAAGACTTACAAATTAAGGACTTGGGCCGGGCGTGGTGGCTCACGCCTGTAATCCTAACACTTTGGGAGGCCGAGGCGGGCGGATCACGAGGTCAGGAGATCGAGACCATCCTGGCTAACACGGTGAAACCCCGTCTCTACTGAAAATACAAAAAATTAGCCAGGCGTCATGGCAGGCGCCTGTAGTCCCAGCTACTCGGGAGGCTGAGCCAGGACAATGGCATGAATCCGGGAGGTGGAGCTTGCAGTGAGCCAAGATCACGCCACCGCACTACAGCCTGGGTGAATGAGTGAGACTCCATCTCAAAAAATTAGTTAATTAATTAATTAATTAAGGACTTGTAAATGTCACCCAAAAATGTAAAAATATATTTTGTCAATATAAGGTTGATTCTGCAGAGGGTGCAAAAAAAGAATAGAAATAAGGAATCCTTAAGAATTTGGAAATAGGAAATATAGAAGACGTCTAAGGAAAAAGAGCTGAGGACTTCATCAGACTTCCCTACTCCAAATGCCAAAAGAAATAACCTAGAAAAATATAAAATCAGGATAAATGAAAGGACTACTGAAAACTGGAAATTATCCAGAAATTTCTAGTAGGAAAAGATCAGAATGATTAGGAAAGCACCACCCAGAAAGAGTGCAACAGCCTCATATGAAACTACCCAGAAACCATGAAGTCCATGGGCGGTTCATTCTCAAAGCAGCAAGGATGCCCTTACGGAAGCAGTTGTCACAAAAATTAGGCAGCAGGCACAAAAAACAATGTGGAAGAGATAATATAGGGTTAATAAAACAAAGACATATAGTCAAAAACCTACTATCTTTCCTAAAACTACAGCATACAGGCCGGGAGCAGTGGCTCATGCCTGTAATCCCAGCACTTTGGGAGGCTGAGGCGGGCAGATCATGAGGTCAGAAGATCAAGACCATCCTGGCTAACACCGTGAAACCCCGTCTCTACTAAAAATACAAAAAATTAGCCAGGTGTGGTGGCGGGCACCTGTAGTCCCAGCTCGTCGGGTGGCTGAGGCAGGAGAATGGCGTGAACCCAGGAGGCAGAGCTTGCAGTGAGCGGAGATGGCGCCACTGCACTCCAGCCTGGGCAACAGAGTGAGACTCCGTCTCACTCTGTTGCACAGTTTACAACAACAAAACTATAGCATCCATCACATAGAGGAGAAACTCCCCAACACACATATAAGGATTACTCTCAGCCCCAGCTCCCTCAAACTTCCTAAGATCACAGACACATTCCACTGGCCACAAGCAGTGAGGTTAAGAAGGTAAGGAGATACAAGAAGAATCTTTTCAGCCTGTATCTCACCAGGCAGAGAGCGTAAATAAGAAGAGCAAAATAATAAGCGGTTGTGAAGAGCTTTTACAGTAGGGTCAGCAAACTTTATGTGAAGGATCAGATAAATATTTGAGGCTTTGCAAGCCATATATGATCTCTGTATCATATTCTTCTTCATTATTCTGGGGTTTGTTTCACAACCCTTTAAAACTGTAAAAAATCATTCTTAGTTCAAGTGTCGTACAAAAACAAGCCATGGACTACAGTTCAGCCACTGGTCACACTCTGTACTGTTCTAAGATAGAAAAGACAAAGAATATAGCTGTGGAATTTTTTTAAAGGAAAAAGAACATATTATCAGACTGTTATTTTGTGCTGAAAAAAAATTCAAGAAAACGTGTCATCATTACATATAATGCTATAATAAATAAACTTGTTCCTGACCATTTCCACATATGTGGATATATCTGTCAGAGGAATTCCTAAAAGTGGATTACTTGTTCAGAGGGTATATGCATTTGTAATTTGGAAGAGAATGCCAAATTGCCATCTATGAGACAGTGCCAATTTACACTCCCACCATGCCTGATAGTATTTGTTTCTCCAAATCTTGCCATCATAGTTTACAGTTTACATAAGAATAAGATATACTGGCTGGGTGCGGTGGCTCACACCTGTAATCCCAGCACTTTGGGAGGCCAAGGCGGGTGGATCACTTGAGGTCAGGAGTTGGAGACCAGCCTGGCCAACATGGTGAAACCCTATCTCTACTAAAAATCCAAATATTAGCCAGGCATGGTGGTGCATGCCTGAATTCCCAGCTACTTGGGAGGTTGAGGCATGAGAATCGCTTGAACCCAGGAGGTGGAGGTTGTAGTGAGCCAAGATTGCGCCACCGCACTCCAGCCGAGGCGACAGAGCAAGATTCTGTCTCAAAAAAAAAAAAAAGAAAGACATCATCAGATTGTTATGCGGAAAAAAAAGTCTGGTCATTTACACCCCCACCTTAGCCTTCTCACATTGGATAGTATATGTTCTCTTCACTTTTGCCAATCTTACAGGTAATACATAGTACCTCACTGGCACTTTAATTTTTCCTTCTTTATTAATGAAGCTGAATATCTTTGTTTATTGACTATTTGTATTTCTTCTGCTGTTACCTATTAATTCATTTCCTTTGGCTAGTTTTAGTTTTCAAATATCCCTTTCTTTATTTACAGAAACTGTATTATGGATAGTAGCCCATTGCTTTCCATCTGTGTTACAATGTTTTGTTTATAATTTGTCTTTTAATTTTGTTTTTGATGTCCTTTGTTTTCTGAAGTGTAAAATATCTTTTTAAATTGTAAAAGTAATTCATGCTGTTTTGTTATGTCATATAAAAATATAAAATGAAAGTTCTCCAATACCCCCACATAATACACTTCCATTTCTAGGACATAACCTCTCAAACTTTCCCTAGTAACTAAAAAACACATATACATAAATTATATATTACAAAAGTGGAATTTTTTTGGAAACTACTTTTTCTTTTTAAAAAATATTTATGGAACTCTTTCTATCTAAGCAACAGACTGGAATATCTGTGACACACATATCTTATAAAGAACTTTATCAACCAATCCAAGAAAAGAACCCAGTTTTTAAAATGGGCAAAAGTTTTTGAACAGTTGCTTCATCAAAGAAGACATATAAGCTCAATATCACTAATCATCAGGGAAATTCAAATTAAAACCCAATAACATATCACTACATACCCAACTGAATGGCTAAAATTTAACATATTGACAATACCAAGCGTAGGTAAGGATATGAAGTAACTACAACTCTTACACATTGCCGCTAAGAAAGCAAACTGATACGGCATTTTTAAAAAGTCGGGCAGTTTCCTATAAAGTTAATACTCACATATCATCTGACAAAGCAATTCACACTTAGGTATTGACCCAGGGAAATAAAAACACCTGTCTATAAAAATGACCTCTACAGTACGGAGTATTTATAGAAGCTTTATTCCTTGTACCTAAAAACTGGAAATAAGCCAAATGTCTATCAACTGGTAAAGAGATAAACAAACTGTATGTAATATAGTCATACAAAAGAGTACTACACAGCTATAAAAGGGAACAAAACTACTGATAGAGGCAAAATCAGATCAGTGGTTACCCGGGGGTCAGAAGGAGGGACTGACTGCAAAGGGGCTAAAGGGAACTTTGGAGGATAATCATAGTGTATGACTATGACTGTATGCATTTCTCAAAATTCATAGAACTGCACAAGTAAAAAGAATAAATTTTACTAAATGTAAATTATACCTGAATAAATGTGACTTTTAAAAAGTTCATTAAAAGAGTAGAAAATTAGTAAAGTGAATTGGCTTAAGAAGTTTTCACAAATTGTGGCAAAAAAAAAAAAAAAAAAAAAAAAAAAAGGATAAAGAGAACTGGACCAGAGAGAGAAAAAGGGAAATGGAGAACAGATAACAGAGAGCCAAAGCTAAATAGCCTATATTCCCAGAAAACAAATCAGGGTCAGGTGCGATGGCTCACACCTGTAATCTCAACACTTTGGGAGGCCAAGGCAGGAGGATCACCTGAGGTCAGTTCAAGACCAGCCTGGCCAACATGGTGAAACCCCGTCTCTACTAAAAATACAAAAATTAGCCGGGCATGGTGGCGTGCCTTAATCCCAGCTCCTCAGCAGGCTTAGGCAGGAGAATCGCTTGAACCTGGGAGGCAGAGGTTGCAGCGAACCAAGATCGTGCTACTGCACTCCAGCCTGGGCAACAGAGCTAGACTCTATCACAAAAAAAAAAAAAGAAAGAAAGAAAGAAAGAAATCAGGACAGGTGACAGTCTTCAACAGTAGTCTGATTTTTCAGAGGTAAAATCCAATGTTACAATACTAAAAACTCAGAAATGGGAAGTAATACTTGAAAGACATGAGAGATATCAACTTAAGAATCTGTGCACTGAGATTCCTTCATATTAAATAAATACTAGGTGAGTTATTATCTACCGAATGCTTTACTAGGTGCCAGGCACTGTACCATGCACTTTATAATATATACATTATTTCATTTAATCATCAATCAGAACACCAAAAAACTGGTAGTATTAATTCTATTTTACAGGCAAGGAAACTAAGGGTCAAAGTGATTAAATGACATGCCTAAAGCCATATAGCAAATGAACAAGCCAAGACATAATTCAAATTCAGATTTTCATGAGTCAGAATCCATGCTCACATTCCATTATGCACATTAAGTCTATAGTTATACTTAGTTGTAGAATTAAATTTTACATCAACTAATATGCTATAAAAAAGAAAGAGGAGGAAAAATACTTCAGTGAAAATCTAGGACAGTAATCTCCCCCTCATTCCACTAAAACTGATAGTTATGGCACAAGCTCAGCTAAATTAGCAGAGAAGACAGTGTATAACACTCAATGACTACAGCATTGACTCATCCATTCTGATTTCCAGTAACAGAAATTTTTAAATTTCAGAATCTAGGATCGACTCAGAAATGCAAAACAGTAGGTATCTGTTTTTTTCTTTTTTTATTTATTTGAACTCTGAAACTCTTTAATCAAGTAACTGTTCATACATAGCAAGAACTACAAATACCATGTGAATAGATGGAAATTTCTCAGTGGCAATCACTTTTAATATAAAATGAATGGAAATCATAAGATGCACTAAAACTCACTATTCAATTATCTTCAGAATACATATTTTTATTTTTTTAAAAAGAGCTAAACATATCAGCCTTAAGCCTGTAGCTCAAGGTGTCACTTACAGTGCAGAGCCAGTGATTTCAAAAACTGTTCCTTACTTGACCTGAACTGATAGGGTTTAAGCCAAGAATTTCAGATCTTCCAGAAAAAGAAATCCTTATGCTTCCTTTCTTTTCCAAAAGGTGGATACACCTTGCTGAAAATAGCCTTCTGCTCTATTTCTCAACAGAAAACTACTGAAAAAAAATATGAAACACTATTATTGTATGACTTATTTAATGAATAATAAGTTCCAAGTATATCCCAAACACTGTTTTAGGTGCTGGAATAGAAGTAAACAAATGTGAAAAACACATCATTTCTGATTGTTATAAGTGCTACAAAAGAAATAAATCAGGGTAATGGGTAGAGTGGGTGGTAGTGGAGAGGTGGGAGAGGAGCTACTTTTGACAGTATGGTGAGGAAAGGTCTCTTTGAGGAGCTGACATCTGAGCTGAGACATGACTCAAAAGAAGGTCACTGGATCTTAATAAGATAAAATTTTAAAATTATGTAACTTGATGACAGTTACAGAGGGAAGCAAAAACCAGGAAATTAAGTAAAAGGCTATTACAGACAGTTTACATAATTTTACCATGAAAATGTCAAAGAGAAGGTGTTGGGAACAGGCCCCCCAAAATCTGGCCATAAACTGGCCCCAAAACTGGCCATAAACAAATCTCTGCAGCACTGTGACATGTTCCTGATGGCCATAATGCCCATGCTGGAAGGTTGTGGGTTTACCCGAATGAGGGCAAGGAACACCAGGCCCGCCCAGGGCGGAAAACTGCTTAAAGGCATTCTTAAACCACAAACAATAGCATCAGCGATCTGTGCCTTAAGGACATGCTCCTGCTGCAGATAACAAGCCCAACCCATCCCTTTATTTCGGCCCATCCCTTCGTTTCCCATAAGGGATACTTTTAGTTAATCGAATATCTACAGAAACAATGCTAATGACTGGCTTGCTCTTAATAAATATGTGGGTAAATCTCTGTTCGGGGCTCTCAGCTCTGAAGGCTGTGAGACCCCTGATTTCCTACTTCATACCTCTATATTTCTGTGTGTGCATCTTTAATTCCTCTAGCGCCACTGGGTTAGGGTCTCCCTGACAGAGCTGGTCTCGGCAAGAAGGAAAAATATATTCAGGTAAATAATGTATATCAAATAATAAACTGTGCTTAACAACAAAAGAAAAGCTTTTTTTAAAATTCAATTTTCATACTGGTAGACCAAGAAAAAAACACGTAACGTCAGTCTTTTTAAAGTGTGCTAGGTGAGTGAGAAACAAGCTAAGAATACTACAGCACCAAAGAGCTCTTCTGGAGAAATTCGTCAGAGATGCCCAAAATCCAGAATACTTTATTTACCTCAGCTTCACTCCTAGACTTGGACTTCTGTCTCCCTTCCTGAATAGCTACGGGGGCGTTCTTTGAGTGTGACTGCCTCTTTGATATCCACTTACTCACCATGATGCTGCCTGTTGGATCTCAAACAAATTCTGATGTTTGCTATTCCAGGTGAGGAGATGGTTTGAAAACATCATACTATGTTTCCACATCTTCAAGACAGTCAACAAACTCCCTCAAGTTATCTTTGTGGATAATATAGGAATAATACAGATCAGTGACAAAAAGATGTGGGGAAATTTAGCTCAGTTATAGGCATGTGTGGATTCTCACTTGGGTGAAAAACGTAATTTAAAAGGTTAACAGACCAATGTCGGGCGGGGGCATGGTGGCTCACGCCTGTAATCCCAGCACTTTGGGAGGCCAAGGCAGGCAGATCACCTGAGGTCAAGAGTTCAAGACCAGCCTGGCCAACATGGTGAAAACACGTCTATACTAAAAATACAAAAATTAGCCGGGCATGGTGGCATGCACCTGTAATCCCAGTTCCTCAGGAGGCTGAGACAGGAGAATCACTTGAACCCGGAAGGTGGAGGTTGCAGTGAGCCGAGATCATGCCATTGCACTCCAGCCTGGGCAACATGAGACAGACTCCATCTCAAAAAAAAAAAAAAAAATCAGTGTCAAAATAAAGAAAGGCTTCTAATGGCATATGAGAGTTTGACCCTCCCATATTCCACAGGTATCAGCTGAATGAGAATTTACTGTACATCCACCAAATTTGCAATTGGCAAAACACAAGCAGTGATCATTAACATACACATTGGGTGTTACAATCAGAAACTAGAACAATGATCCAACAAAATTAAGAGAATGAAATTGAAGGGGAAAATAAATATCAAAATACATATGTTTCACTTTTTTTCTTTTGTCTTTTTTGTTGTTCTTGTTGTTGTTGTTGTTGAGATGGAGTCTCACTCTGTTGCCAGGCTGGAGTGTAGTGGCACCATCTGAGCTCACTGCAACCTCTGCCTTGCAGGTTCAAGCAATTCTCCTGCCTCAACCTCCCTAGTAGCTGGGACAACAGGCAGGTGTCACCACACCCAGCTAATTACTGTATTTTTAGTAGAGATGGGGTTTCACCATGTTGGCCAGAATGGTCTTAATCTCTTCACCTCGTGATCCGCCTGCCTCGGCCTCCCAAAGTGCGGGGATTACAGCCGTGAGCCACCGCACCCGGCCTCACTTTTTCTTCATTTAAAAATCTGCATTAAACTTTAGTGAGTTTTTGGTGGTAGTATTCCTGTTTTTGAACTTAAGTCACATATTTTTATGTCTAGAGGTACCCTGTTATCTACCGTGGTAGTCTGTGTGTACTGGATTTGGCCACTTAAAGGGAGGCTCAAGATATGCACTATCCAATACAGCAGCTACTTAGCCACGTGTAGTTATTTACATTTTAATTAAAATTCGATTTTAAGAAATTTCAGTTCCTTAGAATTACTAAACACATTTCAAGTATTCAGTAACCCCATGTGATGAGTGACTACCATACTGGATGATACAGATACATAGTATCTCCACTACCACTGAAAGTTATATTGGACAGCACTCTTAAACTACTGGAATCATCAGGTGATGACCCTTGGAATACTCAATCAAACAGAAAGTACAGCGAGAAAACGATTTTATTTTCTTTCTTAACCAAATCAAAGGCATCAAGTCAGATTTTACTGTCTTTTCTTAAAAAAAGTAGGCCAGGGGCAATGGCTCACATCTGTAATCCCAGTACTTTGGGAGGCCAAGACGGGCAGATCACCTGAGGTGGGGAGTTCGAGACCAGCCTGACCAACATGGAGACACCCCGACTCTATTAAAAATACAAAATTAGCCAGGCGTGGTGGCACATGCCTGTAATCCCAGCTACTCAGGAGGCTGAGGCAGGAGAATCGCTTCAACCAAGGAGGTAGAGGTTGCCGTGAGCCGAGATCGCGCCATTGCACTCCAGCCTGGGCAACAAGAGCGAAACTCCATCTCAAAAAAAAAAAAACAAAAAGAAAAAGAAAATGTATACACTCACAGAAACACACACATAGACACAGACACACACACACACACACACATAAATATATACACATACAGATAAATTTAACAAAGACCATTTGTGACCTGTAAAGCCTAAAATGCTACCTGGCCCTTTATAAAAAAACTTTGCCAACCCCTTGACCAATAAGTGTTTTCTTATAAATGACTTTTATCTTTTAATTTGAATATCAAATTAAAAGACATTAAGAAAAATTCTGTAATGCTAAATTTAAATTGGAACACAGTTACAATGAACAATTCTTAAATTGCTTTACATGTATACTGAGGCTGAATAAGTAAGTAAATGGATAGTGGAAGCTAGGTTTCTCACCATTGGAAAGTGATGATACGGAAAAGCAGGAAGGTTAGAATAAATCAACATAGTACTGGATTAGAATTAGAACATCAGTATGAACTGGTGTTCAGGTTAACGTGGATGTACAGAAATACAAAATACTATATGCTATATACGTAGGTTAGTATAATATATATGCATGTATTTCCTAGCTTTGTCAGCTGAGTCAGCCTAAGAGCAGTGACATCCCAGGAGCAATGAGCATATTAAGAACCTAGATCTTCTAGAGCCAGAAATACCATTCGACCCAGCAATCCCATTACTGGGTATATACCGAAAGGATTATAAATCATTCTACTATAAAGACACATGCACACATATGTTTATTGCAGCACTGTTCACAATAGCAAAGACTTGGAACCAACCCAAATGCCCATCAATGATAGACTGGATAAAGAAAATGTGGCACATATAAACCATGGAATACTATGCATCCATAAAAAAGGATGAGTTCATATCCTTTGCAGGGACATGGATGAAGCTGGAAACCATCATTCTCAGCAAACTAACACAAGAACAGAAAACCAAACACCACATGTTCTCACTCATAAGTGGGAGTTGAACAATGAGAACACATGGACACGAGGAGGGGAATATCACACACCAGGGCCTGTCAGGGGTGGGGGGCTATGGGAGGGACAGCATTAGGAGAAATAGCTATGTAGATGATGCGTTAATGGGTACAGCAAACCACCATGGCACGTGTAAACCTATGTAACAAACCTGCACATTCTGCACACGTATCCCAGAACTTAGAACTATAGTAAAAATAATAATAATAAAGAACCTAGATCTTATTTGCTAATATACTTTTCCTGGGGAAAAGAACTGATTCTAGAACTGGGGCAGGGAAAATACAAGCATCTATAGCCTGGAGCATTTGATTTTATTTATTTGTTTATTTATTTATTTTTGAGACAGAATTTCACTCGCTGCCCAGGCTGGAGTGCAATGGCGCGATCTCAGCTCACCGCAACCTCCACCTTCCGGGTTCAAGCGATTCTCTTGCCTCAGCCTCTGAAGTAACCAGGATTACAGGCACCCACCAACATGCCCGGCTAATTTTTGTATTTTTAGTACAGACGGGGTTTCATCATGTTGGCCAGGCTGGTGTTGAACTCCTGACCTCAGGTGATCTGCCCGCCTTGGCCTCCCAAAGTGCTGGGATTACAGGCGTGAACCACTGCGCCCGGCCTGGAGCATCCTGTAGTATCAAAAATTAAGGAAGTATTTCCAAAAACGAAAGAAAGGAGGCATGTCAAAGGGACAAAAGACCAAACTAAAAGAGCTCCCAATCACCACAATTGAAACAAGCTGAGCAACAAAATAAATATACAAGAAAACCAAAAAGTTTATTTAAATACCACTCACTCCAGGAAGTGGAGCCGAATTTTTCCACTGCCTCTAGTTTCAGCAGTACTCAGTGGCTTGCAGCCAAAGAATGGCATATGGAAAGGAAAGGAAAAAGTAACTTTACCATGAAGAACCTAAAAAAACACGATAGAAGTACCCCGATATGATGTAATAAGAAAGCCACTTCACCTCTGTGATATTCTTCCCAAGGACTCATAATCTCAATCTAACCATGAGAAAAGCATCAGACAAAAGCAAATTGAGAGACATTCTACAAAATACCTGACCAATACCCCTCAAAACTGTCATGGCCATGAAAAACAATGAAAGACTGAGAAACTGTCAGGGACAAAACAAATACAAGGACCAAAGGTAATGTGGTATCTTGGAGGAATCATTAGTGAAAAAAAAACAGTGAAATCCAAATAAAGTTTGGAGATTAATTAATAGTAACTGACTAATGTTAGTTTCTTAATTGTCACAAACGGACCATAGGATGTTAATCATAAGAAAAACTGGGTGAAGTGTATGCATAAACTCTGTACTATCTTTGTAGCTTATCTATAAGTTTAAAAATATTCTGAAATTTAAAAGTTTACTAAATATTTTGAAATTGAAATAGAAATATCAAAGTGACCTTGTAATTTAAACATAGACACATATATGCATGAATACATACGCATCTATATTTTCTACCTCTTTCCATCAAAAGGTCAAAAGCAATGACATCCCAATATCAATGAGCATGCCTAGCAACCAGATTTGGTCTCTAAATACCATTCCCACAAAAAGAAAGACGGGCTACTCGGCAAAGTACTGATTCCAGGACTTGGAAAGGAATGTAACAGGAAGCCTACATCATATTGTGCCAGAAACCAAGAAAGTTTTAAAGACTAATAAGGTCATGTCAAAATTATACAGCAATCAAGGACTCCTACTAGACAAATCTAGGACAATTTAAACATCAAAAAGAATAATGACTGCAATTCACTGAAACATGAAAATTTAAAAATCGTAAAGACTGATACTCAAAAAAGAAAAAGAAACCATCACCAATAACAGAAACAACTCATTTATCACCACCAGCCCTTAAGCTAAAAATGGGCAATTAAAGAAAGATAACTAAGCTTTTATCCTGCCTCTTCAGTAGTAACTATATTTCAGGGTAACCAAATAACATCAGTTAATGAGGAAAAGTTTTTCTTTTTTTCTTTTTTAATTATACTTTAAGTTCTAGGGTACATGTGCACAACATGCAGGTTTGTTACATATGTATACATGTGCCATGTTGGTGTGCTGCACCCATTAACTCATCATTTACATTAGGTATATCTCCTAATGCTAACCCTCCCTCCTCCCCGCATCCCATGACAGGCCCCGGTGTGTCATGTTCCACTTCCTGTGACCATGTGTTCTCATTGTTCAATTCCCACCTATGAGTGAGAACATGCGGTGTTTGGTTTTCTGTCATTGCGATAGTTTGCTGAGAATGATGGTTTTCAGTTTCATCCATGTCCCTACAAACGACGTGAACTCATCGTTTCTTATGGCTGCATAGTATTCCATGCTGTATATGTGCCACATTTTCTTAATCCAGTCTATCATTGATGGACATTTGGGTTGGTTCCAAGTCTTTGCTATTGCAAATAGTGCCACAATAAACATACGTGTGCATGTGTCTTTATAGCAGCATGATTTATAATCCTTTGGGTATATAACCAGTAATGGGATGGCTGGATTAAATGGTATTTCTAGTTCTAGATCCTTGAAGAATCGCCACACTGACTTCCACAATGGTTGAAGTAGTTTACAGTCCCACCAACAGTGTAAAAGTGTTCCTATTTCTCCACATCCTCTCCAGCACTTGTTGTTTCCTGACTTTTTAATGATCTTCATTCTAACTGGTGTGAGATGGTATCTCATTGTGGTTTTGATTTGCATTTCTCTGATGGCCAGTGATGATGAGCATTTTTTCATGTGTCTGTTGGCTGCACAAATGTCTTCTTTTGAGAAGCGTCTGTTCATATCCTTCACCCACTTTTTCATGGGGTTTTTTTTCTTGTAAATTTGTTTGAGTTCTTTGTAGGTTTTGGATATTAGCCCTTTGTCAGATGGGTAGGTTGCAAAAATTTCCTCCCATTCTGTAGGTTGCCTGTTCACTCTGATGATAGTTTCTTTTGCTGTGCAGAAGCTCTTCAGTTTAATTAGATCCCATTTGTCAATTTTGGCTTTTGTTGCCATTGCTTTTGGTGTTTTAGACATGAAGTCCTCGCCCGTGCCTATGTCCTGAATGGTATTGCTTAGGTTTTCTTCTAGGGTTTTTATGGTTTTAGGTCTAACATTTAAATCTTTGATCCTTCTTGAATTAATTTTTGTATAAGGTATGAGAAAAGGATCTGGTTTCAGCTTTCTACATATGGCTAGCCAGTTTTCCCAGCATCATTTATTAAATAGGGAATCCTTTCCCCATTTCTTGTTTTTGTCAGGTTTGTCAAAGATCAGATGGTTGTAGATGTGTGGTATTATTTCTGAGGCCTCTGTTCTGTTCCATTGGTCTATATCTCTGTTTTGGTACCAGTACCATACTGTTTTGGTTACCGTAGCCTTGTAGTATTGTTTGAAGTCAGGTAGCATGATGCCTCCAGCTTTGTTCTTTTGGCTTAGGATCGTCTTGGTGATGTGGGCTCTTTTTTGGTTCCATATGAACTTTAAAGCAGTTTTTTCCAATTCTGTGAAGAAAGTCATTGGTAGCTTGATGGGGATGGCATTGAATCTATAAATTACCTTGGGCAGTATGGCCATTTTCATGATATTGATTCTTCCTATCCATGAGCATGGAATGTCCTTCCATTTCTTTGTGTCCTTTTTCATTTCGTTGAGCAGTGGTTTGTAGTTTTCCTTGAAGAGGTCCTTCACATCCCTTGTAAGTTGCATTCCTAGGTATTTTATTCTCTTTGTAGCAACTGTGAATGGGAGTTCACTCATGATTTGGCTCTCTGTTTGTCTGTTATTGGTGTATAAGAATGCTTGTGATTTTTGCACATTGATTTTGTATCCTGAGACTTTGCTGAAGTTGCTTATCAGCTTAAAGAGTTTTGGGGCTGAGACAATGGGGTTTTCTAAACATACAATCATGTCATCTGCAAACAGGGACAATTTGAATTCCTCTTTTTCTAATTGAATACCCTCTATTTCTTTCTCCTGCCTGATTGCCCTGGCCAGAACTTCCAACACTATGTTGAATAGGAGTGGTGAGAGAGGGCATCCCTGTCTTGTGCCAGTTTTCAAAGGGAATGCTTCCAGTTATTGCCCATTCAGTATGATATTGGCTGTGGGTTTCTCATAAATAGCTCTTATTATTTTGAGATATGTCCCATCAATACCTAATTTATTGAGAGTTTTTAGCATGAAGCGCTGTTGAATTTTGTCAAAGGCCTTTTCTGCATCTACTGAGATAATCAAGTGGTTTTTGTCTTTGGTTCTGTTTATATGCTGGATTACATTTACTGATTTGTGTATGTTGAGCCGGCCTTGCATCCCAGGGATGAACCCCACTTGATCATGGTGGATAAACTTTTTGATGTGCTGCTGCATTCGGTTTGCCAGTATTTTATTGAGGATTTTGGCAGAGACACAACAAAAAAAGAGAATTTTAGACCAATATCCCCAATGAACATCGATGGAAAAGTTTTTCTTTAAGAAGATGCCAGGAAATAAAGGCAGATGAAATAACAGAATAGGAAAATCACCAATTTGTAGCCCTCGGTGACATAACCGATTCAGGAAGAAATCATCAATGGACACTAAGCTCATTAAGTGAAAGAATGATGAGTATCTGGATAGTTACATAGTACCAAACTATCTCTCTACGAAGTTCTTGCCTATCTCAAGTATAAAATAGTAACTTTACAATGAAGGAATCAGACGTCACTACCTTAATCCAGGGATTTACCTTAATTTCTAGTCACTAACAGTGAAACAACTAGACAATACATGCCATCTGAAGTGATACAATATAATTCTGATAAAGCCTTTGATATTCCACAGGAAATATTGGAGAGGAGATAAAGAAACAAGTTAAGTCAGGAGTCCCCAAAGCCCAGGCCATGGACTGCTATCAGTCTATGGCCTGTTAGGAACCAGGTGCACAGCAGGTGTTGGGAGGGTGAGCAAGCATTATCACCTGAGCTCCGGCTCCTGTCAGATCAACAATGGCATTCAATTCTCGTAGGAGTATGAACCCTATTGTGAAATGCACATGCGAGGGATCTCTAGGTTGCACAATCCATATTAGAATCTAATGCCTGATGATCTGAGATAGAACAGTTTCATCCGGAAACCATCCCACCACCCCGACCTCCACGCTACCCCTAGTCCATGGAAAAATTGTCTTCCACAAAACCAGGCACTGGTTCAAAAAAGATTGGGGACCGCTGAGTTAAATGATACCATAAGAAAGCAATATGCCAAAAGATCAGATATGGTCAAAAACAGAAAAGAGAGTGGCTTATGGGCCAGGCGCGGTGGCTCATGCGTGTAATCCCAGCACTTTGGGAAGACGAGGCAGGTGGATTACTTGAGATCAGGAGTTTGAGACCACCCTGGACTACATGGTGAAACCCCATCTCTACCAAAAAAATACAAAAATTATCCAGGCATGGTGGTGCACACCCATATAGTCCCAGCTATTTGAGAGGCTGAGGTGGGAGGATGTCTTGAGCCCAGGAAGCAGAGGTTGCAGTGAGCCAAGATCTCGCCACTGCACTCCAGCCTGGGCAACAGAGCCAGAGCCTGTCTCAAAAAAAAAAAAAAAAAAAAAAAAAAAAAAAGAGAAAGGCTGGCTCATTGTAGCAACATGGAAGGCCCTTTCTAACATAATGCTAGCCGACCATACCTAGACAGTACAAAATGGACTGGTACCTGGTTAATGGCTTACCATATGTTAATTTCTCATTTCTTGGGATTAATTGGAATGTTTTAAAACAAACTATTTTTTTGTTTTTTTAATTTTTTTGTTTTGAGATGGAGTCTTGCTCTGTCGCCCAGGATGGAGTGCAGTGGCGCAATCTTGGCTCACTGCAGCCTCCACCTCCCGGGTTCAAGCGATTCTCCTGCCTCAGCCTCCGAAGTAGCTGGGATTACAGGCATGAGCCACCATGCCTGGCTTGTTTTTATATTTTTAGTAGAGATGGAGTTTCACCATGTTAGACAGGCTGGTCTTGAACTCCTGACCTCAGGTGATCCGCCCACCTTGGCCTCCCAAAGTGCTAGGATTACAGGCATGAGCCACTGTGCCCAGCCTTTTGCAATTTTTTTTGAGACGGAGTCTCTCTCTGTTGCTGGGCTGGAGTGCAGTGGCACAGTCTCAGCTCACTGCAACCTCCACCTCTCAGGCTAAAGCAATTCTCCTGCCTCAGCCTCCCGAGTAGCTGGATTACAGTCATGCGCCACCACGCCCAGCTAATTTTTGTAATTTTAGTAGAGACGGGCTTTTGCCATGTTGTCCATTCTGGTCTCAAACTCCAGGCCTCAGGTGATCCGCCTGCCTCGGCTTTCTAAAGTTCTGGAATTACAAGTGTGAGCCACCGCGCCCAGCCTAAAATATAAGTTTATGAAACAAAAGAAATGTAAGGCTCATTTTACTTCATTTAAATTATGAAGGCAGTATACAGTCATATAAACATAATGTATTTTGATACAAATCATTGTAGATGGGATTCCAAAGCCAATAGCACTGTCTTCCAATGTGAAGATATTAAGTCAAATATGAAGATATTAAGTAAGTGAATGCATACCACTCACAGGGCTGAAGGGATTGAAATGCCTTAAAAGAAGCATCCATTCCAGCAAAATCCCAAAACTTAACATCAGAGTCATATCCTCCTGTCACCAAACGGGCATCTGAGGGATCCAGACCCAAAGCAGACACCTGGTTTTAAAAAAATAAAATAAAATGACTGGAGCAAAATGACATATGGTCAATTATAACCCCCATTTCTGTTCTTTAATCCCACCCCCTATGTTATAGGCCTTGGAAGCACAAACCACCAACTATTGTTACTTCTGAAAAGCGGGAATGGATGGTGCCTTCTATATTATTAGACTTTGTTACTATATTAATTCTTTTGCAATAAAGAAAAATACTTTAAATCTATTTGACAATTTTGTCCCAAATCATCAACTATGTACTCAGAATAGCTATCACTGCAATTCCGTAAGATAAACTAAGTTGCTTTAGTGTACAAGTAAAAATCTTACAAATAATTACAATAATTCAGCATTTTCAATATACAATCTAAGGAAAACTTTTAAGATAGTTTAATCATAACTGAATGAAAACCATATGAATCTGAAATTACCAAAATGAGTAACACCAAGGGAGCTCTAAGAAATCTATTTAACAAAGTAGAACAAAGCAGAATTATCTGTCCCTTATGGTCAAATGGCTCGGTATATTCACCTTAAACAATTATTTTTAAAGCTGAATTTTTAAGTGACTAATCACATAATAATAGTACTTATATTGGCTCCATAAAATATTTGCTTTCGGCTGGGCACGGTGGCTCATGCCTGTAATCCCAGCACTTTGGGAGGCCAAGGCAGGGAGATCACTTGAGGTCAGGAGTTTGAGACCAGCCCGGCCAACATGGAGAAACCCCATCTTTACTAAAAATACAAAAATTAACTGAGCGTGGAGGCATGCACCTGTAGTGCTGAGGCACAAAAATCGCTTGAACTTGGGAGGCGGAGGTTGCAGTGAGCCAAGATCGTGCCACTGCATTCCACCCTGGGTGACAGAGCGAGACTCTGTCTTAAAAAAAAAAAAAATTTGCAGGCCAGGCACCCTAGCTCATGCCTGTAATCCCAGCGCTTTGGGAGGCTAAGGCGGGCGGATCACCTGAGGTTGGGAGTTCGAGATCAGCCTGACCAACATGGAGAAACCCCATCTCTACTAAAAATACAAAATTAGCCAGGCATGGTGGCGCATGCCTGTAATCCCAGCTATTTGAGAGGCTGAGGCAGGAGAATTGCTTGAACTCGGGAGGCAGAGGTTGCAATGAGCTGAGATGGTGGCTCTGCACTCCAACTGGGCAACAAGGCGAAACCCTGTCTCAAAAAAAAAAACAAAAACAAAAACAAAAAAACAATTGCTTTCCCTGTGAACTTTCCTAGGTCCAATTCACACGTCAATATCCAATGTGTAACTCCTTGTTCCTAAGATATATGTAGCTTTCTCTCAAAGCAGAAAGTGCCTAGATCTACTGCCCTCTAAGAAGAAAAGAACTGCAGTAGGAATATTTAATGCGATTACCATACATTGGACACAGTAAAAGAATCAAAGGTTTTTTTTGTTTTGTTTTTTTTGAGACAGAGTCTCACTCTGTCATCCAGGCTGGAGTGCAGTGGTGCAATCTCGGCTCACTGCAACTTCTGCCTGCTGGGATCAAGCGATTCTCCTGCCTCAGCCTCCTAAGTAGCTGGGATGACAGGCACGTAGCACCACGCCCAGCTAATTTTTGTATTTTTTAGTAGAGAAGGGGTTTCACTTGTTGACCAGGCTGGTCTCAAACTCCTGATCTCGGGTGATTTGCCTGCCTCAGACTCGCAAAGCTGGGATTAGAAGTGTGAGCCACGGCGCCTGGCCAGAGTCAACGTTTTACATAAAGGAAGTTTCTATAAATCAGTTCTCCTAATAAATAGACTTGAAATGTAATTAATATAATTAAATAAGTCAGATACTGACAAAATAACATATTCATTTCAATTAGCACTTGCAAATACCGATTTCATAATATAAGGGAATCATACATAAATAATAATACTTATGTTAAAATTAGACGTGAACTCTAAAGATGTCAAGGAAAATATACAAGTGAAAACAGTCATTTTTTATGCCCGAACAATAATGTCTTAAAAAACAATCAAAAACAAAAATAAATGAACAGTAGTTTTAAAAATCTAGAAGTGGCTTCTGCTACCACCACCTAGAAACTCACTTGCCTCTACATTCATTATGCTATCCTTCTTCCCTCCTGTTACAATTTAAAAGTTATTTCTCCTCCTAATAAGGCTAACCCCACCAGTGTTCATCTCACTACAACACAATATAAAATTACAACTTCATCTGTGGTTCCTCTATTCTGTACCTATCCTTCCCTCAAGAGTATTAGCACCATATGGACAGAGACCTTGTCTGTGCCCAGCACTGAACCTGGCACAAAATACAAACTCTACTAAATATGTGTTTAAAAGAAAGGAGAACTAAAAATTGTAAAATCTTATGGAAAACAAACATGCAGTCTGACAAATATGAGATAAATTCCTTTCTATCAAGGAAGAACAGAATAAATTGCAAACTTGACTGTTCTCCTAACTAAGAAGAAAGATGACAAATTAAAAAGCAAAATTACAAAATGAGGCTTTCAGTGCTACCATTCAATGAAGTATCAGGATCTCTGCTGCTGACTGTATATATGATTCGTCATTTACCAAAAGGATATGAAGGAGGTAATTAGAAAGATAGAAAACAGAGCTCAGAGGCTGGGCGCAGTGGCTCACGCCTATAATCCCAACACTTTGGGAGGCTGAGGTAGGCGGATCACCTGAGGTCAGGAGTTCAAGACCAGCCTGGCCAACATGGCAAAACCCCATCTCTACAAAAATACAAAAATTACCCAATGTTGTGGCGAGTGCCAGTAATCCCAGCTACTCAGGAGGCTGAGGCAGGAGAATCACTTACCCCTGGGAGGTGGAGGCTGCAGTGAGCCGAGATGGCACCACTGCACTCCAGCCTGAGTGACAGAGCAAGACTTTGTCTCAAAAAGAAAACTGTCTTGTTCCAACTTGGGAATGAGCACAAATTTTCAGTTTTAACATTTATATTAAAAGAACTAATGTGTATCACCCTCTCTCCTTTCAAAAAGCTTTAGACTTTATCATCACATTCAGTGGGAAGGGTTCAGTTGACTATTATGCCATAGTAAGTATATTTACTAAATATTCACTAAAAGGAGAAAAAGAGCACAAAATCTTATAAACTTAGAGATATAAAAAATAAACATAATGATAACTCTCCTAAGAGTACATCAGACATCATTAAGAGACTGATTTGAACAAACTGACTCAGAGTCAGAAGACTTGAGTGAGTCTCGTGTTCATTTTACTGAAGTGCTCTTAGAAGGTCGGTGCTATTGAACTGCCTTTCAGGCTCCCACAGTGTGTAGCTATATAATCTCTCCCAGTGGCTGATTTCTTTTAAAACTCTATATTGGAGACATGAAAGTCTTACTTTTATTTGAAGTATAATTTACTCAACTAATTTAAACTCATATGCAAATATTAAACATCTCAAACTTATTCATAATGGCATTTACGGTATTTGACAGTGTAAGGTTTGTGTGTGTGGTTTAGCCGTTCACATTAATTTCAGATACATCCGGTTTCTCAAAGAGGCAGCAGAATATCTTTTGCTTAATATAGACTCATTTGGAAGAGAAATCTTCAGATTTTATTTTTGGATATCATAATGAATGCTGCTGATAAAGCCATATGAAATCATAGATGTGTACATGACTAGAATTTTCCTTTTCTGATTTTTTATAACTTTCAAATATTGCTTCTGGGTGTACTTTTAAATTAAATCAAAATAAATGCATAAGAGAAAAAATCCTTCACATAATATCCTGTCAGTAAAATTAGTAAAACCTGGAAAGCAATTTCTATTTTAGTATGTGGATAAGGAGATAAGATTCAATATCTGTTCATTTTCACTATGGCAAGAAAAAAAGTGTAATTTTCAGTACTCTTGCTAACTTCTATTATCCACATGGGAGCTGTTATTATCTGCATAATGTACTGAGGCATTTGCTATCAAGCTTACTGTTCAAATTAGTCTCCCTTGGTTTCAAGTCACTTTCACTTGAAACGATAAAATTAAATTAGCAGTCTTACCCAGGTCAGTGTGAAGTTTCTCCTGATGAATTTTCCAAGATATTGTTGCTCTGTTATAGTTTTCATATCATAACTTTGGGTGCAATTGAAACAGATATTTTTCCCCCATTTGTAGGGATTTTTTAATAAATGAGGGCAATATATAATTTCGTTTAATTCAATTTCTTTCATTTTGCTACTGTGCAGCAGCTTAAAATAGCAATAAAATGAACATTTTAAAGCATATCTTAGACTTTTATTTTGGTGTTTTAAAGTGCAATGAGGTTTATATTAAAATTAAAACATTGATATGATAAAATAACACTGGATCCCAATTGTAATAAAAATTGCATTTTCTCTTTTAAATATGAAGTAAAGTTACTCTGAAATTATGTTTAAGAAAAAACTAGCCACTTTTTTTCTTGCTATAGTTTTCCCTTTTTATATATTATTGCATTTCTTTTGTTTCTCCTTGGCATGCATTTATCAAATATAATCAGAGGAGGTTTTGTTTGTTTATTTGTGGTCTCAGAGTGTAGGGATTTCAAAGAATGTTTTAACAAATGAAAATAACTAGAGCAGACACATAAATAGTATCATTTACATTCAAATTGTATTGAATTTTGTCACTGCTGGGGGACGGATAAAATGTGGAAGTGACAAAGATTCAAACATTCTGAACAATTGAGGTAGCTGTATTTTGCCCAGATTGTTTGAAACTAGAGATATTTTTTTTTTACCCCCAGGCTGTTTTTATAAGGAATTCCCCTCAGTTACTCAAATACACCTCTTCCTTCATACTCAGTGCATTTTTTCCTCGTGTTCTCTCTGCTTGGAAAACACTCACCCTATTCATTGTTTGATTAACTTTTTTTCTCCTTCCAACCATAGTTTCATCACTTCTGCAAGTGCTTCTCTGACATCCTTAGACTAAATTGAGTACACATCTTTTGCATTCCTGCAGCACCTTGCTCTCACCTCTGATTATTAATTGTATCTTGGCTAGCTCATCTTTAAGGTATGAACTGCCTCATTCATTTGTATTTTTCCAGAGTTTTACATTTTTTCAATACAGTGGAAATGTAATACTATTTGTTGAAAGACTGATTGACTAAGAAAATGAATAATTCAGTGATAGGTTAGGTAAATTGTTTAGGGAAGTAAAAGTAAATGACAACAACAAAGAAGCTAAACGTGAAAAATCACTTAAGGTGAAATAAAGCTTTTCATAATAAATTCTGTTCCATATTTCCTTACAATGTATATGTATTTCTGACTTAGACATCACATCTGGCACTCTCTCTCTCACTCTGTGTGTGTGTGTGTGTGTGTGTGTGTGTGTGTGTGTGTACTATGAGATAGAGACAGAGAGAAGGAAGAGAGGAAAGAGAGGGAGAGACTGAATGTCTTTAGACAAGCATCCTCTTTTCAGTTTCAGTTCTCCACCATTCTCTAATTCAACAAATCATCTGACCACTTCACATCTTTATGTTACCTGACTTACCCCAGAAAGCAAGCATTTGAATTTGAAGCCTTTTCTTCTAACTACTTGGAACTAATAATGGTCTATTAGGAAAGGGAAATTAAAAAGAAATATTTGCTTTACCCCGGCAATTTTTTTAGCACAATGATTGGCCATTATATTATTTTGAAAATTCTGATCTTCTAGTACATTTACTTCTCCTTTTTTTAAATTAGTTACTCACTTTAAATATAAACTTTTCAGAAAAACAACCACATCTACACAATCCCTATAAAAATTTTAAAATCAAAAATTTCTGAAGATAAACAGTCTGTCATTGATCTGACTACAAAACCTGACTAGAACTCATGTAAATTTAATGTTGGTATTTATTTATTCCACTTAGAGTATTTATACATTTTGCAGCAGAAATATGAATGTAGTTGACTATGAGTTGTTGTGAATATTTAAAATATGTTCCAAATTCCTTCCTAAAATAAACATAAAAGTAATTTAAATTCTGAAACTCATCTGGTCCCAAGAATTTTAAATAAGGTAGTACAGAAACATAAAAAATAAATATAAGATCATTTCAAATGTAAATATAGGTAGACTTGGAATAAATAAAAAAGAAAGTTCGAATGCAGATGCACAGATTCTACAGTTTTATATCATTACAAAGTTGATTCAAACTGTACTTTAGCTGGTGCAGTGACTCTCAGTATAATCCCAGCACCTTGGGAGACTGAGGTGGGAGTATGACTTGAGCCCAGGAGTTCAAGACCGACCTGGGCAACATAGTGAGACTCTCTCTCTCCCCCAAAATTTTTAAAAATTAGCCTTGCATGATTGCATGTACCTCTAGTCCCAGCTCCTCTGGAGGCTGAGACAGGATGATCCCTTGGCCAAGGAGGTAGAGGATGCAGTGAAATCTGATCACTCCACTGCACTCCGGCCTGTGCGACAGAGCAAGACCCCTGTCACCAATAAATAAATAAATAAATAAAAATGTAGTTTAATTTTCTCAACAGCTAAACCAAAGGATTAGAAAAAAATTACTCTGTTCCACTACAAGTCAAAGAAAAATGATGTTAGAGTGCAATGAAATAAACATCAAACAATAATTAATAATTCATCATATATCTCTCAATTCTGATGCTATTTTGCCTGATAACTTGACATTATTTTATACATTTCTGAATAGAAAGTTTCTCCACTTATAGGATATAGTAACTGCACTTAAAATTTCTTGAGTATCTTCCAGTTTTATAGTATCGCCAATTGGGTCATAAAGTAAAAAAATAAGAAATAATAGTTAATATAATCACCTCAAATATAATTGTAGTTAGCATAGTTATTTAGACCATTAACTTATTACCAGCAAAATGTAGTTATCAATAACTCTGACAAAAAAGTAAAAATAATAAGCATTAGCAAGAAAATTGGTAGCTTATTGAGAAAAAAAAAATTTTCCTCTAGGTGATGGGCCTTTGTGTAGACTACATATACTGGCTCCAAAAAGAAGTAAAAAGTAACACCTCCCACAGCTGGCATGGAAAGGATGCTTTGTTTAGTGATATTACACAGACATTCAATTTTTTCTATGAGAAAGCTATTTTTAACTTCAATCTAAGTATGAACATGATTAATATATCTGGTTACTATAATTTCTTTTCCAGGATAGAAATTCCCATAATTAGGCATTTTAAACAACTCATTTATCAAGTTGTGTTTAATAATATAATCAGCTAGACTGTTTATTTTTATGTCTTAAAATATATTACTATAATATTTAAGTTTAAAGATATCCATAATCATGCCACCTTAATCTAATGAGTTAACTTTTTATTCTCCTTTTCATACATACTATTTGACATACAATCATTTTTAATATTATCTAGATACTGGAGAGAATTATGAAAGATAAAGACTTAATACTGTAAATAAAACATTTTACCTACAGAAGCAGTTCCTGGAGACACACTTGACAAATAATGACATCTTGCCCAACATATCTTAGGGGTAATACTTGCAGTGACTCGTTAAGGAGAGTGGTGAGTTGCCCATAGCATATGAAACCCTCTGTACATATTTTCATTTTTCATACTATGTTTAAAGTTATTGCTCAAGTATTCTAAACCTATATGACTAGAAATTGAGATTTTCAAAGCAAAGTAAGCTATTTTTTTTTTAAAAGAATTCTTGCCTTCAGTCTTTTTTGGTTTGAATCATGTGTATTTCACATTAGGCAATTATTTTATATCCAAACAGGGCTTACTTTCTTTGTATCAGTTTGAATCTTATCATCCTGAATTCAGAGAAGTGTGACATTATAAGGCATTTTTTAAAGAGATTTTTGAAAAACTTTATGCTAACTCGAAAGATCTACCACAGTCTTCAGGCTATATACAGGAAAACTTGACATAATTTAAGTTTAAAATTAGCAGATATATGAATATACACAAATGTATTTAGTTATACAAAGTAAAAGTTAATTTTAAAGGCCAGAAAAAATGGTGCAGTCATTAAACAATTATTAATTTTATACTAAAATTACATAATCTATCATATTAGTGCATAAAATTATTTTTTACAACTGACTGACAAGATGTGTGCTATACAATCTACAACAATGTGTAGTGTCATTAAACTGTTACACTCAGGAAGGCCTGAAAATTTAATAGGAATTTATTACAAAATAAGTTTTCTCAGAGTGCTAAAATATCTTAACCATGTTTAAAAATACACTTCAATGAAGAAAATATAATGGGTTTATATACATCTCCCAATCAAATAAAAAACAGAACTATAAACATTTAGGCCAATTTCAACTGAAAATGATGAGTGCAGCTTTTTGCACAATGAATGAATTTTTAAAATTCCATCAATTGAACTTTTTCCTCAGCAAGCATATCAGAAAATGACTCAGTTCAGACTTGTCTGTTAATGTATTAATTTTAAAAGTCTCTTATCTTGCTTTTGCAACCTCCCTTCTAAGCCACTATCTTTCTGAATGGCACTGAACTTTAACAGAGAAAAGGTGCTTTCTATGCAGAAGATGAAAAATGCCTACAGCAGCAAAAAGTAAGCCAAATAGATGTGAAGCCAACAAAGTTCCTCAATGGGATGGGGTAGAGCAGGAACACAGCTCTTCGTGAATCCATAATATCAAATCCTATCTTAAAGCAGTGCACTTGTTCTATATACGCTGTTCTAATGGTATAAATACCCTGAGAGTAGAATGATACAGTTCATGCATATTTAAAGAAACACTGCAATGAATAACACTAGAATATGTTTTCCTACATCTGTGTCACTCATTCTGGATAAGTATTTAATAGCCAAGATATTTTGAAGTTTACAAGTTGTTCACAGTGTGAACTCCAAAACATGGATAGAAACTAGTAGTTTATACTCTGATTACAAAATACAGTGCATTCTCTATAGATAATTTGAAAAATAAAAATCAACCAAAATTATATCACCTCAAGATAACACCTGTTAGTATTTTCTCCCTGTAATCATTCTATCCAATTTAATTTATATTTATATAGTCCATTTTGACTTATGAAATTTTAAAGTCCTATAATTATAATTATTTAAAATACATTTATATTTTTATTTAAAATGGCAATATTTGACTGTTTTGACTAAAAAAAGGGTAATGACTTACAATCCAATTTTATTGAATACACAGTTTTATCCTGCTTTCTCCTCTAATATTATATTGTCATCATTTAAACATGTCTTGATTTTTGTTCGTTGCCTAAAATTTCTTTCCACAGTTGTTACTATATTTTTGTATAACAACTTCCTAACTTTTTGACAGTTTGGTTACTTAAAACTTCTTATTATTTTAAACTGCTATGAACAGCTCTGTTCAGAGTTCTTCATACAAGTCTCTAGATAGTTGCTTAGGACAGATTGTTACAATTACCACACATTAAACCTTTAAGTGTCTTGATCCATATAGCCAAATTTGTTTTCATAATAATAATATCAATGTACACTGCCACAGACAGCACACGGTCATCCATCTAAGTGCTCTCAACAATAGCAATATACTCTCTAACTATTGCTTACATAGTAGGTGAAAAGAGTTTTTGAATGTGATTAAATAGTGGGGTGCCTACACTATTGTTAAAGCATAATAAGATTAGAATGTCTAGCTCAACTTCTGAGTTTATTTCCTGTTCTACTAAAAACCCAACAGAATGACATTAAAGAAACTTGAGGGGAAAAAGGATAAGCCAGAAGCACAAGGAAAATGGGAAGAAAATTCTTGCCATGCTATCACCAGGCAAGAGAGTCAACACATTTCTCAAAGATGAAAAACTAAGGAAATAGTGTTAATTGTGATGGATATGCCCCACAAAATGGAACTAAAGCAATGGGTTCAGTTATTTAGCTTAGCTTATACCCCAAGACACAGGAATACAATTAATGTACATTCAATGGAGGGCAGGAAGGAGAAGGGCAGGTATTAATTAAAAGGTTACATTGAAAAAGTCGAACTTCTCTACATATTTTCCCTGCCCTTTCTACAAAATGATCACCACACAGAAATTAGATAATCACAACTAAATACAATGTTTAAAAATCAGGGACAATTTACCTGGTGTGGTGTACAGTGTGAAGAGAAGAAATCTTTGGTCCAATCTAATAAGAGGTCTGGTGTTTTAAATTAAAGGTTAGAGAACATAATTCTAACAGATCCTTGACTATTTCTTAAAGTAGAACTTGAAACTAGGTGTGCTCGACCCATACCCTCAGAGCTCCTAAGAATTTATTTTGTTTTATTCTTAAATATGAGAGGGAAACCAAGGGTTATACAAATTGTTTCAGAAATTGCAGGAGGAAAGAGAAAAATTCTAGATAATAAAATACACAATTTGATGTTAGAGTAGAGGTAATCCAAATATTTAGAACTAAATTTAATTTAGTAGCCTCAGATAAATGATAATATAAGAATAAGAGATACCATGAAATAGCAATGTTCAGAGAGGGAAAAATATCTCTTGGAAATTAAAAATATAACTGAAAAAATTAAAATGCAATAGAAAGATTAGAAACTAAAATGAAGAAAATACCCAAAAATGTAGAATAAAAGATAAGTCGAAAATATAAAGTACCTAATTGATTCCAAATGTCCAACAGTTTCAAAGGCAGAAAGCTTGATTATACAATCATTTACATCAATATGCTGGATTTAAGAGTGACAAGCTTCTTTAAACTGCCGTTCATGCTGAAGAAGATAATATATGTGAACACACTTGTCATGAAATTTCAGAACACTGTGGATCAAGTCAAGGATTCTGAAATTTCTGTAAAAAAAAAATAGTAATGTGAATCAGGTTAAAATCAAACTGATTGCTGGAAGAAAATGTGCTGAGGTTTTCAACTACAAATTTTCAACTACAAATAAAAGATTTCAACTACAAATTTTGCCCAACAAAATTGTCAAGTGAAGTGCAGAATAAAGGCAACTTTGGATATAAAAACATCCAGAAATTTTACCCCTTGAATACCATATGCTAAGAAGTAACCTGAGGATTGCTTTGCAAAATATGAGATTATTCCAAGAAAATTGAAGCAAACAAAATTTGGACTCAGAAAAGTAAGGAAAGTACAAGTAGAGAATAACATCTATGCAGAAGGCCTAAAGAAATCATTAGACTCAATGATGAGAACAGATGAAGAGGGTAACAGGGTAAGAGGGCCAGGTGGATATAAATGCTTTTGCATCTCTTGGATTCCGTAGATCAATAGATAAGCTTGAGACATTGACACAGTTTAGGCATGTCATAAAAAGGCAGATAAGAAAAATATAAGCAATAAGTACCTCCTGGTGATGGGATGATGGCAACTGTGACAAAATACATCTATATCTATCTATCTATCTATCTATCTATCTATCTATCTATCTATCTATCTATTCATCCATCTATCTATCTATGTATATATGTGTCTATATATGTAGTAGCACATCCTTTGGCTCTGAATTGAACAATATTTACTTAGTCATTATAATGCAAGTATTTTTTTATTATTATTATACTTAAAGTTTTAGGGTACATGTGCACAATGTGCAGCTTAGTTACATATGTATACCTGTGCCATGCTGGTGCACTGCACCCACTAACTCGTCACCTAGCATTAGGTATATCTCCCAATGCTATCCCTCCCCCGTCCCCCCACCCCACAATAATCCCCAGAGTGTGATGTTCCCCTTCCTGTGTCCATGTGTTCTCATTGTTCAATTCCCACCTATGAGTGAGAAGATGTGTGTTTGGTTTTTTGTTCCTGCGATAGTTTACTGAGAATGATGATTTCCAATTTCATCCATGTCCTTACAAAGGACATGAACTCATCGTTTTTTATGGCTGCATAGTATTCCATGCTGTATATGTGCCACATTTTCTTAATCCAGTCTATCATTGTTGGACATTTGGGTTGGTTCCAAGTCTTTGCTATTGTGAATAATGCCGCAATAAACGTACGTGTGCATGTGTCTTTATAGCAGGATGATTTATAGTCCTTTGGGTATATACCCAGTAATGTGATGGCTGGGTCAAATGGTATTTCTAGTTCTAGATCCCTGAGGAATCGCCACACTGACTTCCACAATGGTTGAACTAGTTTACAGTCCCATCAACAGTGTAAAAGTGTTCCTATTTCTCCACATCCTCTCCAGCACCTGTTGTTTCCTGACTTTTGAATGATTGCCATTCTAACTGGTGTGAGATGGTATCTCATTGTGGTTTTAATTTGCATTTCTCTGATGGCCAGTGATGGTGAGCATTTTTTCATGTGTTTTTTGGCTGCATAAATGTCTTCTTTTGAGAAGTGTCTGTTCATGTCCTTCACCCACTTTTTGATGGGGTTGTTTGTTTTTTTCTTGTAAATTTGTTTGAGTTCATTGTAGATTCTGGATATTAGCCCTTTGTCAGATGAGTAGGTTACAACTATCTGATCTTTGACAAACCTGAGAAAAACAAGCAATGGGGAAAGGATTCCCTATTTAATAAATGGTGCCGGGAAAACTGGCTAGCCATATGTAGAAAGCTGAAACTGGATCTCTTCCTTACACCTTATACAAAAATCAATTCAAGATGGATTAAAGATTTAAACATTAGACCTAAAACCATAAAAACCCTAGAAGAAAACCTAGGCATTACCATTCAGGACATAGGCATGGGCAAGGACTTCATGTCTAAAACACCAAAAGCAATGGCAACAAAAGCCAAAATTGACAAATGGGATCTAATTAAACTCAAGAGCTTCTGCACAGCAAAAGAAACCACCATCAGAGTGAACAGGCAACCTACAAAATGGGAGAAAATGCAAGTATTATTAATTAGTTTAAATGTATCTGACCCTAATTGGCTCTATGTGCATTTTGTTTGCAGCCCATTAACAAGAATAATATTGAAAAAATGAAGACAGAGATAAAAATATCACAGTTAAACCAAATTATTAGGACCAAAGAAGAAACTTAGACAAATATATGAAAGAATTTTAAATAAAGAACCACATTTCAAATAAACCTGAGTACAGACAAAACTTAAAATGTTTTGACCTTATATTTTTATATAAGTAATTTCAGCAGAAAAGGTTAAAAGTTTAGCCTTGTTTTACCAATGTTAATTAAAATATTTTTATTATGCATAGAAAGTTCAAACACCAAATGTAATTGAGTTATAAATGTTCAATAAGTAGCTTATTTGTCCTGTTTTTTTCCTTAATATTATTTCCTCCACATTCCTTCTCAAAAATAGGATGTATATAGATGGTGAGAAATGAAGACAATATAATTACCTGTCCCTACATAAAAAATGAAACCATGCACATTTTTCTATTCCTAGTTAAACAATCCTGACACCAAACAAAAAATAACCTAGCAGTTGGCCCTAGGAAATTATTTCCTCACAGAAAATGAGTTTGTAACCCAAATAAATGATTCTACATGTCAAAACTAAGAACACTATCAAGACTCATTTTAAGACCATCGATTTGAGGAACCCACCAATCCAAAGCTATTATATCATAATTCTGTTTAATTTCAAGTTTCTTATCTTGTAAAATCCACCTAAAATACCAAAATAAAAGTCTTATTTCTTTTAACAACCCTTTCTCCTTTCAATCATTTGAAACACAAATAAGGCTCTGCTAAGTAGTTCATGTTCTCTCTTGCTGCGGTAAGTTTAATAAGCTTAATTTTTGTTGATTAACAAATTTTCCCAGTGATCTTGGTGTGGAGTGGAGATCTTTGAAAATTCCAGAGACTCCACCAAGATCCAGCAGAAACCACCTTGCCAAAAGGGCTCAAGATCATCACCTCTGAATCAGAGTCCTTAGTTTAGGTTCTTATTTAGATTCTTCCTAGCTAAGAAGCAGGCCACCAGAATAGAGTCACCTCAGCTTTTCCTAAGGAGACCAACTATATTTGGAAGGCAGTGTAGAAGTTTATGTCTAAGGGTATTGTCAAAAACACTGGAGATTTTGATTGTGAACAATTAAAAGGAGACAAAAGTAGGAGACCAGCTACAAGATTAGGTTTATAAGAGAGAAACAGGGAAAGAAACAGCTAAGAAGGGCCCTCCTGAAGTATAAGGTCAGACTAACCCTAAAATATCTACTCGTGCAAAGCGGCCCAACATTAATTGGATCAGACTGTTTTATAATACATGCCCCGTTGGTCAAAAACAATACAACAATCAGCTAGAATTTGGTGGAGGTCAACAATGGAGGCTGAGTGTCCGATCATGTGTTAGTCTGTTTTCACGCTGCTGATAAAAACATACCAGAGGCTGGGTAATTTATAAATTAAAAAAAGTTTAATGGACTCACAGTTCCACGTGGCTGGGAGGCCTCACAATCATGGCTGAAGGCGAAATGCACACCTTACATGTCAGCAGACAAGAGAAGACAACTTGTGCAGGGAAACTCCCCTTTATAAAACCATCGGATCTCATGAGACTTATTCACTATCATGAGAACAGCACAGGAAAGACCTGCCCCCATGATTCAATTACCTCCCACTGGGTCCCTCCCATAACAGGTGGGAAATGTGGGAGCTACAATTCAAGATGAGATTGCGTTGGGAACACAGCCAAACCATATAAGATAGTAAGAGGCAGATGAGCCAGTTAATCAACTGAGAAAGCAAAGGTCAAAGAGACATCCTGGCTAAATTACCAGTCCTCTCACTGGTAGTCAGGGACTTAATACAAACCCACGCTGCACAATATAAGGTATGACATCAGAAGCTGCATACTGTGGGGTAAATAAACTTCACCCAAATCCTCCATTCAAATCAGTAAACAAACAAGTAAACAACCAAACAATAACATGCTTTTGAAGGGATAAGTATCCAGAGTTGATACAATATATTATCTAAAGTATCCAGTTTCCAGCACGCAATTATGAAATATGTGTTATGGACAGAATGTTTGTGCCCTTCCAATATGATGGTATTAGGAGGTGGGGCCTTTGAGAGGTAGTTAGGTTATGAAGATGAAGCATGTTCATTTCCTCTTATCAGAACACTGTAAGAGCTCATCCTTTTTCTCTTTGCCCTCAGCCATGTGAGTATACGAAGAGAATGTGCTCACCAACTACTGAATCTGCTGGCACCTTGATTTTGGTCATTCCAGCCTCCAGAACTGTGGTAAATTATTATTTATTGCTTTACCCACCCAATCCATGGTATTCTGTTATAGAAGAGCAAACTAAAACACCATGCAAAGAAATGGGAAAATAGGTCCCATACACAGAAAACTAAAAAGAAAAGTGGCCAATAGAAACAGATTTTGACAGGGCCGAGATACAGACCAAAATAAAAACAAAACTTCAAAGCATCTAATATAAATAGAAATGCTAATATTAAAAAATTAAAGAAAATCATGATTAAGTAAGGGATAGTATAATGGCAATGTCTCATTAAATTAGAGATATCAATAAAGAGATAAAATATTTTTAAAAACCAAATAGAAGTTCTGGAGGTGAAAATTAAAATGCTCAATATGGAAAATTTACTAAAGGGAATCCATAGTAGATATAGCCTTGTAGAAGAAAATGAAATGAACACCCTTGAAGACAGGTGGATAGAGAATGACAATCTCAGGACAAGGAAAAAAAATAAAGAAAAGTAAACATAATCTCAGAGAAATAAGAGTATCAGTTAATGCAACAACATTCTAGAAGCACCAGAAGAGGAGAGAAAGACATATTGGAATAGGAAACATATTGGAATTTTTTTTTTTTTTTTTTTTGAGACAGTCTCGCTCTTGTCACCCAGGCTGGAGTGCCATGGCAAAATCTCGGCTCACTGCAACCTCCGCCTCTGGGATTCAAGCAATTCTCCTGCCTTACCCTCCTGAGTAGCTGGGATTACAGGTGCACGCCACCAAGCCCAGCTAATTTTTCTATTTTTAGTAGAGACAGGGTTTCACCATGTTGGTCAGGCTGGTCTCAAACTCTTGACTTCATGATCCACCCAACTCGGCCTCTCAAAGTGCTGGGATTACAGGCATGAGCCACATATTGGAAAAATTAATGGCAGAAAACTTTCCAAATGTGATGGAAAACGATCTGTATATCCTAAAATTTAATGAACTCCAAGTAGGATAAATACAAATAATCTACACACAGATATATCATGATCAGAATGTTAAAACCCAAAGACAAACATAACATTTTGAAAGGACAAAGTGAAACAGCTAACACTTCCTTCATTAAAAACTTACTAAAAATCTCTTGTAATAAAGACAGAGTGGTACTGGATGAAGGGTAGATATATTGATTAATTAACCGTATTAAGAGTTCAGAAATGAAGTCATATATTTGTGGTCAAATGGCTTTTTATGTGTGTGGCAAAACAATTCAGTGGTGAGTTTTCAGCCAATGAAGCTGGAACAACTATATACGGACATTAAAAAAAATAAATTCAGACTCCTATCTCATACTATTCACAAAAATTAACACAAAATGGAAGAGCTAAGCCTATAAAACTCTTAGTAAAAAGCATAGAAATAAACTTTTGTAACCTTGGTTTGGCAGTGGTTTCTTAACTATGACATCAAAAGCACAAGCAACATTTTCTTTTTTTTTATGTTTTAAACCACATTTATTGGCAATGCATTGAGCACTTGGACAGAGTGGTGAACCAGATAGATGTGACAACTCACTGTGTTCATGGAGCTTACATTCTAGTAAAAGATACAGACATGTCACTATCATTTGAGAAATGTTACACTGGAGAAGTACAATGTTCTACAAGTGAGTTATTAAATTCTATGCTCAGCACCACCTCCCAGATTATTCTTTCAGCCATGTCTAATTAATTATTCAAACAACTAGTTGTCCCAATTGCATAAAGTCTGGCTCTCCTTAGGCCTTTCCCCACCCTCAATGCAGAATGTCGTCCAGGATCTCAAGTTGCATTTAGTTGTCTATCCACTCAGTTGATGGGCATTTATGCTGGTTCCATATTTTTGCAATTGCGAATTGTGCTGCTATAAACATGCATGTGCAAGTGTCTTTATCATAGAATGACTTCTTTTCCTCTGGGTAGATAACCAGTCGTGGGATTGCTGGATCAAATGGTAGGTCTACTTTTAGTTCTTTAAGGAATCTCCATACTGTTCTTCAGAGTGGTTGTACTAGATTACATTCCCATCAGCAGTGTAAAAGTGTTCCCTTTTTACCACATCCATCCCAACATCTATTATTTTTTATTTTTAATTATGGCTATTCTTGCAGGAGTAAGGTGGTGTCGCATTGTGGTTTTGATTTGTATTTCCCTGATTATTAGCAATGTTGAACATTTTTTCACATGTTTGTTGGCCATTTGTATGTCTTCTTTTGAGAATTCTCTATTCGTGTCCTTAACTCACTTTTTGATGGGATTATTATTATTATTATTGCTGATTTTGTTTTGCTTAGCCTTAGCTTTGGCTATGCAGGGTCTTTTATTGTTCCATATGAATTTTGGAATATTTTCTCTAGTTCTGTGAAGAATTATGGTGGTATTTTGATGGGAATTGCGTTAAATTTGCACATTGCTTTTGGCATTACGGTCATTTTCACAATATTGATTCTACCCATCCATGAGCATGGGATGTGTTTCTATTTGTTTATGTCATCTATGATTCATTTCAGCAGTGTTTTGTAGTTTCTCTTGGAGGGCTCTTTCACATCCTTGGTTAGGTTTAATTCTAAGTATTTTTTATTTTATTTTTGGCAGCTGTTGTAAAAGGGATTGAGTCTTTGATTTGATTTTCAGCTTGGTCACTGTTGGTGTATAGGTGCTATTTATTTGTCTACATCGATTTTGTATCCTGGACTTTACTGAATTCATTTATCAGAGCTAGTTGCTTTTTGGATGAGCCTTTAGAGTCTTCTAGGTATACAATCATGTCATCAGTGAACAGAGACAATTTGACTTCCTCTTTACCAATTTGGATGCCCTTTATTTCTTTCTCTTGATCAATATATTTATTTCTCTGATTGGTCTGGCTAGAACTTTCAGTGCTAGGGTTGAATGAAAGTGGTGAAAGTGGGCATTCTTGTTTTGTCCCAGTTCTCAGGGGAAACGCTTTTAACTTTTCCCCGTTCGGTATAATGTTAGCTGTGCATTTGTCATAGATGGTTTTTATTACCTTAAGGTATGTCCCTACTATGCCAATTTTGCAGAGAGTTTTAATCATAAAGGAATACTGGATTTTGTCAAATGCTTTTTCTGCATCTATTGAGATGATCATATGATTTTTCTTTTTACTTATTATGTGGTGTATCACATTTGTTTACTTGCATATGTTAAACCGATCCTGCATCCTTAGTATAAAACCCACTTGATCACGTTGTATTATCCTTGTGATATGCTGTTGGATTCAGTTAGCTAGGATTTTGTTGAGGATTTTTGCATCTGTGTTCATTAGGGATATTGGTCTATAGCTTTGTTGGCAGTGGCATTGTTATGTCTTTTCCTGGCTTTGGTATTAGGGTAATACTGGGTTCATAGAATGATTTAGGGAGGATTCCTTCTTTCTCTGTCTTTTTTGAATACTTTCCATAGGATTTGTACCAATTCTTCTTTGAACGTCTGATAGAATTCAGCTGGGATATTACTCAGTCATGAAAAGGAATGAAATAATGGCACTGCAGCAACCCGGATGGAGGTGGAGACCATTATTCTAAGTGAAGCAATGCGCGAATGGAAGACCAAACATAGTATGTTCTCACTTATAAGTGGGAGCTAAGATATGAGCAAGCAAAGGCATTAAAAATGATATAATGGACTCTGGGGAATTGAGGGGAAGGGTGGGAGGAGGGTGAGGGATTAAAGACTGCATATTGGGTACAGCATACACTGCTCAGGTGATGTGTGCACCAAAATCTCAGAAATCACATCTAAAGAACTTGTCCATGTAACCAAACACCACCTGTTCTATAAAAGCTATTGAAATAATAAATAAATAAAAATTTAAAAAGCACAAACAACAAAAGGAAAATATAGATAAATTGGACTTCATTAATATTAAAACATTTTTATTCAAAGGGCATCATCAAGAAAGTAAAAATATAGGAAATATTCATAAATCCTATATCTGATGAAGGACTTGTATCTAGAATTTATGGTGACTCTTGCAACTCAACAACAAAAAGGAAAGTCATCTAATTCAAAATGAGCAAAGGCCATATTTATCAAAATTGATATAAAAATAACCAATAAGAACATGAAAAGATGTTCAACATCATTAATCATTTATGAAGTTCAATTCAAAACTCCAGTGAGATACCACTTCATACCCAATAGAATGATTATAAAATGGATAATAGGAGAATAATACACGTTGTCAAGGTTGAGAAGAAATTGGAACTTTTATACATTGCTGGTAGTAATATAAAATAAAATGGCGCATCTATTTTGGAAACAGTTTGGTAGTTCCCCAAAATGTTAAACATATTACTGTGTGATCTTAAGTATACATGAAAACAAATGAAAACTTATGTTCACACAAACAATTGTATATAAATGTTCATGGCAGCATTATTCATGATAGCCAAAATGTGGGATGAACCCAAACGTTGACTAACTGATTCTTAGAAAAATAAAATATGTTATATTCATATAATGGAATATTTTGCAGCCTTAAAGAGGACAGAAAATTCTGACATGTGCTACAACATAGATGAAGCTTGAAGACATTATGCAAAGTGAAATAAGTCAGTCAAAAAAGTCAAATACCACATGATTCTACTTATAGGAGGTACTTAGAGCAGTCAAAATTGTAGAAACATAAAGTAGAATGGTGGTTGCTAGGTATTGGGGCAGAAGGAAATGTAGATTTATTGTTTAATGGGTATGGATTTTCAGCTTTACAAAGTCAAAGAATTATCAAGATAGATGTTGATGATAGCTGTGCAGCATAATAAATATATTTAATACCACCGAGCTGCACATTTAAAAATGGTAAACTTTATATTCTGTGCAGTTTTATCAAAATGGAAAAAAAGCCTTTGGACAAGAAAAATCAAATAAAAAAATTATTTGCCTCATAATCCAGGCCGGGAGTGGATCATAATTTGAAAAGACACAATCCCAGACACCATAATCTTGAATGTTGAAATCCCAAAAGATCAAATCCAAAAAACATAGTTCTGGAAAAAATAATTTCAAAAATTATGATATATGTATTTACCTTTTTGTAAGGGGGGTTATTTGAGAAACATCAAGCAACAATAGAACACTTCATAGGCCACTTTACACCATAAATTAGGCAATAATAACATACATATTTCTGTAAACATAAACGGGTATACTAATGACAGTTGCAAGAGTAAAACAGCAATAAACAGATAAGCCATATTCATAAGTAAATAGGTCAAAAAGGGAAATGTATAAAAACCTACTACCATTATTGGTCATTGTGTGCACCAGCTTTCTAACTGTGGTCATCTGAAGTATCATGATGAACCATCAAAACCTTTTGAGGAAATAGATCAAAAACTGAGACAGGTCACCACCGCATATGCAGTCACCCAGAGAGCTGAGATGTCAATAAATTTTATCTTTCACAAATACAGATGTACAAAAAATAAAAATATATCTCTTCATTTATTGAGGAAGTTTCAATATTTCTACATACATGTACAATGCTTATACACAATGTCAGTGTTGTGACAATACACTTTTATGGAGTCAAATTTGCAAAAAAAAATTGCATAAAATGAATTAATAAATTTCTGCACAATTTATATCTCCAGTACTGGAAATGACATGAAGATAAAATACATGGCATAGTGAATTGTAAAAAATAATTCTGACAAATTGAAATAGTGGGAAAAAAATTGAAAAAAACTGAAAAGAAAATTTCATATATGAAAAAGTATATTACAGGATACACTTTTATATTAGGGGTCGATTAGGAGCAATTGCATGGAGATAGTACAGAAGAGCTGGACTAATATGATGCACTATTCTGTGATTGCGATATTCAGATTTTTGACATTAGGGATTTTAGACTTTAGGGATTTTAACTTTAGGAATTTTGATCTTTTGTTATGTCAACACTTAGGATTATGGTGTTCAAGGTTGTTTCTTTAGAGATTATGATCCAAGCTCAACCAGGTGAATGTGAACATGTGTGGAACTTCTGCTTTACCATCCTTCATTTGCCTACCTCTGTGTGACAAGGTAGCTGTGATGACAAACAGAGTCCAGCATCATGTGTGATTCAGCCATCCCAGAGCAGGCCTGGAGCATATGGTGGGGCACAGTATTGGCCCCAGAGACACCCCACTTCACCTACCTTCCAAGAACACGCACTCATCCTTCCAAGCCCTCTCCAGCTCTCATGACATCTGTATTTAGCCAATATCAGAGCCTCTACCAGAAGAATAAATGAGACACAATGGCCCCCTTTTCAGTACATCTGGCCAGAGCATTCCAGTCGAGCTTACCCAATGGCAGTGCAAGGCAGCCAGCTTCCCAGTGTCTAGGGAGGGACGTATGTATGGAATGAGCAAGCAGGCATCATCAATGGCTCCACTGGAGCAACAGCTTCCAGCCACACCAGTGGGCCCTGGACCCAGGGGTTACACACCTGTTCTTGCATTGGAGTTGTTACTGAGTGATGGATATAAATACAGTATATTTGAAAGGAGGAAGTGGGGAAAAAAGAAAAATGGAGCAAAGAAGTCATACAAGCTACAATATGAATAAACCTTGAGAACATCATGCTAAGTGAAAGAAACAAGTGACAAAAACACCATATATTGTATGACTCCATTTACATGAAATGTTCACAGTAGGAAAATCTATAGATAGAAAGTAGATTAATTATTGCCTGGGAAGAATAGGGAGGAACAGAGAAGGACTACTAATTGGTATGGGGCTTATTTTAAAAGTAACGAAAATTTTCCAAAATGATATTGTGGTGATGGCTGAACAACTCTGTGAATATAATAAAAACCATTGAACTATATATTTTAAATGGGTAAATTGTATGGTATGTGATTATTTCTCAGGGAAGATATATACCGGTTCAAGATATGGGACATACCCAATAGACAACTTGCACAGCACTCTAGGTTGACTTTTCCAGTTCTGTGTTACTGGAATAGTGCTATATCAATTTATGAATGTTACCTATAGACCTAAGAATCTACTTTACTGAGTTTAAGCACAAAGGGATTTAACGAATATCAAGTTTCTCACAGAACTTCTATGTGGTCTAGAGATCCAAACTTGGGTGCTGGAAAAAAATAGGTCAGGTGGAGGCAACCCCAGTAGGAGAAATACCAAGCCACACACCACGGTACTCAAACACCTTGCACAATATTTTTTAATACAAAAGTTATTCATAGAACAATAAAGGGGACAAATTCCCAAACATTCAGTGGTTAACTGTATTAATCCATTTTCACATTGCTGATAAAGACATACCCGAGACTGGGCAATTTACAAAGGAAAGAGGTTTAATGGAGAACTCAAAGTTCCAGGTAACTGAGGAAGCCTCACAATCATGGCAGAAATCAAGAAGAAGCAAGTCACATCTTACGTGGATGGTGGCAGGCAAAGAGAGAGCTTGTGCAGTCAAATTCCCATTTTTTTTTAAACCATCAGATCTCATGAGACTTATTCACTATTATAATAACAGCAAAGGAAAGACCCGCCCCCAAAATTCAATCACCTCCCACTCACTGAGTTCCTCTCATGACACGTGGGAATTGTGAGAGTTACAATTCAAGATGAGAATTGAGTGGGACACAGCAAACCGTATCATCTACATATGCTTTTCACTGGTATTAGGAAGATTGCAGAAAAGCATTCAAATTCAAAAATTGCCTGCTTAAGAATTCCTTTAACAAGTCAAATAAAAATATATAGAAAACTTAGTATTATGTTGAAATTGGATTACCCTAAACTACAACTTGAACCTATCTTTATCCTATATTTCCTTTCTGATATCTTACAAATCTTTATTGCTTCCTGCTTCTACTCTTTCTTTGGCTCTCTTTCTTCCACTGCGGTCAAATAGACATTCTCAAAGCTCAGCCGTCCCTTTCAAATGAGGCTCCTTCAAAGGAAGTCTCTTGTGGTTAATATTAAGCCATGATCTCTATTAGATTTAAAAGCCATTGTAAAAGATTTCCCCAAGCTTAGACAAAATAGATGAAAAATAATGGAGGAATTTAGGATAGTCCTGGGGATGGGGTGGACGCCATGCTATCCCTTCAGGAATGAAAATATTAACTGTCTCAAGGTCACCCCTGCTTTCCTGGGGCCAGAGTACACGCAATGTAATACATTGTTCCTTTTTTGAATTTTTTAGTTCAAAACCCAGATCACATTTTCAGGCTTTCTTCCTTTTAAAAATGAGCATTTAAATATACAGTTTTCCCTCTCTAAAATTATTTAGCTATATCTTATTTATTTAAATATGGGTTGCCTAGTTTAATTGTATGTTCCTTATTGTTGTTATAATTTCTTCTTTCATCCTTGAGCTATTAAGAAATAAAGTCACTTATCTCCATCTTAATTACCTTACTATACAGGGGATACAGTCTGTATAATCTTTCCTTTTTGGAATTTGTTGAGGCTTGCTTTATGACCTAGTATGTGCTCAATTTTTGCAAATATCCCAATTAAACTGGGGCTGTGGGCCTCCAAGATTCACCAACTTATCAGGACAACAAAAGCTCCAATGTTTGTTTATTCCTCTGATTTTTCAATTTCTGATTGTTTCTGGACTGTGAATTTTTTTTTCAGCCATACATTAAAAATAATTTTGAAAACATTTCATGCATCAGGGATTGACTAGAGCCAAGGGTGTTAGTGGATGATTATAGAGGACATAACTTTTCAGGGTGATGAAAATGTTCTATATCTTGATTGTAATATGGTTTCAGGGGCATATATATATATTTGTCAAAACTCACTGAACTGTACACTTAAATGTACTTAAATACATTTTATTGTACGTAAATCATGGCTCAATAAAGTTGATTTGAAAAATACTTTAGTATGTTTAGTAACTACACTGGAAGTAATTCTGTTGACTACACAGCCAGCCATATTTCTTAAAAATCACAGCCAAATTTTACAAAGGTGGACTGAGAAGTTGCAAGCAACATATAGAATGTTTAAGTCAATCAGGAAGTCCTTGAAAGCCTGGAAAATGTAAATACCATAAATAAGAAGACATGTTTCAAAACCACTACAAACAATGAATAGTTATAGATCTGAATTAAGACACTTTATTGAATGTTTATAATTTTATGTTGCCTCAGCAGCCATTTTGAATATATGTTGGACTTTCTCATACTAGAAGCAGGGCTCAACTATCCCTGACACAATTTCCAGTTCTACATTACCCACCCCCAGCTCCTCAATGTGGTTCATCTAAATATCTGCCTTATAAAATATCTCCTTCATGACCAGTCACTACAGAACAGCTAGAGTCAGCTTACTTGACGACCTGTTGACCTCACACCCTGCATGAACTGTGCAGCAGTCACTGCATCACCTCCTGGAACTTGTACCTCCTTGCTTTAAATCCACTAATTAAAACTCTTTGCAGGAAACCTGTTTGAAAAATGCTATGGACCACACTACATTGTTGACCCATGAGTTTCTTTCTTTTTCTTCCTGACTTCTGAATATATGGCTTCAAGGCCTGCCTTGGACCGTCCACGGTCTATAAGTATTAAAACTTTAATACTTTCACATTATATCATTGAAGCCATGCCCACAATCCAGCCTCTGAGAGGGAGACCACCTGTGGATCCATGAAGGTGAATCTCTTGCTGGTGCTCCTTTGTCCAGGTGTCTGGTGGCTGCTGGAGATGGTAGCTGCCAGCTAAGTTTAGATGTTTCGTTCAAAACAGCAAGCAACACTAAAAAGGAATTAAGATATGGCATGAAGAAAGAATGTACTGGCCTCAATTTCTGATAAGGTATGGATGAACCTTCCTCATGCCAGACAAGAAAGCATGATAGATTAGCACACTATGGTAAAATGTATTTCCTCAAATTAATAAACCTACATGAGATAATTCACATTAGCCAATAAGGCAGAATACAGTAAAATTATATAACAATAATTATTTTTCTAATAAGTGAGGAAACAGATGAATAAAAAGTGAATCTCTCCCAGGAAAGGTAAACAGCAACTGTGGCCCAATGTCTCTGCATCTCTGGAAACAAGGAGCTGAAAAGGCTGGAAAGGTATATTGACAGAAAGCTGATATAAGAGAAGAGATGGACTAAAGATAAATTTCAGCTATTTCTGATTTCATTGTGGGCCAGGCCTGCTAACTAGTAATAATTACTGCTGTTCTTTCCTTGTAAGTCTCTCCTTCCTTTCAGATCACACTGTTTCTTGTTGGTCTCAGGAATTTATTATACAATGAAATTTCTTGGATTTGAGACCAAATTCTGTTAAAAAAAATAAAAAGAGACTTTAAATGATGAACCAAGAAAGACACTAAGAGGGAAAATCTATGAATATCAACAGTGCCTGTCATTCAGTGAATGAACTGTAATTGCTGACACCTTCCCAGTTGGAATAACGGGAATGTCAGCCTAAATACAGATCAGATTCAGACATCTTTCAACAAGATGTCTCTAAGGAAATACTATGTGGACAGGTGTTCAGGAAGCAGTATTCAGTGGTAATGGCAGAAATTCATTCTGCAGTAAATGTTTAAAACGGTTGACAGTTTTAATATGTTTTACTTAAAGATACAGTCATTTTACTGAAGATTACTTACACCGTGGGAAATAAAAAATGTTCTTAGTAGACTGAAAAATCTATGTCCCCAAATCTCAGAGGAATCAATGAGCATTTTATTCAGCCTGCAATGAGCAGTTGTGTGAAAGAATTCCAGGACTTGCAGAGCGAATTAAACATTAATACAAATTCCCATCATGTCACTTTTTGTGTGTGTGTGTGTGTGTGTGTGTGTGTGTGTGTATGTGTATCTATATATATACATATATGTAAGTTTGACCTGATTTTCTTGATAGTGGGTGAATGTGCAACACTTGGAAGAATAAACTTAAACTGTTAATTTGATGAGTTACTATGAATATAGAAAAGAACAAAAACCAATCAAATTTATGGCATGATATTTCTCTTCTTTTAAGACAGTTGAATCACACCTATAAAATATTATCTGATGTGTAAGCTACATTTTTAGAAAGGTGGTGATTGTAGACACAGTGTTCTAAAACATAAAATTATGTGGCACTTCATTGAGTGTTTACCTTTTCAAGGGTCAGCGGTAACATTTTCATCGATCCTTAATGAACACATTGATTTTCCTAATTAATCAGGCATATTCTTAAATATCTTGGATACAAATTCACTAAACTTTTTTTCTTTCTATCATTTTATCTTTATCTTTGAGCTCATTTGAATTACGCCGATTTTGCTAGAAGCAGCTCAACATGGGAGATCAAGTTTTCATATAAGCAATAAAGGTCAGTGTTACCACACATGCTTTCAATTTGATGATATGACAATATTATCTTCATGTCTATTTTAAATGGTTTATTAATGGCCTATTATTCTGAAAGTGGAGGAAAGATTATAGCAAAAAATAGCAGCACTTGCATTTCTCAAGTTTAGAAGCAATTTGAAAATAAGACAAAAACGTTAACAAGTAGACAAAATATTGTCATTCCTACTAATGAATATATATGGTATTGGGCCTAGAATCCCTAGTTTCATCCTATTCCAGTACTAAAAGCAATTCCTCCTGCTTAGCAAACAATATCTCTGTCCCATTGCTCTTTAACTATTAAAATATTTTTCTCTAAATCATAACTAGTTTAGGCAGATCTGCCTTCCTCAACAGCACATGCGCTCTGAAAAGCAAAAGTAATGTTGAATGATAGCATATTTAAGACTTGATATTTAGCCCTCAAGACCCAAATTAACACAATGGTAATGTGCTTAATTCCACTAGACAGCACACTTAAAAATGGTTAAAACGTTATATATATATACACATACATATGTATATATATGTATATATGAGTATATATGTATATATATGTGTATATATACGTATATATATGTATATATATATAGAGAGAGAGAGATTTCAACACACACACACACACACATGCACACACATACACACATATACCCCCACTAAGTTTAACTCCCTGTCTCTATTCTTTATTCCTGAGACACTATTCAAATGGTCTCAACTCCTAAAGCTTTAAGTCAATAAATATATGATGTAGGTTTCTTGGGCTGAGGAAAAAAATGGAATTCTTATTCATTGTTTATTATAATGTCATGTCTAAAACTCCAATGTGTATAAGATATTCTAAGTACATTAAAAAATAACATCCACTCAAATAACATGGACACTATCAAATCCAATCTCTCATTTGTAATTAAAAATAGACTTCTTTTTGGGAGGTTGCTACATCCAAGTTTTCACTCTTAATTTAGAATGGTTCATTGACATGCTGCTTCTTTAAGATGTATATTTTCCTAAATGCTAGAGATAAAAATGCATTTTAAAATCATTTTCATGGTCAATATGTAAACATAATAATATACTGTGATAGAAGATTTTGCCTTGTTTGTTGTCGTGGTTGTTGAATTTAAGTCACAAGTAATGGTTTTATAATAGTGTAATAATATTTTACAGCTCAAGGCTGTTACATTGTAGTCTGAAGCACATGCAATCATGCAAATAAAATAAAATATTGTTTTAAAACCATCCAAGAGTTTATTATTAAGCAAATATTGTGTAGCTAAGGCATTTGGCAAGAAGCAGCATATTATATTTACACAGGAAGCCATTAAATATTATTTATGAGAGAGTAAACATGACTATTCACCTAATTAAATATCAAACCCAAGTATAAATTAGAGTGTGTGCTTATCTGGAATGCTTATTGGTAAGGATCAGATATTTGTTTCTACTCTTGGATGTTAAGCACATACTATGCATTTATAAATATATCTCTGCTAGAAAGGCATTAACCAAAGGGAGAGCAGCAGGGGGAAAAAAGTAGCTTTGAATACATTTTCATTAGAAGCAGTTTACTAACATCCAAGTACAATGTTACCTGTTGTTCACTCAGGAGTTAAATATCTGTTCACCAGGGTGTGCTCATAGAGGTAACTGCTCTCACATGTTTTGTCTTAATTATAATTGGCAAACTTTCACTGTGAATTTTTCCTCAGGGAGTAGTTGACAGGTTTGACTAATAAAAATAACGATGAAAATCCAAGTGTTGAAACATGTACGTTTCTGGAAATCAACCAATGTCTGAAATGTTAACTGCTGAACAATATATCCTTTCTACCACCAAGGCATATATAGATAGCATAGAAAGATGTTTTCCTCACAAAACTCCCTCTAAGTTTAAGAGCTATAGATATTGTTGATAGGGATTTTCTTCTGGGAATTCTAACTGAAAAATGTTGGATTTGTTGTTCTCAAATGCTTTAGAATATTCCCAAAAACAAGATATCCGTGGATGAATGTACCAATTTACTTATTTGTAAGTGTACTGTATTTTATTTCTAGTTAGTGTGTGTTTGAGATACATAAAGGATGGATGTTGACATTTGGATTTCTTACCCTATACTAGCCCAGGACCATCCTAGAAACTGAAGAAATATCACTAATAAAACACCTAGTATCTATGTGGTACTTTTTCATGTGAAAAGTATTGTACCGTCTTTTCTAGATTATTTTATTTAATTTTATGAGACTCCTAAGGAAGTAGGTACTTTTTCTACTGAAAGACACTGAAATAAAGACAGGTGAGGTAACTTACCTACCTAATTTGTTTCTATCACCTCTTTCCTACCTTTATATCTTTTATGCTTAACACATATTTATTTTCCCACTCATCCTACAATTTCTTTCTTTCCTTTCTTCCACTGCCAAATCTTAAAATGAGCATGTAGATTTTTTTCAGTGTCTCCATGTCCTCATCTACCACTCACCCTCAATTCATTACAGGATGATCTACTCTAAATAGTCTTTTACAGTATAGACTATCTTTACTTAACTTTTAAAACACAATCTTGCAAAGCTTCAAAGACTGCAATTCAGTAAGTCTTTGGTAGAATCCAGAAATCTGCATTTTTCACAAGTAACGGCTGTAGTTCTCCCTAATCTTTTTCTCAAGGATTATCAATTTCAGTTTGTCACAATTTCATAAACTATATGGGTTGGTCTTCTTGTGCGTACTTCTTATATGTTGATTACTCTAAAGCTATCATGTCAGCCTTCTTCCTAACCTCATTTTTGGGATTCCTTATAACCCACAACTCCAACCACTGTCTATGGAGGAATGCTTCACAGTCTAGATTTGTCTTCTGATATCTAAGTATTTGTGCAAGATGTCCAATACGACGTCTATTCCTAGATATCCCATAGAATGTTTAAATTCAATATATCTCAACCATATGATTTTCTACTTTTATGACAAACTTACACCTCATCTGTTTAGCATCCTAGTTAATAATGTCACTAACCCAACTGAGAAAACTCGCCAAATTTTCATCATTTACATCTCACATCCAACCAGCCAATATGAATTAAATCTCCACAATAAAATTAGATTGTGTGCTTACCTCTCCAGCTGCACTTCTTCAATCTTTTCTTACTGTTTCTAATTATCAAGTTGGCTTAAAATTTGTTGTCTTACACTGCAATACTTTTCCTTCCTTAACCTTTCTTGTCACATTTCTATTTTTAATATCGTTTCAAAAGTGATAATTTTGATGTACCAATATAAACATATTCCTCTAACTGATCAAAAATTTTCAGTGACCACCTCCCTTCCATAGTCTGGATGTGACAGGTGGGCTTTTATAATTTGGACTCAACCTATGTATCTGGTTTCATGGCTATGTAGTAATTGCTTGTATTTTGAATCCATCCATATAAACCACTTTTGAATATGCAAATTCACCCTAAAATTGCCTATCTTTTTCCCTTGCATGTAATTCTCTTCTTCTTAGATATTATTCTACACTTAGCTGGCTGGAATGTTTCTATTCAAACTTTAAAGCTCAGTTCAACAGACCCTTTAAATTCTTTCCTGATTTTTCCAGGTAGGGCTTTATAAATTGTGCCTGACATTTATGAAACACATTGTTTAAATAAACATCCACAATATTACTGGCGTAGTCATTTTTCCCACTTATAGATGAGGGAACTAAAGCCCTGAGAGGTTAAGCACCTTGTACAAGATCATACAGCCAAGTAAGTAGCAGAATAAAGAATTGTCTCTCGGTGTACAGGATTCTAAAACTCATGTTTTTAAATATCACACATTACTATCTCTTAATTTAAGTGTTCCTTTCCTAATGTGGCCATTGCATTTTTTCTATACTTTCATTTAAGTGATTACCATAATATATTCCTTTAAAAATATATCTGTGTTGATATCACATTGAATTTTAAACTCTTGAGGGCAAGGGCCTCATCATTTTTATTTTCATGTTTTTAAATATCACACATTACTATCTCTTAATTTAAGTGTTCCTTTCCTAATGTGGCCATTGCATTTTTTCTATAGTTTCATTTAAATAATTACCATAATATATTCCTTAAAAAATATATCTGTGTTGATATCACATTGAATTTTAAACTCTTGAGGGCAAGGGCCTCATCATTTTTGTCTTCAATGACTATCTTGTTTTTTGCTTGGTACATAGGAGGCACTTGGTGGACATTATTTAAATAAAACAGCAAACATTTAAATTTATTGTAGCATCCATAAAGTTGAAAAATAACATTAAACGGTGGCTCATACCTGTAATCCCAGCATTTTCAGAGGCCAAGGCAGGCGAATCATGAGGTCATGAGTTCAAGACCACCTGGACAACATAGTGAAACCCCATCCTTACTAAAAATACAAAAGTTATCCAGGTATGGTGGCATGTGCATGTAGTCCCAGCTACTCATGAGGCTGAGGCAGGAGAATCACTTAAACCCAGGAGGTGGAGGTTGCAGTGGGCCAAGACCACACCATTACACTCCAGCCTGGGTGACAGAGTGAGACTCCATCTCAAAAAAAAAATAATAAAATAACATATCATTGCAGTGCTATGAAAATTTGGGAATTAGGTCATTATAAGAATATATTTGTCTAAAGTCAGTTATACTGAGAACACTGCACCCTTTTTACTGGTAAAGACATCACACTCTGGGGACTGTTGTGGGGTGGGGGCAGGGGGGGAGGGATAGCATTAGGAGATATACCTAATGCTAAATGATGAGTTAATGGGTGCAGCACACCAGCATGGCACATGCATACATATGTAACTAACCTGCACATTGTGCACATGAACCCTAAAACTTACAGTATAATAATAATTAAAAAAAAGAAAAAAAAAGGAGAGTCTCCACACTACCCATACAGAATGAGAACAGGGACACTTCTCTTACAAAGGTCTTTAGGAAAAAGAAATTAAAATAAGGCCAGAATCTTACTGTACAAAGATCTACATATGAAATGTAGATTGATCTCAGTGTGTTTGTCATGTATCTTTCAATTTAATAAACAGACAGTGGATGTTTCTATAGTATGTGTTCAGTCACTTTTTAAAAAATATTGAGTTAGACCCTCTGGTTTTGCCTAAGTGACTTGGCCACAAATGGGCATATCAACTAATATTAAAATGACCATGAAATTTTTTGTCTAGGAGTGTACAAACCAGATAACAGCATCAACTATGGAAGGATTCCTGGATGAATCCTTTTTCTGTTTGAGTGAATTATATGGCACAGTATGATTTAAATGAAAATAAAAATCATCCAAGTGAATTTTGAGTAATCATAGTGAAAAAAACAGGATGTCAGACAAAAAAATTTCACTTTTTAACAACAGAGAAGATGTTTTTAAACATATATAAATATTATTGCTAACAACAAAAAAATGATGAAACCTGAAAATGTCATTTTATGTTATTTTAACATAAAACAAATGCTTATTAGGTTTGCATTTGAATATATTTTATTTTTTCCTTTAATTTTTTTTATTTCAATAGTTTTAGGGGCCCAAGCATTCTTTGAGGTTGGGCACTGTATGCCAACACTTTGGGAGGCATCCATGGGAGGATCAATTTAGCCCAGGAGTTTGAGACCATCCCTGGCAACATAGTGAGACCCCGTCTGTACAAAAAATTTAAAAATTAGGTGGGCATGGTGGCGTGTGCCTGTAGCCCCAGCTACTTGGGAGGCTAAGGTGGGAGGATTGCTTGAGCCTGGGAGGTTGAGGCTGCAGCGGAGCCGTGGTCACACCACTGCATGCCAGCCTGTGCGGGAGAGTAAGACCCTGTCTCAAGAAAAAAAAAAATGGTTTCTGATTACATGAACGAATTGTATAACGGTGAAGTCTGGGCTTTTATTGTACCTGTCAAGCAAATAGTGTACATTGTACCCAACAGCTAATATTTCACCCCTCACCTCCATTGCATCCTTCTCCTTTCTGAGTTTTCAATGTCCATTTTACCACTCTGTATGTCTCTGCGTACCCACAACTTAGCTCCCACTTATAAGTAAGAGTATGTGGTATTTGTTTTTTTTATTTCTGAGTTACTTCACCTAAGATAATGGCCTCCAATTCCACTCAAGTTGTAGCAAGAACACATTATTTCACTCTTTTATATGGTTTAGTGTTTTGTGGTATATATATGTATACACACACACATATATATACACACATATATAATATACACACACACACACATATATATCACATTTTCTTTATTCACTTCAATTGATAGGCACTTAGGTTGATTCCATATCTTTGGAATTGTGAACTGTGCTGTCATAAATATGAAGCACAATGAAGTAGGGAAAAAAATTTGAATAGCAGCAATATAAGAGAACTTAATAGAGAAAATAAAGTTTAAAATAGCATAAAGAATTTGGTCTTAACTAGAATAAGTAAATGAGGAAAATATGATATAAAGAATTCTTTCATCAGTATTTATTTTTAAAGTTTAACCAATGACTGAACCCACAGGGCTTTTATCTGTGGAAAAACATGATTGCAAATATAGTCATTTATATAACCACAGAGGATGAAAGATATGAAAGGAAAATTAAATTTTCAATGAGGCAATTGCCAACACTTTGCCATTCAAAATAGACTGAACTAGCAGATGCACAAAATATTTTTTATTTCATTTTTGACCTTCAGGAGTCATACTATTTGTTGGTAAGACAGCACATAGGAAACTGAACAATACCAGTAATAATCACAATAAATCAAACTTTATGAATATGAAATGCCAGACTTATTGATTTTGCTGACCATATAATCAACATTTTGTTTTTGAAAAATTCACAATACATTTTTAGACAAAATATTAGAAAGACTCATTTTAATCGAGACATAAATTTGATATCTGTAGAAAGAAAATAACATTAGAATTCTTATTCTATTGAAATGCCTTGTTTTTGTGCCTCTGAGAATCTTAGAAAACTAAGGTATTATTCCAAGTTTAAGTAAATTCTATGATATAACATCTATAATTCTTAATTTTATGCAACACTGTACTGACAGAACATTTAAAACATTTAACAAACACATTATAGATATAATCGTCTGTGCCAGTTCTTTGATTTTTGCTAGTTGTAACTCATTTTATATTTACCACAACCCTGTAAGAAAGATACTACAATTACTCCTAATTTATAGATGAAGAAAATTAGACACACAAGAGTTTAGGTGACTTTCCCACAGACAAACAGCTAGCAGGTAGCAATCTTGAGAACTGACCCAGGCAATTCAGTTCCAGGCTGTTTTTAATCATTATGCTTCGGGCTTTGCAATGCTAAGAGTAAATTTATAATCCACTTATGATCTTAAGGTTTTGAAATAAATTTAATCAAACATATTTCCACAAGATAACTCACTTGTTTAAAATATATTATCAGTTTAAAATTAAGAAATTATTTATAAATATTAAAATATATTTGATAGTTAACATCATATTTCCAAGCAGTCCTAGGTAGCATGATAAAATATTGTATGTGATTTGGAAACTTGGATTCATATCAATATATTCCCAATTTAGGGAAGTCTAAACCACATAAATATTGAACAAACTTAATCAAATTGGTATCACCATAGGAATCATTTTCCTATCTATAAATGGGGATGTTAAAAAATATAAGCTATACAGATCAGGCTATGTCAATGAGACAATAATTATATGATTGAAAATACTTTTTCAAATTAATCTGTGAATTGGGCTAATATCTATTTTATATTATACTTTAAATTCTGGGGTACATATGCGGAACATGCAGGTTTGTTACATAGGTATACACGTGCCATGGTGGTTTGCTACACCCATCAACACATCATCTACATTAGGTATTTCTCCTGATGCTAACCCTCCCCTAGCCCCCCAGCCCCCAGAAAGGCCCCAGTGGGTGATGTTCCCCTCCCTGTGTCCATGTGTTCTCATTGTTCAACTCCCATTTATGAGTGAGAACATGCGGTGTTTGGTTTTCTGTTCTTGTGTTAGTTTGCTGAGAATGATGGTTTCCAGCTTCATCCATGTCCCTACAAAGGACATGATCTCATCCTTTTTTATGGCTGCATAGTATTCTATGGTGTATATGTGCCACATTTTCTTTATCCAGTCTATCATTGATGGGCATTTGGGTTTGTTCCAAGTCTTCGCTATTGTGAACAATGCCGCAATAAGCGTATGTGTGCATGTTTCTTTATAGTAGAATGATTTATAATCCTTTGGGTATATACCTAGTGATGGGATTGCTGCATCAAATGGTATTTCTAGCTCTAGATCCTTATATTAACATCAAATATATTATTTAAATTTGGCTAATTCAAATGAAATGTGAGTTGTCTGATGCCTATAAGAATAGGTATTTTTATTTCATCAGCTTTCATTCCTTTTCAGACAATCATTGGCATCTGGATGGAATTTGTTAACAGTCCCTGTAAGTAAAGGACCTCTCCCTTCATCACTCCATGATGCCTCTGTCCTACATTGTCCTCCAGCAGGCAGCTGCAGAAATGTAAGCTGGCCTAAGAGAGATGAACTGACTGTTCAGGTCATAACTAAGGATGACGGAGAAGACCAGCCTTAAACCAGAAAACAAAATCTTGGAGTGAGTCAAATCAGTAAGGTACAAAAAACAAAACAAAACCAACAAACAAACAAAAAAACAAAAACAGAAGAGCAGATGTAAATCCAGAGAGCCTGAAGCACATTTTGTAAAAATAGGAAGTACATGAACACTATGGGAAGTCTAAGAACTTATCTTCCTAATGTTCCTTTCGAATATGTCTGCTGAGTTTGCAGAGGCTTAACATGATGAATCGCTTACAAATCCACAATTGGATCCTCCTTCGAACCAGGGGTGAGACTAGGGTTCTTTGAGGATTTTTCTGGGTGAATTTGCCTTTTTGTGAGACATGCTTAGGAACATAGGTATGGGGTAGTACTTACTGAGCACAGGTGTTTCCAGCCTGTGTTGACCCACATCATCAAATATTGTAAAATGCTATAACTGGCTTGGCAGCTCAGAAAATGAGCACAGAGTTGAAAAAATGATCTGGTTCTTCTTTACCAATAATCCCGACAGGTTAGAAGATACAGGCACAGATTAAAATACTGCAAGTTATGTTCAAGATAGACCATAGAACACAATGTAAGTGTGCATGGGTTTAAGTAAGAAAGGAAAAGAGCTAGAGAAAGACTAGACAGACAGCAGAGCGGCACTGTAGTTAAGCAGTAATACAATGTTTACATTGAAGTTCATAAACCAGAAGATATACACATTTTGGTGGAGATAACACAGAGAACATAAAATTTATATTGTTTTGGCAGTATATTATGAATGATCCAATCAGATGTCAAAAATGTAAGATTTTTGTATTAAAAAATTATTTCTGGAATACTAACAATATAATAATGGTAAGATACTTATTCGCTTGAAATCTGCCTGTTTTAAGTCTCTTGCCATCTGGATTTCCAATTTCTGCCTTTTTTTTTTTTTTTTTTTTTTTTGAGATGGAGTCTTGCTCTGTTGCCCAGGCTGGAGTGCAGTGGTGCGATCTCCACTCACTGCAAGCTCCACCCCCCGGGTTCATGCCATTCTCCTGCCTCAGCCTCCTGAGTAGCTGGGACTACAGGCGCCCGCCACCACGCCCGGCTAATTTTTTTGTATTTTTAGTAGAGACGGGATTTCACAGTGTTCGCCAGGATGGTCTCAATCTCCTGACCTTGTGATCTGCCCGCCTCGGCCTCCCAAAGTGCTGGGATTACAGGCACGAGCCACCGCACCCGGCCTCTGCCTGTCTTTGAGTCAAAGTTTTCCTCATGCTACCTCTCATTATTATAGTTTTCAATTCTGCTGCTCAAGCTGGACACCCCTTCAAATCCTAGTGTAAATTTCTTAATTTTATCTATTGCTTCATTTATTCAAATATATTTATGAAATGTTGATTTTGATAGGTACTATGAGTGGTGCTGGAGATTTATGTCCTCTCCGTTCACATTTCCATTGTTTTAATTCATTACCTCATAATTTTTCAGCTAAATCTTAGCAGTAGCAGCTGTGTTCTGCCTGATTCTAATTATGGCCTTTTCAATCTTGTCTCTTTATTATTCCTGGAATGATCTTTGTAATACACAAACGTGATTATGTCAAGTCTCTAACATATTCAAACTCTGTAGCATGACATAGAAGACCCATTGTGATATATTCTCTGCTTACTGTTGTAGACTCATCTTTTGCTACTCCTCAATTATCTGCACCTTCATCTCCTGAGCTACTTGCATCCCAAGAATGTGAACTTCTCTTTCTCCAAACAGAGCTTCAGCTCACCCTGTCTTCTTTCATTTCTGCATCCCTATACGTCATCCTTTGTGTTGCAGGATTCATTTCAGAAGACACCTCCTCTAGGAAGCCTTCTCTAACCAAACACTCCCAAAAAGGCTGTTTTGGAAACTCCTTCAATGGGTTTTAATAAACACCTGTGCCCACCTTTACCCTAAAGGCTTTTACACAGTATAATTACTATCTGTTTATCTGTTGCATCCCGCACATTAACTAAACAGCAATCTTTTGGTAGCAGAGAATGTATCTTGTTTGTGCTTGCCATATATATGTATCTCAAAAATTCTGATGAAAGAATTCCTAGAAGAATACTTTATTTGGATAAATATTAAACATCTGAAAAACCTGACAGGCTGAAAATTATATCTGAAAAAAAATGTTGAAAAGTAACAGACACAGCTGCTTCTCTGGGCATAACATGAATGTGACAGCAAGTTCCAGTTGGAAAAGAAGTAATTACAGGAAACTTCAGTCAGAGACACCTTGTTCTCTTATAGTTAATGACAGCAAAGTGACTAATGTGGGCAAAAGTCAGCATTCAGAAGTAGAAAGACAGAAAACCAGTTAGGAAAGTCTCCACAATGAAGTCCTGACTGAAAATCATGATAACTGCATCTAATAAAACAAGAGGTATGTGCCTAAGGAAATAGACAGGGCTGAACAGAAAGCTCTATGGAAAAGTCATATATGAAAAAGACAAGTTAAAAAAAGTGGAAAAAAGAGTATTATGATATCAATAATTTGCTCTAAAATACTTCAACATAGACTCTCTCTCTCTCTCTGTCTCTCTCTCTCTGAGTGTGTGTGTGTGTGTGTGTGTGTGTGTGTGTGTGTCCACAGCCTTAATTCATACTTAAGGGACATTCAGTAAACATAATTGGAAATATACTCAAAGGGTATATATTTCTCTAGAGATAGCTTTAACAAGTTATGAAACTAGCATTATGATAATTAATAAAAATTTTATTGGCAAAATTTGTCTTTCAAAATTTGTTGATTGACCAGAATAAAAAAGGAGAAATGGTTCTAAAAAAGGAAGTGGTTGATATTTTTCTTATCTTAAACAAATAATGTATAAAATCTGGTAAGTGTATACACATAAATATGTGTATTTGCTTTCCTATTTAGTTATCTAATTTAATCGGTTATATATTGCCATGGACTCATATATAGTCATTTTATAATTTGGGTTATAATACATTACTATATTATTATTTTGTTGCCCAAATTGTTCAGACTTTGGCCATTGGAAGCTCTTTCAGTTGTCACCTGCATCTCCTTGACATACCCCATTGTTTTGTTTTATGAGCACTTCCTTTTTTATGGCTCTAAAAAATGCTCCAGGCTCACCTTGTGTATTTCCTGCCCCAGTACTAGAATTAGTCATTTCTCCAAGGAACACTGGTTCCTTTTATTAGATAATACATTAAAAAACAAGATGTGATTATGAACTGTTCTCATTGCTATTAAAGCGCCATTGCTTCCAGGTCTTATGAGCAGACAGAACCAAGAAATAAATGAACATAATCTCTGTAAATAGACATGTCTATAATTATCTATGTATCTATCATCGTCTATATTAGGTTAAAACATTAGCACCTACTGATGTCGCTAATGCTAGCTCAATACCACATGGGTCATTCTAGCCTTCCCTATGGCTAATTTGAAATTTCCCACTCCGACAGTGAGAAACATAGTTTCCCTTATTTACATATATTTTATCCTTGATTTTTAAGTGCACTGATACCCATACACTGATTCAGAGGATTGTTTGCTATCTGAGTCTGCACAGCCAAATCCTATTGCTAAAACAATGTAACATTTCCTTTAGATCTGCATGACACATGCTATTGAAGCACCAAAAGGACAGAGTATCAGAAGTCATCCAGATCACAAAAGTTATATAATTGTTCACATTTACTTGCCAGTTAGCAGCAGAACATGTGTCAGAGTTTCGTCAGGGTGACAACAGTCGCCTTCCCCAACTGTAATTATTGGAAACTAGTCATATTTACCCAAGGAGAGTCTAAGAGTTGTGCATGTCCAAATTGTCTGTCAGTTTTCAGTATAACATACAATCAAGAAGAAACATAAAATTTGGCCTGGGTTTGTAAGTATATCACTAGTATCAAAGATGATTTCTCAATAAACTTAGATTTATGTTTAATAAAAAGGTCACATAAAGGATTTTTTTTAGTTTACTTTGAGCATGGAAGAAGACTGGACTTGTCCATATATTTCTTCATTCCAGAGCATCGACCAGCAATGACTATCACAATAAGAATGAATGACATTGTGGTATCGCTCCTCTCCTATTTTTCTTCTGTCTTTATTGAAGAGAATACTCTTCAGATGAGCCGGGGCTGGTGGCTCACTTCTGTAATCCCAGTCCTTTGGGAGGCCAAGGCAGTGGATCACATGAGGTCAGGAATTTGCGACCAACCTGGACAATATGGTGAAATCCCATCTCTAATAAAAATACAAAAATTAGCCAGGCACTGTGGTGGGTGCCTGTAATCCTAGCTACTTGGGAAGCTGAGGCAGGAGAATTGCTTGAACTCGGAAGGCGGAGGTTACAGTGAGCCGATATTGCACCACTGCATTCCACCCTGTCTCAAAAAAAAAAAAAAAAAAAGAGAGAGAGAGAGGGAATACTCCTCAGATATGAAAGAATATGCTAAACTTAGATGAGAACAAATTAAAGAACAAGATGGTAAAGATAAACTAAAGTGTAAACCTAAGCTTTACCAATGAGACTAGGCCTCTTAGTCTAAATTAACTACAGTCTGGAGTAGTAAGTCAAACTTCAGAGATCTCAGAACTACCAACATCAATATTGGTACAATAGTAAAAATGTGCTTTCAAGATGTTTAATATAAATGTGGACTAAATATGTTGTTTTTTGTTTGAATTCAAAACAAACAGGTAAGGATGTGAGGAAGTTATCACATATTCTATGTCAATGTAAAAGAAAACTTTCTAATAATATTGGATGTTCAAAAATGTAAAGAGATGCTGAAAAGATAGTGAAAAACTTATAATTGTTCCATTACTTATGAGATGAGAGATAATTGTGGAGAAAGCACCCTTCATCATGTTGGGATTAGATGGCCTCTAAGCAGACCTCTGGCTTTGAGATACTATCTTCCCTTCATAGCCCATCTCATAAGCATGGATATTACAAAATCATGTTTAATTCTACTGCTAATAGGCTAATAAGCTGTTATGTTCCTCTTGTGCACCTTTTATTTTAACTCTTCTGGCTATAGCAATTTAACTAATAAATTTGAAAAATTCTGTATATAACTTTAGAAAACATGAGTGGCTCAGAGTAGGTGCTAATTCATTATGTTTGAAGTTGAGCATTCTTTTTAGAAAAGTTATCTCTTAGTTTTGTTTTTATTTAGAGTTTAAAGCATGTGTTGGTGTTAATAAGTTCTTAGAAGTAAAGGTATAATGAAACAAAAATATAAAAAATGGGGGCAAATGGGCCTCTAACTTTATTTTTTATCATCATCATCATTATTATTATTATTTTACAGACAGGGTCTTGCTGTATGGAGACAATGCAGCTCTAGCCTCACTGTAACCTCAAACTCCTAGGCTCGAGTGATCCTCCACCTTAGCCTCCTGAATAGCTAGGATTACAGGCGAGCACTTCCATGATTGGCTAACCTTTCTATTTTTATTTTTATTTTTGTAGATATGATGCCCTGGCTGGTCTTGAACTCCTGGACTCAAGCAACCCTCCCGCCTATGCCTCCCAGAGTGCTGTGATTATAGACTTGGGCCACCACCACCATGCCTGACTGGGCCCCTAACTTTAATAGAGCCCCTAACTTAGCTAACGGGCCACTAAGTTTAACTATTAAAATGACATAGAAATTATTTAATTCAATGAAAAGTATGAATTAGATAACTGGAATAAATTATTTATTGCCTATACCTATATTAGTATGATACTCAGAAAATGAAAAATTCAGTTGAAAGAATTACAATATATCTGATTTGAGATTAAAAAATAAAATGTTTAAATATACCTATATATTAGAAATGAATTGATAAGGCCCTGCCAAAAAAGAAAACTTGTATTTAAATAAAACATATACATAGAAACTTTAAAACAATAGTGGGCTTTTCCCCCTGAAATGAGAGTCACCTACTTAAATCTGCAGGTTTAAATACATGTGATCAGAATTTTTTTTAATATGGTAGGAAGTTAAAATTCCATTGCATTTATTCATTCAGTAAATAATGATTTCATGCCTATTCAGTATTAGATGTTGATACTGTATTAGGTATTGAAAACTGAGAGAAAACAAGAGAGTCCCTGCCCCTTTAAAGCTTATGTTCAGCAGAAAAATACAGCTATTAAATATTTAATTACTTAACTCTTCAGTTTATCATAAAGAAAGATATCCAAGATAATATTGAGATTGTTATCAAGGGAAATATCTTGAGACCAAAGAGAAAAAGGGGACAAGAGTCTTTTGTGGAAATGATCACTGAGAGGAATTTATAAGCCTAAGAAGGAATTGGTCAGGAAAAAGTGAGCAGAAGATGCTTACAAGAAGAGAATAAAACACGGAGAGAGATCCTGAAGTAAGAAGGAACATGTGTATTTATGAGACTTAAAATGGTTCATGTTCCTGGGTTGCATAAATGGGAGACAAAGGGACAGTCCTGTTTAATGACCTCAGAATTAGGCAGGGACTAGAGCAGGAATAGCAGCATAAGCATATCCTTCCATCTAAAGTTCAACAAGTACAGCTCTTCCAAAGTTTTTGCTATGATAACATTTGAATAAAATGTGTAGTTGTAATTTCTTGATTCCTTTTTTGTTTCTTTCATGTTTATTAACCATCCAAATCACAAATGATGTTGTATGTGTGTTTTTCAAATCTCATGTAAAGAGTTTTGAACTACCTTGAAAGTGAGATATATTAAACTTGAATACAGTAAATAAATATAAATAGCCTTTCTATTATATTCCCAACTTTACAGGATAGTAAGTTACTTGCAAATAAACGCAAAAACAATATATTCTTCTGAAACAATGTCAAAAGGTTAAAAATAAAATCTAGCATATGCAATCAACTGCAGCTTGAATAAATAACATTCTAATATTAAGCATGTGATATAATTTGGAAGAGGGAGACAATGAATATATTGCATAGTACTGAGACAAAATAAACATATTCCTCTATTTATTTATTTTTTTATTTTTATTTTTTATTTATTATTATTATACTTTAAGTTTTAGGGTACATGTGCACAATGTGCACGTTAGTTACATATGTATACATGTGCCATGCTGGTGCACTGCACCCACTAACTCGTCATCTAGCATTAGGTATATCTCCCAATGCTATCCCTCCCCCCTCCCCCTACCCCACAACAGTCCCCAGAGTGTGATGTTCCCCTTCCTGTGTCCATGTGTTCTCATTCTTCACTTCCCACCTATCAGTGAGAACATGCGGTGTTTGGTTTTTTGTTCTTGCGATAGTTTACTGAGAATGATGATTTCCAATTTCATCCATGTCCCTACAAAGGACGTGAACTCATCATTTTTTATGGCTGCATAGTATTCCATGCTGTATATGTGCCACATTTTCTTAATCCAGTCTATCATTGTTGGACATTTGGGTTGATTCCAAGTCTTTGCTATTGTGAATAATGCCGCAATAAACGTACGTGTGCATGTGTCTTTATAGCAGCATGATTTATAGTCCTGTGGGTATATACCCAGTAATGGGATGGCTGGGTCAAATGGTATTTCTAGTTCTAGATCCCTGAGGAATCGCCACACTGACTTCCACAATGGTTGAACTAGTTTACAGTCCCAGCAACACTGTAAAAGTGTTCCTATTTCTCCACATCCTCTCCAGCACCTGTTGTTTCCTGACTTTTGAATGACTGCCATTCTAACTGGTGTGAGATGGTATCTCATTGTGGTTTTGATTTGCATTTCTCTGATGGCCAGTGATGGTGAGCATTTTTTCATGTGTTTTTTGGCTGCATAAATGTCTTCTTTTGAGAAGTGTCTGTTCATGTCCTTCACCCACTTTTTGATGGGGTTGTTTGTTTTTTTCTTGTAAATTTGTTTGAATTCATTGTAGATTGTGGATATTAGCCCATTGTCAGATGAGTAGGTTGCAAAAATTTTCTCCCATTTTGTAGGTTGCCTGTTCACTCTGATGGTAGTTTCTTTTGCTGTGCAGAAGCTCTTTAGTTTAATTAGATTCCATTTGTCAATTTTGGCTTTTATTGCCATTGCTTTTGGTGTTACAGTGTTGGAAGTTCTGGCCAGGGCAATTAGGCAGGAGAAGGAAATAAAGGGTATTCAATTAGGAAAAGAGGAAGTCAAATTGTCCCTCTTTGCAGATGACATGATTGTATATCTAGAAAACTCCACTGTCTCAGCCCAAAATCTCCTTAAGCTGATAAGCAACTTCAGCAAAGTCTCAGGATACAAAATCAATGTACAAAAATCACAAGCATTCTTATACACCAACAACAGACAAACAGAGAGCCAAATCATGAGTGAACTCCCATTCACAATTGCTTCAAAGAGAATCAAATACCTAGGAATCCAACTTACAAGGGATGTGAAGGACATCTTCAAGGAGAACTACAAACCACTGCTCAAGGAAATAAAAGAGGATACAAACAAATGGAAGAACATTCCATGCTCATGGGTAGGAAGAATCAATATCGTGAAAATGGCCATACTGCCCAAGGTAATTTACAGATTCAATGCCATCCCCATCAAGCTACCAATGACTTTCTTCACAGAATTGGAAAAAACTACTTTAAAGTTCATATGGAACCAAAAAAGAGCTGGCATCACCAAGTCAATCCTAAGCCAAAAGAACAAAGCTGGAGGCATCACACTACCTGACTTCAAACTATACTACAAGGCTACAGTAACCAAAACAGCATGGTACTGGTACCAAAACAGAGATATAGATCAATGGAACAGAACAGAGCCCTCAGAAATAACGCCACATATCTACAACTATCTGATCTTTGACAAACCTGAGAAAAACAAGCAATGGGGAAAGGATTCCCTATTTAATAAATGGTGCTGGGAAAACTGGCTAGCCATATGTAGAAAGCTGAAACTGGATCCCTTCCTTACACCTTATACAAAAATCAATTCAAGATGGATTAAAGATTAAACGTTAGACCTAAAACCATAAAAACCCTAGAAGAAAACCTAGGCATTACCATTCAGGACACAGGCATGGGCAAGGACTTCATGTCTAAAACACCAAAAGCAATGGCAACAAAAGCCAAAATTGACAAATGGGATCTAATTAAACTCAAGAGCTTCTGCACAGCAAAAGAAACTACCATCAGAGTGAACAGGCAACCTACAGCATGGGAGAAAATTTTCACATTTTCAAATGCGACAAGGGGCTAATATCCACAATCTACAATGAATTCAAACAAATTTACAAGAAAAAAACAACCCCATCAAAAAGTGGGCGAAGGACATGAACAGACACTTCTCAAAACAAGACATTTATGCAGCCAAAAGACACATGAAAAAATGCTCACCATCACTGGCCATCAGAGAAATGCAAATCAAAACCACAATGAGATACCATCTCACACCAGTTAGAATGGCAATCATTCAAAAGTCAGGAAACAACAGGTGCTGGAGAGGATGTGGAGAAATAGGAACACTTTTACAGTGTTGCTGGGACTGTAAACTAGTTCAACCATTGTGGAAGTCAGTGTGGCAATTCCTCAGGGATCTAGAACTAGAAATACCATTTGACCCAGCCATCCCATTACTGGGTATATACCCACAGGACTATAAATCATGCTGCTATAAAGACACATGCACACGTATGTTTATTGCGGCATTATTCACAATAGCAAAGACTTGGAACCAACCCAAATGTCCAACAATGATAGACTGGATTAAGAAAATGTGGCACATATGCACCATGGAATACTATGCAGCCATAAAAAATGATGAGTTCACGTCCTTTGTAGGGACATGGAAGAAATTGGAAATCATCATTCTCAGTAAACTATCGCAAGAACAAAAAACCAAACACCGCATGTTCTCACTGATAGGTGGGAAGTGAACAATGAGAACACATGGACACAGGAAGGGGAACATCACACTCTGGGGACTGTTGTGGGGTGGAGGAGGGGGGAGGGATAGCATTGGGAGATATACCTAATGCTAGATGACGAGTTAGTGGGTGCAGTGCACCAGCATGGCACATGTATACATATGTAACTAACGTGCACATTGTGCACATGTACCCTAAAACTTAAAGTATAATAATAATAAATTTAAAAAAAAGAAAAAAGAAAAAAAGATATTTTCTGTAACACTAATTTCATAATTTTTATACAAGATAATGGTTATTTTCTAGATGTAAGAGAAATGATTTCAAAATCTAATGGTAGAATAATGAAACATGAAAATAAATTTTAAAAATAATTAAATGACAACTAAAATAGTAACTTCAAAATGAGATTAATGGAATAAAAAACAAAGAGAATAAAACATCCATAATGTGTTTAATAAAGTACCCATAATATGTTTAAAAATTTAAAGTGATAATAATAAAAGACAAAAACTATGCTGAACACTAATATTTATTACTAGTATTGTTGGACAATTAGAAAAAAAATTACTTGTTTTAGACCAGCTGTAAAAGTAAAACTTAAGTCTTTACTTAAGAAGTAATAAACAAACAAAATCTTTCAATTGTGAACTGATTTCTGATACTGACAACAAGTCTATGATTACACTGCTAACATTGATGGTGAAGGAGAAGTATGTAAGACAGAAGTCCGGCTGAAAAATCTATCAGTGTTCCTTAACTAATGATGTAAGTTATTCCTTAACTAATGGATGTTAAGGAATTCCTTAACTAATGATGTAAGTTCCTTAACTAATGATACGTGTAACTGGGAGAAATAGCCTCAAATACACTGAGATTGATGACATTATATGGAGCAATTAGGTATAATATTTCACATTTTCCAGCTCTTGCCAAGATAAAATTTTTAAATTTTTATTTTATTTTTAATTGACATATAATGATTTTATATATTTATAAGGCAGAATGTGATGTCTTGGTATGTGTATCTATTGTGGAATGATCAAATCAGGCTAATTAACACATCCATCATCCCATATATTTATCATTTCTTTGTGGTAAGAACATTTAAAATACATGCTTTCAGCAATTTTGAAATATATAATACATTATTGTAACTATAATCAACATGCTGTGCAGTAGATCACCAGAGATATCTTGATAAGACACATAACAAATTTTGACTCAACAACCTCTCTCAAACGCATAATGAAAATATAACTACATGTTGCTAACCCAATTACATTTCATTTAGCCAAGATACAATGTATCAGAAGAGTTATGAAAAAAAATCCCACATAATGAGCAAAGCATGGTCTAACAAAAAAACTTAAATTTGAGTATATCAATAGCTACATAGTATAAGACATTTTTCTGCTAATACTAATGTTAACACATCCTTTAAAAAACTAGATAAATCTAAGTTTGGCTGTTTCACTTTTTAAAGGATGAAGAAGTTTGGTATTTTTCTATTAAAAGAAACTTCATGTGAAATTAGCAAAAAAACAAAAAGGTGGCAATCCAGTAAAATACAACTCAGAAGCAAAAATGTTTGTCTACAGGAAAAGATCCACTTACAAAAAGTAATGAACTACTTCATATGGTCTATTTCCTAGTCACTATAGACTAAGACAGTCTTAATTAAACAGAGATGACATATTGAGAAACATAATACTGCTTTTTAAAAGATGATACTGTATTTCCTAACATTCCAGCATTAAAATATTTGAAAGAAGGACTTGAGAAAAAAATGTATGGGTCTACATTTTACTATATTATGAATATTATGATTATAAATAATAATGATTTATATGATAATGTTAAAATATGTGGCACTATTTATATAATGATAATCCATAATATGCAACCACATGATATTTGAAAATTATATATTGAAATGTATATTTCTTTTTCCAATATAGATATTGTTTTAAGAAATTTATTGACAATTCCATCTGCTATTATGTTGGCAAAGATAAATACCCTCAAATTTAAATTCAGAAAATGATATATAAGACTATAAAGATTAAAGAGAAGTTTGGAATACAAATTATGACAGAATATTTATTATAACAACATGACTACTGATTTTGCCAAAACGAAGGAAATAAATTTTATAAATCAATAATTTGTAAATGACGAGTTTAATCCAAGTATCTTCAGCACATCAAAGAAGGCCAGACATGGGCAATATTAATTAAATTGAGTCATTTTTATCGTGATTTTTTGCCAGTGTTTAGTAATATAAAAATCATACTTTTTCAAGTTTGTATTTATGAAATTATATTTGTATGAGTAAGTAAGCAGAACATATTTTATGTAAAGTCTGTTAGTTTGATATGCATCTTTTAAATATTTAGACATAGGTGGGCTTCCAATTGTAACAATGCTTTTGCTTACACAATTGTTAGATATCTGGGCAGGAGTTAAATTGGTAAACTAGTAGAGGGGGTAGCACAAGGAGGCGGGGAAGTATATAAGACATTAAAAATAGCATAAATAATAGGCTAAACTTGTTAAAGAACTTTTTCCATTTAAGAAACAGAAATATTTTTAATATACTAAAACATTGCCTATGTGATAAAATGAGAGAGGGAGATGTAACAGTAGAGGAATGGTAAGTATTTTATGTTATATCCACAAAATAAAATGCTATGCAGTTATAAAAATTAAATTTTTAAAGCCTATTAAATTCATAGGTAAATGCTTACAATATAAATTTAAGTACATAGTAAGAAATAAGACCAGCTTTATACTCTAGTCTGGATAATCTCCTTGTCTTTGCTTTCACTCTCACTCCAATCATTCTGATGACTCTCTTGGGCTCTCTCTCTTGCATGCATTCTACCTAATGATTTATTTATACATATAAAAGATACAAGTAAGTAGTCTAAAATACAGGTAACTTTTAAACATTTTTATTTGTTTTTCGTTGTTTTCCACGTTTTTTGAAATAACACATATTACTTTTATAATAATAAAAATATAGAAGCTATTTTGTTTTATGTTTAGGGAAAATATGATTGTTTCATTTTTAAGAAGCTTAAAATACCAACAATAATGTATCTTCTCACCCACATCTCAGACGAAATGGAATACATAAAGCATTCTATTAACTGGACTCTAATTTTATATCAGTTAGGGATAATCTGTTATACATTTCTTTAATCTCTCACAGTGCCTAGCCCATTATTTTAATATAATTATAACCCCCAAAAACGTATTGAAACATGAGTCCAATACTCCTCCATCATAAAAATTGAATTTCTCAATATTAGGGTGAAACTGAAACGAGAGGCACAGAAAACGAACTAATGACAACAAAAGATAAATTGAATTCCTTGAAAACCAGTTACTTTATAAAAATGACAAACTATCTTGTGAAAGAAGCTTCAGGTTAATTTTTTGTTGTTCTTTAAGTCTACTTGTGAAGAGAGAACATCATTAGTATTTGCAGAGATTGATGGAGCAAGTGAGAGGGCCAGTATGTGCCATAATGACTTGCTATTATCCCCACTAATAACATGTGAGAAAACAAGAAACACAGGTAGATATGTACACATAACTTAATAATTAGAATCCCTTCTTATCTTCCCCAAATGATGGAGGAGGGACTTAGGAGGAAAAAAGTAAGTCAGAATTTACCCAGAAAGAGTCCAGACTGTTCTGATCCCTGTTTAAAAGAACCGTAGCACAAAGTTGGATCCACAGGATTTCAAAGGTAGTTTTATATAAGGGGCTCTTTGAGTTAATGTTTTGAGAGCTATTATGGTCCAAGCACTCCTTTGTTTTCTACTCTCTCCTTTTGTGTTTTACTCTGTCATAAAACAAGCACAGGATTTTTTCAATATTAGAAGTCTGTGATTACAGGTAGCATTTAGATGGGTAGACAGCAGAGCTGCAGAAAATATTTGAAAGGCAGTATTTTAATTACCTGTTTGTTACAAAACTAAGTGATTCAAAATTTATTTGCTTCAAATAACCACTATTTCTTTGCCCACAATACTATGTGTTGGTGTTTAGCCAGGGCTTAGCTGGGGAACTAATCTAAGTTCCATGTGGGAATAAGTGAGTGCTACTCATGCATTAATAGTCAATTGGCAAGTTGTTTTGTGGTTGGCAAGTCACAGATGGCTTCCCTTGTTTATGACCTCAACGAAGACTCCTGACCAGGGTGCTTCTGTTTTCTGCATAACTTTTCCAGGAGAATAGCCAAGACTTCTTAACATGGAGGCTGAATTTCGAGAGGGCAAGCCTCAACATGCCAGCATGTACCAAGTTTTTGTTAGAATTGTTTTTGTTGTCCTTTTGGCCAAAGCAGCTCACAATGACAAGCCCAGAGTCAATATGGAAGGAGACTATACCAAAGTGTGGGTACCATATGAGGCCAGCAGAAAGCTCTGCAGTGGGGCTTTCAAGCAGCTCAAGCAAATGTCCTAAAACTTTTGGAGCTGGATGAATGTACTAAATGCCAGTAATTGTATACCTTAAAATAGTTAATTTTGTGTTAGATGAATTTTACCTCAATAAGAGAGAGAGAAAAATATCTTAAGGTGTGAATTCAATTAAGACAATGCAGACATACTACACAATTTATATATTTATATATAAATATATATATATATATATTTTTTTTTGAAATGGAGTCTCACTCTGTCAACCAGACTGGAGGGCAGTGACATGATCCCGGCTCACTGCAACCTCCGCCTCCCAGGTTTCAGCGATTCTCCTGCCTCAGCCTCCTGAGTAGCTGGGATTACAAGCATGTGCCACCAAATCCAGCTAGTTTTTGTATTTGTAGTAGAGATGGAGTTTCGGCTAGTCAGGCTGGTCTTGAACTCCTGCCCTCATGTGATCCTCCCATCTCAGCCTCCCAAAGTGCTGGGATTACAGGCATGAGCCACCATGCCTGGCTAGATAGATAGATAGATAGATAGATAGATAGATAGATAGATATCTCAACTGTGTGTGTATATTTAAGTATAGTATGTATACAATTCTCGATAAGAGAATACATTATTATATATAACACATTACATGTATATGTATACACTATATATATTTTATATATATATAAAGGATTCTTACTCTGCATCAATAAATCGTATAGATATTTAATTATACAATGGACTTTGGGGACTTGCGCAAAAGGGTGGGAGGAAAGTGAGGGATAAAAGACTACAAATTGGGTACAGTGTATGCTGCTTGGGTGATGGGTGCACCAAAATCTCACAAATCACCACTAAAGAACTTACTCATGTAACCAAACACCACCTGTTTCCCATAAACCTATGGAAATAAAAATAAATAATTATATAGATAGTTATCTGCATATTAATCTAAACTCTAAGAGACTTTGAATAAACTTTTTTTTTTTTGAGATGGAGTTTCACTCTTGTTGCCCAGGCTGGAGTGCAATGGCTTGATCTCGGCTCACTGCAACCTCCGCCTCCCAGGTTCAAGTGATTCTCCTGCCTCAGCCTCCCAAATAACTGGGATTGCAGGCATGCACCACCACACCCAGCTAATTTTGTGTTTTTTAGTAGAGACAGAGTTTCTCCATGTTGGTCAGGCTGGTCTCGAACTCCTGACCTCAGGTGATCCGCCCGCCTCGGCCTCCCAAAGTGCTGGATTACAGGCGTGAGCCACCGTGCCCGGTCTGAAGAAACTTTTTATCAGTGAAAATTCCATAATAGTTTAATGGAAAGAGAAAAGTCACATGTTAGATGGACCTCTTTCATAAACTTTCTTTATATTCTTTTAAAAAACCTTACCTCTTCTATTTATTGTTTGGTTGAAAACTAAATTTTTCAGAAGATATAAGTTAACCAAAAAAGTCTGGCACTTCTCTTCAGAGAAGAAGGACTAAACACATAATCTTCTCACTTACTTTACTTCAAATAAATATTTCAACTGTATTTTGTTCAAGAAAAATTTCTCTAATTTTCAGAGATGAGGTCCAGATTACTAATAAGAAGCTTTTTATCAGCCTGCCTGTCACTTCCTTGTAAGTGGCCTGTTTTTTTGTTTTTTATTCACTGTTAGAAGGATTTGAAGTTTGCATTTACACTTTAAAGTTCAAAGTAATAGTTGCCAGTGTTCAGGGATAGGTGAGGGAATGGTGGGTATGATTATTAAAGGTTAATAGGAGGCAGATTTTTATATTCATGAAGTAGGTCTGTATCCTGATTGCAGGGGTGGTTACAAAAATCTACACTTGTGATAAATGACATAGAACAATGACACATCAGTAAAATAACATTTTATCAATGTCAGTTTCCTTGTTTAGATATTATACTATAATTATTTAATATGTATCCATTGGGAGATAAATAAGAAATTGATACACAGAAGCTGTCTGTCCCTATCTTTCCAACCTTCTATGAATCTATAAGTATTTCAAAATAAAAAAGTTAAAAATTGCCAGGGTCTGTATTTGTGTGTGTCTACCTTGTTCCTGCTCAGTGATTAGTATAATTTTAGGAAAACATTAGAAAATTTTGGGAATTGAACAATGAGAACACATGGACACAGGAAGGGGAGCATCACACACCGGGGCCTGTTGTAGGGTGGGGGGAGGGGGAGGGATAGCATTAGGAGATATACCTAACGTTAAATGACAAGTTAATGGGTGCAGGACACCAACATGGCAAATGTATACATATGTAACTAACCTGCACGTTGTGCACATGTACCCTAAAACTTAAAGTACAATAAAAAAAATTTTTTTTAATCTAATTTCGTTGTAGATTTTCTTTACCCTATTCTCCCTTTTTTTTCCTTTTTTTCTTTTAGTTGTCCACTAAAAGGATCTACAAAGGATCTTTGTAGACAACGTATTTTAATTTTTTCCCCTTTCCTTTTATCTGGCACATAATCTTGTAGAAGAGAAGTAAGTTTTTCTTGTAGAAGAGAATACGTTTTTAAAAACTTATGTTTTTTAAAAATTCAACAGTTAAAAAACTTATAATAAGAATTCACAACTACAAAGGAAATACCTGCTTCTTCTCTTAAGTCATGAACCAGATATTGAAATGATGCATAAACTAAGATCCTTGATGCGTTTAGGTTTAGATATTGTCTAATAACTTGTTAATGCAAGTTTGTTGTAAATTTCTTCAGACTAGAGACATCAAATTTTAATATCTATCCCACAAACTATAAGCTAAACCAGCTTTTCAATAATTCTTAGAAATTAAAGATCCACAGAGTGAAACAATAATATTTAAAAATTCAGAATGTTCACATAATAATTACTTTAAACATAAGTTTATATCCTACCAAAATCATTTTTCAATTTTCTTGATTATTTCAAACAAACTACATGGACTTCTACTCAAATATAAAACTTTAGATGTACAAAAACAGGCTCTTTCATTAAAATATTTAACTAAAGGCCTTAACTGTTTATATTGTTTGGCAAGAACACATAATATAAAAATGTTATTTTTTACTAGAGAAAAAATGTAAGTCAAAATAAATCTTCCAGGAAACTTTAACTTCATTTTGATTAATCAACTGGAAATTAATCATTTCTTTGTTTAGTTCAAATGCCTGTCATTTTTGTTTTCATTTCTGTACATACCGAGACACTTTTTTAAATATAACAAATGATTTTTAACACAAAGATAATGTTTCATGGCTTTCACTTTATTATAACTATTTTAAATTTAAAGAGAGTGACATTTTTAATTTGTTATATTCTTCTCCCAATGGATACATTATTCTGCCTCCAAAATCACTCAAAGTTAGGGTGAACCAGGATCTGTTCAATTATATACTAATCTTCAAGTTTGAAACTTTTATGTTACTCTCTTGAAGATTTAGAAATGTCATTAGGACTATATAGAACTCTGGGATAATTTTTTTCTAACATCACAAGGAAGGAAAATATCAGTCAAATAGGATACCAAATATAGCTATTATTTATGACCAGTTTATTTCTTAATAATTTTTATTTACATAGACTATATTAAAATACATCTTGAAAGATACTTTATTAGTGTGAACAAATTAACTAGTTTTCATAAATCTAAATTATTAATAAAAATTATGCTTAAAAAGAACCATATGCATTCTCAGTAAATCCATTTAATTCAAAAGTCCTAGTTACAACTCCTTATCATTTGTGGCTAAGGCCTGATAAAATAAACAAATAGAAAGTTAAACATTAAGTGTACCTTCCACTAATATAGAAAGGATTTAAAAGAATCATATTTCTATTTTATAGCTTAGCTAGAAGGGAGTAATTTAAATGGATTTGGAAAATCAATATTGATTTAGACCTGTATTTAATTGCATAAAACGTATCTATGGCATATTGAGTGGGAAAATGGGTATATTTATTTTTCTATAATACACACTAGGAACTAGGTTTACTGGTCAGGATCCAGTTAGGAAATCAGAAACCAATCTAAGCAAGGCAGTGAGGGATTCAATGCAGGAATCTGTTACACATGTGATGGAATTAGGGCGATGAGATCAGGCAGGAGCTTTCCTGCTTCCATTACTGAAACTACTGATGCTACTGCCTCGGGCACATAATCACCTGTAGCTACCACCAAGGCTTATGCTAGAAACAGAGGCAGAATGCCTTTTCCCTCCCAACAGGAATCTTACTTCTTTCCAGAGACTACTATTGGCAGAACCTATCCAATCCTTGCAATACCCAGCTGCAAGGGAGTTTAGAAAATGTAATTTTCAGGCTTCAGGATCCTTGTTATGCAGACAACACAGAAGAATTAGAATAGAGTACTAATAAATATTTCAGAAATGGCAAGCAAAGGTTTTGACCATTCCCATACGGAAAGCTTATTTTTCCTGAAGAAAAACATTATTAAATCTAAGAAAAATGAAACATTATATCTGCTTTAGCTACTAAGAAGGAGAGATAGTGCTATAAGACTACATACTATGATGAATTTGTCTAGAAAGAGGGGATAAAAAAGTTTCTTTGAGAAAATGGCAATGTAACCTGACATATGAAGTTGTCATATACGCTAACTTGGGAAAGAATGGAGGGAAAAACATCCCAGGTAGAAAGATCTGTGTAAGATAATATGTACAAATAAGGTACCATTAGAAATCCACTGTGGCTAGATCAGAGAGTCAAAGGGAGAGAGAAGTATGAATGGAAGCTGCTAAAGTAGATAGGTTATAAAAGAATATGTACAACAAAGTACTGTTTATTTAAAATAGTATACACATTTATAATATTCTGATAAGACTAAAAAAATCCTTCCTACCTTAATATATTCACCAGCAAAGTAAAATAAGAATATTACTTGAAATGGCAAGACAATTTTTCTGAATATAAAGTTTTCTTACTTCTTTCTCGCTCCATTTTAACTCCTTTTTTTTTTTTTTTACTTTCTTTTTCTTTCCTTGTGATGGTTCATTTTAAACAATTTTTTCTGCTTCCCTGACTTACATATTTGATCAACCATCTATATTGGAAGAAAATACCTTTTTCAATCAAAATTCAAGTAGACTTTCTTTAACAAAAAGCAGGTTTTCTGCATACTTACACTGCTTATTTGGCTCACTGCTTCGTATTGGGCCCACACATTTTCAAAAGACAGGAATGGCAAAAGGATAAGAAACGTAAGGAAATTAAATTGGTTACAATCTGTAAAAGTATCCAATCTCCCTTTACCCTTAATTAGGCTGAATTTTATAAGCACTGCAACTATGTTTCTATAAATATTCATGCATATACATTCAATATACATATATTAATATTAAAAATTATTTCTAATGCTCAAAGAATCAATACACTAACAATACACTGAAATGCTGTGCCAGAGTAGTCTGGTAGGCTCTTTCCAAAGGGCTACTTCTGGACAGTAGACCTCAGGCTATAGTCCTTGCTGAAAGATTTCTGAATAAAATCAACTTTAATTCTTTTAAAAGGTTGATTTTGGCTGGTAGCAGTGGCTCACGCCTGTAATCCCAGAAGTTTGGGAGGCCAAGGCAGGAGGATCACTTGATCCCAGGAGTTTGAGATTAGCTGGGGCAATATAGTGAGACTTTCTCTCTACAAAAAATAAAAATAAAAATGAGCTAAGCCTGGTGGCTCTCACCTATAGTTCCTGCTACTCAGAAGGCTGAGGTGGGAGGATCACTTGAGCAAAGGAGGGAGAGAAGGTTACAATGAGCCAGGATTACACCACTGCACTCCAGCTGGTACAATAGAGTGAGACTCTGTGTTTTGTTTTTTTTCTTTAGTCAACAGAGGCTTACATTTAAGCACTCACAATTGTGCATTTGACCTGAAGTTTGTTTGTGTTTTCCCTATAATTTGTTAAAGAAACTGGGCCAGAATGCACTCTGCCTAACAGCAGTTCAACTTGTTCTTTTGGTAAATGCCTTCAAGTTTTACCTTGTTTCTCAAAAGGGCAAGTTTCTGAGGCTTCATTTCAAATAGAAATGATCAATTCAAGAAACTTATTTGAGAGTGTGTTTGGCCGTTCTTGCATTTATATAAAGAAATACCTGAGACTGGGTAATTATTTAAAAAGGAGGCGGGGTGGTTAGATGAATCACAGATGTGCAGGCTGTACAGGACACATAGTGCCAGCATCTGCTTCTGGGGAGTCCTCTGGAAACACAATCATGGTGAAAGGCAAAGCAGGACCTTGCACATCACATGGGCAAAAGCAGGGGAGACAGAGAGAGACAGAGAGAGAGAGAGGCCATACAGTTTTAAACAGCCAGATGTCATGAAAAGTCACTCACTATGGTGAGGACGGCATCAAGGGGGTGGTACTAAGCCATTCATGAGAAATCCACCCCCATGATCCGCTGACCCCCGACTAGGCCCTACCTCCAACACTGGAGATTACAATTAAACATGAGATATGGGCAGGGACAAGCAGTATCAGAGGACTACCCAAAGCTTTTCCCTTCTCCCTACCAGCCAGAGGAGAAACAATAAATTATCAGAAATTATGGGGTTTGACCAATATCGCTATACATTAACAGTGAGGGAGGAGAACATGATAGGGGATTACCCACAACTACTGTAGTTTTTCTTATTTCTATCCCCGTTTAGTCCTGAATGATTATTCTTGTTCTGAATGATTATTATCTAGATTATCTCATGTATTTCTACTAGTCACATTAAAACAAAATGGCAAATTTTGCTAATTTCTCCCCCCCAAATTTTGATAAATAATAATTTACCACTAGTGGTAAGAAAGAGCTTTTATTAGAGTGATATTTTTCATCTTTTCTCCCTTTTAAAGTATCTCCAAGCTCTCTCATTTATTTCTCCTTCAATTTCTCTAGTTATAACCAGCCTCCTTTGATGTTGTTGACTGATTTGATCTTTAATCTCTTCTGTGGTAGCTTTTTCTCATTCAGTTAATATTACCTTCGTCTACCTCTTTACTCCCCTGGTGAAATGTTTTTCTCTGGGGAACACGTGTACAGTTTTTCACCTACGTATTCATGATTTTCTTCTCTAATTCAAGGGGCTATGGGTGGACTGCAGAGAACTTTAAAACTATGATCAGAATTATTTGCCTTTAAATCCAGGCCCATTTACAAAGAGGAGTGAGGAGCTGCCTGGCTAAATAAAGGGTCATCAGGAAGATGATGGTGACTGTAAACAGTAGAGGAAGCAGTAGTAATATTGGGAGGATGGTTGAGATAATAGTAAGGTAGAGGAAGCAGTATTGGCATTTTCCTGATAGCTGTGGTGTGGTTAGCAATAGTAAGTGGTTGTAATTGCAATGGTGAAGGTATTTATAGGGTTGGCTTGGGAGGTGTTCTTGGGAGATGGTGGTTGTGAGGATAATGGTGATTGATCTGATGTCCTGAAGAACTCTCCCTGTCAGTTTACTCCTATCTCACCACTTCTTCCTAGTTATGCCACCAACTGTAACTAGGAGTAAGCAAACACGCCACCCCCTCTATTCAAAAGAAAAAATGTTCCTGCCTAACCTCACTGATACAGCTAAAGAAAGGAAGATGCACTCCTACATTTTAAGATGTAAACTGGAAAAGTATTAGTCTATAAAAACCTATAGCATAGGGATTCTAATACCTTCTCACTTGATTATGAGGGTTAAATGATAAAATAGCTTTTCTGTCAAATACATGGTAACAATGATATAACATTCACGAACACTTTGTTCCTCCTTTTCTCTCTTTGCCTTAAATTTTGTGGGCAAAATTGGTAGGAAAACTGTTATTAAACTTTGAAAAGCTTGTTTAGACGGAAAAATCAGTTCCAGGTTTTAAGGAACAGGTTTACAAATTATCTTTCAAAACACAACATGGTTATACAGCAGAATTGGCAGTATCTGGTTTAAACAACTGGGTCAGAGATTTGTCCAAGTGTCAGGGGAGTGGTTCTTGGATGCTTTCCTTAACAACACTTATTTTATGGTTTGTGTTATAACCCCTCAAGGAGAAGCAGGACATATTTCTGTTGTATTTGGTTTTGACTGTAATACTCGACATAATTTATGTACAGAGCACAAAATGCTGACTACAACAGACAACAAAGATGTAGCCAGGAATGCTAAGATTGGAAAGCCACAGCATCACACAAAACAGAGCATTCCTCTCTAATAAATAGTTAAAATTACACTTTGCAGAGAGGACTGAAGCCGAAACACCTTTAAAACAATTTAGCCATGAGGCTTTGCATGCTCTGTTCCTACTGCCTGAAATATTCACTTCCCTAAATGATCCTTCACCTCTCAGGCAGGCCTGCCCCTAATTTCCTTACCTAGGCCAAGTCACCCCTTGACAGTATCTCGTTACTCCCTTCCACAGCATTATTTACAGTGTCAATTTCAGAGATGTTTAAAAGATTATCTGAATAATGTGTTCTTTTCAAATTAAATTTTAATCTCCATGACTGCAGGACCTGACTCTTATTTTTCTTCACTTATGCTCCCAATGCTTATCATAATGCTAATACCTACTAGACACAAAACCAATATGTGTCATCTATTGAAAGTGATCCTTTCCTACCAAATCCAGTGGAATGCAACCATGAGACACACAGAAAGTCATTAAAACCTCAGGAAAAAAATGATTCAAAACCTTAGTCATAAGGGCTAAAGCTTCCCACATAACTTATGACATATTTTTAAATAACTAAAAGAATAGAAATGGTAAATTTCTAACCCAAAGTATAAATGCTCAATACGATGAATACTCCAGTTACCCTAATTTGATCATTACACATTGTATACCTGTATCAAAACATCACATGTACCCCATAGTTATACACAATTATTTACCCATAATAATTAAACATTTTAAATTATAAAACAGAAGGTACATGTCATAAATCCATGGTATAATCTTTGGAGTTGATAACTAAATATATTTATAACTACATTTATTAAGATACATGGATGTCAATATCCATAATTAAATTGTCATTTTGTAATAAAGATTCTTTTGGTCTAAAAAATATTTTGGTTGCTATAAAGCATGCAGTTAAAGAATTTATCCAAGTACTTCCATAAAAATGCCTAAAATTGGTAAATCTTGTATCCTGTACTAAATATTATAGTCAAGTTTCTCTTTCCCAAAGAGAGAAAAATGAGATTAATAGCACACTTTGCAAAATATTACTTGCTCAAATAATTCTTTTTTTTTTTTTTTTGAGACGAAGTTTTGCCCTTGCTGCCCAGGCTGGAGTGTAATGGCGCATGCTCAGCTCACTGCAACCTTCGCATCCTGGGTTCAAGCGATTCTCTCAGCCTCCCAAGTTGCTGGGATTACTGGCACCTGCCATCATGCCTGACTTTTAGTAGAGATGGAGTTTTGCTATGTTGTCCAGGCTGGTCTCGAACTCCTGGCCCCAGATAATCCACCCACCTCGACCTCCCAAAGTGCTGGGATTACAGGTGTAAGCCACTCTGCCTGGCCAATAATTCTTTTTAGATGGGCTATATCTGTGTTTGATTGACAGTATGACTATTTTGGCTTCAATGTTGTGACAGAATCAGCATTGCATATCTTCACTCACTTTTTAGAGAAACTATAGTCCCCATTCTCACTACTTCTTTGCCCTATGCATTTTACCCACTATTCTAAAAATCAAACACAGACCACAAAAAATATGATGCCCCTTATAATATATAAGCATCATCAACTCATGCTAAGAGCTTGAAGACAAGTACTTAAAGCTCTTAAAAGTTGTAGAAGACATCAGTCTGGTGACTTTATTTGTTTTTTTTGTTTGTTTTTGGTGTTTTTTTTTGTTTTTTTCTTTTGTTTTGTTTTGTTTTTCTTGAGGCAAAGTCTTGTTCTGTCGCCCAGGCTGGAGTACAGTGGCATGATCTCGGCTCACTGCAACTTCCACCTCCTGGGTTCAAGCAATTCTCCTGCCTCAGGCTCCCATGTAGCGGTGATTATAGGCACGTGCCACCACGCCTGACTAATTTTTTGTATTTTAGTAGAGACAGGGTTTCACCATGTTTCCCAGGCAGGTCTCGAACTGAGCTCAAGCAATCCACCTGCCTCAGCTTTCCAAAATGCTAGGATTACAGGCATGAGCCACCGTGCCTGGCTGGTCTGGTGACTTTTTGTTGGTAATTACTACCATTCATGTGAATCCACCTGGGCTTTTATACTTTATTCCTCTCTAGTATGTTTAGGCCACTGAAAATGTATCTTCTGACCTGGACCTCAGGGACCTGCCCTACTGTTTTATATTGGAAACGAAAGGTTCTAAGGAATGTTCAGAAGTCATACAATTGTCAGGGTCATATTCAGTATCTGGTTCACAAAGGATTTGTCTTGGAGAAGTTAATGGTCATAGGAGTCTAACTGCCAGCTCTACAATGCTCCTGAATATATTATAATCTAATGGTTAGACTGGTGAAGTCCCACACTTAATTCACCCATAGGCAAGGTCTGGAGAATATTGTGTAAATCAGCCCTAATCAGCTGTATCTCCAACCAAAAGTTGCACAGTTCCTTGTGAAAATTACCCACATCTAGGATCCAATGCTTCAGGGCATCTGACCGGTCTCCCTGCAGAGGATAGCCAGATCTGTAGAGACTGGCAAGATCTCTGATGCATTAGAGTCTAGGTCTGGGTGATGCATTGGAGTCTAGGTCTGGGTGATGCATTGGAGTCTAGGTCTGGGTGACTGAAGACCAGTTTGCTCTATTATTGTATATCCAGATTCCAGTCCCTTATCTTGAGATGTATTTCAGTGTCCCTGACATTCCTCTTCAGAAAGGCCCTGATACTGCACTATTCACTTAGCATTCAATCTTAGTTCAGCCTTTGATGGTGCGTTTTTAATTTCCCTAGACTCCCTGTCCTGTATCTCATCCACCAGTCTCACAGCCCTCATGACTTGTGTGGCTTGTAGATGTCTGCCTTGCTGAGTCCAGGGTCTGGAACCCAATTTCTTTAGAAGGGGAGTTTAAGCAAATACAATAGATAAGTTCATAATTCTCTTGGACCACCAGATGTTAAAGATAAGACGAAGCGATAGACGCCATACGAGTTTACTTATCTTAGCCAAGGTATGTCAAATTTAAGAATCATGGCCTGTAGCTGCTTTATTGCAGTTTCCTGAGTCAATACACCAACTGATAGAAAGCAAGTTATGTCTACACAAGTCAAGCCTGAGATTACAGTCCTCAACAGCACGTTATACCTAGCTTCCCTTTGCCCTCTAACTCGCTCCCGATGACCACAGGGTAAACACAGAAAAAGATGCTTACTTTATTATTTACTAAGGCAGGAAAACATCTAAGAGCTGTAATTAATGGTGCCAGTAAAAGTGAAAAAGGAAGGTGGTTAGGTCACAACCCCCCTCTTTTTTTAACTTTGCACTCAAAATAGACATTTGCTCACAGAAAGCAATTTCTGACCACTCTGATACTTGTGCAAGTGTTTTGATAAATCTCTGAAGAAGCCTTAAAAGGTGGGGATCAATATTGAGATAATAGAGCCTGGCCCATAAACAATTCCTGCCTTTGAGATGAAAAGCTAATGAAAAGTCACAGAAAGAAAGTTTATACTTGACTTTTATGTAAGAAGAAACAGTGTCCATGGTGGAGCTGTGAGATATTAAACCTACTCTTCTTCATCAAGATGTTTGATTTCTAAATACTCACTTACAACATATTGGAGGTAAGCCAGCAAGGATTTTTATGGTATCTGGCAACTGTAAAGTTTATATCTCAGAATAGGTTGGTTTATTCAACATTTACATAAAACTCATGATAGCAAATTGTACATATTTAGGTTAAAATGTCACCTCAGCATAAAAGACCACCTGCTTTAATATAGAAAGCCTAAGTCTTTGTAAAGAAAAGCATATTCCTGTGTACCCTTCTCAGAAGCATGTAAGCCAAGATGTCATAATGGCTCTATAAATTGGGCACCAGCAACCCGGACAGCAAGTCCCAAAGTAGCTTGGAAGAGGCTTCAGCAAAGTTATATGTGAGCCTCTGTATCACAGGCAACTTCTCACCCTTTCCTCGGCCCTGGCTTCCTGCTTTATGAGCAGCAACCTCCTCTGGGTGTCCTGGCTCTCATTAATTTTCCAGGGGTAGGAACATTTGAAAACCTGGAAGTACTGAAAGAAGATTTGTTTAAGAACACAGACTAATCCATGGAATCACAGAAGAGGTGAAACACCAGGCCACAGGAAACAGGGCCAGAGAAAATGAAGTGGCAGAAATTCAAACTAGCAACACTATGGTATCATTTATGAAGAAGCATAATATATTCCTAAATATGCAATCAAATGACATGTTATTTAACAAGATAAAGTGCATTCATTTTGTTTTAAATAATCAGTTTTCCAAGATTTATGGTACAAGATAGTACCTATCACACGCCAAGAGCCTAAGAGGCATATAAAGAGATATAAGCTGTCTTTCTCTAGGCCTTTTAGAGGGTTTGGGCTAGGTCAAATAAATTTTCCAGGCTTCTCCGCAAAAATATGTTTGTATTAGAATGCAACTTAGTGGGCCCAAGCTTCTTGCAGACCAGGCCATGGAAATTTGGACATGCTTTCATCGGTCAGCCTGATATCCCTTTTTCCCAAGCATCAATAGTATTAATTGTAATTATTTTAATTATTAGTTAATCATCACTATGAGATACAATAAAATGAATTGTTATATAAAAATATTACATTTGGGCCGGGTGTGGTGGCTCATGCCTGTAATCCCATGACTTTGGGAGGCCAAGGCGGGCAGATTGCTTGAGCTCAAGAGTTCAAGATCAGCCTGGGCAACATAGTGAAACCCCATTTTTACAAAAAAATACAAAAATTCGCTGGTTGTCTGTGCCTGTAGCCCCAGTTACTTGGAGCTGAGACAGGAAGACCGCTTGAACTTTGGGAGGTCGAGGTTGCAGTGAGCCAAGGGCAAACCACTGAACTCCAGCCTGAGTGACAAAGTGAGACCCTGTCTCAAAAAAAAAAAAAAAAAAAAAAAGAAAAGAAAATATTACATTTACATTTAATGTAAAATTATACAGTGGACTGTAAGAAACTAAACACTAACTTTTCAATCATCTATTGAACTATTAAATTTGGGAGAAAAACAGTACTTTCCATGTTGTTAAAGTTCTATTTCTCTATATTTCCCTATTCTTCTTGTACTTTTATATCCACAGCTGTGAGTATTGTACATTCTTTAATGTCCTCCTTATTCATTAAATTTTTATTCACTTTTACAAAGTAAATTGAGCTTTCAAATGATCCATCTTGATGAATAAGAAATGGATTATGCTTGTGGGTGAATCTTTTTTTCACTGTTGTTAGTCATTCTCATAATTTAAAAATTATGTAAACAAAATTATTTTTAGCAAATTATGAATGTCTGTGCTTTCTGATTACTTAATTGCAGAGAGATAAGCTTGAAGAGAATGTTACACTACCTTTTGTACCAAGTCTCAGTATCCCAAATCAAAAGCAATTTTTCCAAAGAAAGCTGAGCAACAACTTTCCCGTAAAAAGAAAAGTAAAATCGAATAGTTGCAGCTAGAAAAAGAGTAAATCTCTTTTATCTCCAGTTAGACACACATTAAAAAAAAAAAAAATCTGTGTTTCTTCTTAGATGTTTCAGGCCATGGTGCCTAACAGAAAGCCTGAAAAACTATTTGAATAAAACAAGAAGTAGCCATGTTTCAAAGAGATAATGTCATTTGCATTTGATTGAGAAAAATCTTGAAATTCTGAGGAATTCAACTTAAATTGTTGTATGTGTCATTAGCGTTGCACATTTTCACAAACTTATAGGATTTTATCCATGAGAAATATGTCTTAAGTATGCCAAGCAAGGTGATTTTATTGACAATGCCACCAGCTACCATATTCACACATGCCTTATTTTCCTGTGTATTTTGACATCATTTAAAACATATGGACTTTTCTTGTTATATAAAGGTTTTCTTTGTTGTTATGCACATCTGCCAGCAGTCAGTCTTTTTCTGACATATTTAGGAAACCCATAGTCACAACTTAGCAGGCATTCTGAAAGTATATTTTCCATCTGTTAATTCTATCCAACACCAAAAGAAAGATATTAATGAAATATATACTAATCACTTCTTAAGCAGCTTCTCCACAAAACAGAATAATCTTTTCATTAATAATCATCATAATTAATTTCCACTTTATTATGGACAATTTAATTATTTTAAATTGCTTTTAAAAGGTCTACTTTCATTTCATTGTCATTTTTTGCCTAGGTTATTGAGCAACTTTTTTGCTAATAACAAAACAGTACCAAATCATTTGTTGTTAATATTATGCCTTGTCCTTAATTAAACTAGTTTCTGTTCTGTGAAACTAGTGTGTTTGAACAAAACAATTTTAAGGCCAGATTTTGTTGGATAATTCTGACTAAAAGAAACAAGCAAAGACAGGGAAATAAAAGATATTGTGTGGCAATGGCCCATATTTACATAACACTACAATATTTTCCAAGGAAATGTTAAAATTCAATTATTCCAGAATAGCAAGAAGCAATAAAGCTACCATCGGCAGCAAACAATTGAATATCTGTCTCTGGCCTGTACTGAAATAAACAAAAAGCATCTTTGGAAGTCACTGTTAACTAACCTAACAAGTTTATTAGTTGAGTCTTCCATTTATGCATGCATTCATTCAAAGAAATATTTATTGAGGGAATATGATTCCTCGATATTAAAACAAAATTCAGTCTTTCCATTTCCTTAGCATTACTGCTTTACAGAGAAGGCATATTATGACAATATGCATAATAAAAAAATTAGAAAAAATAGATGAGATGCAAAAGTAGAGCAGGGAATAGAGACATTAACTCTGCAGATGGTAAAGACAGCTTCACGGAAGAAGAAACCACTTAAGTCTTAGGATACTTAGGGTTTATTGGGTAAAAAAAAAAATGGGAAAGAATGCTTTAAATGCAGAAGAAATGTATGTGCAAAGTCACGTTGCACAATATGTAACATCGGGTCATTTTTATCTGCACCTAAGTGACTCGGGTGAAACTCCATGAGAAAACATTGAAGAAAAAATTAGGCAAAGTCCACATCAAGAAGGTGTTTGCAAGTCAAGAGAATCAGTTTCAGAGATTTGAGGACTTGTTAAGGGAACTTTATAAGGAGTTGATGGTATATCTGAGTTGCATTTTAGAGAAGTAAACACACTGGGGTAGAATGGGCAGATTAAAGGGAGAAAATACTAAAGGCAGAGAGACCACTTGGAGTGTCTTCACAGTTAACAAGAGAAAATTAACAAGATCTTTTAATTTCAGAAAGCCCACTATAAACAACACCACCAGGCTCTCCAGCTTCCATCTCTAGCAATCTTACATCAATGCTTTGACTCCTCAAGACCGCAAGTCCCTTGACTTTCATAAGTTTTCATTATCCATCACTATGTTCATCTTCACTTGCCATCATGACTAGTTTAAATTCCATAGTTAACTATTTAAATCATCCTTTTAAAAACATCCTTTACTCCTATGCATGTGTCTTCTTCCACACACAAATCCAAACTTGTGTGGGCCTAATTATCTTCTTACTTTTCTAAGGCTAGTTCTGAACAGTTGAATGTTCCTGGATAAAACGCACATATAAGGTGATTATTGCCATTTCAATACAACTATTCATTTAGCAAATATTTACTGAGAGCCTACTATATGTCAGGCATATACTATATGCTATATGCCTGACATATACTATATGCCTGACATTCAGCAAATATTTACTGAGAGCCTACTATATGTCAGGCATATGTTCTAAGATCTGGGGATATAGAAATAACAAGACATAATTAATATCCTCCTGGACTTTGCCTCCTAGTGAAGAAAATCTATAAACAAAATAGACAGACAAAAGTCAATGAATACATAAAATAATTTTAGTAACAAATATATATGAAAGAAAAATCAAGGGAAGTGAATAAAAAATAGGATGAAAAGGCAACTACATAAGGTGGTCAGGGGAGAGCTTTCAGAAGAGATGAAATCAGGGCTAAGAATGGAATGATAGGAACTGTGAATATCTAGGAAAAGAGCCCTAAAATATCTCTCAATTCACTCAGAGTAAAAGCCACAACTCATCATGGCTGTTAGAATGTCCTCCAGCAAGAAAGGGCTCTGCCATTTCTGTAGCCACAACTCCTTTTACTCTCCCCTTGGTTCACTCTGTTCCAGTCACATAGGCCTACTTGGCTAGCACACAGCAGGCAAGTGCCACTAGCCTTTGTATTGGCTTTGAAATGACTGTCCTCTCTATCTAGAACTCTTCCCTCGATAGCTTTATGGCTCTCTCATTTCCTTCAAATCTTACCATTTCCATGAGGCCTACCCCGACTTGCTCAACTCCCACTACTTAAAATCTCAACATGCTTCCCAAAACCCAGGTGTTCCTGATCCTCTTAACCTGCTACACATTTTTTCTTTTTCTAAAGCATGCTTTTCTGATATATCAGATGACTTATTCATTTATTTATTTATGTTTTTAATTTCTTACCTTTTCTTGCCTCAGGCCCTCGGCTAACTTGTAAATTTAGCAGAAATCTTTGTTCTGTTTATTGAGAGATGACCAATAACTAGAACAGCACTGGTATGCTATAGGTATTCAATAATCATTTGTTAAATAAATGAAGAGTTTTAAGCAGAGAAAACAGCAAGTAGAAAGACCATGAGTTAGAAACAAGCTCAGCATGTTCAAAAAACACTGTGACTCTCATAGTATGAACATGAAGAGAAAAGGGAGATGAAGTGCAGAAGTACATATGCCTTTTAGGCTATGGCAAATAATTTCTATTTCATTTTATTTTATTCTAAGTGTCAACTGGATTTAACTTTAGCGAGTTTGACAATTTTCTGATTTTTTACCCTTTTCTTTACCCTCTTCTTATTATTCTTCTTCCCCTTATCTTCTGAAATGCCAAATGTTACAGCTTTATCAAAATAGTTAATGACCTCCCTCTTCCTTCATGAGTTCAGAACAAAATGAGAGATAGAGGCAAAAGTCAGAAAGCAAGATATACAGATACAAACTTCATCCTTGAATTAGATATTTCTTTCAATGAAGACATTGGCATGACCAGATCTCTTCCCGAGGGCCTGACCAAAAGCCACAGAGGAAACCAGCCTATGTACTTCCTGTTGACCAAATGGCTTCCGAAGAGAAAGAAAGGACAGGACTGAATCCAAAATCACCAGTCAGATAAGTCATCCTCCTTCCCATGGAATGGGAGTAAAGATGTCCTTGTAGACAGTTTCCTCCAAATAAAACGAGAAATCAAGGGCTGCTCCTGTAGAGTCCTAATTCCCAGGTAGTTCTGGCCCCTCACATTCAAGCAGAACATCTTTGAGCAGCTGGAGAAAGCCCTCAGGCAAGGAGATGCCGGGACCAGCAGCTGGAAGTGGGAAGGAGTTCACTGTAACAGTAAAGTCCAAGGCCACTTCATCAGGACACCACCAAATCTCAAACTGACCTGCCCTTACACCAGTCTTCTCTGCCTTTCCTTCTGATACAATAAATTTGCTGTAGTCTTACTGTATAACTTGTTTTATAGTATAACGTTCTTTCACTAAATTTCACATGCTAAAATGCATGGGGAAAAAGAAAGGAAATCAGTATATATCAAAGAGATATCTGCAGTCCCATATCTGTACACCAACCAAACATAACATGCAGTTTACCTATATAACAATCCTGCATATGTGCCCTAACAGAATTGCCACTCAACCTGGCAGTCTTATTACTGGGTATATACCCAAAGGAATATAATTTATTCTACTGTAAAGACACATACACACATATGTTTATTGCGGCACTCTTCATGATAGCAAAGACGGAATCAACCTCAATGCCCATCAACAGTAGACAGGATAAAGAAATTATGGTACATATACAGCATGGGATACTAAACAACCATAAAAAGTGAGATAATGTTCTTTGCAGCAACATGGATGGAGCTAGAGACCATTATCCTAATCAAACTGACGCAGAACAGAAAACCAAATACTATATATTCTAAATTATAAGTGTGAGGTAAACAGCGAGAACACGTGGACCCAAACAGGAGAACACTGGGGTCTATTTGAGGGTGGAGGGTGGGAAGAGGGAGAGGATCAAAGAAAAATACCTATCAGGTACTATGCTCATTACCTGGGTGATGAAGTAATCTGTACACCAAACCCCGACAACACACAGTTTACTTATGTAACAATCCTGCACATGTACCCTAAACATAAGAAAAACGTTTAAAAAAGAGTTGATTGCATGGAAGCAGAGATAGAATAGTGGTTACCAAAAGCTGGAAAGGGAAATCAGCAGGAGAACGGATGAAGAGAAGTTGTTTAATGTGTGTAAAAATACAGTTAGATAGAAGGAATAAGTTATAGTATTTGATTGTACAGTAAGAAAATTATAGTTAACAATAATTTACTGTATACTTCAAAATAACTAGAAGAATTGTAATGTTCCCAATGCAAAAAAAAGATAAATGTTTATGACAAGGGATATCCCAATTATACTGATTTGATCATTGCACAATGTATACATGTATCAAAATATCACGTGTACTCCAAAGGTATGTACAACCATGATACAGCAATAAAAATACTTTAAAAACCCAAAAACTTTAGAAACAGAAACCCCAAATTAGAAGCATAGCAATTGAGACAAAATAATTTAAAATCTAAAAAATAAATTAGATGAGAAATAGGAAGCAAACTGTACAGATGCACAAAAGGAGTGCTAAGCTAGTCCAGACCGCAAAAGGCCTGTGCATGGTGCAAGATTGGAAAACATGACAACTTGGGCTTGGTTCAAGGTTACTCTCACTGTGCTTACTGATGAACCAGAAAATATGTACTGTAGAAGATAAATATTCTGTAAGTACCTGAGTGAGCGGGCCCAGCTCTCCAGGATCTCTCCAGGGCCTTGCTCTGTGTACAAAGCAAACTTCCAGCAAGCTGAGCAGTTCACGGCTATAAGCTCACTTCCTTTTGTATCTTTAGACTGGGGAAGACACAACAGCATCAAGGATCTACCAACTATGTAGAAAGTAACTTCTACTGCAGCCCAGTGTTCTGTGTGTCATTTCTATTGAATCACTAGGACTGCAATAGTGCTGGATTCGTCTACTATAGACACTGCACTATAAAGGAGAAGAAGCACATGTCAGATTCAAAAACATGAGCCCAGAACTTCTTATGTGCAGGAAATATAACTGTAGGTCTAACATAGTTTTTCAAGGACTGACACCATAATATTACTTATGTTCAAAATTCAACTCTGCACTAGCTGCGGAACTTTTGGCAAATAAGCATCTTTCTATACCTCAGTTTCCTCATATTGGGATGGTCATAATCATAGCATCTATCTTATGGGGTTGTTGTGGAGATTAAATAATTTAGTAAGTGCTTAGAACAATGCTTAGCACATTTGAAGTGCTATGTGTTAGCTATTGATATCTTTATAATTTCTCTAAATTTTTATTTTGGCTTCCACACAGTTAATTTGATGAGAAAGTTTAACCTTGGCCTTTTAAGGGATCCCCAATCCTCTTTCCATGCCACTAGAGCCAGGTATAGTGGACTCCATTTGCCTACATATGTCCAAATTTAAAAATAAACTGGACAAACACTTTACTGACAAAACACGTCTGTGGGATGCATTTAGCTTGCAGATCATAATTTTGAGACCTCTGACCTGAGGGCTTAGCCTTTGGAACACTATGATCATAAAATTTCAGCTTTGTAGAATATCACATTTCACCCTTAAGGCAATGCACATATTAATAATATCTACCTACTGTTTGAAGGAGAGTGATGGAAAAAGAGGAAATACAGGAAGTATAGACGAAAACATTAAATATTGCTTAATGTCTCAAAATATTATTCTTCCATCATAGATTTTATAAATTGGTTTATGGACCAAAGGATTTCCCTAAGAGTTATTTGAAACTTTTGTGTTTTGGCAAAAGATGTTTACATTTCATTAAGAATTTCAACTATCTGCTATGCATTTTTTTTATCAATAATAGTGCAGTTAGAACAGTCCTTCTTAAACATTAATGTGCACATGAATCACATGGAGATCTTGTGAAAAGGCAGAATTTGATTAGTTTAGGGGTGATACCTGTGGCATTGCATTTCTAACACACTCTCAGGAGATACTGTTGCAGAAGCCAGTACCTGTACTAAGGTACAGGCCTCCAAAGGGTCTTGCACAAATGAGAGACCCTGAGGCTCAAGCATGATGCTGCTGATGACATGCAGCATATTATGCAAAATGATAATCTCAGAGTTGCTGTCACAAATACTGGTATAACTGCCTCTACCTTCTAGTTCATAAAGTTCAGTTACTACTTTAGAAACCATAATTTGAGTTTGGTTTAGAGTACCTCTTTTATAACAGAGTCCATATAATTATCATATGTAATCTATTTTGATGTATGCATTTCAAAGAATACTTAGAACATTAATTTGAATAATTTGCACTTGATTTACTTAGAGAATCAGAAGCAGTACAACAGTTATCTACAATGTTAGATAGTGGCCCTCAATATTGCACTCTATTCAATTCTAAATTCTTAATAACACATAGACTGGAACACTGGTTGCATACTTTTAAGAGAAACTTTTAGTTGTGTATTTTTAAGAGAAAGTGTTTTAATTCTTTCTTATGTAAAAACAGATTAGCAAGAGAATTTTAATTCTTATGTAACAATAGATTAGTGAGAGAAAATGCATTCTGTCATACATATTCATACACAAACACATACATGTATTTTTAATGGATCAAAGGAGATGAATAAATTTTCTTTAAACACTTTGAAATCATGTGGAATATTTTAATTTTGTAAAGTCGAAAATAAGTGAAATGGATTGTGAAAATCAAAATAAAACAAAAATATACCTTTTTAAATGTCTTTTAAGAGTAACATTTGCTTCAACATATTGACAAAGTTAGCAAAGAAATGCTGAAATAAAATTTACCTCAAAAAATTTCATGAAAATATGTGATTACATTATAGAAACATAAAAATAACTACAGAAACTTCAGAGCACATATATCTGGTTTTCAACAATACTGTTTTAATCAGCTTTTACTCCTAAGTAAGTTAAATATTTATCTAATCAGTTCTATGAAGGAGACCACTTTGACCCCTCTACCACCCTCTATTTATGTGACTTCTGGAAATACAGAACTAATCCCCACAGAGACTCAAAGCAAATTTGCTTACACATGTCCTTGTGAAAGGAAAATATTTTAAAATTAAATGTCAAATGGAGAAATCTTTATCAAAATACTTATCAAAATGCTAGATATTATTAGAAAATTGATGCGACAAAATAGGAACTATGATTTTTTCCAGTGTCCCAAACCATAATACTACCATTTTAGAAACCCCACTGGCAGTTCTAAGTTACTTATCTTAAATATAACATAAAGAAGTCAGAGAAACTCCACCGAGTAAAAATGGAACACACAATGAAAGTGTAAACTCCACGGAAAATTCACAGCAATGACAACAGAGTCAACATGTTTTTGTTTCTTGTTTATTGAATCACAGCCATAGTAAAATTATAACTACCTATAAAATATCTACCACTTTCCACAGCAATTAATAGACTTACTGGGACCCATCAGTGTGAAATACAACATAAATTTTTTTTAAATAAAAAAACAAGTTGTATTTAAATTCTTGTCAAAATTCCATCATAAGCTAATTAAAATGGTTTATTTTGTAAAAGCTATGATTAGAGATAGAAACCATACCTTTTGCCAACATAGCTTTTATTGTCATGGTAAAGAGAAATTGTATTCACCATATATGGGCTTCATAGAACATAGTTTCTACCTATCTTGACAAGTATTACACATTTTTATGTACATGAAACAAGATAAAATAATTTTAGCTGTTTGTGTCCACCTTAGTGCAATTCCTCAAAGACACAGGAAATAAATAACTTCACACAAGCTAAGAGCTGGCCCGGCTTATATCTTTGAGAGAAGCTGATTTCTTTGTTGTTTACTCAAATATTGTTAAACAATGGAAATATCATGAAATAGTCCACTTTTAAAGCTATGTCTGTCCTAAAATGATTTCTTTTGGCCATGTGGGAAGTGTTTGGCATTTTCCAAGCTCTAGGCAATTTTAGGTATCAGTGGCTTTTGACATTGTATTATTTTCCAGGAATGTTCAAGACATCACAACCCCTTCTTTACCTGATTCATTCTTCATCAACATTCTAGACAGAGATTAAGCATCATCCTTCCAAGAAGTCTTTCTGTGTTGTTTGTTTATACATCAGCTGACATTTTTCTTCCTCTGGCCATAGTCATATATGTGTGTGTGTGTGTGTGTGTGTATATGTATACATATATATACACACACATGCATACACACACATATATATTCATATATATTAAATATATATGAATATATATGTTTTTCAGCATCTGTGTCATTACATTATAATAGGTTGTCTGTACATCTGTGTCCCCTATTATCAGCAAGCTTCATTAGGAAAGTGATTGGATCCCCCCAGATTTCTATTCCTTATATCTAATACACTACTGGACTACAATACAGACTTTGAATTGATTGGTTGAGTGAGGGAATGGATGAATACCCAGCATTTTTCTTCCTCAACGTATGGAAAGAAATAAAAGCATTACTTTTTGAATATTAAAATATGCCAGCACCCGAATTTAAGACTTTATTTACCATATACCATGTATTCTCCCACACATTTCCTAGAAAAAAAGAAAAATTATTAATTCCACGTAACTAATGTGGAAGCCAAGGCTTAAAATCATTAATATATCCAAGATTATACAAATAGTAAATAGTGAAGATGAAATTTGAATGAAGATACCTTGCATTGCATAACCTATGTTAGTAGGGGTAGATAACCTGAAATAAGGATGTTGGCAAAGGAAAAAGCCTGACTCAGATTGGGAATTTTCAGACAAATCTCAGCCTCTGAGCTACCAAAAACCATCAAGAAGAACATTCCAGACCTAATAACTCTTATCTTGTATATTTTAGACCAGAGCTGAGCTTGGAACGTTGCTTTCATGTAAATTTTGTCATTCTAATCTTGGCCATACTGTATTACTTCGCATGGCATAAACAAGTTTTAAGTTTTCTCTCTCTGTTCAAAATTCACAAACTGCCAACTTCCACTTTTGAATTCATAATATATAATGAGCCAGAGCAGTCCAGATAAGAGATTGGAGGGGCAAAGAGGAAGGAGAAGATGGGGAAAATATATAATAACAATATAATTTCATGCTGTTTCATGCTTTCTTGCTATATTTTTGTGTTATAAATTTCTAAATTTGTAACAGGTGAGCTAACACTAGCAATTGATAAAACACAATCCATTTAATAAAAAGAGGTTAAATAAAATGTAATATGAAAACAAGTGCACACATGTGAGCCATATATTACTTTATTCCAACTATTTCCTTGTATACCATGCCAATAAGAATAAATAAAAGAAAATTTGGCCTCCAAATATGTTATGTACTTGCTGTTTTTATTTATTTATTTTATATGGGTTATAGCCTATGAGAAGTTCTGAAGAGCTAACAATAACCTTCTTCATACAAACTGGGTTTTCACTCAATGAAAAATAGTGTAGTACGATTCAGCTTAATATGATTTTAAGGAGGGCAAAGGTGTATAAACAAAGTACAGAAATCATTTATGTATAGCTTCAACTTCCATACTGTTAACGAAGAGTTATTGATCATGTGGAATAAAGAACACAATGGCCAGTCAGTTGCACTTTAAGTTACTTTTCCACAAGTGGTGATGCTCATGTGGTGCCTTACTAAAATTGTAAGCAAGAATGTTGATTCTATGTATTTTTCTCAGGTGCTAATAGTATTGATTCTTCTTTCCTTTCTCACTGTAATCCACTAGCTTTATATTACACCAAAACTTACAGGATAAAGAAAATGTACGAAAGAAAGAAAAATATGGTTCCCCTCCTCTTTAGCCATGATTAATAAAATTAGTCAAGCTTCATATGGTCAACAGCATGTATTACGCATTTCTATGTATCATAAGCCCTGAGATAACCCAGGGGAGGCAAAGGGTATGTGCTCTGATTTTCAAAACCTTGTAACCATGCTAAAGCTGAGTGGATGGACATGAACTCCAAGAGTAGGCAGAACCAACCAGGAAGAGCTCAGTGGCTAGAGTATATATACACAGTATAGATGTTCCTCCTTGAAACCATCCATTGACCTCATGTTGCTTGTGCCTCGGGTTTCTGCTTGCAAAAGGGCAATTAGTGAGAGTCAAGCATATATTCTCAGCAGAGAGCTCCTCTGTAAATTTGGTCATGATCTCAGTTGTATTACTCAAGCGTCTTAGCCAAATGAAAAGAAATGTCAGCTTGGAATTTTTCAGATATTTGCAAAAAATATTTTCATTCCAAAGAAAAGTAAGGCAAAGAAGAGTAGTCATAAATTCCTTATGTTCTCTGAAACATGCAAAATTTTAAATAGAATTTTATACAGAAAATTAAAAATACAATAACCTGGCATCTTTAACTCAATATTCGTAACAATTTAATGGTGGTGGGCTTTAGTGAAGCCTCCTATTCAGGCTTTATTACTTTAATAAAACAACTTTAGTACATTTTCTATTCCACAGTAGTACTTTATTATGAGTTACAGAAAGTAAACTGCCCTTGTCAAAATAAATAAAGCAAGTACATCTCAGGATTTCACATACCTGATTTTATAATGTTGTTTTCTAATGTGCATCGCTACTCATTTGCACAATTTAGTCATCTCTTAGGAATTCTCAAGTCATTAGCATGAATTAGTATAGTATTAAGTATGAAATGACAGGTACTTCTAAGAATTTTAAAATAAGTGCACTGTTAGGCACAGATTAATGGGGAGTAATTTATCTCCTTCTACATTTACAGCTCCCCCAATGAAAGCAGACGGGCCACAAATATGCTTTTCCTAAGTGGTCATTTTTAGTAGCAAACTGCTAACACAGCAACATTTCTGGGTCCATTTCTTCAACACAGACTCACAGGAAAGCCAACATGCTGTAGTAGAATGAATCCTGAGTCGAGAGACATCAGATGGCATCTGTGGTACTGCTCTGGCATTGTGTGACTATGTGTCATGTGGCTTCTTCCTCTATCCTAAAGTGGTTCCTTACACATTGTACATTCTCTTCAATGTTCAGGAGTTTGACAAAGTACTCTGTAGCATATAGAGCCCTTTGCTGTGTACATTAATTTATTTTCACATCTCCACAGGATAACATAACCCTGATTTTACAGGTAGGAAAACTGCTACTCCTCTAGGAAGTGTAAGTAAATGTCTGATGCCACATTACTGGGAACTGCCAGAATCAGTACATCTTCTAAGTTCTCATGTGTTTAGTGTTAGGTAAGAAAGTTATCTCAGCTCATTATCCCACAGAGGTCCCACATGCCAAAGACTGGGGCCAGAGTGGAGCAAGGCACTCAAATAGTTCACTAACATGCATTCTCTTCTAAACTAATACATTCCCCAAATAAAATCAATTTCTTGTCCAGTCTTTGAAGATATTGTTCATTTTTAGGAGTAAAAGTTTCTAAAATAACCCTCACATAATTTTTATGCTCTTGCTAACCTTTGGAGAGCAGCATTGATAAGCTCTCTTTGGAAGGGCTATTATTCCCAAATATAACTCATAGTATCTAAGTTATTAATGTATTCTTTACTCACTTTACCTTAAGTTACAGAATTTGGAATTATGTAATATAACTAAGAAAATGCTAAAGCTGTGTCATTGAGTACATGAGCTGCTGCTATGAGTCTCAAGAGATGAGATACAAAATGGAAAAAAGTTTTAAATTAATCTGGCTACAAAGATTAAATATACAAATGATGACTAAAAGTAGTCATCATGTTATTATTCTTGTTATTATTCATGTTATTGTTCTTAACCAAGAGAAAATATCTATCCTGTTCCTTTTTGGAACTGTTTATCTCATCTTCAACTCAATTTCCAACTCACATCTACCAGAAGATCTCCTGCTAATACAGCTTGGGTCTCCACAGTACGTCTTGGATGTGGTCTTCCCGTACAATCTATATACATTTTGTCAATTCGTGTTCCATGATTACAGTATTTTCTGGTTTGTATTGTAACTGATTACATGCTTCTCCCTCTCTTTATTCTGAGTCCTTGATGTCAAGGGCCACATTTAACTGTTTGAGGGGTAGTGAGGGGGACTGGATACACTGAGCACCTAAAACAAAGACTCAGTATGATTCTGGAGTAAGTGAACAAATGAGTAAATCTAAATTTGTTTGAAATCTGATGACTAATAGTAAGTCCATGTCATAAAATCAAATGCAGTGTTTCCTTATAGTCCATGTATAGTTTTCTGTACTGGCAGCTGTAAAAGAATTCAAAAGAGAGCAATAGACAAAAGCATCTGTATCTTTCATGACAGTAGAAAGTGAATACAGAGATGTTAATCATTATTATAGTCCCTCAAAAGGTACTGCTTTTTCATTCCAAAATATCTCTTACTTTTTCTTGACACAGTCAAATGGGTTTGCTAATTTACCTAATAAAAAGAAATCCTTAGGTAAATTATTGGCTTCCTTTAAAAGGAAGCTCAAGTAAATTAGGATGGGTCAAAGTTAGACCTAGAAACTTCAAAAGTGACTATTTAATTGAGTGTATTTAACTTATCTTTCCATGATAATTGATAACAAAAGCATTCATCTAATTGAAAATCTCCATGAAATAAAGCAAGACATACTGAAACACTATTCCATATTTTTTTCATGAATCACTTATCTTTAAAGAAAAATTGAGTTACTGATGTATTTAACAGTTAATTTTCAGCTAACTGATGCAGAATTTAAACCTTTGACAAAAAAATTAATAACTTTGATGTTTTAATTTTAATATTAACAAAGGATAGCAGATTTAAGCCATATTTAAAATGTTCACAGTACATATAGACACTTACCCTGAACAATTAGTTACACAGAGAGTCACAAGATGAAATTCAAAAGCAGCATCTTTAGATTTTGAGGTTGTTACTCCAAACATAGACATGAGAAAAATCTCTGTAAATATCTCATCAATTCAGAAGATTATTGAGTTTTAGTAAAGAGATAGGAAGAACATGGAAGTCATAAGAGACACTAAAATTAAAAACACATTTGTTTCTGATTTCAGATTTTGATTCTTTAAAGGGAAAAAACACAAAAAGAAATAAGGATAAAGGAAAAAAAAACACAAAAAGAAATAAGGATAAAATCTACATACTCAATGCAAAGGCAAGGAATTTCTCAGACAGAAAATAATCTGGCTGATGGAAATAATAAAGCTAAACACCATGCTCCCCACCATCAATCATAAGGTTTGAGATGAAAGATAGATACCCCAGAACACAAATAGACAAGGAGAGGCTTCACAATTTTGTAAAACCTTTAGGGGACAGAAAAGGAGAAAGATGTTTCTTCATCTTTGGAATACAGTAGAGATGTCCCTAACCCCCCAAATTCAGAACCCTGGGCAGGGCCCTGAGAGCCAAATGAGACGCATATTTCAGAGTAGAGATAGCTGGCTTGAGTCTTGGGAGAGGCTAAAGCTACAGGACACTAGGGGATAAATGAGGCAGCATTGCTGGAAGTGAGCACAGGAAGCCTTTTAAGATGGCAGAAGCAACAGCAGAACAGTGATTTGGATAAACCCTAAGACAGATTCCTGTACTAACTTCCCTCCTTCACCTCCTAGCTCTGTGTGCTCGTTCAAGTTACATGACCCACTGAACTTGTTTCTTTAACTGAAGAATAAGACTATCAACACCAAACTTAAATAATTTTTATACATATGTGGCTAGGAAAACAGAACCACTTAATGTGTTCTAAGTATGAAGGGTTTAATATGAAAAAGTAAAGAATTCAACCATTAGAAGAGTTGGGAAGTAAATGATGAGTTGGGGAGTGAACAAGAGTTGAGGGTGGTCAGGGAAGCCCCATGCCCATGATCACAGCCCGAAGCACTGGTATGGGGTTTCTCATGAGCTTATAGGGAAGTTGCTGCAATGCCTTTGAAATATATGAGTATATGAAAGCTCCCATTGATCTTCTCTGTCTGCATCAGTAAAAGCAATGGTTTTCAGTAGCTGGCTGGAAAGCCAATGTGAATCTCTCATCTGCACAGCATATGATGGAAATTGCCTTCAGAAAAAAATGGCCTCGCAGTCTTCTGCCTTCCTAATCAAGCAGAAATGCTACTTCTTGGCATAGGTCAGTCTGAAACCATACAGGGAAGGGGATTCTTAAACACAAAGGCTCTGGTTTCTCTGCCTTGTGAGGAGACCTTAGAAAGAGGTGGTGATGATGCAATTATTCAGCATCAATGAAAATGTTAAATTTGATTATCCACAATAAGAGTATAGCAAAGATTTGTACTAGTATTATTTATTATCTTTACAGGGTAGAAATAACTTTTGGGCAAAATTAACTATACAAGAGAGAATATTTATTGATATCTGATTTCAGGCACAGAGAAACTTTAGAAAACAGAGTTTGGTGGTCCCTTGGTGAAGAAAAATGGTGTAGATGTTTTTTCCCATAATTCCCAAAATTTCTTTTGATGGACCTATATAACTTACACCGTCGGAAAACAAACATTATTTTAAGGAGGGAAAGGGAAGTAGGACAGTAAGGAAAGAAGGAAAGAAGGAAGGAAGGAAGGAAGGAAGGGAGGGAGGAAGGAAGGAAGGGGAAAAGGAAAAAGGAAGGAAAGGAAAGGAAGGGAAAAGGGAAGGAAAGGAAAGGAAAGGGAAAGGAAACGAAAGGAAAAAGGAGGGAGGATTTTAGCAGTTACACTGCTGGGATGTAGCTCAAGTCAAAAGCTTTTGCTACTTGTTCCAGGTTACTCATAACTGATGTGTCAAATTTGTCAGCCTAATGACTGGAGAAGCACCTATTATATCTTTAATTAGTAGGGAATATGACAATAAGAATGGCAGTTTTAGCTACAGCAGCTTAGAAGACAGATTCAAGCACAAGAAAGTGAATAACATAAATGGTAAAAATCACCACTGACAATTCAGCAAAGCCAACAAATCCATATAGTACATGCTAAAGTGCAGCAAATTACAATACAGAGACAATATAATGAATTAACACATCAATATAACAGCATATTATCAACAAAAACAAAGATCTATTGAGCGTCTCCAATATACAACACTCTGTGCTGAAGAAATTAAGACAACGACCCAAAGCTAGAGCCAGAAGATACAACTAATAATAGATACCATCACAAATGAGCTCATGCAAAGGGCCTACTGATTGGCATAGTGATACCCTCAGGCAAGGATGTAGTATCTGAAATCAAGACACAGGAGTGGTTCTCTATGAGATGATGTTAAATAAATTAAGAAAGTAAGCTCAAACTTCTCTCTTTGAGAGACAGCAGAAAAAACAAGAGGAAACAAAATAAAAGTGGTTGGAAATGTTCCCAGAGTTCCATGAGCCATACAGCTGTCCATGTACACACCCTCTGAGGTTAGTCACTGTGAGAGTGGACATCAATCACTGTGGTCACACTGGAAGACTCACTCCAGGAAAGTTAAAAGGAAAAATAAAGACCTAAACAGTGCCATACATCAAACCCATGAATCTGAGAACAGGGTGGTAAAAGATGCATTTATGGTACAAATTAATCCAAATGACCAAGAAGGGCAAATGTTTTCCACATGTACACTGTGTGTCATAACGTACTCTGTGACTGTGCATAAAATAATAGCACACTTTGCCAGAAAGGTCATTTTATTTATCAATTCAAAACATATCCATGCAGATTTGCAGCATGCCAATATATTCTACATTTTACTTAACATTAAGACATTTTATTCACTCCTGTTCTCAGGCCCTTTGATGAAGTGACATTTCCTGACATTTTCTGACACTTTCTCACAGTGGAGTAAGCTGACATTAAGTCAGATTTCGCTGGATTATTACATCTTATAGATTAGAAAAATTCTGGTCATTCATTCAACAATCGTTGATGAGGTGCCTCACCGTTCTCATTCTTCTCCTGGTTACCGGCATTGCAGTGGGTTTATGCCACTTCCCTAAACAAACAAGGTTAGAAGTCTCATTGACTTCTGGGATGGATATGAATGCCTCATCCTGGCTTTAAAGTACTTCTCCAACATGTCCGCAATGCATGTTTCCTACACAATGTTTGGTACAAATTTCAAACACCACATTCTTCACGAACATTTTCACATTTCTCCTGAACTAAATGTTGTCGTTCCTTATATGAAATATATTTTTTGCTCTTTTATAGAACATTGTGTTTTGTTTCTGGTTAAATACCACTTTATGTTGACCACCCCCAAGTCCTTAGTGGATAACAAATAGCCAATATTATTTTTCATGTATTTTGAGGATTGGCTAGGAGGTTTCTCTGCTGAGTTTGCCTATGGTCATGTATGTGTCTGCATTCAGCTGGGAGCTCAGCTCAGCAGGAAGGCTCCAGACGGTCTTACTCATGTCGGGCAGTTTGCACCAGCTGCTGGCTGGAGTGCCCTCTTTCTTTTTTTTTCAACCTGTTCTTCCATTCACCTATTGGCTAGACTATCTCATTCCATTGATAAAAGAAATAGAGAGAGCCAGTTTTCATTTAAGGATTGAAGAATGAATTTCACTTCTTGATGCTAAGGATGTAAGGCCACTTTTACTGTATTACACATTTCATATTTTGGTTGTGCTTTTATTCTTACAGGTCCTGTAGGTCAGGAACTCTGTTACCACAGTATCTCCTACATTGTCTGGCACAGTGATGTGTATCTTTTACTTAATAAATATTTATTTCACAGAATGTAAGGGTTGTCATGGTACTATCTATAAATAAATAGATAACAAAGACAAGTCTAGGCAAATATTCAAGACAGAAGCATGTTCTTAAAAATTGGAGAGGGCCGGGTGCAGCGGCTCACGCCTGTAATCCCAGCACTTTGGGAGGCTGAGGCAGGCGGATAATGAGGTCAGGAGTTCCAGACCAGCCTGGCCAATAAGATGAAATCCCATCTCTACTAAACATACAAAAAGTAGCCGGGCATGGTGGCACAGGCCTGTAGTCCCAGCTACTCAAAAGGCTGAGGCAGAAGAATTGCTTGAATCCGGGAGGTGGAGGTTGCAGTGAGCCAAGATCACGCCACTGTACTCCAGCCTTGACGACACAGTGAGACCCTGTCTCAAAAAAAAAAAAAAAGAAAAAAATTGGAGAAACTTCTCCAGTGCAGTGGCTCACTCCTGTCATCACAGCACTTTGGGAGGTTGGGAGCCCGAGGCAGGCGGATCACAAGGTCAGGAGTTTGAAACCAGCCTGGCCAGCATGGTGAAACCCTGTCTCTACTAAAAATACAAAAATTAGCTGGGCATGGTGGTGCGTACCTGTAGTCCCAGCTACTCAGGAGGCTGAGACAGGAGAATTGCTTGAACCCAGGAGGTGGAGGTTGTGGTGAGCCCAGATTGCGATACTGCACTCTAGCCTGGGTGACAAAGCAAGACTCTGTCTCAAAAAAAAAAAAAAAAAAAAAAAAAAAAAAAAAAAAAAAATTGAGAAACTACTACTGGTAGCTAAACAGTCATTGTGAAAGTTAATTACAAGCCATTCCAATGTGCTCTGTCTGCTTTCTGCTCATAGAAATGTGGAATCTGTGTCCTTAAAAACAGATACATCTAAACTTATTTTAAAACATCATATCATTTAAATGCATTGTTTCCTTCCCTAATTTGGGGTTTGTCCACCAAATGAAACTGCAGTATAAGAAAATCTACAAATCACATTCATACAAGATATTTAATTTAAAATAAACCTTCAAAAAAGTGAGAAACTGGCTTATACACTATCATTTGAGCATGGATACATTTTCTATTATTACATAAACATCTTCTCAACCATATTGTCCTTTCTTAAACATTCCTTTAAAAGGAATTTCATGATGAGAATGCCATATAATTAATTTAATGCCTATATTTTCTCACGTACATGTAATTACATACATATTTCAAATAAATACTTGCTTGTTTATTTTCCTTCCACTTAAGCATATTTAAAACAAAGTTGAATATTCACCTAATTTCCCCTAAACAAAATGAGCATTGGTATACAAGGGTAAAATGCTGAAAGTCATATTTTTAACAATATTTCCTTATATGTGTCATCGAGGAAATTATCTAATCTTTTTTGGTCCCTATTTATTCATCTGTAAGATAGAAAATAGCAATTTTTTCCAGATTGCATACCTCTAAAACACTGTAATTCTCTATATTCCTCTTAGCTGTGTAACACACTAATACAAAATTAGAGGATTCATTAGCTGTTATTTTGCTACCCATCAGTTTCATTAATAGGAGCTTTACAATTTGGAAGGGGGGAAAATAGTACTAGATAATTAATGAACCAGATATTAAGCCTAAATATATATTCACACATTACTCAGCACACTAATAAACCAGCTAAGAGAAAAACATTGGTTGAGACTGTTTGCTCAAGTCATTCATAGTAGCAATTTTGTTTTTCACAGTTAATAAAGTTAATACCGAGGAGACACAAAACAAAAAAAAAGGATAATAAATATGTATCTACAAAATCAGAAAAAAATGTTAAACCAAAACATAAGGAAGCAAGTTATGCTAGAATAAAAATGAAAGATAGCTTGCAAAGATATATTTTAATTATTAAAATCACCAGCATTCTTGTTTTCCTAAAGTATTTACACAAACTACTGTCCTCTGATCATGCTGCCATTTCCTCTCAATGTTCTTTTGTCTTCTAATCAAGAGAGTAAGACACCAGGCAACTTCCAAATTGTGGAATTCTAATTATACTTTCCTTACTGAAAGAAACCAAGGCTCCTTGGGGACTTAGCTGACTTCAGGCTGGATCAAGTGATGTATAAGAGATATCTGAGATATCCTATTTTGACAGAAAACAAAGACCACTGTGTTCAAAAGACATAGTGCCATCCTGAAGACAAGCTCCCACTTTTCAAAGATAGAACTGTTTGAATAACAATAATAACAAATAACAACTGCAACATACAGAATTGTCAAATAATGTTTACTGAGTATATAATGACAAATTAAAAGAAAACGTCCAAAAAATAATAGATGATGGTGAGGTTGTAGAGAAAGAGGAATGCTTATCTACTGCCGGTGGGAATGTAAACTAGTTCAATCACTGTGGAAGACAATGTGGCGATTCTTCAAAGACCTAAAGACAGAAATACCATTCAACCCAGCAATCCCATTACTGGATATATACCCAAAGGAACATAAATCATTCTATTATAAAGACATATGTACATGTATGATCACTGCAACACTATTCACAATAGTAAAGACATGGAATCAACCTAAATGTCCAGGAATCATAGACTGGATAAAGAAAATGTGGTACATATATGTCATGGAATATTATCACTTTGCAGCCATAAAAAAGAACAAGATCATATCCTTTGCAGGGACATGGATGGAGCAGGAAACCATTATCTTTAGTAAACTAACACAGGAACAGAAAACCAAATACCACATGTTCTCACTTATAAGTGGGAGCTAAATGATGAGAACACAGGGACACACAGAGGGGAAAAACCATACACTGGGCCCTATTAGAGGGTGGAGGGTGGGAGGAGGGAGAGGATCAGGAAAAATAACTAATGAGTACTAGGCTTAATACCTGGGTAATGAAATAATCTGTACAATAAACCCCCATGACACAACTTTGCCTATGTAACAAAACTACACATGTGCCCCTGAACTTAAAAATTAAAAAAAAACCTTAAGAATTATCTTTGGAAATTACTAGAATACCCACTCATTGTTATGAAAATTAGTAAATAGAAAAAATAATTAAGCACTTATCTTGCTTTCATCTCACGTATTATATTTAGAGTAAGCAAGTAATGCAAAATAGAAAAATCTATAAGTAGGCTATGGTCAGACTTCTGTAAACCAATGTTGTTGCAATAAATAGAACAGAATAGTGTGTAAAAATGTAAGATTAGGAATTTTCTTGAAATCTTTGGGCAGAATTTTCTTAGTTTCTTTTAAGATCAAAATTTCCTAAATGTTCTTAATTTCCCTTCAGTGTGGATGTGTTCTTCCATCCACCCCTCCCAATGATAGAAGAGCAGGAACCTTAGCTCTGACCTACCCTATTGGGCTGCTTCCTTCCTCCATGTGAGTGTACTGACTCTAAAACGTCAGTTTCCTCCAGGAGTAACATGAAGAGCCTGTGTTGTGTCCTTGTCACTTGTGTCTTCTTCCCTCTGTTTGTGAAAACAATCTTGAAATAGATTCCCGCAACGATTCTTGCTAAGTTTTAAAGTCAAAATAAATCTTTATGTTTTAGCTTAATAAATCTTTACTTATTTTCAAAGCACTTTCCTATAAATTATCTCACTTGATCATCAATAATGTTCTGAATAGTATAACTCAATTGGGATGCTATCAGGAAGAAGTGGTTGTATTGAACGGTCTGCATATATGACAGAAAGATATCCATTGGAGAGAGGGAAGAAAAATAAGAAAAAGAAATAAATATGAGTGGAGTATAAAAATAACAGCTTGATGGAAAGTGAAAGAAATAAAAAGATATAGGAGGTTCAACATAAAATGAGAGAAATCATGAGGAGGAGACATATAGATTGAGATCATCTATTGAAAGAGAAAACAGAAAAAAAGATATATGAAAAGAGAAAATAAAGATCAAGGAGGAAGGAATGGGATGGAAAAGAAAAATGATAGATTTAATGAGTTCTGAAGTGTGTTAATCAAGTTAAACTGCTTATGCCTCATTGTGCCGTCCACTTAAGCTGTGACTATTAAAATAAGTTACAATCCATAATTTATTACCTCTGTCCTTTGAGAGGCTAATTAGCTTTCCTACAATTAAGCACTATTCACAACTCCTCAGCTGTTCTTATCAAACCTTCAACTGGCTATAAATGCACAGCCAAAGCAGTCCTTTGGGAGAGATGATTCCGTTGCAAAATTGTGTCAGAAAACACACTCATCAGAGCAGTTTTCTCAAAGTGTGGCCCAGTGCTTTAGCAATAAAGACACCTATGATCCTTATTAAAATGCAGATTATCCTGGGTGTTGCCAGGAGACACTAAATCAGAATTTCTGAAAATGGGGCCCAGGAAACTGCATTTTTAACAAGAATCTTAAGTGCTTCTTATATACACCAAAGTGTCTTCTGTTAGAAGAAATAAAGCCAAGATTCAGACCAAGTTAATCATCTAAAGTGCTTACTGCTATCAGCTGTTGGGTCTGGTACCTTTCAAAAGGAAAAAGAACAAAACGGTCATCTGCTAGTCCTGGTCATCAGTAAGGTGATTTCAAAGAAACGCTATTCTTCTCTGAATTGTTAGGTCTTCATTAACTTCCTTCTGCACCAGGTTGACCAAATAAAATATGGGCATCTTTAAGGTTAAAGGAAAATTCAGCAATAAAGTCAGGAAGTGGACAAATGGCTGTAATTATGTGATGTTTGTTTCTTTCTCAAGTATTCATTCTTTGTCTTATTTAATTTTCTTATTTAACTAATCATGGGAAAAGATAAAAATAGGAGCAATGTCCTTCATTATGTTATCAATAGTTGCTGTGACTGAGTCCTCATTTCCCCAGGGAGATCAGACTGTGTGTCTTTAGCCCTGTTTGGGGATTTTTTTTTGTCTTATTGTTGTTTGTTTTCAATGTCTCTCCATTCTATTTTACTCAGAGACTTAGATTCTTAGATCATTTATGTCATCACTAAGAGAGTTTATCAGGTCAAATAATGTTTTCCTTGCATTTTGTAATAACCCGTAGGTAAATAATGCATGCAATTTTCCCTGAAAGTAACATTTTCTTTGTGTATACTACATAAAAACAGCTAAAGGAAGTGAAGGATCCAGAGAGCATGCCGAAGAATATAAAATGGTAGACAAAAGAACCTTTATACTCCCTTCTCTTTGGCTTTAAAATATATATATTTGCAATTCCTTAAGGGCTGTAAAAGATTGATTGATTTTTACAAACCTTAAGGTATTACAAAGATTTGGCAGGGAACGTGGGGGATTAGATGTGGTTTTTGTTCTCTCTGCATATTGTTCATTTGAAAAATAAACACATAAATGAAAGAATGGTTTGATGAAAATACAAACAAACATGAGGTGTTTATGTTACTACAATTCCTATAATTTTACAGGTATATTAGTCAAAAGCTTTAATAAAATTGAGAAAAAGTAAAAGGCAGAATTTCTGATTATATCAAATGACTTTGACTAAAACTTCAATTAATAAGCTAAAAGAATAGGTCTAATAGGTACAAACAGTCCACAACATTATCTTTCTTCATGACTGGCCTCTTAAAATCCACCTTGAGGGGCAGGCAGGCTCTGTTCTGCACCTGAATGAAAGTCAATGGCAATCCCATGACTTTGGTGACTCAGAGACTGAATGTTCTCTAGTCACATCTGTATACAAGAACACTTTCAGTTTATTAATTAAATGTTCATTCTTGTGTAACAATTTTTAAAATTCCACACTTCCTTCAATTTAAAATTTTGTGGCAATTATTTCCAAATTGATCTATAGATTCAATGTAATTCCTATTAAAATCCAATCAGGCTGGCCAGACGCAGTGGCTCAGGTCTGTAATCCCAGCACTATAGGAGGCCAAGATGGGCGGATCACTTGAGCTCAGGAGTTCAGTACCAGCCCAGGAAACAAGGGAAAACCCCGTCTATACAAAGAATACAAAAATTAGCTGGACATGGTGGCGCATGCCTGTAGTTACAGCTACTCTGAGGGAGGAGGATCGCTTGAGCTGGTAAGGTCAAGGCTGCAGTAAGCAATATTTGTGCCACTGCACTCCAGCCTGGGTGACAAAGTGAGACTCTGTCTCAAAAAACAAAACAAAACAAAATAAATCCTTTTAGGCTTTTTTACAGAAATTAACAAGCTAATTCTAAAATGTATATGAGAATGCAAAGAACTTAGAGTAAAGCAAACAACTTAATAAAAACAAAGTTCCTTCTTTTATGTTGATAAAAATAAAATAAAAAAAATAAGATGTTCAACACCATTCGCCCTTAGGGAAATGTAAGCTAAATCCACAATGCGATACCATTACCACCGACTAGAATGGCTACAATCAAAACAACTGACAATATCAAGTTGGCCAGGATGTGAAGCAACTAGAACACTTATACAATGCTGATGAGAATGTAAACTGGTATAATCACCTTGGAAAACAGTGCTTACCATATGATCCACCAATTCCACTTCTAGGTATCTACCCAAGACACATGAACCATTATGTTCACACAAAGACTTATACATGGAGTGTTCATAGCAAACAGTATTCATGATAGCCCAAAATTATAACCATTCTAAGTGTCCACTAACTGGTGACTAGAATAACAAATTGAGATATATACACAGTATGAAATAATACTCACAAATACGATAGTAGTGATCATGATAGTAGTGATGAGAGGTGAAAACGTGCTAGCAGCCCTGGCTCGCTTTCAGCGCCTCCTGGGCCTCCGCTCTGGCCACACGCCAGGAGCCCTTCAGCCTGCCGCTGCGCTATGAGGGCCCCTCTGTGGGGCTGGCCTATGCCGGAGCCAGCTCCCTCTGCTCACCGGAAGGTGTGAAGGGAGAGGTGCCGGCGGGAGCCCGAACTGCGCGCCGCGTTCGCGGGCAGGCGCGGGTTCTAGGTTGGCGCAGGCTCAGTGGGTCCCGCACTCGGCTCGGCCAGCCGGCGCCTGCTGGACTTGATCAGGGACCAGCTCCCTCTGGGCTGCCTGAGCGCCTGGGCTGGGTGCCGCAGAGCCCCGGTGAGAGGTGAAACCGGCTGGGCTTCTGGGTCCAGTGGGGACTTGGAGAACTTTTCTGTCTGGCTAAAGGATTGTAAGCACCAATCAGCACTCGGTGCCTAGCTAAAGGTTTGTAACGGCACCCATCTGCACCCTGCCAAAACGGACCAATCAGCTCTCTGTAAAATAGACCAATCAGCTCTCTGTAAAATGGACCAATAAGCAGGATGTGGGTGGGGCCAGATAACGGAATAAAAGCAGGCCACCATGCTGTGGAAGCTTTGTTCTTTTCGCTCTTTGCAATAAATCTTTCTGCTGTTTACTCTTTGGGTCTGGGCTGCCTTTATGAGCTGTAGCACCGAGAAGGTCTGCAGCTTCACTCCTAAAGCCAGAGAGACCACGAACCCACCAGAAGGAAGAAACTCCGGACACATCTGAACATCTGAAGGAACAAACTCCGGACACACCATCTTTAAGAATTGTAACACTCACACTCACCACCAGGGTCCCTGGCTTCATTCTTGAAGTCAGGGAGACAAGAACCCACCAATTCAGGACACAGTGATACAAGTTAGTAGTGATACATGATAGTAGTGATACATGTTACAATGTGGAAGAACTTCAAAGATATGCTAATGAAATAAGCCAGACATAAAAGATTACATATTGTATCACTCAATTGATATGAAGTTTCTAGAAAAGGCCCATGCATAGAGACTGAAAACACATGAGTGTTTGCCTTAAGGCTGGGCATTGAGTGGTTGCCTTAGGGCTGAGGTTGACAGAAACAAAAAAAATTTTTTGAGCTGGTGGAAATGTTTTAAATGTTTAGTTATGGTTGTGTAAGTGTATGAGCCTCCTAAAAATAACTGAAATATTTACTTAAAATAGTTAAATTTTATGGTAGTAAATAAAACTGTTAAAATATGTAGGAAAGTATAAATAAACCTGTCACCTCAATAAAACTGATTTAAAAAGAAAAGTTAAGGCCACGTGTGTTGGCTCACAGTGTAATCCCAGCACTTTGGAAGGCCGAGGTGGAAGGACTATTTGGGGCCAGGAGTTCAAGACCAGTCTGGGCAACATAGTAAGACACTGTGTCTGCAAAATATAAATTAAAATCCTAGCAGAGTTTGGCAGAGTGTGTCTGTAGTCCCAGCTACTAAGGAGACTGAGGTGGGAGGATCACTTAAACCCAAGAGTTTGAAGATGCAATGAGCTGTGATTGTGCCACTGCCATTCTGACCTGGGTGACAGAGTTAAACCCTGTCTCAAAAAAGTAAATAAATAAAATTAAATAAATAAAGTAGAATTTTTTTTGGTCTTTTTTTTTTTTTGAGACAGAATCTCGCTCTGTTGCCCAGGCTGGAGTGCAGTGTCACGATCTTGGCTCACTGCATCCTCTGCCTCCCGGGTTCAAGCGATTCTTCTCCCTCAGCCTCCTGAGTGGCTGGTATTACAGGTACGCACCACCATGCCTGGCTAATTTTTGTATTTTTAGTAGAGACGGGGTTTCACCATGTTGGTCAGGCTGGTCTCGAACTCCGACCTCATGATCCTCCCACCTAGGCCTCCCAAAGTGCTGGAATTACAAGAATTTGTTTGTATGTCTACCTCAGGATATCTGAAGGTTGAAAGTCTGAAGTGAAAATTGGAGACATAGTGGGCATTTCCCTTTTTGTTCTAACTCATCCCCTAGATGGGAATTAAATGGAGAGGAAAAAGATATGAGTTGATCCAGTGTTGATGTAGACAGAACATGAATGATCTTTAATGAGAGCTGTTTTTTTTGTCAGGTGCTTTATGGGCTTTTATACACATCCTCACGTCCTGGGGCCCCTCACCAACACTCCTCTCATCCAAATGGCACTTTCGGTTAACCCCGTTGACTACTCTTGGATCCACTGCTACATCTGTTTGGGGTCCTTTATGTTCCAGTGGACATCTTGAGAAAAGTCCCTCTTGGATTGAAGAATGTCTTTCTTCAGCAGTTAACCTACAATTTGGTCCACTGGAAATATTCATCTTTGACCCACGGCAAAACCCATCAAGATTTTTGAGTGGTCCTAGGAGGCTCCTGCCCCTGACTTGAAGTAGGAGAAAACATGACTCATCCTCCCCTCACCCTAACATGGGGGGATGTTAGAACTCTCAGCTCATTCTTCAGTGTCTACATTTATTTGGCCAGATAACGGCTCTGCTAGGGTTCACAAAAACTTTTCTTAAACATCTTTTTTACAAGTTCTGATTAAGTGAGCTAGAACCTCACTTTGAAATGTGAAACTCTTAACCACCCATTTTCTTGGAGATTAGCCTAAACTGAGGCAGAAAGTCCCATTTTAACATACTGTTATACTATAATTTATTTTTTAAAAAGGACAAGTGGTTTTAAACTTTTGCTACAACATAAGCCATTATCCTCATTTCACCTATGTATAAGCAGGGGGAATTCAAAAAACTTAAATATGTTTCCAATGGAATAGTAGGCTTTCCTATGAATTACCACAGATTAAAAGGAGAAGACAAAGTTTATTTCAAAAGTCTTACAGAAATTTTTCTTTAGAGTCACAGAGGCCAGGAAAGTATGCCTACCTTATATAAATAAAAGCCCTGTCACAACCCATTTTCAAAGCAGATGTATAGCAGGATCCAGCAGGGGTTTGCATCTGTTTCATGTGTGCTGGCCTTCCTCTGTAGAAGCTCTCAGCTGTGCAATCAGACACATTTTCACTCACCAGGGGAGATTAAAATCCATATGGTTTACTTACTACTTGTCCTTGGACAGAATCCTGATGAGAACAGTGTAAGAGACCAAACAGCTATAGATTTCAGACAGGCTACTTGAATAAGATCTGACTGATTGTTTGGAAACAGTGTTTATCATTGCATCAAATATCTTTTAACAAATGCCAAGAAATGACTCCACTTGCAGAGTTCAGTTAGTTGGACAAAGCCCAGAGTAATTTCTGTTCCATAACACCTTGGAAAGTTTCAGAGGTTTCATGTAAGACCCAACTAACGTAGTATTGAAAATATATTAATGGATCTAAAAGTTCTGAATGTGACCAAACTTATCCATTTCTTGATTATGTCAGAGGCGTCCATACCAGAATGACTCCATCTTGAATAGAGACCCAATAAAGTGAGACTTGCTGGGGGACATTCCCATGAAGTTAGGTACTCTTGGTGACAAGATGTTTATGGTTGAGGGAATGAGTTAATGATGCTAACTAACTAAATAAGACCCCTTAGGACAAAAAGAATTCTTTTTTTTTTTTTGGTTGTTTTTTTTTTTTTTTTTTTTTTTTGAGGAGGTGTCTCGCTGTGTCGCGCAGGCTGGAGTGCAGTGGCACGATCTCAGCTCATTACAAACTCTGCCTCCCAGGTTCACGCCATTCTCCTGCCTCAGCCTCCTGAGTAGCTGGAACTACAGGCACCCGCCACCACACCTGGCTAATTTTTTATATTTTTAGTAGAGACGAGTTTTCACCGTGTTAGCCAGGATGGTCTCCATCTCCTGACCTTGTGATCCACCCGCCTCAGCTTCCCAGAGTGCTGGGATTACAGGCGTGAGCCAACGCGCCCGGACAAGAATTCTTAATTTAAGAACAGGTTTCGCTTTAAGATAATAGAATAACCATAAATTCTTGTTGAAATCAATAGTTACACAAGAGAATAAAAATACTAATAGCCTGTCACAGGCTGATCACAAGCCTTTGTAATAAAGCGCATTATTCTTAACTCTAATATCCTATATAAGTAAGCATTATATTTTTGGAAGTGATGTTTCTCATCTTGCTTTCTGAGGTCACCCTACTCTGTAATAGTCTCTAATAAACTATGCTAAATTTACTGTATTCTGTAACACGCCCTGAATTTTTAGCTGCGTGAGATCCCAAGGGCTCTTGGGACAAGACCCCTTTTCTGGTAACAATTAGATCTAGAATTTCACTAAACTATAAAGGGAGAATAAGCAAAATGCTCTCTACAGGGTCATTATTGGTTAATTCATCTGTTTACCTTGATATAAAATAAAATAAAATTTATTTAAAATAAAACAATTCATTTTTGGTTAATTCATCTGTTTACCTTGATATAAAATATAATAAAATGTATTTAAACTAAAATAATTCATCTGTTTACCTTGATAGAAAATAAAATTGTTAATATTTGTCATGTTACCTCTCACGTGATTGTGAAAATTATTTAAAATAACTTATAAAAATGTTTCAAAAACATGAAGTGTAAAATGGGAAGAGATCACATTATAATATTCTGGGATAGTTGTTTCAAGACATGTCCATATTAAAATTTCATTGAGAAAATATTAAAACAATTAATTTTTTGTAAATATGTTTGGAAAATATCACTTACGAAGTGATTACACACAAGAAGCTGCCTATGGTTCAGTAGATGTCTGCTTACTATTTCCTCTTATCCTTCACACGTCTCACTTATATGTAGGGTATCCCAGCCTTCAGTAAGATCCCACTGACTCCTCTAATTTATTGTCTCTTGTTATTCATGCCAGGTTGATCGATATAGCAAAACGAGGCCTTTTAAATTATGCATGTGGAGATTGTTGCTATGTTAATTATTGTGCTACCCATGTATGGAAAGCATGAATATTGTTCTCTATTTCTGCTTTTACTCTTCAAGTTTCTCAGATATAATGACTTCCTCTTTATTTGCAAGTATGAATTCAAGAGTTACTTAATGAGATAGGTCAAAAAACACATTTAATATTTCATATGGGATTTTCTCTTATCATATTCAGTGCTGATAATAGCTGGACTTGTATTTCATGTATGAATGTATTTATTCCTTAAAACCTTGTGTAGTACATAACCATTATTATTCTCATATTATGAGTGACTAAACTAAAGAACACAGAGTGTCAAGTAACTGCAGACACAGGCTGTGTACATAACCAGTATATTGAAGAACCTATATTTAAACCCATTTATCTAATACCAAAGCTGGGTGCATTCAAGACATCCAAGAAGCAGACACCAAGACAGAATAAAAAACATAAGTATTTTATTTCAGAAATTGTCTATGGTAAAATGAGAAAGAAGTCAGAAAAGAATTGGAGAGATGTCAAACTACTATATAAGTCATTACAGAATTTTTAAAAAGGAAAGGAAAGGGTGGATGCCAGTGATCTGGACAGCAAGGCAATCTAAGGAAGGTTTGGCAAGACCATCAGACAGTCCTCAGGCCAAAGTTGCCATTAGAGGAGTTCCCTGTCTCCCAGGACAGGGCTTCCCTTTAGCTCCCTACTGTGCTTAGTCAGTAACCAGGAGCAGCCAGTGGGAGGTGTGTGTCAGTGCAAGTGAAGCCATGAGTTCTTGAACACAGCATCTGTGGCCCATGGTCCATTATGCTCCCTATCTCTCAAGTTCCATATGGCACATTCTCGGGACTGTCAACACATTCTTAAGCACTACATTATATTGTCCACAAGTCTAAAGTAGGGCGAAAGGACAAAGATAAACCAGAGAGACCAGTTCCTGACACTAAGTTCTAAGACCAAGTTTAGTAAAAGTGGGCAAGATGCAGTAGTGAATCCGGTATAACACAGATTCTAGAAATCCTTGCACATTTCTCCAAGTGAGAATTAGAATTTTAAATAATTCCTCTTTATAAGTCCAAATACATTGTGCGTGAAAGGTAATATACAGTTTGGATATATCTCAGATCTAAAACATGAGCCTGCAAGAGTTTGACATACCTGAGAAAACTGACCATTAAGCACTCAGGAACGTGCTGGGAATGTCCACAGTTACTTGCATCTAGTAAGAAGTTAGGCACATGGCCAAGCGCGGTGGCTCACGCCTGTAATCCCAGCACTTTGGGAGGTCGAAGTGGGCGGATTACCTGAGGTCAGGAGTTCAAGACCAGCCTGGCCAACATGGTGAAACCCAGTCTCTACTAAAAGTACAAAAATTAGACGGGCACGGTAGCACACGCCTGTAATCCCAGCTACTTGGGAGGCTGAGGCAGGAGAATTTCTTGAATCTGGGAGACGGAGCTTGCAGTGAGCCAAGATTGTGTCATTGCACTCCAGCCTGGTGGAGAGAGTGAGCCTCTGTCTCAAAAAAAAAAAAAATAATAATAATAATAATAATGTACACATAGCCACAGACTCCAAGGCAGTTGGGAAACGTAAGAAGAATCTAAAAATTCCCCTGGAAGGAATAGCAATGGGTGTTGAAGAACCTTTTGGGACCTCCACCCCATCAGATGATACATCTGCACCAGGAGGCCTTGGGGCCTTTGAAAGCAAGGGGGCTTATTTTTCTTAAGAAGGAGATTTTTCTCAAGTCTTGTCAATTGCACAGTTACCTAAGCATAGTAACATGCATATAAAAATTTATCTTTAAAATGAGTCCATTGGCATGTTTCTGTCAATTATTTTCACCATGTTACAGTACAACAACCGTGATTTTTTTTTTTTTTTTTTTTTTTTTTGAGATGGAGTTTTGCTATTGTCGCCCAGGCTGGAGTGTAAGGGCACGATCTCGGCTCACTGCAACCTCCGCCTCCCGGATTCAAGTGATTCTTCTGCCTCAGCCTCCTGAGTAGCTGGGATTACAGGAGCACACCACCACATCCGGCTAATTTTTTTTGTTTTTTTTGTTTTTTTTTTTTTTTGAGACGGAGTCTCGCTCAGTCGCCCAGGCTGGAGTGCAGTGGCGCGATCTCGGCTCACTGCAAGCTCCGCCTCCCGGGTTCACGCCATTCTCCTGCCTCAGCCTCCCGAGTAGCTGGGACTACAGGCGCCCGCTACCACGCCCGGCTAATTTTTTGTATTTTTAGTAGAGATGGGGTTTCACCATGTTGGCCAAGCTGTTATCGAGCTCCTGAACTCAAGTGATCCGCCCACCTCAGCCTCCCAAAGCGCTGGGATTACAGGCGTGAGTCACTGAATTTCACAGACATGAGCCTGTGAATTTTTATACTAACCAATTTAACTTGGATGTGAAAATTCAGAGGTCATGCAAGAAATGTCCATGTAATTAACTACCTTAGAAGTCCCCATTTTCTTCTACCTGGACCACTGTAACGATTTCTTACCAGATATTCCCACTTCAGCCTCATTCCTACTACAATCTATCGTATACACTGTTTTCATGTGAATCTTCTAAAGTAGCTACATATAATGGAAACTGAATACACAAGGATCTGAATTCCAAGCTTTTCTGATTCCTTGTGTGACTAGGAATGTCACAAAAGAATCACTCTGACACTCAATTTCCTAATTTTCAAAATGCAAACAAGATGCTTCTGTCAGTTATTAACTTATTGTCCTTCAGCTCCAAATTTACCTTTCTTTGTTGGCTCCTACTCCTGGACTCGGCCAGCTAGCGTGATATTAAGCTTTATCAGTAGAGGATGCTAGAGGGACACTGGAGGTGATAGGGGTTTCTCTTCCTCATTCTGATGTGGTTCTATCCCAGGTTCCTGCAACACACATGGATCCCATGGTACCCAACTCCTGCAGCATGTGGCAGCCAGTAAGTAGTACCTGATGGCCAGCAGCTTGCAGCACATCTGCACAGGCAGCTTCCTGTGGCACTAGAGCAGCTTTGCAAGTGGTGCCAATGTCTCCATCCATCTTTGTGAATAGCATTCCCCTGTAACCCTTTCCACAGCTTTGCACATGAATTAGTCCCCACCCCCTTTCCCAGGGGTTCATTTTTCCTGGTTTCAGTTACCTGCTTTTCCAGATACCCATGGTCAACCATAGTCTGAAAATATTAAATAGAATAATCTAGAAATAATTCATGTTTTAAATTGCACGCTGTTCTGAGTAGGGTGATGAAATCATGCTCCTTCCCCCTGGGATCCAAACTGTATACATATACTAGCTTCCCACTAGTCATCGACATCGTTGGCTCCTGACATCCAACCGTCATCATTGTTATGGTTCAATGATCCAGAATCACCCAAAGCAGATGATCCTCCTTCTGATGTATTGTCAGAAGGTCAATAGGAGCCTAAGGCGACACCACAATGCCTATGTCATTTACTTCACTTCATATCATCATGTAGGCGTTTTATCATCTCATGTCATTACAAGAAGAAGGGTGAGTACAGTGAGATAGACTGAGAGAGAGAGAACACATTCACGTATTACAGCATAACATGATAATTATTCTATTTTATTATTAGTTATTGTTAATACCTTACTGTGTCTAATTTATAAATTAAACTTTATCATAAGTATGTGTGTATAGGAACAAACATAGAATATATAGGGTTCAGCACTATCCATGGTTTCAGGCATCCACTGGGGGGTCTTGGAGTATATCCCCCCATGGATAATGGGCAACTACTGTAGTTCTAATTCTCAGGACTTCCCCACGAGCAACTTCCGCCATTACCCTGGAAGATAAATACCCCAGTGAGTCCTGCCATTGCAACACTTCAGCCAACTTATCCACCATCAAGTGAGACACAGTTGCACCATTTCCAGCAAGTTCTGCATCTCAGTCCTGTGAGAGAAACTTCGTGCAGATTTGCCTCTTTCTTGTGTGCTGGGCACCCAGAAATAGGGGTAGAACCCTTCTACCTCTATCTGCTCTATTTAAATTCTTTAGAATTTTCTTTTCCCCTCACCAGCCAGCCCCATATTATAATTAGTAATTCTTATATTTAACTTTCCCTGTCTAATTTACTGTGTGATTTCTGTCTCCTAATTGGAACCTGATTTATACAAAAGTATTAACCATTGTCATAGGATTGTCCATTGAATAGAGGGTTTAAGTTATAAGCACGGTAGCACGTATATGGTAAAAGTGCTTAGTAAATTGTCGATGTTAATATTATTAATGAAATTTAATCCTGACAATGACAAGCACTAGTAAGTCAAACTGTAGAACTCACATTTTGCAAACACACTCCATGTTTCCTCTTTCTCTGTCTTTGCTCATGCCTATACCTCAGCTTAGATTGCCTTTGAACAAATCCTTCAAAATTAAGAACCTTTGGAAAAATACTAAAATTTTAGCCTAGGGTTATTGAGTCCAAATACAAGGAAACCTTGATTTCAAAGCAAATGTTCTTAGTGGCAATAAATTCATTTCAATCTAACAAACATTGTTTCAATACTTTGTATATGTCAAGCATTATGCTAATCATAACAGATACTGAAGAAGAATAAGACTTCTTTCTGCCCTCAAGTCATTCATGTCCCATTAGTATATATAGAATTGATGACAAAAAAGCTATGATATAATTCTAATGGGGGTCACAAATTTATTCACATTGCACTTAATGTGAACAGATCATAGATGTCCTTTTGTCTATAACTGATCTTACTTTCTGAGTAGCTCATATGCTGCTGAATAGTAAACATAAATATTAAATTTTCCCATCATAGTAAAATGTTTATCTTATGCCTTACTCTCTTTTAAAACTTCGTCTCTTATCTATCTAAATAATGCTTCAGTTTACAAGCGTTCCACTCCAAGAAGACATCCAGGTTTACTAAAGGTAGTTTACTTGACTTTGCAGCATTAGAACAAAGAAAACTCCCTTGCCCTGTACTGATTCTTGTGTCTGTGCTGGCTGGGGTTTTGAGGTATCAGTACCGAGGTTCCCATTCTTGTGGAATATGTTGCTTCCTGCTTCTCAACTACTGCCTGGAATAATGTGCGGCTTTTGTCTCTACTTGGTCTGAGGTCAGATAGACTTTCTGTCTGACTGGGCCTCACCTCAGTACTCTAGCTGGCATTACATATATATTCTGATTCCCTTCCCTGTCCACCACAGGTTCTTAGACTTAGACATTCTATCTATCATACAGCCTTTGCTATATCTCTCTCTGAATCATCTTGGCTCTCATCCATGGAATGTCCACAAACTCTCAGCTACCTGCTGTAATGCCCCTGATATGGGACAAGTAGGAAACTCTGGGTGTCTTAAAACCAAAGAGAAGCAAAAGTAACTCAATAATGCTAAATAGGTACCCTCTGTCTGGCTACAGAACTTTGTAAAGAGTCCTCTGCTCTTTACAGGAATATCATGGGTTGATTCCAGACCTTGGTGTACTACCAGTTGTCCCTCTGAGAGTCCTAAAATCGAAGAGAAGGCAAACCCTCTCTGGCTTCAATGATCCCCTCTATTACCTAAAATACTTTTCCATGCCAGGGTTTTATTTTAAAGGAGTGAGGCTTCGACTCACACATCTCAGCCAGGTGTTTCTCTTACCTCTGCTCTCTTTTGTCCACATAATTCTCTGTGGCCAGAAGAAGCACATATTTACTTTGCTTTTTTTTTCTTCCCTGAGAGTTCATCTACATTGCATTTTTTCCAGCTTCTCTCACATAGAAAAGTCTTATGGCAGGCAGAAAAACTGGCTTACTAATAAAGAAAACACAAAAATGTTCTACATATTACATCACTTTTATATTTCAAGAGAGTTTAGTTAGAATATTCTCTTCTCGATATTTCCCAAAGACTGAAAATTTTCTGGTGCTCTTTGTTTACCTTAGAGAGAGAGATGCCACAGATTACATCCGAGTCCTTTTCTTCCTGATTGCCTGCCTCATTGCCTCAATGACATTCTAGCACCTGGCACTAGTCATGGTATTACCCTGATCTTTTGAGCCAGAAACTGATTTAAGAATCTGGTTTTCTCTCTTGATGTTCTGCTAGCAAGAGCGTCTTCATTTCTCTCTATATACTAAATGAAGAAACAGAAATAGCTTGGGCACAAACTTAAAATAAAATAAATGTGTTTTAAATAGTTAAAATACTGTAGCTCCATTTCAGAGATACACGAAAAGTACTTAATGACCCCAACACAATCTCCAAAATAATTTGACCTAATTGCAAAAGGACATAACCTAAAAGGATTATGAAAGATAAAAAGGAGGTATAAGTTAACCTGGTTGGGGAATGTTCTTGAAGTCAGAAATCATGTTTTATTTGTCTCTGTATTCTTCATAACACCTAACATAGTTTCACATGCACTGTAGAAACAGTATGTGTTGAACTGAAGTTCATGGAATTGATGTGTCATACTTGGTTACATATTGAATAGTAGAAATTAAAGTCATTCACTGACCCCTTGATAATATAAAAACATATTCATCTGCAAAAACTTCTCACAAAACTCAGGCAGAACCTGAGATGTTTTGAAAAGCTAGGCTTATTTTTATTTCTTCTAAAAATGAAACCACTTAAATTTAAACGGTTTACATGGCTGCCACTGTGTTTTGTTTCTACACCCCATTTCATAAACATTTTCCTGAACCTTTGCTTTTGTTTGCTTTCTATTGAAGGGAGTCTGGGGTTTCTCTGAATGGAAAAAGAGAAGAGCAGTCATTGTTGCATGCACAGTTCAAAACAGCTTTTTTTTCCTGACTGATTCTGTAGTCACAAGAAGCATATCACTGCAGGTGGTTGTGAGTCTGAGATTCAGCTTGAGGGAGAACAAATCAATGTTTCACTTTAAGGAAAAATAACTAGCTTTAGGCAAAAAATAAAATTCAGGACAATAAATGAAGGCAGTATATATCATGTTCAGAAATTATATTAGTGACTCAACAAAGAGCTGAGGAATTCAACACTGTGATACAGTCATCAAACTTTCATCTAAGCTTTCTTTGTCTGAAACAGTGTTTGGAAATTTAGCAGAAAATGAAATACCCCAAAAAGCAATGTGATCAAAACTCTGTCATACTGATCAGAACAGATCATCTACACATGAACTAAATAAGCATGATTTAACTGTATTACTTACACACCACAGAAAGAGATTGAGCTGATTAGAGATTATCCTGGGAATGCTTTTGGAAGAATTTAATTAACGTATTCAGGTACAGTTTTAAAATACATAAAGAGAAGCAGTAGAATGAAAATATTTACTATATTATAGAATGCAGTACTATCTGGGAATAAATAGAGAAGCATACATTTGTTTTTGTAGCATAAAGAAGTTATTAGAATTACATTTATGATACTAGAAAAAATATAAATTAGGTGTAAGAGAAGGAAATATAGCATAATAGAAAAGTATCTGCTTTTCATTTGGATGAAGTATCATAGGCTGCAATTGGTAAAAATCCAAAAGTTACATTTTTTATCAAGTTGAGGTAAAAGGGACCTTTATATGTTGCTAATGGGAATGCAAAATGATACAGCTCTTGTAGAAGAGAATTTCACCATATCTAGCAAAATCATAAATGCTCTAATTTTGACCCAGCAATCTCTCTTCTATAAATCTATCCTAAATATATGAGGAAAAAAATTTTAAAAATATGCAAATGGCAATGAATTAGACCATTATAATTTACTATCACAAAATATTGAAAATAACCATTAATGGGAAGCTTGGTGAACTATTTCATAAGTATACAATGAAGTGTACATATTTGTAAAAGAAAAAAACTAATAACTAGCCATATAGTGAAGTGAGTCAGCTCCAGTATATATTTCTAAGTGGAGAAACCAAAAAAGAGAAAGTTTGTATAATATGCTACAACTCATCTAAACTTTATTTTTTATCATTCTATTAATATTGGCTTTTTAATGGAAGGCTAATTCATTGATTTTTAAAACTTTTTATTTATTTTTCTAATTTATCATGTGTTGTTCATTATGTTTTTATCTCAAGCTACTTGTTCCAGTTTTGTCTATCTCCCCATTTAGAAAGTTATTACGCTAGGACTTTTACCTTCTCTCTTTTTACCTCAATTTTTTTGTTATGTGTATTATTACTTTTACATTGTTCAGATTTTATCAATTTTTTTGTTTTCTCTTTTTTAATTTCAATTTTTATTTTAGATTCAGGAGGTACATGTGCAGGATTATTACAAGGGTACACTGTGTTGTGTTAAGGTTTGGCGTATGATCGAACCCATCACCCACACAGGGAGTATAGTACCAAATAGCTTTTCAACCCTTTCTTTCCTCCTTCACTTCCCGCCTTATGATCCCCACTGTCTACTGTCCCCATCTTTATATCTATGTGTACCTACTGTTTAGCTCCCACTTATAAGTAAGAATATGTGGTATTTGGTTTTCTGTTACTGTGTTAATCCACTTAGGATAATGGCCTCTAGCTGCATTCATATTGCTGCAAAGGACATGATTTCAATTGTGCTCATGGCTGCATATTATTCCATGGTATATATGTACCACCCTTTTTTTTATCCAGTCCTCCAATAATGGACAACTGGCTTGATTCCATTTCTTTGCTATTGTGAATAGCTCTACAATAAACATACTAGTGCATGAGTCTTTTTGATACAGTGATTTATTTTCCTTTGGGTGTATAAACAGTAATGGGGGTGCTGGATTAAATGGTAGTTCTATTTTTATTTTTGATTTTTTTGAGATAGGGTCTCGCTCTGTTCCCGAGTGAGAGTGCAGTGACCTGATCACAGAAGCAATCCTCCCACCTCAGTCTCCCAGGTACCTGGGACTATAGGTGCACACCACATGCCCAGCTAGTTTTTTTGTTTGTTTGTTTGTTTTTCTATTTTTTTTTTGTAGAGACAAGGTTTTGCCATGTTGCCCAGGCTGGTCTCAAACTCCTGAGCTCAAAAAATCCACCTCGGCTTCCCAAAGTGCTGGAATTACAAGTGTGGGCCACCATGCCTGGCCAATAGTTCTATTTTTAGTTATTTGACAAATCTCCAAATTCCTTTCCACAGTAGCTGAACTAACTTACGTTCCCATCAATACTATATAAGCATTCCATTTTCTCCTCATCCTCACCAACATCTGTTATTTTTTACTTTTTCTGATAGCCAGTCTGACTGGTGTGAGATTGTATCTCATTGTGGTTTTGGTCTGCATGTCTCTAATGATTACTGATGTGAGCTTCTTTTCATATGTTTATTGACCACTTGTCATCTTCTTTTGAGAAGGGTCTGTTCATGTCCATTGCTTACTTTTTACTGAACTTATTTTTTTCTTGTTGATTTGTTTACATTCCTAATTCTGGATATTAGACCTTCATCAAATGCAGAGCTTACTAATAATTTCTCCCACTCTGTAGATTGTTTGTTACTCTGTTGATAGTTTCTTTTGTTGCGCAGAAGTATTTCATTTAGTTAGGTCTCACTTGTCAATTTTTGGTTTTGTTGCAATTGCGTTTGAGAACTTAGTCATAAATTCTTTTATTATTATCATTATTATTATTATTATACTTTACTAGGGCACATGTGCACAACATGCAGGTTTGTTATATAGGTATACATGTGCCATGTTGGTTTGCTGCACACATCAACTCGTCATTTACATTAGGTATTTCTCCTAACACTATCCCTCCCCCAGCCCCCCAACCCCCAACAGGCCCCAGTGTGTGATGCTCCCCTCCCTGTGTCCATGGGTTCTCATTGTTCAACTCCCGCTTGAAAGTGCGAACATGTGGTGTTTGGTTTTCTGTCCTTGTGATATTTTGCTAAGAATGATGGTTTCCAGCTTCATCCACGTTCCTGCAAAGGACATGAACTCATCCTTTTTTATGGTTGTATAGTATTCCATGATGTATATGTGCCACATTTTCTTTATCCAGTCTATTATTGATGGACATTTGGGTTGGTTCCAAGTCTTTGCTATTGTGAATAGTGCCGCAATAAACATAAGTGTGCGTGTGTCTTTATAGTAGCATGATTTATAATCCTTTGGGTATATACCCAGTAATGGAATTGCTGGGTCAAATTCCCCAAGGCTGATGTCTAGAATATTTCCTAGGTTTTTTTCTAAGATTTTTATAGTTTGAGGTCTTAATTTAACTCCTTCATTCATGTTGAGTTAATTTTTGTATATAGTAAGAGTTAGGGGTCCAGTTTCCTTCTTCTGCATATGGTTAGCCAGGTATCCCAGCACTATTTGTTGAATAGTCAGTCGTTTCCTCATTGCTTATTTTTGTTGACTTTGTCAAAGATCAGTTGGTTGTAGGTGTGTGGTTTTATTTCTGGGTTCTCTATTCTGTTCCATTAGTCTCTGTGTCTGTTTTTGTATCAGCGCCATGCTGTTTTGGTAATTGTAGCCTTGTAGTATAGTTTGAAGTTAGGTAATGTCATGCCTCCAGCTTTCTTCTTTTGCTTAGGATTTCTTTGGCTATTTAGGCTCTTTTTTGGTTCCATGTAAATTTTAACTTAGTTTTTCCTAATTCTGTGAAAAATGACATTGGTAGTTTGATAGAAATAATGTTGAATCTGTAGATTGCTTTGGACAGCATGGACATTTGAATGATATTTGTTCTTCCAACCCATTAGCATATATTTTTCCATTTGATTGTATTATCTATGATTTCTTTCAGCAGTGTTTTGTAGTTCTCCTTATAGAGATCTTTTACCTTGTTGGTTAGATGCATTCCTAGATATTATAATTTTTGTGACTATTATAAATGGGATTACATTGTTGATTTAGCTCTCAATTTGAATGTTATTGGTGTTTAGAAATGCTACTGACTTATACATTAATATGTACATTGATTTTGTATCTTGAAAGTTTACTGAAGGCATATATCAGATCTAGGAGCCTTTTGGTGGAGTTTAGGTTAGAATCATATTGTCAATTAAGAGACATAATTTGACTCCTTCTTTTCCTATTGGGATGCCTTTTATTTCTTTCTCTTGTCTCATTGCTCTACCTAGGACTAGGACTTCAGTACTATGAGGAATAGGAGTGGTGAGAGTGTGCACCCTGGTCTGGTTATGGTTTTTAAAGAGAATGTTTCCAGCTTTTTCCCATTCATTATGATATTGGCTATGGGTTAGTCATAGATGGCTATTATTACTTTGAGATATTGCTTCAATGCCTAGTTTTTTGAGGATTTTTATCATGAAGACATATTGGATTTTATAAGGATGATTATATGGTTTTTGTTTTTCATTCTGTTTCTTAATAATGTGGTTTATGTGATGAATCACATTTATTGATTTGCATATGTTGAACCAGTCTTGCATGCAAGGAATACAGCCTACTTGGTGATGATGAATAAACTTTTTGATATGCTGCTAGATTCAGTTTGCTAGTATTTTGCTGAGGATTTTTGCATCTGTGTTCATCAGGGATATTGACCGGTAGTTTTCCGTTTTCATTGTGTCTTTATCAGGTTTTGCTATCAGGATGATGTCAGCCTCTTTGTACATCTGGCAGAATTTGGCTGTGAATCTATCTGGTACAGAGCTTTTTTTTTTTTTTTTTTTTTGGTTGATAGGTTTTTTTTATTACTGATTCAATTTCAGAAGTTATTATTGATCTGTTCAGGATTTCAATTTCTTTCAGTTCATCCTTAGGAGGTTTGGAGTTTGCAGGAATTTATCCATTTCTTCTAAATTTTCTAGTTTTTGTACATACAGGTGTTCATAAGAGTCTCTGAGGATCTTTTGTATCTTTGTGGGATTAGTTATAATGCCATCTTTGTCATTTCTGATTATGCCTATTTGGCTCTTCTCTCTTTTTTTCTTTGTTAATCTAGCAGCAGTCTATGAATGTTGTTTTATCCTTTCAAAGAACCAACATTTTCTTTCATTGATCCTTTGTATGGATTTTTGGGTCTCAATTTTGTACAGTTCCAGCCTGATTCTAGTTATTCCTTTTCTTCTATTAGCTTTGGGACTGTATTGTCCTTGTTTTTGTAGTTCTTCCAGGTGTGATGCTAGATCACAAATTTAAAACTTTTCAACTTTTTGAGATAGGTATTTGGCACTATAAACTTTCCTCCTTACACTACTTTTGCTCCACCTGAGAGATTTTGGTATATAGTGTCTCTGTTTTTATTAATTTCAAAGAATTATTTTATTTCTGACTTAATTTTGTTGTCTACCCAAAAGTCATTTAGAAGCAAGTTGTTTAATTTCTATATAATTTTGTGGTTTGGGGGGATTTTCTTGGTATTTATTTTTATTTTCATTCCACTGTGGTCTGAGTGTATTGGTGGTATGATTTCAAATTTTTAAAATTTATTGAGACTTGCTTTATGATTCAGCATGTGGTTAATCTTGGAGTATGTTCCTTGTGGAGACCAGAAGAATGTACATTTTGTGATTGACGAGTGCAGTTTTCCGTAGATGCCTATTAGGTCCAAATGGTCAAGTGTCAAATTTAAGTCCAGTATTTTTTTTGTTACTTTTCTGCCTTCATGATCTATCTAACATTGTTAGTGGGGTGTCAAAGTACCCACTATTATTGTGTGACTGTCTAAGCCTTTTTATAAGTCTAGAAGTACTTGTTTTATGAATCCAGGTGTTCCAATGTTTAGTGCATAAATAGGTGCATATATGTTTAGGATAATTAAGTCTGCTTGTTGTATCGAACGCTTTATCACTATGTAATGCCCTTATTTGTCCTTTTATACTGTTGTTAGTTTAAACTCTATTTTTTATGATACAAAAATGATGACTCCTCCTCTTTTTTGCTTTCCATTTGCGTGATAGATTTTTCTTCATTCCTTTACTTTGAGTCCGTGAGTGTTACAAAAAGATGGCAATTAGACTGGAAAATTCCATCAAACAATCTTGTTGGTTCAACAATTGAATTATAAGAAAAATAAAAAGAAGGGAGGGGAGCTTTAGGTTAAAAATACCAAGTGCATCAACCACTTTCAATGTATTAATCTCACAATCCTAACTAAAACAAATAATTTGAAAAGAGAGAAATTTGAGCCCCTTATATTTAATATTAATAAATTATAATTTTTAAGTATAATCATCATACTTCTGGTAATTTCTCCAATAATTTTTTACTTTTAGACATGATATGGTTTGGCTGTGGCCCCGCCCAAATTTCATCTTTAATTGTAGCTCCAATAATCCCCAGGTATTGTGGGAGGGACCTGCTGGGAGGCAACTGAATCATGAGGGCGGGTTTTTCCCGTGATGGTCTTGTGATAGTGAATAAGTCTCACGAGGTCTGAAAGTTTTATAAAGGGCAGTTCCCCTGCACAGGCTCTCTTTTGCCTGCCACCATGTAAGACATGCCTTTGCTCCTCCTTCACCTTCTGCCATGATTGTGAGGCCTCCCCAGCCATGTGGAACTGTGAGTCCATTAAATTTTTTCTTTATAAATTACCCAGTCTTGGGTATTTCTCTATCGCAGTATGAAAACGGACTAATACAAGACATAAGTAATATGAATATTTGCTTCAACATAAAACAGAGGGAGAGGGAAGGTAGGAAGAAGTGTTCATTAAATAAGACTGGTCAAGGGTTAATTATTGTAAGCTTGGCAATGGCACATGTGTGTTCATTATACTGCTATCTAGTTTTAAAAGTGTTTGAAAATTCTGGAAAAAGTTAATGTTGGTGCATATTACTAGCTATGTGATCTACATAAGTTGCCTAGCTTCCCTGAACCGTATCTGGAAAAGAAGATGGTATTGTTTCCATAGGATAGTTATTTCATTAATTCTGACTTCCCTAATGTTTTAACTAAAGTCCACTAACATTAGCATCTAACATAAAACTTAACAGAACCCTGCATGTGAAGTAAAATAAAAACACTTATTTTAGTAGGAAAGCAGAAACATTGAAACTCACACAAATTTGTTATGGTCATGTATTATAAGATTCAAGATTAAAGCTCAAATCGAAAACCTATGTTTACAATTAAAAATATAAATATTACAATGTTACTTTAAAATTTCTCAAGTTTTAGAGTTTTTCTCTATTTCATGTGAAACAAAAGAAATAATTTCAATGAAGATAAGAAAGAAGCACCAAGGGTAGCAACAGATTTACTTAATGAATTTAAGCCCTATTATTTTACAAAGTACATACTTATACCCTGAGCTTTGCCTGAGAATTACTGTAAATGCCAAAGCTGTATATGATACACAATAATTTGTTTTAAGCTTACTCCTGTAGAGGAAAATGTGCTGAATGCATCTTTAAATATAATATGTATTTTGAAGCTAACATTATACCAATCCTAGAGACATTGCAGGAACTTGTTTAGAAAGATTGGAAGTGACAGAGACAGTTTTTATGCACATGGAGACAACATCAAAGCAAGCTGTGGTTCACCCTGTGACATTTTCACAGCAGCTCATCATAATTATGGATATAATAGGTGACTGGTCAGTTAACTCCATAAATTATTGGCAGGAATGCCAAAAAATAATCCTCCTATCCCTCCCTCATATAACCTGAGGCAGCATGATATTCCATATTTTCTATCATTTTAATCAACAGTCACAAATTTTGCTTTAGACTAAAATCTTTCTAATTTCCTGCGATGTCATGACTCTCTCTCCTTTCAAAAAACTACCCTTCCAAGATTATTTTTAAAATAGCAGAAATAGTAATAGCTAAAAATTGGTGTTTACCCAATTTGTACTTCCAAAACCATGTGGGAAATGGACCATGTAGAGGGTAACAGCATTTTGGTTTGCTACTTTTAAGAGAATAGGAATTTTCAGGAACTCTTTGGTTTTCCCCTTTTTGCACTATTCTCATAGATCTTTACTGTAGTTCCTTGTAAGTTTTCCCAATTTAGGAGAGAAACGGGATGTGATATTTCTTTCCCTTTCTTTCTGTCTTTTTTTTTTTTTTTTTTTTTTTTTTGACAGAGTTTCTCTCTTGTTGCCCGGGCTGGAGTGCAATGGCGTGATCCCAGCTCACCGCAACCTCCACTTACCAGGTTCAAGCAATTCTCCCGCCTCAGCCTCCCAAGTAGCTGGGATTACAGGCATGTGCCACCATGTCCAGCTAATTTTGTATTTTTAGTACAGACAGGCTTTCTCCATGTTGGTCAGGCTGGTCTCGAACTTCTGACCTCAGGTTATCCACCTGCCTCAGCCTCCCAAAGTGCTGGGATTACAGGCGTGAGCCACCGCGCCAGGCGGGATGGGATATTTCTAATAGGATGTGGCAGCCCATGGGAAGGGTCAGAATTAAGAGGTAGATGGTAGATTTGAGCTGGGCCAAAAGGTTCTGAGCAAGAGTCAAACAAAAGTGGGATGTCACCACCTATGCCTCCAGATTATTAGGTTCTCATTTCCAGAAAAGAAAGAGGCAGCATCCTACTGAAGACTATCTGCAGCTAGAGCACCAAGCCAGTAACTCAGTGGCTAGCTGAGTGGACTGAGTGAAGAAGTGTGTATGAGTGACACATTCAGTGGTCTTTTCGTGCCTAAAAAGGCTCGGAATGAGGAAAGGATGTAACGCTTATGCTGAAGTCAAGCCTATTTTAGGTTTTTTTTTAGTTTTCCTCTTTCCAATCTCAAATTGGAAATGTAGTTCTTACTAAGAAGGAGGGAAGGAAAAAATAAAAGAAGGAAGCGAAAAAATGTAAAGAAATATTGATGAATAAATGTGAACAGAGTCCTTAAGGGAGAAATGAAAATAAAGGCAAAAGAGGAATACATAATTTCAGATAAAGCTATAAAATTTATCACAACAGACCCTGCTACTTTATGCAGTGTTCATAGTAGTTCAAAGTGATTTAAAAATTTAAACAAAGCTGTCTGATTCCAAAGCTGACCATTAACAACTTTTCTTTATGAAATTTAATAAAGGTAGTCATTAATGTATGATGTTTTAAGATTTTTAATGTCATGAAAAAAGTTTATGTAAAATCAAGAAAGATACTAAGTTTAATATAAAATATAGAATTAACTATGAAATTACATGTTAAAAGGTGACATAAATTTGTTAAAATATTAAAAGTTGCTATGGGTGGTTATTTTAAAGGTGCATTTTTCCCTAATTGTTTATGTATTTTCTCATTTTTAAAATTTTTCTATAATAACATACTTTGCTTTTATTATCAGAAAAAAATGTGCAATAATTGGTTCTATGCAGCCAAATTATATACGCTCAGATGGATTTTAATTGATGTTATACTACTTCTCAAAAACTCCATTTTATTTATTAAAGCTCACTACTCATTTTATCCAAAATCTAGTCAGTTTCTCTCTCCTAAAGGCTTCTGATCAACATGCCTAAAATCAAATTCAACATTTTATAAAACCAGTCATCGTCTGTCTTGGCTTCCCTGTTATTGTTCATTTTCCTAATGCCTTAAGCAAAATCCTTAAAGACATCTTTATCCCTTATGTCCTATAAGTCTCTAATTCCTATTAGAAAAATAGTAAGAAACTTTCTTTCAAATATCTGCCACATGCATTCTTTTCTTTCATTCTAAATGGCATCACTCTGTTTCATGTCCTTATCAAGTTGGCCTGGGGTCTGCACTAGTTGGACGCATTTACCATGCATTTATCAAAGTTATTTAAAGCACTGCCTTCGCCATGTCATTTCAATGCTCAACAATCATCAAACACTCCAAAGTGCGTTATCAACTCTTTATCCAGGTACTTAAACTCCAACTCCTGCCCCAACCTGTTCCAACCAACTTTTTTGGTCTCAAATCCCATTACTTGGTTTCTTCATACCATCTGAACTCTAATTTCCTATTCATATATTTTACACTACATGACTGTGTTCAGTCTTTGAAGAGAGTCCTTAGACATTCTAAGAAGTGCCCAAGAAGAAAGTTCTTAGACACTCTAGACAAAAATGTATCTTCCAAGTAAATCTCAACAAATTATAGATAAATAGATGGATAGATAGATAGATAGGATCATTAACAGTATCAAGATGCAAAAAGAGGGTCTTGTTATTCCCCATTAACAAGTGGACAGCCTGAAGCATAAGTAAATGATTTAACTAAGCTACGTGAAAATCCAGCATCTACATTGTTATAAATAAATATATTGAAAAGTACTAAGTTAGTATGAGTGGCCTTTTTCAATTGAGAAAGCAGATTCATCTTATGAAATGTTTCTTCAGACATCTGTCTCAAATAAATATATTGTTATTCGCAGGAAAAGTATTGAAACCCAAATGTTGCATCAAGGATGATTAGAAACAATAAGTATTATTCCAAGTTCTTATTTCCATGTTGAGTTTAAAAAGACCGTGAAAGAAGATGAATACTCTATCCTGGAAACATGCTTATCTCTAACACCTGCTTATCTCAGTCACTATTTTGATATACACCTTGACACAAACAATACAACAGAGGTGTAATATACTGGGAACAAATAATTTGTATAGTGGCTTCATGGAAACACACTTGCATCAGAAGCAAACATAGAAAACTAAGAACAGATGGCCAGTGCAGTGGCTCACACCTGTAATTCTAGCACTTTGGGAGGCCAAGGCGGGAAGATCACTTGAGCACAGGAGTTCCAGGCCAGCCAGGGCAACATGGTGAAACCCCAACTCTACAGAAAATACAAAAGTTCGCTGGGTGTGTGCCTGTAGTCCCAGCTACTCAGGAGGCTGAGGAGGGAGAACCACCTGAGCCCAGGGCGTTGAGGCTGTGGTGAGCGTGATCATGGCACTGCACTCCAGCCTGGGCGACAGAGCAAGACTCATTTCAAAAAGTAAAAAAGAAGGAAAGAGGGAAAGGGGGAAAGGGGGAAAAGGGGAAAGGGGGAAAAGAAGGAAAGGGAAGGGAAGGGAAGGGAAGGGAAGGGAAGGGAAAAGGGAGGGAGGGAGGAGAGAGGTCCCTTTTCTCTACTTCTTTCTATTGTCATGACCTTAGAAAGTCAGAGTAGATGTATATTTATTTCTGTTTATTAATAAAATAGTAAAGCCCAACCCTTATTTTATCTTCCGTCATACAGTCAAATTCTTTGCTATTCTTTTCCTTACTGAGTCCAGCAATCAATTTTCATGTAAATGGTTTGTGGGTATCGTTTGGGGCTCTAGGAAGCCTCTAAGCATCATATACATTTTTTAAAGTAATGAATGTTAAATTACTTTAGTAACTTTCACTTTTAAAATATAGCATCATTCCATATTTTCCTGCTTTTTGCCTAACGCCGTCTTGTGTTTTATAGTTCTATTTTCTCTTAGAAAAAATGAATACAGAGTTAACATTAATCAAATCTATGAAGTTCAATATAGATTTATGAAATCTTATTATGAAACTTAAAATTATGTACCTATTAACTCAGCAAGGTTCTATTTTATTTTCAAGAAAATATTAATTTTGTCCTTTTTATAACAATATTTTAGACTACAAATTTCCAAAAAACTTCAAAGGAGTTATAGTCCTTTGCTTCAGCTATCAAATCAAATGTACATACATCCTAACAAAGAGAGAATTCCAGAAAGGGATATTTAATAAATTACATTCTGATTATCTTTTTTCATATCAAAAAACACAAAGTATTTGGGTATTACATAAAATCACAGATACAATGTGATAAAATTTAAACATATTTTTTAATTTCAAATTTTTGCGGTGACTTTAACTGTAAATGAAATATAAAACATGTAATGTATGCTTTCATATTTCTATATAGTCTTCATAAAACTTTCTAATAAGTTCAATCTTACCTTATTTTAAATAATTAAAATAAATTATTTTGTTATTTAATTAAATGATTAAAAATGGGCAGATGCAGTAGTGACTATTTTTGGTCATAGATGAAGTAGTACACAACGGGCTTTAAAACGTTACTTTCCTGCCCGCCACAAACTCACCTTCTAAGAAATTCCATTATTTGTAGCAGTCAAGAGCAAGGACCATTTGGTAGGCCTGAGGTCTCATTACCAGATTAAATATCTTGACTGCCCTAATCAGCAGAATATTTAGAAGCTGACAGTACAGAAGAGGTAGGCACAAAGAACAGAAACATCCAGGAGTCAGGCAAGATGGATTAGCAGTAGATTTGCAGGGGGAGGGGGAGCTTTGGCAGCACATCCCCAGTGGCCTCTGATGATAAATACTTAGTTTATGAGGCACACCTCCTATTTGAAGCTATTATCATTTGCCCTGGGGTGCTCTTCTTTCCTGATTTCCTCATTTGGTTCCTTCTTTATCACTTTTCATGTTAGGATGTTTATAAATGTTTCTTGTGAAAGGTATTTGAAAAGTGAAGGAACTATGTGTAGAACGCTCTCTGTTCTTCAGAGGAAAGGTGCCATAAAATCTAATACATAAATACTAAATCAACTCAACAGATGTTGACTTTTTCTTGTCAGACAGAGACTTTAAACTCCTGATTCAAAATCTCTCTAACAGAATAAATAAACTAAAAGTGAAAATCAATTTGTCAACCTTACCCAAGGACAAAAGATAAAAACTTGGATTAAACAGAATTATCTATATTCTATCAAACAAGATGAGACAAGAAACACCATTTATGTTTTCAAAGTAGATCTGATAATAAAAGTACATAAATATCCTATTCTGTGTGCAGAATAGGATATTTTTCAAGTTGCATATTCTGTACAGTAAATGAAAATTAATAAACCCACATCATATGTTTTTCATGAGATTCTGAAAATAATTTAACACATCTTTTAAAAAAGAAAACAGATACTGAATATTATCCAAAAAAATATTAAAGTCTAAGCACTAATTGAGAATCAACTTACAATTTCTTTTCTAAAAGAGCACTGTTTTCTGGCATTAAAAACAGAACATTAGCCAAGAAGGAGACATAATCCTTGTACCAAAAATTGGAGTATGCCCTCTGGAATTGTAAGTTAGCTATCCAAAATTGTTTAAAATGTATGCTCATTGCCTATGTTTCTACCGTAAGCATGGCAGTGGAAATGCTTTTTGTTTGAATTTCTCTGTTTCTGAAAATCCCACATTATTATACTATTGTAAATTGTAAATATCATATGTGGGAAACATCTTTGAATGTTTGTTATTTAACATGCTGTGCACAGACATGCCACATAGTCATCACATTGGGACCTATTAGACATACAGAATTAAGGGCCCCACATCAGATCCACTGAATCAAAATCTGAATTTTGGCAAAAATCTCCAAGTGATTTCAATGCATAGTACAGTTTTAGAAGCACTGCTTTAGCCACTTCCTGGTATGTAATCAGCCTTCTGTATGTGTTAATAATCTTTCAGTAATTTCTTTTAGTTGTTTATAAATTTAACTCAAGCTACCAAATACACTTACCAAAAGAATGACATCACTACAGTTAATAAATGGAAATAATTGCCTCTGCAGTTTAAATGTCCTGTTAGGAAAAAAAAATTCATATTGAATGAAAAGAAATCTTAGAAAAACTGTGAAATAGACCAAGTTGATCTTTTGTGATCCAACACTATCCTCACCAATGCCCAGAACTCCCTCACAAATATCCGTATTCCTTTAAAACACTTCCCTTTCTGTATTATTCTTCTACATTGTTTTTTTTCTTTTCTTTAAGAAGATTAATTTTGCCAAATTTTGTCAAGCCTCAAAATGTTTTATTAAATATACTTAATATTTAAAACAAAAATTCTTTATCTCCTTCTGATATTTGTTTTATTATATATCAAAATTGCACACAAAAAATTACAGGAAATATGCAGTATTTAAAAATAACTGTAGGAGCACAAGAATCATCCATTTGAAAAGAAAGAAGCCCTATGTGCTTCTCCCCAAAAAGACACTTTTTTTAAACTTTCATTTTAGGTTCAGGGGTACATGTGCTGATTTGTAAACTCATTTCACAGGGGCTTGATGTGCAGAATATTTCGTCACCCAAGTACTAAGCCTAGTATCCAATAGTTATTTTTTCTGTTCCTCTCCCTCCTCCCAAACTCTACTCTCTGGTAGGCCCCAATGTCTCCTCTTCCCCTCTTTGTGTTCATGTGTTCTCATCATTTAACTCCCACTTATAAATGAAAATATTTGGTATTTGTTTTTCTCTTCCTGTGTTAGTTTTCTAAGAATATTGGCCTCCAGCTCCATCCACATTCCTGCAAAGAACATTATATTTTTCATTTTTATGGCTGCATAGTATTCCATGATGCATATGTACCACATTTTCTTTATCCAGTCTTCCACTAATGGGTATTTAAGTGGGTCCTATGTCTTTGCTATTGCAAGTAGTACTGTAATGAACATACACATGCATGTGTCTTTATGACAGAAAAATTTATATTCCTTTGGGTATATACTAAGTAATGGGATTGCTGGGTTGAATGGTACTTCTGTTTTTAGTTCTTTGAGGAATTGCCACACTGCTTCCCACAATGATTGAACTAATTGACCCTCCCCTCAACAGTGTACAAGCATTTCCTTTTCTCTGAAACCTCACTAGCATCTGTTTTTCACATGATTGTTGGCTGCATATATGTCTTCTTTTGAAAAGTGTCTGTTCATAAACTTTGCCCACTTTTTAATGGGCTTGTTTTTTTTTTCTTATAAATTTCAGTTCCTTGTAGAGGCTGAATATTAGACCTTTGTCAGAGGCATAGTTTGCAAAAATCTTCTCCTGCTCTGCAGGTTGTCTGTTTACTCTGTTGATCATTTCCATTGTTGTGCAGAAGCTCTTTACATTAATTAGACCTCATTTGTCAAATTTTGTTTTTGTTGTGATTACTTTGGCATCTTCAACATGAAATCTTTGCCCGTGCCTATGTCCTCTCTGGTATTGCCTAGGTTTTCTCTCAGGGTTATTATAGTTTTGGGTTTTACATTTAAGTCTTTAATCCATCTCGAGTTGATTTTTAATATGGTCTAAGGAAGGGGTCCGGTTTTAATCTTCTGGATATGGCTAGCCAGTTATCCCAGCACCATTTATTGAATAGGGAGTCATTTCCCCATTGCTTGTTTTTGTCAGCTTTGTAAAAGATCAGATGGTTGTAGGTGTGTGGCCATGTTTCTGGGTGATGTATTTGTTCCATGGTTTTATATGTCTGTTTATGTACCAGTACCATGCTGTTTTGGTTACTGTAGTCCTATAGTATAGTTTAAAGTCAGGTAGCATGATGCTTCCTGCTTTATTCTTTTTGCTTAAGACTGCATTGGCTATTTGGGCTCTTTTTTGTTTCCATATGAATTTTTAAATAGTTCCATATGAATTAAGTTAAATATGAGTTAGTTAAATATGAGTTAGTTAAATAGTTCCATATGAATTTTTAAATGTGAAGAATGTTATTTGTAGTTTGATAAAAATAGCACTGAATCTGTAAACTGCTTTGGTCAGTATGGCCATTTTAAGGATATTGGTTCTTCCTATCTATGAGTGTGGGAAAATTTTCCCATTTGTTTGTGTCATCTCTGATTTCTTTGAGTAGTGTTTTGTAATTCTTGTTGTAAAGATGTTTCACTTTCCTGGGTAGCTGTATTCCTAGGTATTTTATATTTTTAGGCAATTTTGAATGAGATTGTATTCCTGACTTGACTTTTGGGTTGGGTGCTGTTTAGTGTATAAGGATGCTACTAATTTTTGTATACAATTTTGTATCTTGAGACTTTGCTGAAGTTGTTTATCAGCCTAAGGAGGTTTTGGGCTGAGACAATGGGATTTTCTAGATATAGGATCATGTCATTTGTAAACAGAGATAGTTTGACTTCCTCTCTTCCTATTTGGATGCCCTTTATTTCCTTTTCTTGCCTGATTGCTATGGCCAGGACTTCCAATACTGTATTTGAATAGGAGTGGTTTGAGAGGGCATTCTTGTCTTGTGCTGGTTTTCAAGAGGAATGCTTTCAGCTTTTGCCCATTCATTATGATGTTGACTGTGGGTTTGTCACAGATGGCTTTCATTATTTTGAGGTATGTTCTTTCAATACCTAGTTTGTTGAGAGTTTTTCACATGAAGGGATGTTGAATTTTATTAAAAGCCTTTTCTGCATTTATTGAGATAATCATGTGGTTTTTATCCTTAGTTCTGTTTATATGTTGAATCCTGTGTATATTAAACCAACCTTACATCCCAGAGATAAAGCCTACTTATCATGGTGTATTAGTTTTTTGAAGTGCTGCTTGATTTGGTTTGCCAGTATTTTCTTGAGGATTTTTGTCTCAATGTTCACTAAGGGTATTGGCCTGAAATTTTCTTTTTTGTTATGTCCCTGTAGGTTTTGGTATCAGGATGATGCTGGCCTCATAGAATGAGTTAGGAAAGAGTCCCTCCTCCTCAATTTTTTGAAATATTTTCAACAGGAATAGTACCAGCTCTTCTTTGTACATCTGTTAGAATTTGGCTGTGAATCCAAATGTTCCTGAGCTTTTTTGAATGGTAGACTGTTTATTACTGATTCAAGTTTGGAGTTTGTTATTGGTCTGTTCAGATATTTAATTTCTTCCTGGTTTAGTCTTGGGTTATGTGTCCAGAAAAGTATCCATTTCTTCCTCACCACATTGTTTTGTCAGCATTGTGTGTGTGGTGGACATAGCCTTGCCTTCCCAGGCAGCCTGCATGTGCCTGTGCACACTGCCATGCCACTATTGCCAGAGTGAGTGCACCCCATCTTCCCCACTCCCAAGCCCCACTGCAGGACTCTTGTTGTCAGAGCATTCACAGGCATGGATTAAGAAAATGCGGCACATATACACCGTGGAATACTATGCAGCCATAAAAAAGGATGAGGATGAGTTCATGTCCTTTATAGGGACATAGATGAAGCTGGAAACCATCATTCTGAGCAAACTGTCACGGGGACAGAAAACCAAACACCACATGTTCTCACTCATAGGTGGGAACTGAACAATGAGAACACTTGGATACAGGGCGGGGAACATCACACACTGGGGCCTGTCATGGGGTGGGGGCATGGGGGAGGGATAGCATTAGGAGAAATTCCTAATGTAAATGATGAGTTAATGGGTTCAGCAAACCAACATGACACATGTATACATATGTAACAAACCTGCAAGTTGTGCACATGGAACCTAGAACTTAAAGTATAATAATAATAAAAAAAGAAAATTTATAAAGAGGTTTCTGTGTTTGTCCAGAATAGTAAAACATTAATATCTCTTCATGAGTTAAATGTTAAACTTCTAGAATGTGTGACTTGAATTGCTGTAGTATATGTAGTGGCTGTTTTTATCAGGCATTAATACCTTTGTATTCATTATGCCATAAACATACTTTCCCATTGTTTGTAAGAAACTTTTGATGGAGATAGGGTAGTGAGACCTTCCTGATGCGCACAGGTTAATGTTATAATCAGTATGTTTTAGATGTGGTATAAATATTTGGTTGGAAATTTGTTGTTTAGTACTTCACATGGGCTGGGTGCAGTGCTTCCTGTCTGTAATCCCAGCACTTTGGGAGTCGAGGCAGGAGGATTGCTTGAGTCCAGGAGTTCAAGGTTGCAATGAACGATGATCATACCACTTCACTCCAGACTGGGTGACAGAGCATGACCCTGTCTCAAAAAAAAAGAACTTTACATGTGTACTTTAAAAGACACACTGACTTTAATGCATTTGCCTTCCTGAAAGAGAAAACCCTGGGCCATCTAGGGAACAGGCATACTCCCATTAAAATACTGTAGTACCAATTGGTTTAGAATGTGATTTTGCAGGTGGGTGAGGAATCTCAGTCCCCTAATGTCCTGTATAGCACTTACACTCTTTCTGCATGATAAGCATCACAAGGAGAACAGCACACAAAATATGAAACTAGTTGCAAACATTCTTAGATCTAGTCCAGTGACACAAAACATTTGCACAAGAAGTCAGGGAAAACAGATTTATGAATCAAAGATAGGCAGCAATGATAAACAGAGGCACATGCAGGGTGCTCTCAGGGTCCGTGGCCCACAGTGCAACATGGTGCATGTGCAAATAAGACTTCACCCACCCTCACAGTAGTGAGTTAAATTATTTAATATTTTAGACAATTTAATCTAAATTATTACACTGCCTCTTTCCTAGTTATCTTTGTTTCTTTCAGCAAGGATCAGAATTAACAACTGTAGGACAGGTGTTACAGTATATTTAAGAGCCTGATGGCATGATCTCAAGAAAATGTAGGCAATTGTTCCTAGTTCTAGTTCAGAGATGTCAGTTCAGGAAAATGCCTGCAGCAGAATGTGTTATTATTTTAAACTAGAACATACTGTTCTAATTATTGCTTAAAATCCATGTTATGTCATCCTTTGCCTTATATTAAATAATACATTTTTGCATTTTTTTAGTTTGCTTTTTTCTTCCATTTCAATTCTGTCTTTGCTGCAAATTATAATAGGGAAGCTAAGGACTAATTAAATATTAAAATACCTAAATATGATAACAATAAGAAATTATTGCAGAAACAAGTGCAGAGTCTACAGAAACAATATAATCAAAACTGAAAAGAATCTTTTTTTTTTTTTTGACAAATGGTCTTGCTTTATTGCCCAGGCTGGAGTGCAGTGGTGTGATCATAGCTCACTGTAACCTCAAAGTCCTGGGTTCAAGCAATCCTGCTGCCTCAGACCCCTGAGCAGCTAAGACTATAGGCATGTGCTAGCATGCCCAGCTGTTTTATTATTATTATTCTTTTTGTAAAGATGAGGCCTTGTTTGTCTTGAACTCCTAGTCTTAAGTGATCCTCCCACCTCAGCCTCCCAAAGTGTTGAGAATGCAAGCATGAGCCACCACACCCAGACTGAAAAAAATCATTTTTGCTATAATCTCTAGAATCTGATATTTAAGAGCAGGAGAATAGGTTTTTATTTGTTGGAAACTAATATAAGAAATAAGTCTGAATGTGACAAGGTATTTTTGTGCCATCAGATTTTAACATAACCCAAGATGGAAAAAGAATGTCTTCTTACTTATTTAAATGGATGTCCCTGTTTTTTAGCTGACATTTCAAAACAACACAAACCTTATTTTTTTTTTCATTTCATTAGTGCATGAGACTGTGCCTATATGGCAGAATTTAATTAGAAAATTAAATTAGAAAATTTAGGACATAAGAGATCATTGATACACTAATATATGATCACCCATTTCATCACTTGGCAACTTCACTTTCTAATACCATCAACTCTATTTTTATCTAAGCAAAGGAAACAAAGTTAAAATGATTATTCCCAATACTTACAAAGAAAAGGCAATTTACTTTTGGTCTCTACAAACCTGATTCATAAATATGGTCCTTTATGTACAAATCCTCAGGTGAAAGGATCTATTATTTATTTATTGTTGATTTATTTAGTCTGTAACTTACTGTTAGGCAATATACTAAATGCCACTGAAATAAAGACTAAGATAAAATTATTGCCCTCAAAAATCCTAAACCAAGTGGAAGAGATAGACAAGTGAATTAAGACGCACAAAACTGCATGTCACATTTGATCACTGGTATGGAAACGTTCTTATTAAAAGGTGAAAGAAGTTGGGGGAGAAAAAAATGGTAGGGGAAGAATCTATAGAGGAGGTGACACTTAAGCTGATCCTTGAAGGATGAATAGGAGCTCCCCTGTAGAGCAACAAGAAAAAGGGGATTTCCAGACTGATGAGGCTTTGTGATCACAAGCAGCTTAGCAAAGCTAGAATACAGTGTAAGTACAACGGCATAGCAAAAGAGGAGTCTGACAGTTGGCCCGATCGTGAAGGGCTTTGAATATTAAGCCAGAGAGGCTCATAGAAAATGGGCATTTTGGTTGGATTTAATCAAGCAAGGGATATATTTGGGGTTTGGATAGAACCCTTTGTAGTTCTGTGGAAGATGCATTTGAAAGGAACAATATTGGAGGCAGGGACATGAGTTATGATTTACTGCAACCACACAAAGGAGAAACTGTCAGCCAGTGTCTAAACTAAAGAAGATAGACAGGACAAAGAGCATGGAATAGATCTGAATATGTCCAAGGAGGTAAAATAGGCAGAACCTAGAGACAGTTTGGATTTGAGCCATAAATGTGAGATAGGATAAGTTTTTTGCTTATGTCATTGCAGTGAATTTACTGAAGAATTATAGAAGAAGACCAAGATGGGTTGTTTTTGTTGTTGTTCTTACTTGTGTTTGTTATTTTTGTTTGTTTTGAGAGTGAGGAAAGAGGAAAATGGTAAGTTTAGTGATATCCAATAAGCATTCTGTAATATGTGTTTTCAGTGATGATTTTCAAAATATTTAACAATCAGTTCAACAGGCAAATCACTGAGGCCAACTGGGGAGAAGGTGTTTGTGCAGAGCCCTAGAGCCACCTGCAGTGTCAGGTATCAAGTCATTAGTTACTCGTTTGTAGGAAGATTTGGGCCAAGACACTGTGGTGAGAGGGTGTGGTCACAGGGCTTAGGCAAGGACTGTTAACTAACTGGTATAGAAGTATTTCAAAATTTTAGCAACTATAATAGCCATAGGGTACATACAAGCTAAATATCATCCCTAAGCAAAGGGAGGAAAAAAATAGAAAAATTTTTAAAAGCTGTAATTCTTTCCTCGTTTGAAGAGGGGCAGAATATGACTTCAGTGGAGAATGTTCATTTGAATGGGACCATGTTAATGGGTATTTTATGTATGCAAAAGTAGGTCTCAGGCTCAGGGCCATCCCCTGAAAGGTAGAGGTTTAGGCAAGAGTGAGATAAAATGCTTTGAAGAATAAAGCAAAAGACTTTTTCATATATTGAAGAAAAGATATGTTGCCCCAAACAGATATTTTGATACTAGGAGATTTTCCACTTTCTCTAAGGGGCAATAAAAAAAGAACATAAAAAGGATGAGTGGACCCCAGCACATTACGACTGACCATGTCTGGGTAGAAGGACAGTTGGCAGGGCACTCCCAGCAAAAGGCAGGATAAATGTCATGCATGAACTGAAAGGCCTCAGACAAAAGAGAAGCCATGATTTGGTGGCCAATCAAAGCAAAGCAAAAGTTCCATATAATAAATAATGAGCGGCAATTTAAGCTCCCTCTGAGGACATTGTAACTTGAGGAGGCACTAAGCTTCCTGAAGTCAGACAGGATGAAGGTGCAGCCTGTGGTTAAATGGATATTAAACGAGAAGTAAGAAAAAAACTGGAAAAACTCAGGAAACCTTGGGTATCATACAGATATATAGTATTTAAGATAATTGTGGGATTTATAGGATTGAGTCTTGGGCTGAGAAGTCATCTTATAATTGTATATGGTTAAATGATTGAGAGTTTGTAAAATTAGGAGAACAGAGGATGTAACTGCCGGACGCTACCATCTATGGAACAGATGGAGAAACATTCACATTCAAGAAACACCAGGAGTGAGTCTGAAATGCAGAAGATTCGGTGACTGAATTTTTGAAGAAACTAAGAAAAAAAGATTTTGAAAGTGTGCATGGTCAGGGAAGTTAAGTAAGATAGGACTGGAAAGAATCAACAGTATTTGGTAATAAGGAAGACATTAGCAAGCAATGAGAAAGGGCTCCTAGTGTTGTACCAGTGGCCTTAACCTATTTGTAGTGAGTTGAGGAAGGAAAGCACAGTACAGATAACGAAATAGTAAATTTAGACCGCACTCTTGCTAAACGGATGTAAGAAGAAATGAATGACATAAAGCAAGAGCTAAAAACATTAGTGGGTTAAGAGAGGTATTTCTTTTAAGATGGGATAAAGCTAAACCTATTTATATGATGGAGAAAGCAATGAGGGAGCAAAGGAAAATAAAGAAAGAGAGCAGAGGAGAAATAAATAGTGAAAGATGAGCTCAGAAGGCTAGAGACTGATGACAATCCAAACACAGTTAAGAGATAACATTGAGTAGGAAAAAGTAACTCTCCTCCATTAGTGCAATCCTTGTCTCTTTATCTCAAGTTTCATAACTAGAAAACACAGAGGTATCAGTAAGTGAGACACTACAAGAGTATACCTCTCTTTCAGTAAGTCATTATGTAATAAAAACTGAAGTTCTTCTGCAGAATTTTAAAAATAGTTTCCAAAACTAAGGCAATACTTCATATGGAAGAGCTATTCCTCTAGGGTACTATTTGAATAGTGATCACGTTTTAAGAATTAATGTGTAAGTCATTCACCCACAATACTGCCATCAGTAGGATGATTATAGGTCATTTTATTTATGGAGAGAAAACTCTAAGTTTCCCAACAAAAAATAGTTATTTGTTTTTCAAAGGAAAATTTTCCATCTAATTGATCCCTGTGAGAATGGAGCTTGTGGGCCTGGCATGGTGGCTCACGCCTGTAATCCAAACACTTTGGGAAGCCGAGGTGGGTAGATCACCTGAGGTCAGGAGTTCGAGACCAGCCTGGCCAACATGGTGAAACCCCATCTCTACTAAAAATACAAAAATTAGCCAGGTGTAGTGGCAAGCTCCTGTAATCCTGGCAATTCAGGAGGCTGAGGCAAGAGAATCGCTTGAACCTGGGAGGCAGAGGTTGCAGTGAGCTGAGATCGTGCCACTACACTATGGCCTGGGCAACAGAGCAAGACTTGGTAAAAAAAAAAAAAAAAAAAAAAAAAAAATTCAAGAATGGAGTTTGTATGTGTTTTTTTTTTTAATTTTAGCTATTATGTGGTTCTCAAAACAAGTGAGGTAAATGGCTGACTTAAGTAGATGTGGGTTTATAAATCGCTAAATCATATCATCAAAGCATATCCTAGTAGTTAAAAGAGTGAATTTGAAAATGAGACTGCCTAAGTCATAGGATTGAATCCCTAATTCAATCTAATCCTAATTACCTAATCTAAGTCTCAGTGCCTTCATCTGAAATAAGAGAATAAAAATAGTACTCATTTTACAAAATAGTTAACAGGTTTAATTATACACACATACACACACACACACATGCCCCTAAGTGTATATATGCGTGTAACACGTGGAATAGTGCCTGGCATATAGCAAGTATTTATGAGTATTTGTAATTTTTATTATAAAATTGCATTTGGGGTAGTTAAGAAATTTATTTTTCACAGGACACTGAGTTTCTTCACTGGAGATGTTCAAGAATCAGCTAGAAAATGAAATTATCAAATGATGTTTTCTAGAATTCGCAAAAACTCTTAAGATTTTGAGATTTTTATCATTTTCATGTTAAAGATAGAAAAAATGCAGTGACGATCTTTATTTGACCCAAGACAAGCAGTCAGTAAATAAATCCAAAGCCTCCAGACCACCTACCTAATCATGATCAGCATGAGTTGGAAAATCAACTTAGATTTATTGTGTATGTGCTTAGCGTGTTACAGAAAATACTACTGAAAGGAATTTGAACAGTTATCTGTTGTTAAAGTCAGTCACTGACAGTTTGTTATGCATCTGGTTGACCTCTTCTGAGGTAAACAAGCCACTGGAAATATGGAAAACCAGTTCTGAGTCTCCATGGAGCCCTATGAGGCACATGGATGGATACAGAGTAGAGACATGTAGACCAAATAGGTGACATTTTGATAATACATTCTTTTGAAAGTGACATCAAGAAAAGGAGACCTTTACCAGCTCTGTCTTGGAATGTCAGTGTGGCACTTCGGGGACTCACTGAACTCCTTATCCTGTTGAACTTTTAACCTTCATTGATCTAAAATTCTTGTTCTAAAACAAAACCAAGAAAAAAAAAGGTTGCCTTTCTCTCATACAATCCTCAAGGAGAAACAGACATACAGTCATAAATTATTAATACTCTGCCTTTGAAAAATAAAAAAGCGGCATCTCGTACAATGTCTGCAACCGTATTATTGTTTAATTTTTTCTTCATATACTACCTTGGAATTATCATACTACAGTGAGATTAGAAAGTCATACTCAGAAACCTAATGGATAGTCAGGGAAGTGGAAAAGCGCTGGCTCACCTTGGGAAAGAATTCACTTTTTAAATGCATATCGAAGTTACAGTTTAACTACAATTTTTAAATGAAGGGTAATCCGAATGTTACCTCTAATTATAATGGCCAATTGAATTGGAACACGGTTTCGTAAATAATCCCATTGGTTTCAAGCAAATACTAACGAACCACAATTTAAATCTTAAATTGGAGCATTTAATATCTTTCTTTTTCAAATTTTCAAAAATAAATTTCACTGTATATATTGAAGGTATACAACATGATATTATAAGATATATATATGTTAAGATATATATATCTATGTTAAGTCATATACATATATATGACCTAACGCTGCTGATAGGTTCTCAGAAACTGCAACTTTAATTGAAATTACATATAATTAAACCAATTTTACCAAAGGTTAATTGATGTAAACAAGAGTTAAGTTCCTATATATTTCTGGTCACAAAAACCAACAAACTTCTAAAAACACTTCTAATATTTAACATTGAAATAACTGTGAGTTATATATACATTTAAGAAAGACTAATAGAAACAAGTAAGATACTTATTTATCCAGTTTTCTAGCTCAAGATTTCGAGTGATTGGAGCCACTCCCAGCAGTGCAGTACACAAAGTGGAAACCCACTTTGAACAGGAAGCCTCATCACAGGATGCACTCATATACACACTCACACTCATTCAGACTGTGACAATTTAGACATGCCAATGAAGCTAACATGCATGTCTTTGAGATGTGGGAGGAAACAGGAGAACCTGGAGAAAACCCATGCAAAATATTGGGAGAACATGCAAGCTCCAAACAGACAGGATCCAGGGTCCAGAATCATCTTTTTTTCTCACGAACATTATAATAAAATGACTCGAATGGATAGGATGTTATTTGAGGACCTGCTGCATATAGTAAAGTGGTTACCAAAGTATAACAAATTAACATATCCATCCTCTCACGTAGTTACCAGTTTTTCCTCCTGTGGCAAGAGTAATCTACTGTAGTACTGTAGTACTGTAGCACAGTATCAGCTGTAATCTACTCATCTAGCAAAACTTCAGAATACAATATTCCATTATCAACTATAGTCCTCATTTGGTACATTAGATCTTTCAACTTGTTTGTCCTACAGATTTGCTACTTTGTGTCTCTTTTAACCTCCATCTCCCCATTTCCTTCCCCGACCTTAACCCTGAAAACCACTGTTTTATTTTCTGTCTCTATGTATTTGACTTTTTAAAGATTCCATATATAAGAAGGATCATGCATTGTCTTTTTGGTGTTTGGTTTATTTTACTGAGAATAATGTCCTCCAGGTCCATCCATGTTGTGGCAAATGGGAGAATTTCCTTCCTTTTTAAGGCTAAGTAATACTCGTGTGTGTGTGGTGGGGGGGGTGTGTGTGTGTGTGTGTGTGTATCACAGTTTCTTTACACATTTGTTCATTGATAGACATCTAGCTTGTTTCCATACCTTAGCTACTGTGAATAGTGGTGCAATGAATAGAATTCAGCTCTTTTAATGAGATGGTGATTTCATCTCAGAAGAGGGATAGCTGGGTCATATGATGGTTCTATTTTCATTTATTAAGGAACCTCCACACTGTTTTCCACAATGGCTGCACCAACCCACATTCCCACAAAGAGTACACAAGCATTCCCTTTTCTCCACACACTTGTTACCTCTAGTTTTTTTGATAATAGATATTCTGACAGGTGTGAGAAAAATCTCGTAGTGGTTTTGATTTGCATTCCCCTGATGACGAGTATTGATGTCAAAACAAATCTCCAACTTCACAGGACACATGAGATTATTAATAAGCATATGAAGTCATATCTATACAAATAGATGTCTGTTTCTGGGACACAGTTCAAAGGATAACAGTTTTTAATTAAACATTTTTCAAATCCATTTTATTATCTTTATTCTCACTAAAATGGATGAATCATGCCTTCTCTATCAAGAGGCAAATAGAAAGATTTGTAAATCAAATATTACATAAGGGTTTAGTATGCAGAATATACAAATTCTGTAACTATTAAAACTCAGCAACCAAAAGACAAATTACTCAATTGAAAATGACAAAATACTTGACAAGACCATTTTTCCAAAGAAGATATAGAAATATCCAATAAAGCATGAAAAGATTAGAATACTGTTCTCAAGGTCTATCTATGCTGTAGCATGGACCAATACTTTGTTCCTTTTTCTGACTCAATAATATTCCATTGTATGCATATGCCACAAAAAAATAGAAAAATGATACAATTAAATTAAAAAGCTTCTGCACAACAAAAGAAATAATCAACAGAGTGAACAACTTGCAGAATGGGAGAAAATATTTGCAAGTTATGTGTCCAACAAAAGACTAATATTCGAATCGACAAGGAACTCAAACATCTGAACAACAACAAAAACCCAAATAAGTACATTAAATAGTGAGCAAAGGACATGAAAAAGATATTTTTTAAAGCCATGCAAGTAGACAATAAGCATATGAAAAAATGCTCAACATCACTAGTCATCAGAGAAATGCAAATTAAAATCACTATGAGGCTGGACACAGTGGTTCATGCCTGTAATCCCAGCACTTTGGAAGGCAGATCACTTGAGTCCAAGAGTTCAAGACCAGCCTGGCCAACATGGCAAAACCCCATTTCTAATAAAAATACAAAAATTAGCTAGGAATGGTGGTGCACACTTGTAGTCCCAGTTACTCAGGAAGCTGAGACATGAAAATCGTCTGAACCCAGGAGGCAGAGGTTGCAGTGAGCCAAAATCACACCACTACACTCTAGCACCTCTAGCCTGGGCAATAGAGTGAGCCTGTCTCAAAAAAAAAAAAAAAGCCTCTATGATATACCCTCCAATACCAGTCACAATGGCTGTTATTAGAAAGTCAAAAAAATATCAATTGTTGCTGAGGATGTGGAGAAAAGGAAACACACACTGTGGGAATGTAAATTAGTATGACCATTATGGAAAACAGTACGGAGATTTCTCAAAGAACTAAAAATAGAGCCACCATGCTACCATTTGATCCAGCAATCCCATTACTGGTATCTACCCAAGGGGAAAGAAATCATTACACCAAAAAAGATACTTGTACTCATGCTTACTCCAGCACTATTCACAATAACAAAAATATGGAATTAACCCAAATTCCTATCAATAGATGATTGAATAAAGAAAATGTGGTATATATGTGTGTATATGTATATATATAATATATATATATATACATATACACACACACCATAGAACTGTACTCAGCCATAAAAAAGAATGAAATCATATATTTTCCAACAACATGAATGGAACTGGGGGCCATTATCTTAAGAAAAATAACTTAGAAATCAAATACTGCATATTCTTATTTATAAGTGAGAGCTAAACAATGTGTACACATGGACATAAAGAGGGGAATGATAGACATTAGAGACTTGCAAGGGTGGGAGGATGGAAACGGGGTGAGGAATGAGAACTTATTCAATTGGTATAATGTACATTATTTGAGTGATGGCTATACTAAAAGACCAGATTTCACTGCTGTGCAATATATTGATGTAACAAAACTTCACTTGTACCGCCTAAATCTATAATTTTAACAAATGTCTATTCTGGACATTTCATATAAATGGAATAGTACACTATGTGAACCTTTGTGTCTGGTTCCTTTTCCTTAATATAATGATCTCAAGGTTTATCCAAACTGAGCATGTATCAATACTTTATTCCTTATATAGCTGAATAACATTACATTGTATGAATACCACCTCTTTATTCACTCATCCATTAATAGACATTTGGGTTGTTTCGACTTTTGGGGCTAGTATGAGTAACACTGCTATGAGCATTCCTGTACAAGTTTTTGAGGGGGCATATGTTTTTATTTTTCTTGAGGATATATCTAAGACTGGAATTGCTGGATTATAGGGTAACCCTACACTTAACATTTTGAGGATTTGCCAAACTGTTTTCCAAAGTGGCTGCACCATTTTACATTTCTCAGTTTAATATAATTCAGCTTCCCTCTGTGTGTTCTAATTCTCATATTCAAAATCAACCAGTAGAAGGTTTTCCCCTATCCCTGCTTCTTAGGGTTTCACCTAAATTCCAGGCTTAAGATTATGGAATTGGAGGGAAATGATTATTGAAAAGGCAAAATAGCGATTAAATTGAGCTGTAGCAAAATAAGGTTACATTACTTGGCTAAGTTAATTGAAAGACATAGAAATATGTACTTGACATATGCAGATGTAATTAGAATGATGTTTATGTGCACACAGGTACGATGGTTGATTATTTTAAAATCTTAGGAGTTGTATTTCAGGAAATGGCTATTTCTACTTTTAATTGGCTGGAGAAAACATTCTTGAGCCTGTGAGATTAGCTATTTAAATGATAGGAGACAGAGTGTTTGGGACGCTTGAAAAGCAGTGTTTCAGGAGAGAACCTGGAAATTTGACTGAGATAATTAAAAGCAAACATCAAAGAGTTCGGAAGAACCATAAACACATGGATATGGAGATGTAAAGTAGAATCTTGGTCTGAATTTGTAGGGCATTTGGGAAGCCACTACACAGTGTGAAGGAAGCAGGTGACAAGGTTAAAGCAGAGGTCAAATTAATGATTTAACAGCAGTTTTGAGAAATTGCTGGAGTCAGGCAGGACTATAGTCTGCGAGTGAAATGATATTAAACCAGGCCAGGTGGAAGATGCTGGCTCTGAGGCTTGGCAGCTGATATGCTTGGTTAGGAGAATGATTGATAAGAGTCTACATCTTGCTAAAAAGCTGATTGGAAAATGTTTACAGTAGAACAGAAAATGGACACTTGTGAAGACTAGTCTTTGGTCCTCTTTTGTATTCATCTGTTACATAGATTGATGAGAAAAGAAAAGAAAATCAATTTAGATGATTAAAGAAACTCTTTCCTTCCAGCCATCCAGACTGGGTCTGTTGTCTCCAAACATACTTGGTGATAGGAATTACCTGGCAACAACAAGAAAATATCTTTCACTAAACAGAAGGTTTTTCAAAGACCATTCAGTCAAGCAAACAGCTACCTCATTAACCAAACTGGGAAAGATTCCAAATGTTTACAAAATAATTATATTCAACACCTACAGGCACATCTCAAGCTTCTTTCATGGGCATTCTCCCCTTTTAGCGGCAGTAAAGCAGCCCACCATTTTCCTAAGCAACATTTTAAAACACTTTTGTTTTTTATTTCAGACAAAACATGATGGACAGTGATAAAGCAAATTATATATTAATTCTCCCCACTGAAAACAAGTAAATAAAAAAGATGCTTTCAGATGCTTCATGCTTCCATTGAGACTGGGGTATGAATTCTGAATGATTCATTTGAATGAGTTCACTTCATCTTTTGTTTAGTTACGTATGCAAGCTGAACCAGTAGGACTGCAGAAGACATATAATTACTACGTCTATTCTTATTCTAAAAATCACTTTAAATCTTTTCTGCAAGTAATTATTTCAAAAAGCAACATCCTGGTACTATTCAGTTCCAGGCCCTTTTACCTAAATACACACACACACATACACACATAAACACATACACACACACACATATGGTTGCTTAATATTTTTGTAGCAATTAAGAGAATTAAACAAGACCAGCCTTTGTCTGGGATCCCCTTCATTTCCACTTAAAGTCAACAGTTTATTTTGTGGACACACTAATTCTTAGGTTCTTAGTGACTTCCAATTTTCTCTATTTTTAGAGTGTTAATAGATCAGAAAACCACGCATAACTTCATGCTTCAGATGTTTCCATTCAATTCACCATCAAAATGCACTTGCCCTTGGCTTTAATTCTTCAGAGCTTTACTTTCTGAAAGGGATCTATCCTAGTATTCAGATTTATTTATTCGCCAAGATTGGTGTTTTATCTCATCACTCCTCCAAGAGAATGTATTTAAATCAGAACAGTGACCTTCTGTTGATACCGTCTTAGCTCAAAGACATAATTCTGACTGTGGGAATACCAAGCACTACGGCACACCACTTTGGAAATATTCTGAGCAAAACATAGGCAACTGCCTATTCCACCTTTGCATCAGACTGCCTCAGGCCCAGAAAATAAATGCACGTGTGCAGCAAATCTCAAAAGAGCAAACCCTAAGAGGCTAAGTCACAGAAGTTGTTCATCACAACATTAGGTAATTCTTGAGCCTTAGGATGATTGATGTGTTTAATTTAAACTGGCCTGGGTACACAAGATATGTCCCTGAAGTGGAAATAGTGTGAGTGGGTGAGATGGAGGAAGAGATTTTAAAAGAAAGCAATTTTCTCCTTCAAGCTTTTCTGCGTACATGTCTTTTAACAAAACAAACGAGAAAGTGTTTTAATTACCACATTATAGAATTTTATCCTGTTCTCTGGTTTTCTCCTGTACTTGTGAGGTAAACACTGTCTTGTCTCATTTCATAAGAAGTTCATTTTTATAAGTAATAATGCCTTTAATAAGAAACTCATTTTAGTGTGTTATGACAGTGAAACACACAGTCATATAGATCAGTTAAAGTCCCACTCATGGTGCGTTAAAAGATGCCAGCTGAAGTAATGGTATTTATACTGATGGGCTTAGCTTTGGTCTTTCTCTTTAAGGGAACATACAGGAAAATTACTAAATTGGACACCCAATACAACAACAAAGCATATTATGTAGTATGACTTTCTGAACTTCATTGCTAATTAAAAATATTTTCTGTATTTTTAATTCAATATTACCTATATTGGGTAGTAGGATATGACTATTTTAGATATGACTATATGTCAAACTCCAGTATTAAATTTTGGTGCATATATGAAATATCTAAGTAGCTTTGATAAGGGGAATTCCTTAGATTGGTCTGATTTGCTAGGCCAAGGACTACATTAGATTCTGTAAATAAGATGGTGAGATGCTTTGGACTGTACAGTTGAAGTATGCAAATTGGTATGAACAAAAAGAATTTCACACATAAAAATACAACTATAACACGTATTTATTTCTAAGAAGAAAAATTATAGAGTATTTTGAAGGCATTTTATAAGAGATCTTTTATAGACAATGTTTGTGGTCCCCCAAAATTTACATGTTGAAATCTTCACCCTCAACGTGAAGGTGTTAGGAGGTGAGACCTTTGGGAGGTAGTTAGGTCCTGAGGGTGGAGCCTTCATGATAGAATCAGTGCTCTTATGAGAATAAACATGATGAGTAGTGCTCTTATAAAAAGGACCTGGCTTCATTTCTGTTCTCAGCCATCTGAGGATACAAGGAGAAGATGTTCATCTGCAAACCAAAAAGCAGGCCTTCCCCAGACACAAGATCTATAAGCACTGTGATCTTGGGCTTCCCTGGCTCCAGAACTGTGAGAAATAACTTTCTGTTGATTAAGCTACCCAGTCTATGATATTCTGTTTCAGCAGCCCAAACTGACTAAGACAAGATTATTATGCAATCACAGAGAGTAGGAAAAGCCTCCCTGACATCGTGTAATCAGAGCAAGCTCTGAAAGATGCTTAGTAGCTATGTAGGTTGGAGGAAGAGTACTAAAAGTGGTTAAAAATTGATGGAAGAGGACCCAAATGGGGAAAGTATGGTGCATTTGAGGCAATGGAAGAAGATGTTAATGACTGGAGAATAGTGGACTCAAGAGAGAATTAAGAAAGATGAGAATAAAAATATATAGTCAGAAAGCAAATCACGGAGGGCCTTATAGGCCATAATAAATTTTTTTATCCTATAGTTACTGGAAAATGATTAAAATGTTTTAATCATGACATGGCATGAGTACCCATCCGCACTCATACTCTCCTGGTTCTCCTATGAAGAATGGTTGCAAACTGGGCCAGAGTCAAAATAGGAAGTTTAATGAAAAGGCTATATTGTATTAATCCAGAAAAAGCTTCAACTTTGATGGCATGGCAAACTCTAGTTCCCTCTAGAGAGGTAGACCATTTTAGGAAATATTCAAGAAGCAATGCAAACAGTATTTAATGAATGATGAGTGAAGAAGATGGAGGTTTCAGAGAAAATATACAGGTTTTGTCCTGTACAAGTGGATGGATGTGGTGTCATTTGCTGAAATAAAGAACATCAGAGGGGAATATAGTTTTCTGAGTAAGCCAGTAAACTCGATTTTCATCATAATCATATTGAAGTTCCTTTGAGACATCCAAAGGTAGTATATAAAAATCTGGAGCTTACAAGATAAATTGGGGCTAGAGAGATCAACTAGAGCTCCTTGGCATGTAGATGGCAAGAATCCTATGAACATGGAGAGAAGAGAATCTAGGATGGAATTTGAAGAAACTAAATATTTACAGTCGGTATGAAAAGTTGAGCAAGCAAAAAAGACAGATTAAGAGATTTCATGTAAGACTGCTATGCTTTTAAAGAGGTTTCTGAATGGAGTAAAAGCTGTAAAAATATAAAACACATGGGATTGAAACAGTAACTTTTAGTACTATTAAGATAGGATGGAAAATAAAGGGTAGGTGAGTTTTTGTTCAACTTAATGAGCAGAGAGCACACTTATTGGAGATGAAAAAAAGATGGTGGATCAAAAACAAATGAAAATTAAGTTTTTCTTCTTACCATGAACTTCAGAAATGTTCAATGACACCATAAAAACGGAAAATCCTTATAAGATGAAAAATCTGCATGCTAATTGTATGGCTTTTAGAGTTTCAGGGGTAGGTGTTACAGCAGATCAAAACATAAGTGCCAAAGATGTCACTTAGGCTTAAAGAGACCATCAAAATTAAGGCATTCCATGGATATTCTGTGTCAATTGAAATTATATTTGTTTTCATTTTCCTGACACTTGCTTAATCTCCTATATTCTTAGGGCTAATTGTTCACCAAGTTTTCTGGCAGGAGTGATAATCTTGTATGAATTCATGCAAAGCAAAACTTCAAGTGAGCTACATGTTTTGGCCAAGCTGACCCTCCTGGAATTCACTGTTCTCCATCTGCCAACTGGATTAGGTGCTCCCTAATCTGTCATAACGGTGTACAACTGGATTCCTGGAACTTATCTTTGCCAGCACCTTGGGAATTTTCTTTGTGTGTTTTTGTGTTTTTTTGTTTGTTTGTTTGTTTGTTTTGTTTTGTTTTGCTTGGAGATGGAGTCTTTCTCTGTCACCCAGGCTGGAGTGCAGTGGCGCCATCATGGCTCACTGCAACCTCCGCCTCCCTGGTTCAAGCGATTCTCCTGCCTCAGCCTCCCGAGTAGCTGGGATTACAGGTGCATGCAACCACACCCAGCTAATTTTTGTATTTTTAGTAGAGATGGGGTTTCACCATGTTGGTTGGGCTTGTCTCAAACTCCCGACCTTGTGATCCGCCTGCCTCGCCCTCCAAAAGTGCTGGGATTACAGGCATAAGCCACCATAATCGGCCTTGTGTTTTTCTTAAATCCCATGTTGTCTCATTTCTTGATTTTCTTTATTGTTTTAGTGGAACATCTCATTCAGTAGTTTTCTAAGATAAACAGACTATATGGAAGGTAAATTTTAAAAACTTTATGTGTCTGAAAACACGTTTGTTCTACACTTGCACTTGACTGATAGGTTATTAAAGCATTCTAAATTGGAAATTACTTTTTGTTATAACTATGAAAACATTGCCTCATTATCTTTGAACTTTTTGTATTGCTATTGGTAAGTCTGATGCCATTTTAATTTATCTTTTCTTTCCTATGGAGTCTGTTTTCTTTTGTCCATATGAAACAAATTGGAATTCTTTCCTCATAGCCAATGTTTTGAAATTTTATGCTAATGACTCTTGGTGAAAATCACCTCTATCCACTGTGCTAAACAATTATGCACTTTTTGCTGTTACCTTATGCACTTAGTTCTGGGTAATATTTTTAGGTTAAATCTTTGCTAATTTTTCTTCATCTCCATTATCTTTCTTTGAAATATCCGAATACATAAATATTGCACTTTGGGGGCTAATTTTTAATTATCTTTTATTGCAATACTTTATATCTCTCTGTCTTTTTGTTCTATTTTATGGGAGATTTCATTAACCTTATATTCCAACCTTATATGCTGTAATATTTTCACTTTATAAGATTACCATTCAGATAATATTATTTGGTTAAATTTTATTTCTGTTGTCTTTTGCATCTGCCTTGTTTATTCTCCAAGGATATTTTACACATATATTTCATTTTATATATTTTAAGAATATTATTTCTATACTAATAATCTTTCTCTGAAGCTTTCTCTAATTTTTTGGTGATCCTTGGCTATTCATTAATATTGTTAAGGATGAGGTCAATTGTGAGCCTCTAATGGTTTAGTATGACTTGAAGAATGGGCGTCAGTATAGAGAGAGCAGGAAAGGAGCTCACTGTGTTGGGGCCATTCTTTCTCTTTAAACAGTTCATTTATCCTGAAATAATATCTGCAATGTCCTGCTCAGTTGCTATGAACTGGGCTGCCAAAACACTGGGAACAGAGTGAGAAGAGGCAAATGTGCTATTCTTCGCTTTGTATGTGAAGTTAATTCCTATATGCAATATGGCATCTCTGATGTCTGCATATTTTTCCAGGAGTCAGAATCCTTTTGGCAGGAGTCTCTCAAGAAAGTATACTTTCTACTTTTAGAGTGTGGAAGTGTAATTACCTGAACACAGGTGGTTAGAGAGAAAATTGATGTCTCCTTATATAGACTTTCTGCCAGTTTTTCTGTTTTCAAGACACCTTGTACCTTTACTTTCACTGGTATTTTGTGCCCCCAACTTCTAAGCCTATTTCTCTAACACACTCCTAATGGACATGACTTAGCTACTCTAGAATTTCTAATGACATCCTTTTCCACATTCATAAACACCAAAAGAATAAATATGCAAATTCTTTGTATAAATCACTCTTACTTGAGGTATTGCTCCTCACAAGAGGGCATTAGCTGCGGGTGTCTGCCCGTAGACCCTGACCCAAAGGACGGATGAATAAACATACACTGACACACATTCTGTTTTGCCAGTCCTGCTGAGTGTCTGACCGCCTACACACCAAGAGAGGTTTGTCACTGTGGCCGGTCTTGATCAACTAGGGAGACTCGCATTTATTCATTAAGATTAGTTAACAAAAGCTTGAGTCAACACCATTAGAGGGTAATTGACATTGTGGACTTCCCCAGCAAAAAGCACACATCAGAGGCTCCTCTTAAGACCACATGAGTAAACAAGCTAACTAGATAACTTCCTCACATCCCCTTGTTTACTACTCTAATCTATTTAACTAAAGGTAATGGAACCAAGCCACCTTCCGTTCCTTCTATTATGGAAGTCATGTGAAACCCTCAAGCCTTCCAAAAGGGTTTTGTGGCTATCATAACTAATATTTTTCCCACCAGCCTGATCGAATCCCAACACTTACCCTTAGGAGTTTTTGCTTATTTATTCCTTTACTGGTCATTCCATTAAGTTTAACAAAAACTCTCGATAGTTCTTTAAATGAGAATATTTTAAATACAGGTTACATTCCTATTTAAAATTTGGTAGTGCTACATATAGATATTGCCCAACAGTCTGTCAAATTGCATCAAAACTAATGAGAGGTACACTTGACTTTAAAAACTCATCTATATCTGACTCTAAGAATTTCTTTAGCCTCAATGTTAACCCAAAATATTAATTGCCTGTTAAACAAGACAGTGTACGATCATCATACATTAACCGAAAAAAAGATATATATATATTTAAAATACTATCAAATTAGGTATTGACCACACATATCTCTTAGATTTATTAATACATTTTTACAGGTGCCAACATAATAAAAGGTGGCCGGGATAGAAATTATATATATATGTGTATATATATATATAGAAAACACTTCAAATGTTGACATTTGGAGTGTTCTGGTCCTAAAGGCAAATCAGTGTTGAGTGAGTGGAGCTCCTGGCTGGGGTAAAGTCCTCTAAAGCCTGAACCAGTAATACTTCAGGGTTCCATCTCCTACTTGGTAGCCCAGGCATGTCCCTCTGCTCAGAGGCCTCGTGGAGGAGGGACTTTGAAGAGAACATGGCTTCCTCAGGTCAGGATGCTCTGACAAAGGATCACAGAGGATTTTGCTCTTCTTGTAAGACACCTGATATTAGTATGAAACATGACCAGAATATATTTGGAAAGCAGTTTCTTCCAAATAGTTTTCAAGAAAAATCCTTGTCAGTAATTTTTAACATATATAATCTGTGCCTTATTCTACATCAAAATCTAAAGATGTTTATATTGTGTCATCACACAAAGAAATTAATCTCATAAAGTTCCAAAAACAATCATTTGGGATTTTGTTTGGACTTGCATTAAAATGAATAATATTAACAACTGGGAGAATGAAAAGCTTTACAATCTTGACAGTTCTCATCCAGGAACTTGAAAACTGCAAGATGTGAATTGACATGGTTTGGTTATGTACATTTCTTTTCTGAAACACTGCTTCTTCATATAAAGCCTAAAATAGCAAAGAATGGCTTAAATGGTCAGGAAAAAGAAAATTGGACGGATAGTAAAGATATCATGGAAACTGATTTGTTAAAGGGAGACAACATTTTCCACCCAGCACACAGTAGAATCAAAATCATTTAGATCAGTAAACAGCCATAAATCTCAATTTCTTAAGCCAATTTGTAGTTTTCTTTTGAAGAAATTGAAAAAAATTGAGTATTTTCCAGAAGCAGATTTCAGATATCTTGATCTAAGTTAGAAGAAAATGATGTTATTAAACGTTAGTATTCTTTAAAATGTGGTACTTTCCCTTACAAGAAACTATTCAGTAATACACATTACTTAGATTATAAAGCTTTCTGAAGATAATACAGTGAACTTCCACTAGAAAGTAGGTTCCCCAAACATAATATTTTATAGTTTTCACATAAACTTTTCAAGAATTATTTTTACAAGTAGACTATATAATGTTCCCAAATCCACTTCCCTTCTCTTTTTCTCCGGCTCTCTTCATTCCTCCTCCAAGAATTGACCTTTAATCTAATTCAGTATTTATTATTCTCGTGTGTGTTTTATATTATATCTATATTTGTGTTGCATGTTTTTAAACTTTATAGAAATTATATCTCATATATTCTGCTATACATTTTTATTCAACAACAAAACAAGAAGTTCAAATTCACACATTAGCTCTAGTTTAATCATTTTCATTATTCTACAATTTCACTGATCATATTAACCAAAATTTACTTATGTATTCCCAAATTGATAGACATTTAGATTATTTTATTTTATTCATTGTTATAAACAATATCACAACAAACATTTTTATTTGTGTCTCCCCCTTGTGCACATGGATGTGAGTTTCTCCAGGGCATTTCTCAGCCTAAGCACTAATGGAATTTTGGGGAGATTAATTATTTGTTGTTCAAGTTAGAAGTGGGGTGGGAACTGTCCTGTGCATTGTAGAATGTTCAGTAGAATCCCTAGTCTATATCCATTAGAAGCCAATATCAGCCTATATTTTGTGACCAAAATTTAAAAAAGTCTCCAGACATTGCCAAATGTTCTCCTCGGGACATTAGCCCTCATTTAAAACCACTACTCTGAAGTATAGGCATTTAAGTGCTGTTTCACAGACTCACATGTCCCAGCTTTACTAAATATTGCCAAATTGCTGTACAAAACAATGTGTCACTTTCCATTGCCACCAGCAGATGTTGCATTTCTAGATCTTTATAATGAAATATTCCTAACATACAAAATAATACATAAAGTACAGATATAAGAAGTCAATTATAATAAATAGATTAGCACTATGTATTTACAACCTGGTTTAAAAAATAGGAAATTATAATACTTTAGAAATTCATATGTCCCTTTCTAATATTAATTATTCTTTCTCACTCCTCCTTCCCTAAGAAATTATAGTACTTCTGAAACTTATATGTCCCTTTCTAATATTAATTATTCTTTCTCACTCCTCCTTCTCTTAGAAGTAACCGAGAGGTAAAGCCTATCCTTTAGAGTAGTGGTTTTAAATGAGGGCTAATGTTCCCAACAGAACATTTGGCAATATCTGGAGACATTTTTTTTTGTCACAAAATTTTGGCTGTTAGTCGCTTCTAATGGTTATAGGTTAGAGATTCTACTGAATATCCTACAATACACAGGAAAGTTCCCACCCTGCCTGTAACTCCAAAAACAAAGAATTATTCTCCACAAAATATGACTAGTGCTGAGGCTGAGAAATCCTGCCCTAGAGAAATTTGCATCCATGTGCACAAAGAGACATAAATAAAAATGTTCATTCCAATATTGTTTATAATAATAAATAAAATAAAATCTAAATATGTACCAATTTGTCTAAAAATATCCTCATATTTTTATTCATTTCCTTCCTTTTCATAACACAAATAGGCACATATCTAAATATTATGCTGTTATTTGTCTTTTTATATACTTTTAAAAATTTGTCTAATCAATTTTATCAGCTTTATTAAAGTATAATTGTATATTTATAAACTGTACATGTTTAATGTCTACAATTTGATGAGTTGGGACATATGCAAATACTCATGGTACCATCACCACAATCAAGGTAATAAACATATTCATCAAATATTTTCTTGTGACCCTTTGTGTTTGTGCTTGTGCAATGAAAACACTTAACGTGATATCTAACTTCTCAACAAATGTTTAAGTGTGCAATACCTTATCATTAACTATAGATGCTATGTTGCACAGATGACTAGAGCTTATTCATCTTGCATAACTGACACTTTGTACCCATTAAGTAACAATTCCTCATTTCCTCTTTCCCTCAGCTCCCAGAAACCACCAATCTATTTTCTGCTCCTATGAGTTTGACTATTTAAATCTCATATAAGTGGAATTGATAGTGACAGGAGGCAGAGAAACTCTAGGCAGACGGGCAGGTCCCTGGCAAAACCCCATCTTAGAGCCAAAAGGCCTGAAACCCATGGCCCAAGGTGAGAACTTTCACCCCTGTGTGCCCAATCTCTCCTGATTGGTTCTTTCTGAATAATGTCTTTTCACCAATTGAATGTTGCCTCTTCCAAAACTACCTATGGCCTGCCCCCATCCTATGCCTATAAAGACCCCAGACTCAGCCAGCAGAGAATAGAAGCAGCTGGACAATGGGAGAAGCAGCTGGATGTTGGGAAGATGTGGCTGGACATTGGAAAGAAGTGGCTTGACTTCAGAAGATGGAGGAAGAGAGGCAGTTTGACTTTAGAGGAGAGCAACCTTCCCTGCCCAACCCCTTTCCAGCTCTCCTCTCTGCTGACAGCTGCTTTCATCACTCAATAAAATTGTCCACATTTGCCATCCTTCAATTCATCTGCATGACCTCATTCCTCTTGGGCACCAGACAAGAATTCGGGATACACCAAGTGCGGGTACTCAAAAAGGGCTGTCACACTGGCCCTTTGCCCTCACTGGCAGAAGACATCCCACCCCACATTATGAGGCAAAGGATCCACTGAGCTGATAACACACTGCTGTCTGCAGGTGGCAGAGGTAAGAGAACATTGTAACATGCCCTCTGGGGCCTTGGGGTGGCAGGAACCTTCACCAGGACGCTACTGACGGGCCCGCACAGAGTTTGCTTCTGCCAGCACCAAAGCAGCTGGTTCCTGCACTCATTTGCTCTGAGTCCTGTATTCCTTCACTTGCATGCTCCCTCCCATGAGGGATTGAGTGGGTGGCCTGACTAATTGAGGCTCCTTTGTCACTAGTCCCACGAAGGGGTCAAGAAAATATCTTGCTTCAGAATCATGCAGTATTTGTCCTTCTGTGGCTGTTTTATTTCAACTAACATACTATCCTTCCGGTTCATTCCTGTTGGCACAAATAGTAGGGTTTCTTTCTTTTTTTAAAAGACTCAATAATATTCTATTTTATTTATACACCACATTTTCTTTATCCATTCAACTGTCAATAGACACTGGAGTTGCTTCCATATCTTGACTATCAGGAAGAATAGGGCTATAAACATAGGAGTAACGATATATCTTCCAAATCCTGATTTCAATTTTTTTTTCTTTTGAGACCGAGTTTCACTCTTGTCACCCAGGCTGGAGTGCAACGGCACAATCTCAACTCACTGCAACCTGCATCTCCCGGATTCAAGTGATTCTCTTGCCAAGACCTCCTGAGTAGCTGGGATTACAGGCACATGCCACCAGCCTAGCTAATTTTTGTATTCTTAGTAGAGACAGGGTTTCACCACATTGGCCAGGCTGGTCTCGAACTCTTGACCCTAGCTGATCCACCTGCCTCGGCCTCCCAAAGTGCTGGAATTACAGGTGTGAGCCACTGCACCTGGCCCTCAATTTTTAAAATATATAACCAGAAGTGGGACTGATGGATCATATAGTAGTGCTATTTTCAGTATTTTGAGGAACTTCCATAGCCTTTCCATAGTGACTGCATCATTTTCAGTGTTACCCTCATGGGATCATATTTCTACAACTTGGTTATTTTGTTTTGTTTTTTATCCCCCAACTTTATGATTTTTGCTTATCATTCTCATTGTGAGTTTTATCAATACTCATGCGGAGTATGAGTATGGCCAAAATATAATAAAATAAAATTCAACCAGATTTATTATATCATTTAGGTAAAAATCTAAACTCTCTAAACCAAGGCTCCAAATAAAAATAAAATAGGCTTGCAGACAGTCAAACAAAAATGGTCTTTACTTATCCCTCCATGAAATCCTGAAGTTTTACACATAAGCCACTGAAACCCAGGACAATTAAATAACCACATATGATTTGTACACCATATCAATTTAGTTGCATAATTCAAGACCATAATTTCCCAATTTCCAATTGTAGTCTTTCCAGTCATTAACTTAATTCTGGCCTAAGCACCATAAGGTAAAACCTGTCTTTTTCATCTTTTCCTGTCCTTCTTTTTGACCCAGTATACAGTATCATGCTTTACACATAGTAGAGTGAAAATCAAACATTTGAACATATTTGCAATTGTGCCCCAATAAAGTATGACTAATTTTAGCTGACAAAACATCTTAATCAGTGTTGAATTAAAGGAAATCAAAGGGAAATGGTATTTAAATCAAGAATGCACTTGAATTTGTCCTCGGTAGAAATGTATGACCCAAATATATGCCTCCTCCCTGAATGTCATGAGTGTATTCATCACTTAGCATTACCTTTATGGACAATAGATACAAGAGTCCCAGGAGGAAAATGGATTTTTTAGGATAGCAGTTATAAGCATATGCTATCTTAAAAAGACAAAGTACAAAGGAGGAAAGGAAAATTGACATGTTTATGATCGCTCAGAAGTGGAAGAAAATAACCTAGTAATGATAGTATAATAAGGTATTACTCTGTGAGCTTTGCCCATTCGGTCCCAACCAATTGAGAAACAGCTACAAAACTGATAATTACATGCATAACTGGTATGAAATGTTATTAAACCTGGCATTTTAAAAGTGTACTTCCCATTCCCCTGAAAAGCGCATGCAAATGAAAAGCGATATGAGGCTGCTCATTGAGCTAAATAAACTGAGACAAGAGTTAGATGACTCATTTAACATATTTAGGAAAATGACATGATAGAATGCATTTCTAATCTGTGACATAAAAGGAAACAGACCTGTTTTTGGTGGTGTTCAGTGGTTTCCACATTTATGGCAAAGGGGAATTTTCTAATTAATTTATAGCCTAAAATTAACTTTTCAATCGAGCTATGACCAGGAACAGACAGCTGGTATCCCCTCAGTTGTATTATACCTGGTACCACTCAAGAGATCTAAAAGGAAAAAAAAGTTGGGCCTTTGCTCACATGATAGTATGCATTTCCAGATTTATTATGTGGAGATAGACCATGTTAAGCACATGGTTCTCTCAACATCTTTGTACTACTTTACTAAAAAATCAGATCATCAGTTTCATAGCTCTTTTCTTCCCTTTCTTTTTCCATTTAACATACATCGTTTTTGGATTCATTCAATGAACTTTATTTCCTCCTATGTGCTAGACTGCTGTGCTAGACACCAGAGATAAGTAATAAATGAAGAAGATATACTTCTGACCTTAAGTAGGCATTAAATGAATATTGCAAAGCTTCATTGGTTCCATGAGGGGTAAAATTCATGTGTCTTTGGAAGGGAGCAAATCTAGAAAAAGCAAGATGCATCTAAACTGGTGTTGTATTTGTTTTCTTCTGTCTGTGTCTCATTCTCCTGCATGATCAAGAGAAATACATAAATTCAATTGTCAGTTACCATAGCACATGGTAATCTGATTCAATTTAATAAACATTTGAAGGTAAAGATAGGGACTTTGTCTTGTTCATTGCTGTATGCCCAGTACCTAGCGTAGCACTTGGTACATAGTAGGTTTTCAAAAATCTATGTTCAAAGAAGCACTTACAGAATAAATGATAGGGTAAGGTTTTCCAATAATCAGTTGATCTATAAAAGCAATGAGAATACTGGCAAAAACGAATTATCAAAATCAACATTTTCTGAAATATGGAAATTGGCCAAAGGCTTGCAGCAATCCCAGGAGTGCTTATTTAAGAATCTCAGTAAGAACACTTTTTAATTATTTAAATCACACTATTCTTATCCCTTTTCCCCAGCTATATAGAATCTCAAAAAGCAGCAGTTTTAAAACATGTTAGCTGTGAAAAACAGCATTCTGGTAGCAATTACAGGAAGCAGAATAGATTTGAGCTCCCCCTACAAAAGAAATTCCATCTCCAGGGAATTGTCACTATTTGACCTTTCTGGAAACTCCATGGAGAAGCCCCGTTCACAGAGTTTGTCTTCATTTGACCTGTCTCAGGGAAAGCTTAACAAGGAAAGCCTTGACTCCAGGGCATTTGTAGAAAACAATCAATGGAAATTGTTTAACATCATAGCTGTCTGAGGCAACAATACCAGCTGAGGTAAACAAGAATCTGGCCAAAAAAAAAAACTTGAAAGGAATATCTGGAAAATTAGATGTCCAAGTTTTGAAAACTCTCAACATTTTTGTGGGAAAAAAGAAGGCCATGCACATGAGTAAGGCAATGCACATGTTCAAGAAAATTCTGAAAAATGTCAGTGTCTGACCACTGACTGATACTGAGACTCTATACAAGCAGAAATTTCAGGCTAAGGCAGAGTTGTAAACTCTCAAACCACTGAAGCATGGAGCAGCACACATACAGAGTCCATCAACAAAGGGTGGGAGACTTCAGATCAATTTATTTAAGGAAGCCCGTTTGTTGTCATTCATATACACTCTGGTTTCTGGTACGTTGACTTTGAATATTTTTTTATTTCTCACTTTTGATATTTCCTAATTCAAAGTCAACGTAGCAGAAAGTAGAGTGTATATGAATGACAACAAAGGCTTCAGAAAATTAGTGGAGAAAAATTACTAAACAAAAACAATAACAAATAGCAACAATGAAAAAGCCCTGGAGTTTTATTATTTTAAATATCCAGTTTTCAGCAACAGTAAAAAAACTATGAGATGCACAAAGAAACAGTAAAGTATAGCCCATATGCAGGAAAAAGATCAGTCAATAGAAACTGTCCCTGAAGAAGCCCAATGTAGACTTGATTGACAAAGATGTTAAATTAGCTATTATAAATATACTCAAAACACTAAAGGAAAAAATGCATAAAGAATTAAAGTATAAAAACAATGTCTCATGAAATAAAGAGTATCAGTTAAGGAAAAAGGAATTATATACAAAAACAAAACAGAAATTCTGGAGGCAGAAAGTACGATAAACATAATTTAAAATTTACCAGAGAAGCTCAAAAAAGACTTGAGCTTCAGAAAAAAAGGACCAATGAACTTGAAAACAGGTTGAGATTATCCCATCTGAAGAACAGAAAGAATAAAAAATAAAGCAAAACTACCAGAGCCTAAGAGACCAGTGGTACACCGTGAAGCATACCAACATATGCATAATGGAGTTCAAGGGTGAAAGGAGAAGGGAAAAGGAACAAAACAAATTTTTGAAGAAATAATAACCAAACAATTCCCAAATTTGATTAAATTTTATCTACACATCGAAGAGCCACAATGAGGTCCAATTAGGATGAACTCAGAAACATCGAAACCTTGCCACATGATCATCAAACTACTGAACAACGAAAACAAAGAGAGAATCTTGAAAGCAACAAGGGCAATGTGACCCCACACATAAAAAGGAGCCGCAATAACGTTAGCATATATAATGTTTATATAAAAATAAAGGTAATTTACATAAAAATAAAGATATTTCATATAATATAGCACTCTTTCAACAATGGAGTCCTAAATTTCATAGAAACTAACAGATTGATTTGGGAAATAGAGAATTAAACAATAATAGTTGGAGGCATTAATATCCCACTTCCAATAAGAAAACAACTATGCAGAAGTTCAATATGAAAATAGAACATTTGAAAAACATTCAAAAACAATTAGACTTAACAAATATCTATAAGACATTTCATCTAAAAACAGCCGAATATACATTTTTTTCTCCAGTGTGCATGGAATGTTCTCCAAGATAGGTGATAAAACAAACCTAAATTTAAAATATTTAATTCATAAAAAGTATATCTTCCAAACCACAATGGAATTAAGATAAAATCAATAATAGGATGATATAGTTTGGCTGTGTCCCCACCCAAATATCATCTTGAATCCCCACATGTTGTGGGAGGGACCCAGTGGGAGGTAATTGATTCATGGGGGCAGGTCATTCCTTGCTGTTCTCGTGATAGTAAATAAGTTTCACAAGATCTGATGTTTTTAAAAATGGGAGTTTCCCTGCACAAGTTCTCTCTCTCTTTTCCTGCTGCCATTCAAGTAAGATGTGACTTGCTCCTCCTTGCCTTCTGCCATGCTTGTGAGGTCTCCACAGCCACGTGGAACTGTAAGTCCATTAAAACACTTTTCCTGAATAGATTACCCAGTCTTGGGTATGTCTTTATCAGTAGTGTGAAAACAGACTAATACGTAGGAGAAATTCGGAAAATTTGGAAACATACAGACATTAAACAACATATTACTAAACAACCAGTAGCACAAAGAAAATCACAAGAAAAACTGTAAAATACTTTGAGATGAATTAAAATTAAAGTGAAAATACAACATACGAAAACTTCTTGAATGAAGCTTAGGCGATACTTACATTTATAGCTAAAATTTCTGTATTAAGAAAAAAATCTCAAACCATTGGTCTAATCTTCTACATTAAAAAACTAGAAAAAGAAGAGGAAACCAAATTCAAAGTGAGAAGAAAGAAGGAAATATTAAGATGAGACCAGAAATAAATGAAATAGAAAATAGAAAAGCAATAAACATAATGATTAAAACCAAAAGCTAGAGGAATCACCCTATCCAATGTCAAAACTTTTCACAAGGCTACAGTAAGCAAGAGAGTGTGGTATTAGCTACACTCTCTTGATACAAAGATGGATTAAAAGAATACAAAGATACATTAGATAGATACCCAAGCATAATGAGATAAAATACATAGATCGATACAAAGAATAATGAGATAAAATTGAGAGTCCAGAACCCTTACATTTATGGTGAATTGATTTTCAATGTGATTGCCAAGTCAATTAAATAGGGGAAAGAATAGTCTTTTTAACAAATGGTGTTGGGACAAGTGAATATCTACGTGTACAAGAAGAAAGCTATAGTCCTATCTTACAACATAAACAAACATTAACCCAAAATGGTTCATAGAACTAAATGTAGGTGCTAAAACCATGAAACTCATAGAAGAAAATATAGTATTAAACCTTTGTGATCCTAGGTAATCTTCAGAGATATGTTTATCTTAATATTACGGATGGCAGTGGTGGCCCATCTGGAGTGGTGCTACCATGACGCCGGCTGCAGTGGGAGAGGCAAAGCCAGGGCTGAGTGCTCCAAGAAGCCAGTTGGAGTTGGGAACAAATGGGGTCCCTGCTCCCTTCCAAGTTAGAGGAGTGGGAGCCCCACCCTCTCAGGTGCACCTGCAGCTGCTCAGTCATGACTGCAGACCTGGGCATCCTTGCACTAGGAGATCCAGAAAGCCCTGTTCCCCGACGGGCTCAAAAGTGTCTGCTCCTGATACATGGGCTCTCCCCATTCCCAGTTCCCACTCTGATTTTGGAGCAAAGTTGAGGCTGAGCCAGGTGCTGTCACAACCCAGCCAAGTTTAAGTTTGCTTGGGGCAGCTCTGACATGCCAGCCCCCTACCACCTCAGGCCCCTCCAGACTTTGGGTAAAAACAAGCATGAGAGGGAGGCTGAGGGGGTGTTGAAGGCAGCTTGGTGTGGGCCTGCAGGCACCCCTCAGCATGAACCTGGGTGCTGTGGGCACTGTGGACAGCAGGTTGATGGTGGCAGGAGCAGACAGGCTCCTGGGTAGAAATGGGCATGTCCCCTGTGAAGCTCTACCTTCAAGTCAGGGATGGTCAGAAGCCTGGGGGTTGGGCTACCAGTTCTGTGGACTGGAGTGAAAAACTTATGGTGGTTTTTCCAGGCCCACTCATGGCTGCCCTTTGACCAATCAACATGCACTTCCTCCCCTCTGAAGCCCATATAAACCCCAGACTCAGCCAGGCTCAGACAGATGATGGAATGACCTGCTTGCAGATGGGAGCTACCCACTCTGGGTCTCCGCTCCACGGAGGGCTGTGCAGATGATGGAATGACCTGAATGCACATAGGAGCTACTCACTCTGGGTCTCCGCTTTGCTGAGAGCTGGAAACTCATCTAGATGACCTGCCTGCAGAAAGGAGCTACCCACTTCAAGTTTGATAACCATTCTGCTATTCAATGAAGCTCCTCTCTGCCTTGCTCACCCTCCAGTTGTCTGCATACCTAATTCTTCCTTGACATGGGACAAGAACCCAGGGCCTGCTGAATTGCGGGACTTAAAGAGCTGTAACACAAACAGGGCTGAAACTTGCCCCCTCTCCCCTTACCACTCACCACGTTGCAGGTAATGAGAAAAAAAGAGCTGTGGACATTTGGGGATCCTAGACCTAGGGGCTCCTCAAGCCAGGGCTGTGACAATTTCTTTGGAGTTCTGCAGTTCCTGGCATTGCCAAGCTTCCAGGCACCACCACCTTCCCCTTATCCAGATGCAGGTGCATGCAGCAGAAGCTGTGTGCAATATATGTGGTCCACCTGCAGCCTGGCATGAAGTCGGCACTTGTGCCAGCACCTGGAGCTGCCTTTCCTGCCACAGCACCCAGTGTGCTTGGATGTACACAGGTACACAGTTGTTGGACCCTGCACTCACTCACCCACACACCCTTTGCTACTCCATGCCTGGCTCACTCTTGACAGGTATAGGATCCAGGCTGGTAGCACAAGCTGAGCACAGCCTGCTGGGCTGAGTGGATGGAATGAGCCCAGCAAGTGCAAGTAATACTCAGGCAGAAGGTGCTGCCAGCCACAGAGGTTTCCAGCTGGTGAGGCAACACCCTAAGGATCCTGTGACATTACTAAGTTTGCAGAGTTACTTAGCCAAGACATCTAGCCTTAGTGACAAAATTAATGGTAAAAACTCCAAAGCTTAAAATCTTTTAATTAGAACATATCACCCTCAAAGAGAACCCCAAAAAGCAAAAATGTCCACTTTTATTAAAGGAATCCATATTTAAAATAAAGGATCACTGTTTAAGTTTAAATCACTTAATGAATTATTCTGATTTTTTTTAATTGCTATTGTTTATAGTTACCATCAACATTTTCATTTGAAAGTTAAAGTCTTATCTCTAAGATCACTTTTTCTACATACTTCTATCCCCTACTATGATAAATTTCTGACCATTGTTCTTCATGCTGTTTTAATAGCTTTGCATGTGTGATTCTCTGTCTGGAATGGTCTTTCTGTCTTCAACTAAATAAATACTACTTATTCTTCCAGATGGAGATTATGGCTAACCTCTCTGGGAAGTTCTTCCTCTCCCTTAGCCAGTTGGTCACACACTTTTGTCTACTTCCACAGCATTTCCTCACTCTAAGGCAGTAATTATTTTTCAGTGTATTAGAACTGCTTCTTTATCTTCCTCCTTTACTAGACAATGAATATTTGGAGATCATGGCTTATGGCTTATAATTTTTTTACCTGCAGTGCCTAGTATTGTAGCTATACAATAAACTTTGATTTAAAGTAAAAATAATCCCATGTTTTCTGAATATTGAAGGAATACTGCAGCATTTTTAAAAGTTATTTCCCAGTGTACAGTTGTCTCAGATTCCATATATTAGAGATGGGGAAGAATGCAAGGGCAGAGTTTGTTTTGTACATAACTACATGAATAGAACACTCTTTACTACATTGTAAGAGTACATATGTGTATTTACCTTAAGTTGAATGATAACAGATGAGGTTCAGAGACAAACCCTTTACTAATAAGATATTTTCAGTTATTTCATCCTTAAGTTATCATTGGAATGTCGCTGGAAATACAAGTTTCAAAAATTAAAACATGAAAATATTCTATGGGTTTTTATTTATTGCCCTTTATTTGTCATTATATATTAGGCATGTATTCTGAGATTATTGGAAAGTTTAAAAGCCTTACAGAAATATTTTCCTTTTTGAATCAGCTAAAATGGATTTTAAGAGGAAATTGAAAAATGTCTCAAATCAATTCAATTTAAAAGCCAAATTCACTTATACATTTTCCACATGAATTTTGTTACAGTACTACATTGGAAAATCTTAAGACTTGCAAGATAAAATGTCCATTTCTTAAAAAAAGATAAGCCCGTTTCCTATACAGACATACAAAAATGCACACACACACATACACATCTCACACACACACACAAAGCACATTCACATTTACCCAGCTTAAAGAATAAAAGGACATGTGAGATTCAGGGTAAGAAGAAAGGTAAAAGAATTTCAAACAATCAGAAACCAGAAAGATCTCTTCCTGACAACAAATAATAAACCACTTAAATTACAGGTAATTTGCCTCTTCCTTATGGTAAAGATCAGATGGCTATGTGAGGTATAGTGTATCAAACCAAACACACATGGGAGAAGTTGCCAAACACTTCCAAGTGGAACTAAGTGGGATATTGTTGCACTGTACAACAGAATGGAACATCCCTTCTCACTGTTTCAGCCAAAACATCCCAGTAAATTTACTTCTATAACGGATACAGGCAATCCGTCCTGCTAGTGATTTGGGATGTTACCCATAAATTTCCTTGTTTTCAATGCTATTTGACAGGTCTGACACTCTGTATACTTTGATTCCAATGTTAATTCAAGTTATCAATCATTTATTATTTGATTAAAAAATAAAGACCTTGTAACTTCTTCCCTTTGTTTTACTGTGAAGGGGGTGACAAGGTTAACACAGTCTGTAATTTGGACAATAATTAACTTCACTGGCTAGTATTCAGTCACAAAGAAAACATGATTAACATTACTCAAAATAAACAAAATATTTATGTTAATGTCAAATCAGGTCAGAAATGTTAGCAGCTACTCTGCAGTAAGTTTTTTAAAACAATGAGCTCAAAGGTGAATCTCTTGAGCTCCTATTTACTTTGTTATTCTATACCTCCTAAAGCTAAAACATAAACTCCTCACCTAAAATTTTCCTCACCTACTTCTTGACCCAAGGAACATGTAGTTAACTATTTTTCTTTTCATAGACTGGGAACTGTATGATATTCTAAAATCTCTTGGCTAGTGACCAGATTATTGAGGCTTCTGACGTTTGTCATCCAAATCAAAAGGAATCATACATCTAAATGGGTACCTTTAAAAAAAATGCAGTTCATTCTATGGACATTTGGAGGTTTGGGATTCAGCACGCTACAGTTTCAACTGTTTCACCAAAAAATAAGGAACTGCTATGGCTATTCCTTTAGGCTTCCATCAGTACCAAACTGGAAGGATTAAGAATTAAATATCTTTCACTCATACTTTCATGATAATCAGGACACAAAAGGTTGTCCTTGGTATCTTTGAAAAGTTACTTTCCTAATCAAAACAAATAATAATTTTAGAACTGGGAGAGATAATTTTTGTCTTCAGAATATATAATTTAGGATTAGCTTAATATTGCTATTTGTTAATTTCTAGGTAATTGGATCTCAGAGTTAGTGATGCAGACAAACAGCTAAAAGGACATCCAGAAATAAGCAAGCTAAACTTATGTTCGGATTGGAAAAACAGTAGGTAAAGAATAGTAAGAAAGAGCAGGCAGAAAAGTAGCATTTCTCATACCAGTTACTTAGTGTTATGTCACAGCCAGTTAGATACACCAGGGGCTTACATGCTTGGTGCCCCTGTTGTATCTTTCCAGGATCGTGATTCACTGTAATACTTATACCCGTTTCATTTTTGTCAACTTAGCATATCTTGACTTTCTATAATTTAAATTTTAAAAATAAACTCCTCTTAATTTACTTCCAACTTTCCTCCTGTGCATCCACCATAAAATGTTGTCTCCTATAATATTTGTCACTTAAAATCACATTGTTTACATTTTTTACATAACGCTAATTAAATCTTCTGTTCTTTTATGTAGTTTCATTTTCAGTGATTTCAGTTATGGTTATATAACTATTTTTCTCTACATAACTCTTTATTGTAGTTGAATGTATAGTGACAGAAATGGAAGCTTGAGTCAAAAGAGGTTCCTGCAAAAGAAAATGTCAAATGAATTACCTTTCAAAGACTATTCCTATTTACATATTTATGTAATACCATGCTATAGTGTTGTTTGCTTCTTATTTCGATCATGATTTTCTTGTAAAGGCTTTGGGTTTTTTCTCTCCTTTTTATTAGTTTATGATTTCACCAGAATGCTAAGATTATGTATCCACATCTTATTTTTTATTGTTATAAATTTAAAGGGTACAAGTTCAGTATTGTTACATGGATATATTGCACAGTGGTGAAGTCTGGACTTTTAGTGTATTCATCACCTGAATAATATGCATCGCACCCATAATTTCTCATCCTCACTCCCATTCACCCTCTCATTTTTCCTAGTTTTCAGTCTCTAACATTTCACACTCTATGTCATATGTACACATTATTTAGCTCTCACTTATAAGTAAAAACGTGTGATATTTGACTTTCTGTTTGAGTTGTTTCACTGAAGATAATGACCTCCAGTTCCATCCATGTTTCTGCAAAAGACATAATTTCATTCTTTTGATGGCTGAATAGTATTCTATTGTGTATATATAAAACATTTTCTTTAGCTAATCATGGTATATTTTTGATATTATGCAGGTGTATAATGCAGGTATATTTTTGATATTATGATTTATTTCCCTTTGAGTAGATTCCCAGGAGTGGGATTGCTAAATTGAATAGTAGTTCTATTTTTAATTCTTTGAGACATCTCCATATTGTTTTCCATAGAGATTGTACTAAATTACATTTCCACAAACAGTGCGTAGGTGTTCATTTTCTCTGCATGCTCGCCAACATCTGTTATTTTTTTACTTTTTAATAATAGACGTTCTATCTGTATGTGTGACTAAATAATATTTTATTTAGCTTTGTTTTTTTTTATTGCATTGCAGATATATGAGGCTTGCTTTTTTCACTCAATATTGTGTTTCTAAAATTTATCCCTACTGTAAGTGTGGTAGTAGTTCATTAATTTTCACAGCTGAGGACTTTTTTAAAGTGTGTTTTTTTAAACTGAGATATAACTTACATTAAATACACATACAAATCTTAAGTTGAACGAATCTTTAATGTGAATACACTTCTTTAACTACAACTCAGATAAAAAAAGGGACATTTCCCCCATCTCAGAAAGCCCTTTGTAGCCTTCTGCTTCCAGAGATAATTACTATTCTAATATTTGTCACTGTAAATCAGCCTACGTTGAACTTTATATACACAGAATCATTCAGTGTGTAGTCATTTACACCTGATTTTTTTCACTCAGTGTTATTTTTTTGATATTCATGTTATTGTAAATGCAAGACCAGCCCAAACTGTGCCTTGCTCTGTTGATAACAAACTGTTAACTTGCCTTATAGATATAACAGAGCCCCAAACTGCAAGTCATGTAGTCCAGGCATGGGCAACAGAAAAAGCTTTGACCTCTAGCAACACCCAAAACCAAATATTCCTACCCTGGGAACCAAGAAGACTAGAACATGACCAGAACCTAAACACTAGAACTCTTTCAGAAGTGTCTGTTGACCTGGAAGACACAGAGTTTAAATCTGTTTAAATATACCCCACCATAAATAGGCAAATTTAAAGCATTCTAATCCAACCCAACCAAACTGACATTGCTAAACCATTTCCCTTGCTTTCTTAGCCCATAAACTTGCCCCAGACAGATTTGAACCTGCCTCCTGTCTCCACAATGACTGGTTTTGCAATAAAGGCTTTGTTTTCTCAAAAAAAAAAATTAAAATAATAATAAAAATAGCTATTCTGTTTCTAGGACTTTTTTTATTATACTTTAAGTTCTAGGGTACATGTGCACAATGTGCAGGTTTGTTACATATGGATACATGTGCCGTATTGGTTTGCTGCACCCATTAACTCATCATTTACATTAGGTATTTCTCTGACTGGTGTCAGATGATATCTTTCTCTGGTTTTATTTTGCATATCTCTGGAAATTAGTGATGTTAAGCACTTTTTTATGCTCTTGTTGGCCATTTGTATGTCTTTTTTTTTTAAATGTGTCTATTTATGGCCTTTAACAAATTTTAATGTGTTTATTTGGCTTTTGTTGTCATTGTTGACTTGTTTCAGTTTCTTGTATATTCTTGTTACTAGTCTCTTCTAAGTTTCATATTTTGCATATATTTTCTCCCATTCCACAGGTTGTCAGTTCACTCTGTTGATATTTCTTTTGCTGTGCAGAAGCTTTTTAATTAATTCATTTGTCCAATTTTGGTTGTGTTGCTTGTGCTTTTGAAGTCTTAGCCATAAATTATTTGATTAGATCAATGTCCAAAACAGTTTTCCCTAGGTTTTCTTCTAGTATTTTTATAGTTTCTTTATAATCTTGAGGTAATTTGTGTATATGGTGAGAGATGGGAGCCCATTTCTATTCTTCAACATATGGCAAAGCTATTTTCTCAGCACTATTTATTGTAAAGGGTGTCCTTTCCCCAGGTATGGTTTTCCGATATTGGCAAAAAATTGGTGTGCCTATGTGTATTTATTTCTGGGTTCTCTATTCTATTCTATTCTACTTAACTATGCATCCATTTTTATACCAGAATCATGCTGTTTTAATTCCTATTAGCCTTGTAGCATAAAGTCAGATAATGTGATGCCTTTAGCTTTGCTCTTTTTGCTTAGGATTGGTTTGAGTATTCAGGCTCCTTTTTAGTTCCAAATGAATTTTAGAAATGTTTTTTTCGGAGCCAAGATGGAAGAATAGGAACAGCTCTGGTCTACAGCTCCCAGCGTGAGTGACACAGAAGACAGGTGATTTCTGCATTTCCATCTGAGGTACCGGGTTCGTCTCACTAGGGAGTGCCAGACAGCGGGTGCAGGACAGTGGGTGCAGCGCTCCGTATGCGAGCCGAAGCAGGGCAAGGCATTGCCTCACTCGGAAAGTGCAAGGGGTCAGGCAGTTCCCTTTCCTAGTCAAAGAAAGGGGTGACAGACGGCACCTGGAAAATCGGGTCACTCCCACCCTAATACTGCGCTTTTCCAAAGGGCTTAAAAAATGGCGCACCAGGAGATTATATCCCGCACATGGCTCGGAGGTTCCTATGCCCACAGAGTCTCGCTGATTGCTAGCACAGCAGTCTGAGATCAAACTGCAAGGTGGCAGTGGGGAGGGGCGCCTGCCATTGCCCAGGCTTGCTTAGGTAAACAAAGCAGCCAGGAAGCTCCAACTGGGTGGAGCCCACCACAACTCAAGGAGGCCTGCCTGCCTCTGTAGGCTCCACCTCTGGGGGAAGAGCACAGACAAACAAAAAGACAGCAGTAACCTCTGCAGACTTAAATGTCCCTGTCTGACAGCTTTGAAGAGAGCAGTGGTTCTCCCAGCACATAGCTGGAGATCTGAGAACGGGCAGACTGCCTCCTCAGGTGGGTCTCTGACCCCTGACCCCCGAGCAGCCTAACTGGAAGGCACCCCCTAGTAGGGGCAGACTGACACCTCACACGGCCAGGTACTCCTCTGAGACAAAACTTTCAGAGTAACGATCAGACAGCAGCATTCGCGGTTCACGAAAATCCGATGTTCTGCAGCCACTGCTGCTGATACCCAGGCAAAAAGGGTCTGGAGTGGACCTCTAGCAAACTCCAACAGACCTGCAGCTGAGGGTCCTGTCTGTTAGAAGGAAAACTAACAAACACAAAGGACATCCACACCAAAAACCCATCTGTACATCACCATCATCAAAGACATAAAGTAGATAAAAACCACAAAGATGGGGAAAAAACAGAGCAGAAAAACTGGAAACTCTAAAAAGCAGAGCACCTCTCCTCCTCCAAAGGAATGCAGTTCCTCACCAGCAACGGAACAAAGCTGGATGGAGAATGACTTTGTCGAGTTGAGAAAAGAAGTCTTCAGATGATCAAACTACTCCGAGCTACAGGAGGAAATTCAAACCAAAGGCAAAGAAGTTAAAAACTTTGAAAAAAATTTAGACGAATGTATAACTAGAATAACCAATACAGAGAAGTGCTTAAAGGAGCTGATGGAGCTGAAAGCCAAGGCTTGAGAACTACGTGAAGAATGCAGAAGCCTCAGGAGCCGATGCGATCAACTGGAAGAAAGGGTATCAGTGATGGAAGGTGAAATGAATGAAATGAAGTGAGAAGGGAAGTTTAGAGAAAAAAGAATAAAAAGAAATGAACAAAGCCTCCAAGAAATATGGGACTATGTGAAAAGACCAAATCTATGTCTGATTGGTGTACCTGAAAGTGACAGGGAGAATGAAACCAAGTTGGAAAACACTCTGCAGGATATTATCCAGGAGAACTTCCCCATTCTAGCAAGGCAGGCCAACATTCAGATTCAGGAAATACAGAGAATGCCACAAAGATACTCCTCGAGAAGAGCAACTCCAAGACACATAATTGTCAGATTCACCAAAGTTGAAATGAAGGAAAAAATGTTAAGGGCAGCCAGAGAGAAAGTTCGGGTTACCCTCAAAGGGAAGCCCATCAGACTAACAGTGGATCTCTTGGCAGAAACTCTACAAGCCAGAAGAGAGTGGGGGCCAATATTCAACATTCTTAAAGAAAAGAATTTTCAACCCAGAATTTCATATCCAGCCAAACTAAGCTTCATAAGTGAAGGAGAAATAAAATCCTTTACAGACAAGCAAATGCTGAGAGATTTTGTCACCACCAGGCCTGCCCTAAAAGAGCCCCTGAAGGACGCACTAAACATGGAAAGGAACAACCAGTACCAGCCACTGCAAAATCATGCCAAATTGTAAAGACCATCGAGGCTAGGAAGAAACTGCATCAACTAACGAGCAAAATAACCAGCTAACATCATAATCACAGGATCAAATTCATACATCACAATATTAACTTTAAATGTAAATGGACTAAATGCTCTAATTAAAAGACACAGACCGGCAAATTGGATAGAGTCAAGACCCATCAGTGTGCTGTATTCAGGAAACCCATCTCACGTGCAGAGACACACATAAGCTCAAAATAAAAGGATGGAGGAAGATCTACCAAGCAAATGGAAAACAAAAAAAGGCAGGGGTTGCAATCCTAGTCTGATAAAACAGACTTTAAACCAACAAAGATCAAAAGAGACAAAGAAGGCCATTACATAATGGTAAACGGATCAATTCAACAAGAAGAGCTAACTATCCTAAATATATATGCACCCAATACAAGAGCACCCAGATTCATAAAGCAAGTCCTGAGTGACCTACAAAGAGACTTAGACTCCCACACAATAATAATGGGAGACTTTAACACCCCACTGTCAACATTAGACAGATCAACAAGACAGAAAGTTAACAAGGATATCCAGGAATTGAACTCAGCTCTGCACCAAGCAGACCTAATAGACATCTACAGAACTCTCCAGCCCAAATCAACAGAATATACAGTTTTTTCAGGACCACACCACACCTATTCCAAAATTGACGACATACTTGGAAGTAAAGCTCTCCTCAGCAAATGTAAAAGAACAGAAATTATAACAAACTGTATCTCAGACCACAGTTTGCAATCAAACTAGAATTCAGGATTAAGAAACTCCCTCAAAACTGCTCAACTACATGGAAACTGAACAACTTGCTCCTGAATGACTACTGGGTACATAACAAAATGAAGGCAGAAATAAAGATGTTCTTTGAAACCAATGAGAACAGAGATACAACATACCAGAATCTCTGGGACACATTCAAGGCAGTGTGTAGAGGGAAATTTATAGGACTAAATGCCCACAAGGGAAAGCAGGAAAGATCCAAAATTGGCACCCTAACATTGCAATTAAAAGAACTAGAGAAGCAAGAGCAAACACATTCAAAAGCTAGCAGAAGGCAAGAAATAACTAAAATCAGAGCAGAACTGAAGGAAATAGAGACACAAAAAAACCCTTCAGAAAATTAATGAATCCAGGAGCTGGTTTTTTGAAAGGATCAACAAAATTGATAGACCGCTAGCAAGACTAATAAAGAAGAAAAGAGAGAAGAATCAAATAGACGCAATAAAAAATGATAAAGGGGATATCACCACCGATCCCACAGAAATACAAACTACCATCAGAAAATACTACAAACACATCTATGCAAATAAACTAGAAAATCTAGAAGAAATGGATAAATTCCTCGACACACACACCCTCCCAAGACTAAACCAGGAAGAAGTTGAATCTCTGAATAGACCAATAACAGGCTCTGAAATTGTGGCAATAATCAATAGCTTACCAACCAAAAAGAGTCCAGGACCAGATGGATTCACAGCGGAATTCTACCAGAGGTACAAGGAGGAACTGGTATCATTCCTTCTGAAACTATTCCAATCAATAGAAAAAGAGGGAATCCTCCCTAACTCATTTTATGAGGCCAGCATCATTCTGATACCAAAGCCAGGCAGAGACACAACCAAAAAAGAGAATTTTAGACCAATATCCTTGATGAACAATGATGCAAAAATCCTCAAATAAAATACTGGCAAACTGAATCCAGCAGCACATCAAAAAGCTTATCCACCATGATCAAGTGGGCTTCATCCCTGGGATGCAAGGCTGGTTCAATATATGCAAACGAATAAATGTAATCCAGCATATAAACAGAACCAAAGACAAAAGCCACATGATTATCTCAACAGATGCAGAAAAGGCCTGTGACAAAATTCAACAACTCTTCATGCTAAAAACTCTCAATAAATTAGGTATTGATGGGACATATCTCAAAATAATAAGCTATCTATGACAAACCCACAGCCAATATCATACTGAATGGGCAAAAACTGGAAGCATTCCCTTTGAAAACTGGCACAAGACAGGGATGCCCTCTCTCACCACTCTTATTCAACATAGTGTTGGAAGTTCTGGCCAGGGCAATTAGGCAGGAGAAGGAAATAAAGGGTATTCAATTAGGAAAAGAGGAAGTCAAATTGTCCCTGTTTGCAGATGACATGATTGTATATCTAGAAAACCCCATCGTCTCAGCCCAAAATCTCCTTAAGCTGATAAGCAACTTCAGCAAAGTCTCAGGATACAAAATCAATGTACAAAAATCACAAGCATTCTTATACACCAATAACAGACAAAGAGAGAGACAAATTATGAGTGAACTCCCATTCACAATTGCTTCAAAGAGAATAAAATACCTAGGAATCCAACTTACAAGGGACGTGAAGGACCTCTTCAAGGAGAACTACAAACCGCTGCTCAATGAAATAAAAGAGGATACAAACAAATGGAAGAACATTCCATGCTCATGGGTAGGAAGAATCAATATCGTGAAAATGGCCATACTGCCCAAGGTAATTTATAGATTAAATGCCATTCCCATCAAGCTACCAACGACTTTCTTCACAGAATTGGAAAAAACTACTTTAAAGTTCATATGGAACCAAAAAAAAGCCCGCATCACCAAGTCAATCCTAAGCCAAAAGAACAAAGCTGGAGGCATCACGCTACCTGACTTCAAACTATACTACAAGGCTACAGTAACCAAAACAGCATGGTACTGGTACCAAAACAGAGATATAGATCAATGGAACAGAACAGAGCCCTCAGAAATAACGCTGCATATCTACAACTATCTGATCTTTGACAAACCTGAGAAAAACAAACAATGGGGAAAGGATTCCCTATTTAATAAATGGTGCTGGGAAAACTGGCTAGCCATATGTAGAAAGCTGAAACTGGATCCCTTCCTTACACCTTATACAAAAATTAATTCAAGATGGATTAAAGACTTCAGTGTTAGACCTAAAACCATAAAAACCCTAGAAGAAAACCTAGGCATTACCATTCAGGACATAGGCATGGGCAAGGACTTCATGTCTAAAACACCAAAAGCAATGGCAACAGAAGCCAAAATTGACAAATGGGATCTAATTAAACTCAAGAGCTTCTGCACAGCAAAAGAAACTACCATCAGAGTGAACAGGCAACCTACAAAATGGGAGAAAATTTTTGCAACCTACTCATCTGACAAAGGGCTAATATCCAGAATCTACAATGAACTCAAACAAATTTACAAGAAAAAAACAAACAACCCCATCAAAAAGTGGGCGAAGGACATGAACAGACACTTCTCAAAAGAAGACATTTATGCAGCCAAAAAACACATGAAAAATTGTTCACCATCACTGGCCATCAGAGAAATGCAAATCAAAACCCTAATGAGATACCATCTCACACCAGTTAGAATGGCACTCATTAAAAAGTCAGGAAACAACAGGTGCTGGAGAGGATGTGGAGAAATAGGAACACTTTTACACTGTTGGTGGGACTGTAAACTAGTTCAACCATTGTGGATATCAGTGTGACCATTCCTCAGGGATCTAAAACTAGAAATACCATTTGACCCAGCCATCCCATTACTGGGTATATACCCAAAGGACTATAAATCATGCTGCTATAAAGACACATGCACACATATGTTTATTGTGGCACTATTCACAATAGCAAAGACTTGGAACCAACCCAAATGTCCAACAATGATAGACTGGATTAAGAAAATGTGGCACATATACACCATGGAATACTATGCAGCCACAAAAGATGATGAGTTCATGTCCTTTGTAGGACATGGATGAAATTGGAAATCATCATTCTCAGTAAACTATCTCAAGGACAAAAAACCAAACACCGCATGTTCTCACTCATAGGTGGGAATTGAACAATGAGAACACATGGTCACAGGAAGGGGAACATCACACTCTGGGGACTGTTATGTGGTGGGGGGAGAGGGGAGGGATAGCATTAGGAGATATACCTAATGCTAAATGACGAGTTAATTGGTGCAGCACACCAGCATGGCACATGTATACATATGTAACTAACCTGCACATTGTGCACATGTACCCTAAAACTTAAAGTATAATAATAATAAAATAAAATTAAATTAAATTAAAAAAGAAATGTTTTTTCTATTTCTGAGGAAAATTTTGCTGGTATTTTAATAGGGATTGCATTGAATCTGTATATTGTTTTTGGTATTATGGTCATTTTGACAATAATAATTTTCCTGATCCATGAGTGTGGGATGTTGTTCATTTGTTTCTGTCATCTACAATGATTTTCAATTTGTAGTCTTTCTTGTAGAAATCTTTCATCTCCGTGTTTAAATTTATTCCTAAATCATTTAAATTTATTCCCAAGTCATTTAATTATTGTAAATGGGATCAAGTTCTTGCTTTGGTTCTCTGCTTGATTATTATGAGTGTATAGAAATACTACTGATTTTTATACATTGATAATGTGTCCTGCAACTTTATGGAATTTATTTAACAAGTCTAAGCAGTTTTTGATGGAGTTTTCAGGGTTTTCTAGATGTAAGATTATATCCTCAGCAAACAGAAAATTTGACTTCCTGTTTTCCACTTTGGATGCCTTTTATTTCTTTCTCTTGTCTGATAGCTCTGGCTAAGGCTTCCAGTACTATGTTGAATAGCAGTGGTGAGAATGGCATTCTTGTCTTGTTCCAGGTCTTAAGAGTGATGCTTTCAATTTTCCCCCCATTCACTATAATGTTGGCTTTGAGTTTGTTATATATGACTCATTATTTTGAGCTATGTCCTTCTATGCCTAGATTGTTGAGGGTTTTGATCAGGAAGAGATGGTGAATTTTATCAAATGCTTTTCCTGCATCTATTGAGTACATGGCTTTTGTCCTTACTTGTTTCTGTGAGGAATTACATTTATTGATTTGCATCCTTTTATTTTTCTTTTTTTTTTCTTGAGACAGAGTCTTGTTCTGTCACCCAGGCTGGAGCGCAGTGGCGCGATCTCAGCTAACTGAAACCCCCACCTCCGGAGTTCAAGAGATTCTCCTGCCTCAGCCTCCTGAGGAGCTGGGATTACAGGCATGCTCCACCATGCCCAGCTAATTTTTGTATTTTTAGTAGAGTCAAGGTTTCGTTGTGTTGGCTAGGCTAGTCTTGAACTCCTGACCTCAAGTGATCTACCTGCCTCAGCCTCTGAAAGTGCTGGGATTACAGGCTGAGCCACCACACCCAGCCTGAACCATCCTTTCATTCCAGGAGTACATTCCAGTTTGTCATGGTTTATTATATTTTTGATGTGCTGTTGGATTTTGTTTGCTAGTATTTTGTTGAGGATTTTTGCATCTATGTTTATTTGGGATATTCGTGTGTAGTTTTTTTGTTGTTGTTGTGTCTCTGACTGGTTTGGTTATCAGGGTGACACTGGTTTCAAAAGTGATATAGGCAGACATTTCTTCTCCTCGATTTTTAGGAATAGTTTTAGGATTGGTACCAGTTATTTGTATGTTCAGTAGAAGTCAACTGTGAATCCATCTGGTCCAGGCTTTTGGGGGACTGGGGAGGGGTAGATTTTTATTATTGATTCAATCTCACTATTGGTTACTGGTCTCTTTAGGATTTCTGTTTCTTCCTGGCTCACTCTTAGAAGGCTTATATTTCTAAGAATTTATTCATTTTGTCTAGGTTTGCTAGTTTGTTAGTATATGGTTGTTCATAATAGTCTCTGATGATCTTTTGCATTTCTGCCATACCAGTTGTAGCATCTCCTTTTTCATTTCTGATTGTGTTTATCTGGATCTTCTCTCCTCTTTTTTTGGTTAGTCTAGTCAGCAGTTAATCAATTTTGTTTATCTTTTGAAGAACCAGCTTTTCATTTTGTTCATCCTTTATATTGGATTTTTTGGTCTTTATTTCATTTAGCTCTGCTTTGATGTTTTTTATTTATTTTCTTCTGCTAGCTTTGGGTTTCATTTTTTTTTTTGTTTTACTAGTTCCTTCAGGAGTGATGACAGGTTGTTAATTTGTGATCTTTCTTTTTTTTATGTAAGTATTTAATGCTATAAACTGCCCTCTTGTTACTGCTTTTGCTCTATCTCAGAGGTTTAGGTACATAGTTTCAATTTTCATTCATTTCAAAAATTGTTTAAAGTTCTGTCTTAATATGATAATTGATCCAAAGATGATTCATGAGGATGTTATTTAATTTCCATGTATTCGTATTGTTTCCAAAGTTTCTTTTGGAATTGATTTCTAGCTTTATTCCACAGTGACCTGAGAAGATACTTGATATGATTTTCATTTTAAGTCTATTGAGACTTGTTTTGTGGCCCAATATATAGTCTATCTTGAAGAATGTTTCATGTGTTGATGAGATGAATGTATATTCTGCAGTTTCTGGGTAGCCTGGTCTATAAATGTCTGTTAGGTCCATTTGGTCTAAAGACCATTTCAAGTCTAATATTTCTTTGTTAAATTTTCTATCTCAGTGATCTCTCTAGTGCTGTGAGTGGGGTATTAAAGTCCCCCACTATTATTATATTGTTGTTTATTTCTTTTTTAGGTCTAATAATATTTGTTTTATGAATATAGGTGCTCAGGTGTTGGGCATGTATAGTTTTAGGATTTTCATATCATCTTGCTGAATTGATCTCTTTATCATTATACAGTTACCTTCTTTGTCTATTATGACTGTCTTTGATTTAAAGTCTGTTTTATCTTATATAAGCATGACAACTCCTGCTTGCTTTTCATTTCCATTTGCGTGGAATATCTTTTTCTGCCTGTTCACTTTGAGTCTATATGCGTCTTTACAGGTGAGTTTCCTATAAGCAGCACTTGGTTGGATTCTGTTTTTTATACATTTTGCCGATCTATAGCTTTTAAGTGGAGCATTTAATCCAATTACATTGAAGGTTAATATTGAAATGTGGGGTTTGTTCCTGTCATATTGTTGTTTGTTGTTTTATAAATATTTGTTTCTTTTTTATTTCTCTAGTTGTTTTTCTTGTGGATCTTTGTCATATTGTCATTTGGCTTCTCTTCCTCCTTTGTGAAATTGTTTTATAAAACCTGTGGGTTTTATTCTTTCACATGTTTTTATGAAGGTAAATATCAATCTTTTGTTTTATGTTTAGAACTCCTTTGAACATTTATTGTAGGGCTAGTATAGTGGTTACAAATTTCCTCAGTGTTTACTTGTCAGGGAAAGACTATTTCTCCTTCATTTATGAAGCATAGTTTAACGGGATACAAAATTCTAGGCTAACAGATATTTTCTTTTAGCACTTTGTAAATAGAATACCATTCTCTTCAAGCTTGTGAGGTTTCTCCTAAGAAGTTCATCATTAGTCTGATGGGGTTTTCTTTATTGATGACTTGATATTTTTATTTTGTTAGTTTTAGAATTTTTTCCTTCCCATTGACTTTAGACAATCTGATGACTATATGGCATGCTGAAGTATGTTTTGCAATGCATTTTCTTGGTGATTGTCGGTCCTCCTGTGTATGGATACCCAAGTATCTGGCTAAGCTAGTGAAGTTTTCATCAATTATTTCCTTAAATAACTTTTCTAAACTTTTTACTTTTTTTCTTCTTTAGGAATACTGATTGTTTATGTTTGGTTGCTTTATGTAATCCCATACTTCTTGAAGATTTTGGTCATTCTTTTTTATTTGTTTTTGTCTAGCTAGTTTAGCTCAAAAGACCTGTCTTCAAGTTCTGAGATTCACCTTTTGCTTGGTCTAGTCTGTTGTTAAAGCTTTCATGTATATTTAGTAATTCTTTCAATGAATCTTTTATTTCCAAAAGTTCTGCTTGGTTTTTTATAAAATGTTCTCGGTAAACTTCTCATTTATATCCTGAATTGTTATATCTGATTTCTTTACATTGTTTTCAGATTTCTCTTGCATCTTATTGGTCCTCTTTAAAAATCAATACTTTGGATTATTTAGAATTTTGAGTGTTTCTTTCTTATTAGTATCCATTGCTAGAGAATTACTGTGTTCCTTCAGAGGTGTCACAATATCTTGCTCTTCCATACTTCTTGTACTATTGTGCTGATTTCTTTGCATCTGAAGAAACAGTTATTTCTTATTTTTAAATTTACTCTCATTGAGATGGGACTTTTTTGCTTGAAATTGTGACATGATAATGATTATGTTGAGAATAATCATTTGGCTTTGCTTCTGGATGTGTTCAGTGTTGACAACTCTGTATGATTTCCTTGGTTATAAATAGCCTTAGTGTGGTGGTGTTCTCAAATGCCAGTTGTAGTAGTGATGTACCAGACAGATGAGTGATCTCATGCCTTCCTGAGTAACCAGGGTGGTGTGAGCTGTGTAGCAAAGTTCATAAGGTAATTCTTATCTCATTCCCAAGGGCTTTGCTCTTTTGTCAGCCAGTAGTGTAATAGGATATTTAGGTCAACTTCCAGTCCAGTAGGTGGTACTTGTAGGTAAGAGCCAGCTACAATGGAGGCAGTAGTGTTTATGCTTGGTTTTTGTTAACCAAGATAAGTACTCAGGTGCCCCGGGCTATGGGCTGGGCCATAGAACACTCAATTGTCTGGGTCCTGTGCTCAGCCTCAGGGAGGTGGTAAAGTTGGGCAGAGCTGGACAGGTCAAGGCAGCACTCAGGTCCCCCAGTGGTGGGCACAAGCACCAGCCCTGACAAATAACTGGAGAAGTCTCCAGGCCTTTGGAGAAATGCCTGGGCAAGGAGTAAAGCAACTGCTGCTGCACCAAGGTCCTAGTATGGGAAGGGAGGCGTGGCCCTCATGCCAAGGCCAGGTAAGCAGAGGTGGGACCAAACTCATTCTCACACTTCAGACCTAGCAGGGCTCACTCCCCGAGCCCAAGCAAAGGAGCCAGTCAATGACACTCAGTAAACTCACAATCTTCCTCCAGTCCACAAATTGTATGTATATGTGTGTGTGCATGCATGTGAGCGAATTAGGGCTCTAATTCCCACTTTTGGCAACAGCACCTATCAATGCCTGCACATGAGAGCTGCTGGGGCCCTAACGAGTACCACCTCATTAAATTGGTGTCAACATATTAGAACTGTGCAGTTTGTATATACATGAAACATTAGGCAAATGTGTCTGGATAACAGAAGCAGCAGGCCTAGTCAGTAATTTTCCTTGAGCAAGAAGGAATTCTACCAGAATATATCCCTTGGCCTTGAACTAAAACTTTTCCTGGGTCTCCAGCCTGCCAGTCTACCTCATCACATCTTGGGCTCTTAATTTCCACACCCCTCTATAGCTTTGAAGACTATCAAGAAGGAAAGCTCTTGTGGTGGACACCACAATATGCTATAACATCTCATGTATCGAATCAACAACTTATTATTCTGTGCTAGTGGAAGCGAAGATAGAGACAGCCCTCAGTTGTCAGCTGTCTTTAGGGATTAACTCATCCAATAAAAAATTGTCTTGCTCAATATCTCATCTATTTCCAGGACCATTCTGCCCAGTGACTAATAGTGCAGAGGTATAAAGACTCAGTCTCTTCAATGCAACTTAGGACAAATCTGATGAGATTTTCCAACTTGAATTGAGGCTTTTGTTGGGTTTGCAGCACTGGCCATTCCCTCCTGTATCCAATACTGCTTCCTTCCTTTCTCTTCCATAGGTATTACTCTCAAGAAGATCCCCTAATAAATGACCTGCATTCTAATCTGCATCTTAGAGACTATTTCTGAAAAGATTCAACCTGCAAAACTTGTTCTCTACCGTGAAAACATTCTGCACTATCTTTACCCCTGCTAAAAAAGTAGAGTATATTAGCAATCTCCTTTTGCAAACTGATATCCCAACTAAAAATGAGATTAAAGTCTCCCTTTCCTGAATGCACTTCTAATTTCTATGGATTATTTGCTTGAAGTTCTTCTTACTTGGGTGTCAGTGTGATGCAAAACTTCCCCCTTCTCCTTGCCATCTCAAGTGCTTCATCAATCCTCTGCATTTCTTATTTTTATACTCATTCATGCCTCAAAAATCACATTCAAATTCTTTAAAAAGACTCCTCATTTGGTTACACTCTCAGCATGGCACCAAGAGAGTCAATGTGCAGTCAGCCATCTAACAAAAGAACAAGATCAAATGCCCATTCTACTAGGTATCTTCTGTCTCTAAGAGTGTTTTTCTTGGTGCCTTTCCTCACTTGACTGGGAGAGTGCCCTTCCTCTCTACCATAGCAGTTACCTCCTTTGTGAGGACTCACTGAAAGAAGATTGGATCATAAAATTTTGGAGATTATCTGTTAATTTTAGTTATTTGTTGCTTCTTTATTTTATGTATACAAATATTCTGTATTTGACTATTATGCTACTAACATTACTGGAAAGTTTCGGGTGTTTTCTCTTCATCTCTGCTACCCTTTGCAAATAAAATTAAATCAACATATAGTTTTACTACGTTTCATAATGCTAATAAAAACTGCTAGCAGGCTTTTCTTTTGGAGTGGTTTTACTAGTTTCCTAATGAGTTCATTGAGTCAGTACTTTAACTCAAGGGCTCGATTGTAATTATGACCAGACACTGTAAGATAGCTAGCCAAGGTCAGGAGTGCATTTTTCTCATGGATCAGAGTTCTCTATTGGAAGATAAATAGCCCCTGCTATCATTAATATCATAGTGCAGCCTTTTGAACTAACTATGCATCTTATAAAACCTAGGTCTTCCACATCTCACTGAGACCCAAATAGAAATGATAGCATGAATCCTTGCTAAGAGTGGGTTTTGTGGAAATGACTGAAATGATATGTTTTACAAACTTACAACATTATACCTCATTACATCAAAGTCTTCCATCTTCCCAACCACCAAGCAGGAGTACATCCATTATCTATTCATACTATGTATGCTTTAATGCTTAGATGAAAACAAAATAATACAATAGTCTATCTTCCTTTAGCTTCAGACTCGATATTTTATACCCCTCAAAAACATTGCCTAATTAAATGAATTTTATCTCTCTGTTTTAAATATATATATATTTGCTTAAATCTTTTATCATGTTTTTGGTGTTCTTCCTTTTTTGAAGTTCATTTCAATAATACTATCCTTTAATCTTAATTCTCTTGCTTAAAAATATTCCACCTTACTGATGAGATTCCAAAGTTTCTTTCGCATCATTAGTAAAATGTGTCCCAGTAGGTAGCGGTCAAATAGACAAGATCATTCAAGCATTTCTCAATTAGTTAAGAAACTTTTGATGCATCACATTTATCGTTCTCAGTGAACAAAATATCTTAGAAATATTTTCTTCAGGTCAAAGGGCAAATTTAGCATAATAGCTAGCCAAATTTTTATATAATTAAATCATATGGGGATTTAGGCCTTCTATTACTTTAGTTGCATATGATATGAGTAGTGCTTGCTAAATCGTGACCCACTGAGAATGGAAAATAATTGAGAAAGTTACCTTGGCACATTAGAAAAGGAAGCATGGAGGCTTTTGACAGTGTAAAATAATATAATTACAAGTAGGCTGAAGTTCAGGGGGGAAAAACCTATAATTGTATAGAAAAACAAAAGGTAGCTGACTCTGCTCTCACATTATTGGGTGAGGATTTTGGGTTCCAGTATGTGGCACACTATATTTTAAATGATTTATAAAAATAAATATGTGCAATACTAAACAAGTAGTTTAGATATTTGGAAATGATATTTTCCATGATTATTAACAATTAAACTTTTAGAAAGAATATAGAGCCATTAGGTGAGCTATAATACCAGTCATGCTGGTGGGACAGAATAAAAGAGAAACATTTTTGGAAGGTTAGGTTTGATGTAACTATCAGTTGCACAGTGAATTTAATGCAACTATGGATTAGTGGAGTTAGACACATCCAGGTTTAAGTTTCTGTTCTGTCACTTATATACTAGCTGATGACTTTGTGCAAAATATGCACCTCTCTGTGCCAGTTTTCTGATTTACAAAATGGTGTCAATTATTGGACTTTTATCAAGATTAAATTAGAAAATGTATATAGAACAGTTCAGGGCCTAGCACATAGTAAGTAGTAAATTTGATGCTATTTTATCAGTAACTTTTGAGAATATGGATGGTTGGAATTAGACTGAATTTCCAAGAGTGCTTTAAGTCATACAACCTTGTAAGAAGGTTCTGAAGCATGTAGGTGAGATCCAAGACAAGAAAGAAGCAAAGAGTTTTTTAGTCTTCCCTGCATCTTTCCATTCTCTATCTTCAATAATAACTTTGGGTGGCTTTTAGGAAATTCCTCTCTGCGGAACTAAAATTTGCATATTCAACAATCCTAGAAATTTCTCTGTGATTTTTATGGGAACTGTATAGAAAAACATTTTAATACCTCAAAAATTCTTCATGAGATCGAACAATTCAGTTTTCTTCTAACTGCAGTTAGGGAATTACTTGTCTCTACAGACAGAGTGTATTTGGGAGATGGTACTTCAGACAATTGACACTTAACACCTGTCACCAAAGCAGCACTTGTTCCAGCAGCTGGGCAAACACAGAAACAGGAACAAGAACTAGACTTTACAGATCATTTTATTGCAGTTATTAAATGTTTATTCTTTAATTTCTTTTGGCTGATTAGTCCCACCGAAGTACCTGGCCATTTGAAACAAATGTTCTGGTTAAAAATTGTGTTGCGAAAATGTGATTAGTCCATAAAGACACATCAAATTACTACACCTTGTTTCTAATTTTTATCATTTTTCCTTTATTTAACATTTATTTGGAACCCATACTGGTTAATGAAGAAAAACATAACTGTCTTTCTACTACATAACAGAAAGAATAGGTAAGCTTTAAAAATCATTATGCAAAAGAAACATCAAATATATATAATGGATAATTCAAAAATATCTTTTGACTATAAGTATTTACATTTAAGAACATTTTATTGGGCAAATCTGAAATGTCACATATTCATTACAGCTCTATGAGAATAAAATAATTATAAAGTACCTAGGGGCAAGAAAAAGAAAATAAAGTTTTATTTTACATGAATAGACAAAAAAATCAAATACTATTATATTATTATATTTCTTAAACTTTGGAAAACTTTCATTATTAAAGTATTAGTTATTCCTTACATTATTTTACTAAAAGATGCTACTTCTAATGAGTTAGAGCATGAGCTGTTATTACAAAGTTATTGCACCCAGTAGAATTATTAAATTCCATCAAAGCAAAGGCAAGAAGCTGTTCTAAGGTTCCAGTTTGAATCTAAAAGCTAAAATTTTCAGGAAGTGATAAGGTGAGGTTTTGGTTCCAAAATGCATTAAGTTGTCAGTTCTTTAGTGACATGTGTTTATAGGATAGATGTTAAGTGAAACACTGCCTATACGCCCCATTTCTTAATGGAAAAATCAAGTAAACTTCAGCTATCAAACACATGCAACTTATATCCCAAAGTTAATGCTCAGAAGGCAGCATGAACATAATGTAGTGTACGTTGCCACGGAAAATTTAAGTTATCTGAAATTCCGTTTGCTGAGGTTAACTGGTTCAACGCTAAGCCCTTTGAATTCTAGCATGAAACATCATTGTAATAAATCCTGTGTTTGCGATACACATTGATTTTAGCTAAAATCCATTTAGAAGTCTATATCCTAAGCAATGTAATCTTAATTTGCATGAGAAGAGAAGAAATGCTCTAAACTGAAGGCATTTGACTATGACAAAATATCTTTCTTCTTCAATCCACTCTAATCCTAAGAATCTATAATTCCCAGAGTTCATTTAACAATGTTTAATTGCATTTCACCATCTCTGTGGCCATTGCTGAATGGATCTGGCTTCCACTGAGATTTGAAAAAAAAAAAAGAAATCAAAACATAGTTTATAGAATAAAAATTGTCAAAAAAAAAAGTCCAGAAGTCGTAACTTTACCAATGAGGTGAGGGCCTATAATAGTTATTAATGTCCTCTTGTCAGAAATCTGTTCCTTTGCTTCCTTATGGTATTTGCTTCCTTGGCTTACTTTCTGTTACAGTCTTTTACTTTTACCCTTTTCTTCTTTTTTCTTTTCTTTCTTTTTCTTTTTGGAAACTTTCTAGTCACGATCACTCTTTTCCTTTGTATCTAATGTAGTTTCTACCCTTTTGTTTCTGCACTTTGATTCCTTTCACCTTTAAGTCCTCCCTCATTTTCAATTGTGTTTTGTTTCTTTTTATTTTTTTGTCTGACCCTCATTAGCTGATGAGCCATGCTCTTTTCAGTTTCTACACATGGACCTGAACATCTCTGTGAGGCATGCTTTAGAGGGATCAGACAGCCTGAGGTACATGAAATGCAGTCTAGACTGTGAAGGGGTGGCCTGCCCCTCCACACCTGTGGGTATTTCCAGTTGGGTGGGACGAGAGACTGAGAAAAGAAATAAGACACAGAGACAAAGTATAGAGAAACAACAGTGGGCCCAGGGGACCAGCGCTCAGCATACCAAGGACCTGCACCAGCACCGGCCTCTGAGTTCTCTGTTTTTATTGATTATTATTTTCATTATATCAGCAAAAAGGAATGTAGTAGGAGAGCAGGGTGATAATAACGAGAAGGTCAGCAAAAAACATGTGAGCAAAAGAATCTATATCATAATTAGGTTCAAGGGAAGGTACTATGCCTAGATGTGCACGTAGGCCAGATTTATGTTTCTCTCCACCCAAACATCTCAGCGGAGTAAAGAATAACAAGGCAGCATTACTGAAAACGTATCTCGCCTCCCACCATAGGGCGGTTTTTCTCCTATCTCAGAATTGAACAAATGTACAATAGGGCTTTGTACCAAGACATTCAGTTCCCAGGGGCAAGCAGGAGACAGTGGTCTTACTCTATCTCAACTGCAAGAGGCTTTCCTCTTTTATTAATCCACCTCAGCACAGACCCTTTACGGGTGTGGGGCTGGGGGACGGTCAGGTCTTTCTTATCCCACGAGGCCATATTTCAGACTATCACATGGGGAGAAACCTTGGACAATACCCAGCTTTCAAGGGCAGAGGTCCCTGTGGCTTTCTGCAGTGCATTGCGCCCCTGGTTTATTGAGACTAGAGAATGGGGATGACTTTTACCAAGTATACTGCTTGTAAACATTTTGTTAACAAGGCACATCCTGCACAGCCCTAGATTCCTTAAACCTTGATTTTATACAACACATGTTTTTGTGAGCTCCAGGTTGGGTCAAAGTGGCTGGGGAAAAGTGGCTGGAGCAAAGCTACAAATTAACAACATCTCAGCAAAGCAATTGTTTAAAGTACAGGTCTTTTTCAAAATGGAGTCTCTTACATCTTCCCTTTCTACATAGACACAGTGACAGTCTGATCTCTCTTTCTTTTCCCTACAGACTGGAAGTTTGTAGATAAAACGGAGAATTTCTTTAACCATGTCAGAAAACTGAGATTGATAATAGCTTTTATTCTTGCTGTTATTGATACAAGGAGAAATACAATTACTATCTACAATAGAAAGTTATTTCTACTATTAAGGAAACCCCATTCTACTGCTAACCACTTGTTTTACATTTATAGTAGGTGTGTGTGTGTCTTTGTAAGAGACAAAAAAAGAGATGCGTGAGGACGAGAATACACAGCAGAGAACTGGACTTCGTATGCAAATATTCCTACTTCCTTCTGCATTGTAATTGACAAGCAATTGTTCAAATTAAAAATTACAGTTATTACTACTATTACTAAAAACACTAGATTTTGAGTTCAATGCCCACCGTTTTGCAATAATATTATCCCTCTTAATTTTGATAACAACACTAGAAGAGGAATTGTGGCTCGGTTAACCAGTTTATGTCTGATAAACTGAGGCTTCAAGAAGCTGGATAGTTTTCCTGAAGTCACACCGATTTTATGTACAAAAAACCACTTCTGTCTGACTCTGAATTTGAAGATATTTGCTATCTCTTTTTTAAAAATACTACACACACATGCACACAGTATATATCTACAATATGACAAATCTGAACAATTCTAAATGAAATTTTCTTCTCCTTGAGCTCTCATTGATGACAAATAAGATATGCAACCAGATAAGTCAGGTAAATATTGTATTTAAGTAAACAATTTCCTAAGTAATTGCTATTAGACCAATAAATGGAAACTGTTTTGAATATATTTAGTATATAGTCTCATATATTTGCATTTTTATATCTCTTTTTATACATTAAGCATTAAAATAGCATGTAAAATGTGCATTGCAGCATTTCTAGTCTAAGTTGGTTAAAGAGCCTCAGGGTCCAGCAATTTTAACTTCTTCTGAGCATGCAATTATCCCTTTAAACTTACATTGATGAAACAGAAAATCTTTAATTTGAATAACATTAATTTGTACTTTCTAACAAATACCGTAACTTTCAATTATGTTTTATTCAAGCATCACTTGGATTTAATATTCTAGGCCGGGTGCGGTGGCTCATGCCGGTAATCCCAGCAGTTTGGGAGGCCAAGGCAGGAGGATCACCTGAGGTCAGGAGTTTGAGACCAACCTGGCCAACAAGGTGAAACGCCATCTCTACTAAAAATTAAAAAAATTAGCCGGCATGGTGGTGCATGCCTATAATCCCATCTACTCAGGAGGCTGAGGCATGAGAATCGCTTGAACTCGGGAGGCAGAGGATGAAGTGAGCCAAGATTGTGCCACTGCACTCTAGCCTGGGCGACAGAGCCAGACTCCGTCTCAAAACAAATAAAGAAAGAAAAAGAAATTTAATATTCTAGCCATGAAAATGGCAAAATTCAAATGCAGAGCAATTAAATTACCTGCTTGGATCTACTGAAAATGAACTTAATATTCAAGAAAGACTGTTATAACTAAATACTACATGTATAAAATTCATTTATCTTTGTACTTTCATAAAGACAACATTTTTGGTAAAAATAAAGGATTACAGAATAAACCATTAAAATTTGAGGGTTTTTTTTTTCAATTCTGAATTCAGCTTATAGAGTTTGCATTTGGTTTGTAGCTAACTATTGATTAAACTTCACACTAAAAATCTCTATGTGGAAAACACTAGTGAAACACATAGAGTAACTAGCACTGGGTTTTTAGATAATTGTATATTAAAGCTTTCTTTTCTTTTTTTAATGATAATTCTTTGCTTTTAGAATTTTTAAGAGACTTTTATTACATGGCTATTAAAAGTGTGATGTTTCTACTAGGAGTTCCATCTCTATCAGAGATGATTTAAGATAGTATTTTATAAGAATTCCAAATATTTCTTTTTTTGCAACTTAAAGAATGTACTTTATTTCTTTTTATTATTAATTTATTTATTTTTGTTGTTTATATTTAAGGTGTACAACATGATGTATTGATATCTTGATATACATTTACATAGTAATTACTACAGTCAAGCAAATTCATATACTCATCATCTCACATAGTTTCCTTCCTTCTTTCTTTTTTTTTGTGGGAAGAGGGCCTAAAATCTACTCTCTTGACAAATTACCAGTAGACAATATAATTTTTTAACTATAGTCCTCGTGTTGCAAATTAGATCTCTAGACATATTCATGCTACATAACTGCAACTTCAACTTTGTACCCTTTAACCTACATCTTCTAATTTCCCTGTTCTTCCCCCAATTCCTGGTATCTACCAGTTTCCTCTCTATTTCTGTGTATTCCCTATTCTTTTACATTTAAGATTCTACATACAGGTGAGATAGTGCAGTATTTTTCTTTCTGCTTCTGGGTTATTTAACTTAGCATACTGTCCTCTAGGGTCATCCATGTTGTCACAAGTGGCAGGATCTCCTTCATCTTTAAGACTGAATAATATTCTACTGTGTATATATTCCACAATTTGTTTATTCATTCTTTTGTCCACAAGTACTTTAGTTGTTTAAATATCTTAGCTATTGTGAATAATACTTCAATGAGCATGGGAATGCACATATCTTTACTCGGTGTTGATTTTATTTCTTTGGGTATATACCCAGAAGAAGCGTTCCTGGGTCATATGGTAGTCTATTATTAATTTCTTTAAGAGCCTCCATACTATTTTCCACAGTGGTTGCACTGATCTACATTTCCACCAACAGTGTAATAAGGGTTCCATTTCTCCACACCCATACCAACACTTGTTATTTCTTGTCTTTTTGATAAAATCTTTTGTAACAAGTGTGAGATGATAACTTATTGTGGCTTTTATTTGCACTTCCATGATAATTAGTAATATCGAGCAGTTTTTCATATAACTACTGGCCTTTGTATGTCTTCTTTGGAAAAATATCTATTCATATTTTTTGCCCAGTTTTTAATTGGGCTTTTGGATTTTTTGCTATTGTGTTGTGTGAGTTCCTTATTTATTTTGGATAGTAAACCCTTATCAGATATATAATTCACAAATATTTTCTCCCAACCTGTAGACTGCTTTTTTATTTTATTGATTATTTCCTTTATAGTGCAGAAGCCTTGGAGCTTGATGTAGACCCACTTACTCATTTTTGCTTTTGTTGCCTGTGCTTGTGATGTCAAATCCAAAAAATTTTGCCAACACCCATGTCAGGGAGCTTTTCCTCTATGTTTTCTTCTGGAAGTTTTATAGTTTCAGGGTTTACATTTAGATCTTTAAACCATTTTGAGTTAATTTCTTGTGAATGATGTAATTAAAAGTCTAATTTCATTCTTTTACATGTAAATGTTCAAGTTTTCCAACACCATTTATTGAACAGCTATCTTTTCCCATGGTATTTTCTTGGTGCCCATGTTAAAAATTAGTTGACCATATATACTTGGGTTTATTTGTAGATTTTCTGTTCTGTTCTATTGGTCTATGTATCTGTTTTTATGCCAACCCCACACTTCTAAAAGTTTTTTTTAAATTATTTTATTTTTTTCTTGTTTAAGTTTGAGGGTACAAGCGCAGGATGTGCAGGTTTGTTACATAGGTAAACATGTGCCTCGGTGGTTTGCTGCACCTAACAACCCATCACCTAGGTATCAAGCCCAGCATGCACTAGCTCTTTTCCCTAATGATCTTTCCCCTCTCCCACGCTCCCTCAGCAGGCTGCAGTAACTGTTGTTCCCCTCTCTGTGCCCATGTGTTCTCGTTGTTCAGCTTCCACTTATAATTGAGAACATGCAGTGTTTGGCTTTCTGTTCCTGCATTAATTTACTGAAGATAATGGCTTCCAACTTCATCCATGTCCCTGCAAAAGGCATTATCTCATTTCTTTTTATGGCTGCATAATATTCCATGGAGTATATGTACAACATTTTCTTTATCCAGTCTGTTATTGATGGACATTTGAGTTGATTCCGTGTCTTTGGTATTATGAATAGTGCTGCAGTGAACATATGCTTGCATGTATCTTTATAATAGAATGATTCATATTCCTTTGGGTATAAACCCAGTAGTGCAGTTGCTGGGTCAAATGGTATTTCCATTTCTAAATCACCACATTGTCTTCCACAATTGTTGAACTAATTTACATTCCCATCAACAGTGTAAAAATGTTCCTATTTCTCTGCAACCTTGCCAACATCTGTTGTTTCTTGACTTTTTAATAATCACCATTCTGACTGGCGTGAGATGTTATTTCATCGTGATTTTGATTTGCATTTCTCTAAAGATCAGGGATGTTGGGCTTTTTTTATATGTTTGTTGGTTGGCTGCATGTATGTGTTTTTTGAAAAGCATCTGTTCATATCCTTTGCCCACCTTTTAATAGGGTTGTTTGTTTTTTCCTCATAAATTTGTTTAAGTTCCTTGCAGATTCTGGATATTAGATCTTTGTCAGATGAATAGATTGAAAAATTTTCCTCCCATTCTGTAGATTGTCTGTTTGTTCTGATGATCATTTTGTTTGCTGTGCAGAAGCTCTTTAGTGTAATTAGATCCCATTTGTCAATTTTTCTTTTTGTTGCCATTGTTTTTGGTGATTTCATTATAAAATCTTTGCCTGTGTCTATGTCCTGAATGGTATTGCCTAGATTTTCTTCTAGGTTTTTTTCTAGTTTGAGGTTTGCTATTTAAGTCTTGAAGATAGCTTCGTTAATTTTTGTACAAGGTGTAAGGAAGAGATCCAGTTTCAATCTTCTGCATACGGCTACCAGTTCTCCCAGCACCATTTACTGAATAGGGACTCTTTTCCCCATTGTTTGCTTTTGTCAGGATCATTACTTTATATTTTCCACAATACTCACAATTCCAAAACTTAATGTCTCATTTAGAAAATATTTGCATAGATTTCAGTGGAAGTAGAATAAGGATATGATATTCAACTGTAATTTTTCATAAATATTGATAAGATGGAGTCTGCCTTAAAGCCCAGATAAAAACTCTTAATTTGATTTTCACATAATTTATGGTTTCAGTTTTTTAAAGTACTTCACACTATAATAAAAATTTTAAAAGAAAAATAGGAGAGGTGCAAGAGGAGTAAAAATCATCACCATTTTTAGATGATAGAGTTTTTTATATGGGAAGTTCTAAAAGAATCAACTAATAAACTGGAAGAGTTTAGTAAGATGACTGTAGAAAAAATATTAGAAAATATATTGACAACAAATTTCATAAACCAAAGCAATAGTAATGAAATTTAAAAATACACAGAAATGTAAAATAAAATTTTTTACAGTTTTGAATAAACGGTGGGAATATACATTGATACTATATCTATGAAGAGGAATTTATCAAAATGTAAACTGCATACCCTTTGACTCACTAACTGTACTTCAAGGTGTTTACCCTGAAAACATATTTGTGCATAACTCAGATATATGTGTACAAGATTATTTTTGCAGCATTATTTATATTAGTGAGGGGAAAAGGACCTGTAAACAACATTAATGTTTTTCAAAACTAGGTTTAATAAAATATGAACATCCATAGAAAGGAAGACTATATACATCTATTAAAAAGAATAAGGTAGATTTGTTATTCTTATTAGAAAATTCTCCAAGAGATAAAGCAAATGACAGAACAGTTTATATGTATTATCTCACAGGTATAAAATAAGATGCATCCATATGCTTGAATATATGCCTGGAAAAATTCTGGAAGGGTACACAAGGTAACTCCTGGGGAGTAGATGAAACTTGAGAGAGAGATGGGCACATTTTTCATAGTACTGCTTAAAAATTTTTATTACATGCATTGTTATCTTCAGAGAGATTAAAAAAAAATGTTGGCCAAGGTGGGCAGATCAACTGAGGTCAGGAGTTTGAGACCTGTCTGGCTAACATGGCAAAACCTCATCTCTACTAAAAATACAAAAATTAGCTGGCTGTGGTGGTACATGCCTGTAATCCCAGATACTCGGGAGGCTGAGGCAGGAGAATTGCTTGAACCCGGGAGACAAAGGTTGCAGTGAGCCAAGATCTCGCCACTGCACTCCAGCCTAGGCAACAGAATGAGACTCCATCTCAAAAAAAAAAAATAAAGTTAAGCACTGAAGCAAATTTTATTCATTTTGCAAAAAGATGAAATGCCTTCATGACACTATTGCATTAGATTAGTGATCAAAATAAATATTAAATTTATCCAATGAGGATGTCCAGTATAAATAAATTATGCCAAGAAATCCTCCATGGGTTCTAAATTTTGTTGGCTGCATGACTATAGCAAACACATTAAAAGCATAATTAGCAAAACGCTATCTCAAATTGCAATTTAAAAAAAGACAGAGGACTGCATCACAAACAAACGTGTATCATCTTTAAATTATAAAAAGGCTTTAGGAGACACTGATATATAACATAGTTTAATGTCTTAAAAATGTCTTTTACATAGCATTTTAATGTATTTCTTTTATTACTTTTTAATAAATTGTTATTCACTCAAGACTCATGAGTTGCGAACTACTATGATTCTCATGCGCCCCAAATTTTATGAGTCCACTCTTTGGTAGACCATCATCATAAGGCTGTATTCACACAGCTATTATCAGTACTTACTCTCCTGTATAGCTATTGTGCTAGTGAGAAAGTAAATGCCTAAAAATGACAGTGGTGCACTGTACATTGGAATGTAGTTGGTCAGCCAAAACATATGCTCTAAATTTGTCTAGATAAAAATGCATTATTCTTCCTGTGCTATACTGCAAGCTAATTAATAATGAGACATTTCAGTGACTTGGAATCAGATATAGTTGACACTCTTCTAGTGATGTGGCATTGTAATAGCTTATTTATTGGAGGTAGTAATAAAGGCTATATAACAAAGCATAAACTGTTTTACAGCTTGAGCTTAACCTATTTCTGATAAAGCTATGCAAAATTTTGTATGTGTTTTCCTTATTTACTCAAAAGACCCCATAAGATGCAATTATCTCAATTTTAGAGGAATGTTAAAGACAGATGATTATCTAATAATCTGGAGAATGCCCATAAAAAGGTAAAGAATATCTAGGTACCTTTAACATCTTATGAATGAGGTTCCTATAAAGGTAATTTTTTTCATATGAAATTTTTACTGGAACTGATCATTTGTACAGAAATTGCTCAATAAGATTTTGAAGAACAATCATTGCCATGAATTGAAACATTCGAATTGGATTTTTTAAAGCCCATGATTGTATTACGTGAATTTACTATAAAATAGTTAGAAAAAAAATTTTCAGAGCAATACAAACAGTAGACTCATGTATTTCAGAAAACCTGCCAAGCAAGGTAAATTATCTTTGATGTAAAAGCTATCTTACCCATAATTCTTCACATTTGCCTATAACATAAAAAATGATTTCTTAATGGGCTAGGTAAATCTGAGTAGAATATATATTACTTGTAGTTGACAATTTTGAGGTGCTACTTCTTTCCCAGAACTATTCTCTTTTCTCAGATTGTAAATATGTTTATTTTGCTTATGTGTATCTTTGCCACTTGCATGCCTAGAATTTCTCAATAGTAACCTTAAAAAATTTTTATTTAAAATGATTTATACATACCGTGTTATAAGCACATATGCAGATCAGATTTGCCTATCCCCTTTTAGCGTGATGCATGCTGGGACCACATAATCATAGGCTGGCAAAGAGAGAGCAAAATCTGGAACTGGGAGAAGCAGTTATAACAATTGCCCATAGGCTGGGTATCTGCGAAGTCTCAGGCAAAATGCCAGCAGATGGCAACCTTAAGCAAGGCTTAGGTGGATTTTTTTAAGAGGCTGCAGTAGTAGGGAGTTTAATCTGACCAAAAGAGAAGAATTATGTGGGAGAAAATGCAGTAAGACTTCCACAAATTCCTTCGTTGGCAGAACACCGGCCTGTTACCAGAAGTTCAGGATATAATGGCCTATGTCTCCCCAAAAGGGACTTACAAGCATTCAGGAGGGTTTAAGGATATAAGAAAAGTGGTACAAAAACAGACATATAGACCAATGTAACAGAATACAGAACCCAGAAATAAGACCACACACCTATAGCTATCTGATCTTCAACAAATCTGACAAAATCAAGCAATGGGGAAGGGATTCCCTATTTAATAAATGGTGCTGGGATAGCTGACTAGCTATATACAGAAGATTGAAACTGGACCCCCTTCCTTACACCATATACAAAAATCAACTCAAGATGTATTAAAGACTTAAATTTAAAACCCAAAACTATAAAAACCCTGGAAGACAACATAGGCAATACCATTCAGGACATAGGAACAGGCAAAGATTTCATGACAAGGATGCCAAAAGCAACTGCAAAAAAGGAAAAATTGACAAATGGGATCTAATTAAACTAAAGATCTTCTGCACAGCAAAAGAGACTATCAATAGAGTAAACAGACAACCTACAAATGGGAGCAAATTTTTGCAAACTATGCATCTGGCAAGGGTGTAATATTCAGCATCTATAAGAAACTTAAACCAATTTACAAGGAAAAAAAAACATTAAAACGTGGCCAAAGGACATGAACAGACACTTTTCAAAAGAAGACATACATGCAGCCAACAATCCTATGAAAAAAAAAGCTCAACATCACTAATCATTAGAGAAGTGCAAATCAAAACGGCAATGAGATATCATCTTGCACCAGTCAGAATGGCTATTATTAAAAGTCAAAAAATGACAGATGCTGGCAAGGTTGTGAAGAAAAAGAAACACTCATACACTGTTGGTGGGAGCATAAATTAGTTCAACCATTGTGACAGTGTGGCGATTCCTCAAAGATCAAAAGACAGAAATACCATTCAAGTCAACAATCCATTACTGAGTATATACCCAAAGGAATATAAACCATTCTATTATAAAGACACATGCACACATATGCTCATTGCAGCACTATTTGCAATAGCAAAGACATGGAGTCAACCCAAATGCCCATCAATGATAGGCTGGATACAGAAAATGTGGTACATATACACCATGAAATACTATACAGCCATAAAAAAAGAATGCAATCATGTCTTTCACAGGAATGTGGATGAAACTGGAGGCAATTATCCTTAGCAAACTAATGCAGGAGCAGAAAAACCAATACTACACATTAATTGGGACCTAAATGATGAGAACACATGGACACGTAGAGGGAAACAAAACACACTAGAGCCTATTGGAGGGTGGAGGGTGGGAGGAGGGAGAGGATTAGGAAAAATAACTAATGGTTACTAGGCTTAATATCTGGGCGATGAAATAATCTGTACAACAAACATCCATGACACAAGTTTACCTACATAACAAACCTGCACATGTACCCCAGAATTTAAAATAAAGGTTTAAAAAGGAGTTTACTGCAAACATCTGAATGAATCTCATTAACATAACATTGAGTGAAAGAAATTAGACACAAATGACTCCACACTGTATAATTCTAGATGTGTAGAGGACAAAAGCAAGCAAACTAATCAATGCTATTAGCATTGGGGGAATAGTGAATGGAAGGATGCACAGGAGAGGTTTCAGAGACTGGTGATGTATTGAGTCTTAATTTGGTGCTGGTTACTCAGATGTGTTAAAATTGTGAAAATTAATATATGATATGAATTTTTCTGAATGTTATATGTCAAAAATGACATTTTTATTTTATTTTTTATTTTTCAATAGTCTTAATTTTCGATTGACAAATGATAATTGTATGTATTACATATTTCTGGAGTACTATCCGGTGTTTTGATACATGTTTACATGGTAGATGTTTAAATCAATCTAATGGACAAATTTAAAAAAAGAATGAAATCATGTCCCTTACAGCAACATGGTTATGGCTAGAGGCCATTATCCTAAGTGACCTAATGCAAGAACAGAAAACCAAATACCACATGTTCTTACTTATACGTAGAGCTAAACATTCTGTACATACGGACATAAAGACAGGAGCAATAGACACTGGGCGCTGGGGACTACTAAGAGCGGGAGGATTGTAGGGTCTTGAAGCCTGAAAAACTGCCTCTTGGGTACTATGTTCACTATATGGGTGATGAGATCATTTGTACACCAAACTTCAGTGACACACAATTTACCAATATAACAAACCTGCACATATGTCCTTTGAACCCAAAATAAAAGTTGGGAAAAAAAGGCGGGCGGTGGGGGGTCGGGGTGAAAAGGATAGCAGAAAAGTATGTTGCAATCCAGGAGAGTGTCAGTGTTAATTGGAAAGCGAGATATTTACCAGATAACTGAAAAGCCTTTCATGTGAAGCTTTTTCCACCACTCTCTTTGCAGCTTCACCAGCCCAACATGGCAAGACAGAAATTGCAACAACTGAGCGGTTTCATGGGCCCAAGAACCTGCATATCATGCCAGATCATAGATCTAGTTGGCAACACAATGTGATTCCAAGTCCTAGCAAATCGTGATAACAGAGTGCTGGTATACCTCCTGCTCTGAGCAGGGTTGAGTCTAGATCACAGTTATGCCTATCAATTAATGCTGCCTTGGGAAGCTGGGAAAAGCAAGGGTCAAGGAATTGAAGAAATTGCAAATGCCCCGATGCTCACAGAGTAAAGTTGAAACTTTCAGTCTGGAATTCGGGGCCTGATCAAATGTGGCTACAAGCTCATCTTTTCAAGATTGTCTTGTACTACTTCATTTCTTCCACCTGCAATCTGACTAGTAAATTTCATGCCTTAAAAAAGCATGCCTTTTTAAAAAAACAATAATGAGGTTTTTATTTTAAAATTCAATTAAAAATATTTTCATACGTTTTTGGTAGGATAAATTGGTATGCATGGATCTGTAGCCCCAAGCATGCCTTTTTATACCTTAGTATCTCCTGTGCTTTTGGGGGGCATTATTCTATGTCTGCAATGTCCTCCCTCACTTTCCCATTCCTCTAGTCACATACTCAAATCAAATATATCTTTGAAGGCCCTGCTCAAAATTAACAGCCATTTTCCCTAGATCTTTCACTGCACACCACTTTAGGATATAGTCTTTTCTTTATTCTTTATGACTCATTACTTCCTGCCTTGTAGCAGGGCCATTGATTTAATAGGGTAGTTGATGGTCGAAGCCATTTCTGAGTAAATTGATATTCACAAAAGCACCAAGACAAGTGCATTTATCTGGAGTCATCGTGCAATAAACAAATCCTCCTTGTGTTTTGGGGAACTCCACTGAAAATACAGACTATGCCTTCAAGATGAAAAAAAAAATTACTAGTCCCCAGGGGTTAATTAAAGGGACATTGTCAATGGTGGTAGATTTCAGACAGTCCTGCTCATTTTTTTACATCTATTTGCCATGTTGTTGTACATTTTGATTTTCTCTCAAATGTGTATTTCTCTCAGTGGAGAACAGATCCTCCTGGGCCTTTAAAAATGATTTAATTCTTAATAGCAAAAGCTCAGCAATCTTGAACAGTTCTGTAACACAAACCATAGCATATGGGTCAGGATTGAAAACACTGCAGTGAGGACTCAGAATTCTAGAGAAATATCATTTGGCATGGAGGAATGCTATAAAATGAGGATCATTGTATGTGTTAGTAACATCTCTTTTGAGGGTCTATTTTACTCCTTCAGGAGTAGGGTGTTCCTTTAAGAAATAAAGGAGTTATTGCAAGTCAAGCAATAACAATGCTGTGATTTTACAGGAGGTAATAAATCTAAACTTATACTGTTAGTATCCAAATTTAACAGCTAGGACTGTAATGGGAATTGCCTTTGTTGCCTTGGAACTCTATTTAAATGATGATTTATACAGACATTTGGGGCGTATAAATTCAAGGAGGTCATGCATATTGACTGAATAGCATCAGCCTGACCCATAGAAAAGGCTCCCTTGGTCCTGCGAGAACTGAAACCATCGGAACATTTTTAAAACATAGCATACCTTCTGGAAGCTTTGTGTTGAGCCTTGGGGTCAGATTTTACTTGGATTTGGATGTCCAGGTTATAAGACCCTAAACACTTTTATCCTTAGAACCATGTCTTTACTAGTGTTTGTCATGAAGCTTAAAGAGATTCTGTGATTAAACTAATGAAAATGATATTTTATAGCATTGTTCTAAAGCTGAGTGATATTTCTTCTAATAAACTCATTCTCTTCAAAACAAAAAAATAAAACATAGCAGACCAATTCTCAGCTTCAAATGACTTCCAGAAAATCCCTGGTAAACACAATATGGGGGGGAAATGGGATGTGGGTGTTTTATGTATGTATTATTTAGCAGCACCAGGAATAAGAGAGTTTTATTTAAGAATAAATGCATTTGTCACTCCAGGATGCAAAGGGTTATAATTTTTCACAACTTATTTCATCTTTTAAATTTAAATATATTTCAGAAGTAAGAGGATAAGAAAATTTTCAAAGAGGAAGTGGTCATTACATCATGGAACACAAAGAATACATTTACCACTAGGCAGTTTGATGGCTACCCAACAAATATTCTGTCACTGGTAAACTGAAAATGTTCCAATTTAGGAACTGAACTTGCTATTTTACAGGAACCATACCCACTGATGAAAGATTATACACCTCAGATCTCTTGGTTATTTTGAAATTTTTGAATCTTCCCACATCCATTTGCTTTATCTATTCTGTATGAAGGATTATAACAACATAATTTCAGCTACAAAGAATAGCACTGAAAAGAAAGAAAAACTCCAAAGAGATAAGCACAGTTTCAATATCCTGGTGCAATATAATCATTGTAGAGGATATAGAAAAAGAGGAATTAGAATAAGGAATTGAAACACATTTTGTAAGTAGACAGAAATGGGAAAGTGGCTATAAGGCTTGTGTAATCAAGACAGACTTTTGAAGATGTAAGAAATTATAAGCTGATGTGAATAATCCAACCAAAAAAAATTTTATGCTGCAGAAAAAAGGGGAAAATTATTGTAGTAAATCCTTAAGTATGCAAAAGGGCATGTGCTCTGTTGCACAAGTCGGAGGTTGGCTTTAGGTTAGGTGTGCAAAGACAACACATCCAGGGAACAAGAAGAAGCAAGAAAATATTGGCACAACATAAAAGTAGGTAGATATTGTGGTGGCAGCCCATGGTGGTCTTTTGTTTTTTATACCACAGAAATAAAAATTATCAGGTGAGAGTGAGGATGGAAAAGGGAGGTTTGGGAAGTTTGAGAAGATAAAAATGTAAGAGACAGCCTCTGAGGTATCTATCTGCCAATGATCCCCGCCTCCTGATGTTCATGTGTTTCAATACCCCTTTCCCTTGAGTGAGGGCAGGACCTGGTGACACTTCTCATAAATAGAATATGGCAAAAATAAGGGGATGTCACTTCTAAAATTAGGTTATAAAAGAACCGTAACTTCAATTTCTCTATTCCTCTCCCCTTCCCTGTGTTCTTCTCTCTCACTCTGTTTCTCTTCCCCCTTACACTTACTTAAAGATCTCATAACAAGCTGTCATGTTATAAGCTGCTCTTGAAGGACTGCGCATGGCAAGAAACCAATGTCTTTCACCAAAAGCCAGTGAAGCCTGTGAACAATCATGAGCTTAGAAATAGATCATCCCCACTGAAGCCTCAGAAGACTGCAGCCCTGGCCAACACATTGAAACTTTGTGAGATACAGCCAGCTAAACTTCCCTCCGATTTTTGACCATGATAACCTGTAATATAATTAATGTTTGTTGCTTTATACTGCTAGATATTTGGGTAATTTTTTACACATCAATAGATAACTAAATTAAAGGACCACAGTAAATTGGTGGTGATGAATTTTAAGTAAAACTGTATGAATGCGTGTTTATCTCCACTTACAGAGAGAGATATTTAACTAGGGTTGGGGTTTTGCCACATAAGTATGACAAAATGAGGGGGCAAAGTAGTTGAAGTGTTTGCAAGGAAATGATTATAATGGTTGATCATGGAATTTAATTTGGACAAGGGGGTAACTGAGGATATGAGAACAGAGAGGAAAAACAAAAAGATAAAAAGATAGATTGTAATCCTGGTGGGGTTAAAGAACGTTTGGTTCAAAGCCCTAGAGGAAGTGAGCTAGAAAGACAGATTGTGGTGGTCGCAAACCAGAAAATTTGAGATTGAGATTATTCAGGCTTTGTGTTGGCAATGACAAAGCCTACAGAGGCCAGTATAGAATAGATGAATGTAAAATCACCAAGTCATAATAGAAATGAGTTAAATATGGAAAGAATGAGTTAAGAATAAAAATCTTCAAGAAATTGGAGAGTAACCCAGTTGTTGGTTGATAACTGCAACAATAATGGGTAGGGGAAATGCAATCTGATGGCATTAGATCAAAAACTGCATTTTTCCAGGAGTCCAGAAGAGATTCACCATCCAAAAAGTGTCATGGAGGATTTTACTAAATATATTAACAATTATTCAAAAATGTTATCACTGGATCATTTGGAACAAAAATACTGAGTAGTTTTCAATCTGCCCAATTTCCTCCAGGAAACTCTCCCTTAATGCTCAAATTCAGGATAATTAGCCTCAATGAGCACCTCATACCTTCCCCATTAGAACATTTATCAAAATATTCGGTGATTGTTTTGTTGTCTGTGCCCCTGATTAATTCTCTTATACATCTTAGCACTGTAATGACTATAGGTGTTGCATTCCAGTTCTACCCAGTGTGACAACATACTAAGACATTCTTTAATGTACTGACAACATATTAAGTCATTCCTAAAGTTGTTGAATACAGAAACATAACTGATTTTCTGAAATCATTTTAAAAGCAAACATATAATGTAGTTGTATATTATTGAGATCTATGTCACGTATCATTCTACGACCTCTACACATAATGATTCATTTAAACCTAACAATCTCTATGAGACTAGTAACACTACTTATCTTATTATTCTAGATCAAAGAACAAAGAGGTGGAAATGCTTGTTCAATATCACATAGTGAGAAACTGGGAGAGCTAGGACTCAAATCCAGATAGTCAGACTGGAATCATTTCATCATCCACTCATTAAGGTAAAAACACATGACGGTGAAAAAGGTTCTTTAACATGGTCCAACACACACCATTTTGATCTCATTAGAGAACAAAGCTATTAATAATAGTAAGAGAATGGAAAAGAGATAGTAGAAACACTTCATTGATTTCATAGTGTTTCAACTATCAATGATGAGGATTTATATAACTCAAACAACCTCAGTGATGCATGAAGAGGTGAAACACTGAATAGAAATATCAACATTTCTAGCATCATCAATCACCAAAAATGAGTTCACAGGCTTGAAGCAGTCTTTTAAAATATTTCTAAAATTGATTATTTAAACAAGGTAGGGAACACAAATGAGCTGGATATGCCTGGTGATATTTGACTATCCTTGAACATAATTCTGAGGGAGATTAAGTTAAGATGAAATAAAAGCTAGTTTCATTCATAATCAAATAAAAAGGCTATCATCCTAAAATAGTATTTATATTAGATTCTCAGCAAAATGAATTAACGCTTTAAATATTATTTTAAAATCTAACATTTTACTTATCCTTTTAAAAGGCCAGATATGTCTTAAAGTAGAAATTCTGCATCTCATCAGAAAGATGTAATAATTCAAGTTGTTTTTATATCCTGTAAATCGCACGTAATTGTCATTTTCTCTCATTCTCACATTGTCATCTAAGACTTTATGAAGACTGCAGTTGTTTAATGATATGAAAAGAGGATGGTTTGAATTATCCTAATTTCTCTCCCTCTTATTCAGAGATTCCAAGAGGGATATGAGGAACAAAGTTATCAGGGATTGTGGTGTCATTAAGATATCTCATAAAACTGCACTGCAGTTTACTACTCCACAAGACCCACATTTAAGAGATTATTGGAATGAAATTGTATAAGGGAGAATGGTTTAAAAATGCTTAACATTCCTGGGGGCATATGAACATACCCAAAGAAGAAGGTGGAAAGTGCAGACTACTCTTTAGGATCCTTGATGCTTTGTATGAAAAATATCTGGTCATACCATTATTAAGCTGCTTTACTACAGTACTAAAATGAGTGATTTATGCATTTAAATTTATAGGTAAAAAACTGAGCAACCACTAGTAAATTAAAGAAGTAAAGTTGTATGTTTACTTGTAGAATATTTTCACAAATTTTAGAATCCTAGATTATTTGGGAAAAGCATGATTCCTCACTCAAAAAACACACCAATAGTAGATGGTGTAAATATTAAAAATAATAAGAGTTTTATAATACATTCATTAAATGAGAAAGAATAATATTATTACATCTGGCAGTTGAAAAATATTTTAACAATGATATTGATAAAGATAGTATATTTCAATTTAGGTACACATTACTTAAGCCTAGACACAGATACCATTTTCAGTATTGAAAATATCCTTGAATGGTTTCATTTCCCTAGTAGTCCCTTAGAATTCTTCAGTATATTCCGCAGCAGCCTTAGCATAACATATAATCATTCTCCTTTGACATTTTTGTCTGAGAGAACAAAGGACAAGTCATATGAAAATAGGGATGACATAAGCAAGACTTCTTGTATATGTACATGTATATATGTGTGTGCATTATACACAGATGCATATGTATACAGAAGTAAATACACACATGCTTATTATATAAGTTCTTTTCATATATATGGCTATAAATAAACATGTAATTTAATTAGAAGTAGAAGGAATCGATAAATAGATGAAAAAATTGAAGGGAGATTCAGGAAGCAAGAATATGTTTGAAAATATTACCAGCAGAAAAAGATGAGAAGTTACACAATTGTATCTGTTCTGAAGGTGAGAAGTGTATAGTAATAGAGTGATAATAAATTTTAGAAACATTTTATTTAGTGATTCATAACTGATAACAGATCTTACTGAAATTTTTTCAGTGCATACCTGCCCACGTCCTATGCTAAAGCTACCATATTAGGATTCCCAGAGTGAGGCTCAAGGAGGAATGGGATATGCAGTTTTGGTTAAGAGTCTCACACCATGCAGCTTCCTCATTTATACCCAAGAAAGCTAATTCTAAGTATTAGCAAAAAATGTATTTAGTAGTAAAATACAAAAAGTTAGAAATATTTTTATTATTGCCTGAATGAATATATTTTTATATTACTTTCTCATCAGATCACCATAATGTTGCATATTAATTATTTTTCTATCCAAGTGAAAAAACTCACAAATAACTGAGAAAGCATCAAGGCAATATATAATATCTCCATTGTTCTACAAACCCCACAAAAAGAATATAGTGCTGAGTAGAAATGAAGTCTTAATATGATCTGTTTTTCTTTCTGTAACAAGATTTGAAAGCAGGCTCTCCTTTGACTTGGTAATTAATTTTTCTCACAACTGCAGACTGAATCTAGACATTTCTCTCCAAATTTCTCTTGTTTTTAAAACATTATAAACCTGTATTTACCTTTAAAATTAAATTCTGGTGTCCTTGGCAAAAACATAATTATACTATGGCTCCTGTGTGTATGTGTTTACTGAAGTCACTCCAACACATAGTGGTAAAGGCTGATGGCATAGAGTTGGACAAATCAGCCATCATCTGCTAATTCATAAACTCATATGAACATCCTGCCCCTTGTCACTGTTCCTCTATGTGGAAAATAGCCATGTTCTCACTAGTCACTCTTCCATAAACATGCATCTACTCAGGGAGTATAGTTTACTCAGACACACTATTTTCATTATGTGTTTCCCAAATGAATCATCAGCAAGAAACATATTGTTGAATGACACCTGCTTCTGTCTCATATGGCTTTTTGAAGATGTGTGACCCCCATTTTGCTTCCAGCACTGTTACTGTGTACCTTAACTGCCATCATGGCTCACAACATGACCCGACTTTTTTTTTTGAGATAGAGTCTCACTCTGTGCTGTGGCATGATCTCGGCTCACTGCAACCTCCACCTCCCAGGTTCAATCAATTCTCCTGCCTCAGGCTCCCAAGTAGTTGGGATTACAGGCATATGCCACTAGGCCTGACTAATTTTTGTATTTTTAATAGAGACAGGGTTTCTCCATGTTGGCCAGGCTGGTCTCAAACTCCTGACCTCAGTGATCCACCTGCCTCGGCCTCCAAAGTGCTGGGATTATAGGCATGAGCCATCATGCCTGGCCAACCCCAATTTTTAATGATGATTCCAAAGTATAAGGTAAGGTGAAAAAAATGACTCATAAAATCCATTTGTCTTTGGGTGAATCCAAATTGACCTTCAAATAGTGTTCATGAAATATATTATTCTTAGCACATCATTTCCTCTTTGTGTTGGTAGAAAAATAATAAAATGTGTGAGAAAAAATCCATTCAGGCATTTATATTACCAGGGCTAATCATGTCTTTTTTTTAGGTTGATCAGCTTAAAAATATATTCCCCAAAATAAGCTGTAACCGTTTGCTCATGCCTTGTCACTACAGTCTTTGAAGAGAAAATACAAGTATGGTTTGGCAACCTAATTTTTGTAGCAATACCCTTTCTTGCTAAATATGTGTTTAGACTCCATCAATTCTAATCCCAATGGTAATTTTTTCAAGTCTACATCACAATTTATTACATCCTTTTTCTGTAACATGCAAAGAGCAGTCACAAAGCTCTTTTCCTTCATATGCCAGGAACTAAATCATATTTTGCACATTACTAATTTTGTGCAACTTAGATGTAAAACATCTAACTAGAAGATGTGATTACACAGACATATGCTATCTAACTAGCCAGAAGTTCATTTTACTTTCTCTCTAAAAAAAAATGCCATTTTATTTATTGGTAGCTATATTCGTAATCTTCTTGAAAATATGTTTATAATCTTCTTGAAAATAGTATAACTTGTAACTGCGTTTATGCAAAGAGTTAAACTTTGAATGATGCCAGAAGAGCTTAGGTCTAAGACAGAAAACATAGATTTTGCACTTGCTCTGGGAGAAAAGTTAATTCGAGTTTACCAAAAAATTCACTGAGTTTTCTAATGCAAAGTGTTAATGACTTGTGAGACTTTCTTTGTAACTAAGTTTTATACAATGTTCTCAGGACTCAAGACAAGTAGATTGCCTGCTAATAAAATCTAATATGCAAGCATGTGTGATTTTATTAAGTACTTTATCTTTTCCTTTTTGATGTTTTTGCAAAAAAAACCATATTAGAACATTCACATTGCATGTGATTCTAAAGAAAGAGTCACATCTAAGTTTGCAAGAGGTCTGTTCATTATTTACAGTATAAAAATTATTCTGAGTTGTAGTATTTAGAATACAATTTGCATTCATTCTTTGGTGCTTTAAGGATTCCTTTTGAGCCATTTTGACATGTTTGTGAATCATGGCCATAGTGTTAGCACAATAGTACAACAAAACACTAAAAAATTGGCAAACAAAAACATTGATACACAAAGAATATGAAAATACATTAGCCAACTTCAACCCAGCTAACATATTATCTTATGTAAAAAAAATTAATGCATAGCCACTGTTTGAAAATAATTTAAAATATTTAAGAATTTCTGTGAAATTATACGTAATTTTATATTTCAAATTTTAAATGAATGTTTAACATGTTTAATGATTGTTTTTTCTCTGAAACCAGCATATTGGGTTAGGATTCCTCAAATATTTCCAGGGGCACTAAGTGTCCAGTACACTTTGAGAAATGCAACTCTGACATATGGTCAAGTTCTTTTGACCATTTATTATTCTGAAAACTAACACTTTTGGTGGTCATGTTTTTTCACAGTTACCTGGGGGATGTGCACTTGTATCTTTTGGGTTTTTTTTTTATTTTATAGACCTTTATATTTGCTTTTTAAATATGTGCATAGAGCTCCAGATCAGCAAGCACCATTCCTTTTAAATATTTTATAAATGTCATGCAATTTACTCTGTGCAGTGATAATCCCTTCTTTGACAGCAAATGTAAAAATTATAGAAGTGTTGGTATTGATTACTCTGGGATTATTAGTTAGGTTTAATCCAAGTATTTGTAACACCTTTAAGCATTTTACATTCTGAATTGTGAAAGGAAAAAGCAGAAGCCAACATCCCTCTGAAGCCACTCCCCAAAGAGTATTTCACTGTTTGAGCAGAAAACCATTATGCAATAGTAAATTTTTGATGAATTTGTTATATATTGCCAACCATTCAGTATTCTTTAAAAATCTCACAAGATACTTTAAAAATAATGCATGTTCAGGCACTTTGCTCTTTTTCAATTCTAAAGAAATAATTAGTTTCCTCCCAGGTCCACATGTATTTATTCTGTTTCTGGACATGAGGGATCTTTGAGTAGACACTGTAAGTTCACCTTATCTTTGCCCAAACTCCTTTCCTAAAGCCGTGGCAATAAGCAGAAAAATCTGAGGATGACAGCAAACCAGAAGCATCAAAAAATATGAGAAAAAAGGACTGAAAATAATTTGACATTTTAATATATTTTTACTAAAATTATTATCTTGAAGAAATCAGAACTCAGACTTTCTTACACACATTTTACAGTTTAGTAATGTTTTTGCATGAGACTAAGTGTAGAGGAGACACTATTCTGTCTTTTTAAAGTACGTAGGGCCTCTGGGCTCTATCCATCCCTGTACCCTTCTCAGCATCATCACCACTCAGATGGTCTCTCAGGAGATTCCAAAGGGAACATACAAAGGAAATAAAGTAGTACATTAAAAAACATTTTCTTTTATTTCTTCATAAGAGCCATTTGTGTTTTTTAAATTCCAAAATATTGCTTTCATTCAAGGTTGTTGTTTCAATAGTCAAAAGAAAACCTCTGGAAATCAGTTTCTCCTTAGCTCCAGAAAAATAAATCTGAATTGTGAATCTTTAGTAATGAGACTTACAAAACTCAATACCCTGGATCATTGCTGTGTCCTTCCTCATGGTAATTTGGTATGCTATTCGTGAAACCATGATGAAAATACATTTGAAATTCTCTTTTAATTTTCCAGTGGCTTCACTCATTCTGAAAGCAAATGTAATATTTTACAATAGCCAAATCATTTGGAAACAAGCCTCAAGAAAAAACAACATCAACTATTTGGGATAAAAACCAAGGTATGCCTACAATGTAATAAGATTAATTTTTTTGTGTGGCATGTGACCTGGCTCAAAAGATAATTTTTAAACAGAATTCAATATAGATACACAATAGATCGATGATTATAAATAGGTAGGGATATTTATCATCAACACCAGCATCATTAAAAGAGGTATACTGCCTTAAAGACAAAATTATCCCAGGCATGTTTGCTTTTTACAAACCGGTATTTTTACTGTGTAATCAAATTCTCCATCCATTTTCCAGATTTAAATGCATATAAAGAACCACCAAATAAATAGACACAAAGAGGAGAATCTGATTCCCCAGCAACTGAAAAATTTTTACCTATAAACTCATACCTCTACAAATAGTTTTTTTAATTCTTGAATTAAACCATGCACTAAATGATTCACAGTTTACTAAGAAATAAGAGCAAAATGTTCTCTAATTCATTTTTACTTCCAGGACATTTTTATCAAAAATTATTTTTATTTACATAATGAACACAACTCAAGGACCAAGAAGCATTGCCGATTTCTATAGTATTAATCAAAAGATAGCAGATGTTACTGCTTAGTATTTTAAATAATTAAAGCAATAACTGTATTAGCTGAAAAAGCAAAGAGTAATAAAAACGTCTTTGTCTTCATCCCCCATGAATCCCTTAAACAACTTAGGTAGTCAGGATGTCTGTTCCTGGCTTAGAGATTTAAATAATATCAATTGACCTAGAAATGTGTTAAATGGTGAGTTAGCGTGTCCTCAGACATAAGGCACACTGTATAATTGCTACAAGTGAAATAAATTTAAGTATAAAATGTGACAACTTTAGAAAAAAAGCACTAAAGGAAAATGAGTTCTAATAAATAGTAATTTATTTTCAAGCCCAAGTAAGTTCATTTGAAGCAGCTTATGCCCTAGAGAATTCTATCCATAAATGGGAATAATAAAACTCCATGATATTATTGAGGCATTTTAAAATATAAAAGGTAGCAATGCCAAAGTACAGGTCATGAAGGATTAATGAGAAGAATTTTGTTCTGAACACAGACCTGTATAACAGCAAGGAAAACATTAAATTTTTAAATGTATGAATGTGAATTTTGGTATCTTCACCTTCCCCAACCGCAGCTCAAGGAAGGAAAACATTATGGCCAACATTAGTTGAGGTGAACCACTCATTAGTAAGCACCATCTTCCCAGATAGCTATGTTGGCATCTGCCAACATCACCTTTTCTCAGCACTTCTGAACAAAATCTGTCCAGAGTGCCTGTTTGGTATTCAGGACAGAACAACCTTTGAAGAACTTTCTGTACTCCCCTAAAAGCCATTTTTCATCCTCAATCCAAAGGACCTAACTTTCTGGCAGACATTTATCTTTTTAGTCTACTATGGACTATTGCAATTACCACAGGTGTACAGGGCAGTAGAAAAAGTAGTCTCTTGCTTGATTTTCCCTGTATTTATTTACTTCCATTAAAACTTTCTGCCCAACTAGGCATTTCTTTTTCATTTGGCTGACACATTTGTTCTCTCTCATTTTTTCTCTTTTCTTTTCTGTGGCCAACAGTTTCACACTTTGATTAACAGCACTTACATACCTAAAAATCATTCTGTTGATTGCAGAGAGGACAAGATTATTGCAAAAGCAGAGATGAATAAGGAGCCATCTATTTTTACTACCAGTTAAAAAAGCAACAGGAGGCCAACTTCGTATCAACAAGCACCACAATTTCTTTACTTACAGAAGAAATCAAATTAAGCACATTCATTAGTTCAGCTTTTGGTGAATGTACTGGTGTATCAAAGTATTGAGGTCAAGTATTCACAAGCTCTAATCAGCCACAGTATTAAACAGTCTTTCCAGGGGTTGCTTTTTACTCCTGAGTCTCAACAAATATTGCAATTTATTTTGTAAATAAAGTAATCCTGCTTTTAGACAGTGCTGCCCTACAATGAAAGAGAAAATTAATCTTTCCTGAGAATAGGTGTATACTATGGCCAGAAGAACGAGGAAGAAGCCAGCAGCCACAATTGCCACTCAGAAACTGGAATGCATCTCCTGACTAGTGCAGGGTCGGAGCAAGAGAGAAGGACAAGCACGCCAATAAAAGCTCATTAGTGATGACAAATCATGCAGGGTCCCTGAGAAGGACTGCACTCATTTGCAATTTAAGTCTCTTAATGAGAATTTAATTTACTTTCTAATTTTGTCATATATTTCGTTACAGTTCTATTCCCCTTGAAGAGTATCCAACATGATCTTTTTTTATCTTAATATTTATTTATTTATTTTTTTAATTATACTTTAAGTTTTAGGGTACATGTGCACATTGTGCAGGTTAGTTACATATGTGTACATGTGCCATGCTGGTGCGCTGCACCCACTAACTCGTCATCTAGCATTAGGTATATCTCCCAATGCTATCCCTCCCCCCTCCCCCCTCCCCACCACAGTCCCCAGAGTGTGATATTCCCCTTCCTGTGTCCATGTGATCTCATTGTTCAATTCCCACCTATGAGTGAGAATATGCGGTGTTTGGTTTTTTGTTCTTGCGATAGTTTACTGAGAATGATGGTTTCCAATTTCATCCATGTCCCTACAAAGGACATGAACTCATCATTTTTTATGGCTGCATAGTATTCCATGGTGTATATGTGCCACATTTTCTTAATCCAGTCTATTATTGTTGGACATTTGGCTTGGTTCCAAGTCTTTGCTATTGTGAATAATGCCACAATAAACATACGTGTGCATGTGTCTTTATAGCAGCATGATTTATAGTCATTTGGGTATATACCCAGTAATGGGATGGCTGGGTCAAATGGTATTTCTAGTTCTAGATCCCTGAGGAATCGCCACACTGACTTCCACAATGGTTGAACTAGTTTACAGTCCCACCAACAGTGTAAAAGTGTTCCTATTTCTCCACTTCCTCTCCAGCACCTGTTGTTTCCTGACTTTTTAATGATTGCCATTCTAACTGGTGTGAGATGATATCTCATAGTGGTTTTGATTTGCATTTCTCTGATGGCCAGTGATGATGAGCATTTTTTCATGTGTTTTTTGGCTGCATAAATGTCTTCTTTTGAGAAGTGTCTGTTCATGTCCTTTGCCCACTTTTTGATGGGGTTGTTTGTTTTTTTCTTGTAAATTTGTTTGAGTTCATTGTAGATTCTGGATATTAGCCCTTTGTCAGATGAGTAGGTTGCCAAAATTTTCTCCCATGTTGTAGGTTGCCTGTTCACTCTGATGGTAGTTTCTTTTGCTGTGCAGAAGCTCTTTAGTTTAATTAGATCCCATTTGTCAATTTTGGCTTTTGTTGCCATTGCTTTTGGTGTTTTGGACATGAAGTCCTTGCCCACGCCTATGTCCTGAATGGTAATGCCTAGGTTTTCTTCTAGGGTTTTTGTGGTTTTAGGTCTAACGTTTAAATCTTTAATCCATCTTGAATTGATTTTTGTATAAGGTGTAAGGAAGGGATCCAGTTTCAGCTTTCTACATATGGCTAGCCAGTTTTCCCAGCACCATTTATTAAATAGGGAATCCTTTCCCCATTGCTTGTTTTTCTCAGGTTTGTCAAAGATCAGATAGTTGTAGGTAAGCGGCGTTATTTCTGAGGGCTCTGTTCTGTTCCATTGATCTGTATCTCTGTTTTGGTACCAGTACCATGCTGTTTTGGTTACTGTAGCCTATAATATAAATTAAACTACAAAGAGAATACAAAGGGTATGTTCTGCATTCAGCAGAAAGGTAGAAGACACAAAGAGGAGGTATTTTACAAACAACAGGCTAGCCTCGTAGGACAGGATAACAGCAGCCTGCTTACCTTGGTTGCAATCTTTATATTAGTATGAGAAAAATTAGCCTTTTCCAGTCCAGGGTATTCTGGGCTCCTTTCCAAGCAATAGTGGTGGCCAGTATGTCCAAGATAATGAAGACTCAATTATATAACTCATTTTACACATATGTTTACTACAGATGACCATGTTGGTTACATTGGCTTGACTAGAGTCAGCAGGAGAAACAAGTTGCCATATAAGCCTTAAACTCTCAAAGGTGCAAGTACAAGTTACACTTTTTACTCATATTCCTCCCCTTCGAAGTGATAAAAGCTTCTCAAATTCCACCCCAGATCTCCTTACACCCTCCACCAAAATGGAGTTAATGAGATAGACGATTAGTGGCCTAACATTTAGCACTTCTTCCTTTATTAGAAGACGGCTTTATGAGGTATAATATCATCACCATGAGGTAGGGTTCCTTTTGACAGAACAGGTAATAGAAGACTATGGGAAGCACAGTTTTGAGCAAAACTTTCTTTTTAAATACATTTTACTTGTGGGTTCTCCACTGACTTCACTCTTTGGTCAAAAGAATGGAAATTATACTGCTCTTGTCCCTGATTTCCCTTGTCATATATTTATTCATTGTCTCTCTTCTCTTTCATTTTTCCTCTTTCTCTCTATAATGTCTCCTTCTAGCTCCTCAAGTCTTGTCTAACCTGCACAGTTTTTGACCCACACAACACTTCTCTAATTTAATAAGGTAACTCTTTGATGAGTTTTTCTCCCTATACAGCAGATTTCTCTCTCAGACCAATATTTTCCAATTAAAATTTGTCAAAATATTCTATAACCAAAATATTGTATAATTATTCATCAGTCTTGATAAAGCTAAAATACTTTAAAAGACTGAAGAGAAAATTAACTAGGTATTTAACTTTTTCACAACGTAAGAGGTAACTTTTGGTGGGTTTTATTGGGAAGAATCAGACTTGCAAAGGAAGAGAGTAGATTAAGGCAGAGATTGAGGAAAAAACAGATTTGTTTATTTATTGGTGCCTTTTGGTGTTTTAAAATGTCATCATGGACAGATTTATTGAGTCTCTTTCTTCCAGTTTCCTGACATATGACCAATGCCACACTCTCTATTGCAGGAAGCTGCTGACTAGTTATTTGCAATAAAAATTGCAGCTGCTCTCATGTTTCTACCTCAAGGAACAATCCCTGATCAGTTGAGAGTCCTGACGTGATCTACAACACACCTGTGACAGCAAAAATGCTTCATTAACAAACAAAAGGGAAAATAACATTACGTTTATGAATAAATAATCACCTTTTGTAGAAAATTGACTTCCTCATACTGAGTAGAACAATGAGGAGACCAGATATTACAGCACTTAAGATAATAGATTTTTGTGTAAGAATCCTTGGATTCAGTTACAGCTCTAATATTTATTCAGCAGGAAACATTAGGCAAGTTAATCTTTCTGAGCCTTATTTTTGTCATTTTTAAAATGAAGATTATAATATAACTCACAAGACTGTCATTAAGGTTAAATAAGATTAAATAAAGCAATTGCCATATCTCACATTGTCTAATGCTCAAATAATTATATTTTTAAATAGATATGCAAAAAGGAAAAATATTAATAATTAGTTGAGAGTCAAAGAAAAATTATCTAATGAGCGTGTGTAATGTCAGCTTTTGTTGTACAAGGTATCATGTTAATTTCTGGGACTATAGGAAAAAGCTCAAACAGCATTTCAATTATTTAAGGGAACTATCTAACAACGATTTCTGATTGAAACAAATTATCTGCCTCAGAAAGCCAAAGCAGATCTAATCTGGTGTTTGGAAAATGAAGTAGAAGATATTTAACACTTTGAAATGTAAAATATTTACACAAATTTTGAGTTACGTAAGAGTTAAGCTAATTATGTTCTGTAAAGAAAATATCAAAGGTATCCACTGACTTTCTCTGATACAAAAGATTTTTTTATTTAATACTTTTTCAGATGGAATTAGTGATGTGTGCAGTAGATGCGCTCATAATTATTTTACTTTATTTGTTATGAATTATATAATCATATATATTTATGATTTTATGATTTATGAATACAGTGTAGAATAAGTAAATTAAACTAATTAACATATCCATCCCCTCAAATACTTATCTATTTTTTTGTGGTGAGAACATCTGAAGTTTACTCTCGGCAATTTTGAGATGTTACAATGCACTATCATTAACTATACTGACCACATTGTGCAAGAGATCTAAAAAAAAAAAAACAAATTAATTTCTCCTTTCTGAGATTTTGTAACATCACCTCCTCATTTCCCCCATCCACCATCCTCTGTAACCACCACTTTACTCTCCACTTTTGTAGATTTGATTGTTTTAGATTGTACATATAAATGACAACATGCAATATTTGCTTTTCTGCATTTGACTTATTTCACTGGGCATAATGTCCTCCCGTTCCATTTCTGTTGCTGCAAATGACCAGATCTCATTCTTTTTGAAGGCTGAATAGTATTCCATTGTGTATATATATCACATTTTCCTTATCCATTCATCTGTTGACAGACATTTAGGTTGACTCGCAACTTGTCTGTTGTGACTGGTGCTGCAATGATCCTAAGAATGTAGACATCTCTTGACAAACTGATTTCAAATACTTTTGGTAAATACACAAAAGTAGGATTACTGGATCACACAGTAATTCTATTTTTAGATTTCTTGAGGAACTTCCATGCAGTTTTCCATAAGGGCTGTACCAATTTACATCCCCACTAACAGCGTACAGGGATTTCCTTTTCTCTACATCCCTGCCAACACTTGCTATCTTTCATCATATTAATAATAGTCATTCTGACCTGTGTGAGAGTCCATCTTATTGTGATTTTAATTTGCATTTACTTAATGATTAGCAATGTTGGGCATTTTCTAACAAATCTGTTGGCCATTTGTATGTCTTCTTTTGAGAAATTTCTATTGGAGTCCCTTGCCCATTTTTAATTGGGTTTTTTGTTTTCTTGCTATTGAATTGAGTTTCTTATATATTTTGGATATTAACCCCTTACCAGATGTATGACTTACAAATATTTTCTCTCAATTCTTAGTTGTTCCTTCTCACTGTTAATTGTTTCCTTTGCTCTGTAGACACGTTTTAGTTTAATGTAATCCTATTTGTCTATTTTTGGTTTTGTTGTCTGTACTTTGGGGGTCAAATCCAAAAAATCTTTGCTCACACCAGTGTTGTGAAGCTTTTCCCCTATGTTTTCTTCTAGTAGTTTTACAGTGTCTGGTTTATGTTTACAACTTCAATCCATTTTGACTTGATTTTTGTATATGGTATGAGATAAAAATCCAATTTCATTTTTTACATGTGTACATCCAGGTTTCCCAACAGCATTTATTGAGAGACTATCATTTTCTATTGCGTGTTCTTGGCAACTCTGTCAAAAGTCAGTTGACTATACATGTGTGGGTTCATTTCTGCACTTTCTATGTTATTCCATTGGTCAACATGTCCATTTTTATGCCAGTACCGTGCCATTTTAATTACTATACCTTTGCGATATAGTGATGCCTCCAGCTTTGTTCTTTTTATTCCTGATCGCCTTGGCTATCAAAGACCATTGTTGGGTCTCTTGTGGTTCCATATGAATTTTACAATCATTTTTACTATTTCTATTAAAAAGTGACTAGAATTTTGATAGTAATGGCACTGAATCTGTGGATCACTTTGAGTAGTATAGACATTTAAAAAATATTCATTCTTTCAAACCATAAACACAGTATATCTTTCCATTATTTGTTTTGTCCTCCATATTCATAGTTTTCAGTGTATAGGTGTTTCATCTCCTTGGTTAAATTTGTTCCTATTAAAGTATTTTATGTACTGGGCATATGATCTATAATCCCAGCATTTTAGGAGGCCAAAGCAGGAGGAGTGTTCAAGGCCAAGAGTTCAAGGCCAGCTTAGATATTATAATAAGATCCCATCTCTACAAAAAACAAAACAAAACAAAACAAAAATTAGCTAGGCATGGTGGTGTGTGCCTGTAGTCCCAACTACTTCAAAGGCTGAGGCTGGGAGGATCACTTGAACCCAGAAGGTTAAAGTGAGCTATGATCATGACACTGTATTCCACTCTGGGCAACAGAGCAAGCCCCTATTTCAAAAAAAAAAAAAAGGTTTTTATTTTATTTTTGTAGCTACTGTAAATAGAATTGTTCTCTTGAATTGTTTTTTAGATAGTTCATTGTTAGTGTATAGTAATGCAACTGATTTTTGTATGTTGTATCATCTAACTTTACTGCATTCACTTATTAGTTTTAACAATTTATGGCATCTTCAGGCTTTTTCTATATATTAATATAAGATTATGACATCAGAAAACAGTGACAATTTCACTTTTTTCTTTCCTGTTTTGGATGCCTTTAAGACTTCCAATACTACAGTGACTAGAAGTGGGGAGAGTGAGCACTATTTTTTGTCCCAGACCTTAGAGGAAGGCTTTTAATTTTTCATTATTGAGTATGTTTGCTGTGGGCTTCTCATATATGACCTTTATTGTGTTGAGGTACTTTCCTTCTATGCCTAATTGGTATAAAGTTTCTATCACTGGTGAAAGTTTCTATCATTAAAGGATGTTGAATTTTGTCAAAAGCTTTTTCTGCATCTAATGAAATGATAGTATGGTTTCTATCCCTCATTCTGTTAATGTGAAGTATCACATTTAATGATTTGTGCATTTTGAACCATCCTGGAATCCCAGGGATAAATCCCACTTGATCATGATGAGTGATCCTTTCAGTGTGCCGTTGAATTCAGTTTGCTAGTATTTGATGGGTAATTTTCTTTTCTTATAATGCCCTTTTCTGGCTTTGATATCATAATAACTCATAAAATGAATTTGAAAGTATTTCCTCCTCTTTGATTTAGAAGAGTTTGAGAAGGTTTGGTATTCTTTAAATGTTTGGCAGAATTCAGTAGTGAAGCCATCAGGTTCTGTGCTTTCCTTTGATAGGGGACTTTATATTACTGATTCAGTTTCCTCACTAGTTATTGGTCTTTTCAGATTTTCTATTTCTTTAAAATTCATTCCTGGTAGGTTGCATGTGTCCATAAATCTATTTCACCTAGGTTATCCAAAATGTTGGCAGATAAATCTTCATAGCAGAACTTTGTATTTTTGAAGTGTCAGTTATAATGCCTCCTCTTTCATTTGTAATTTTATTTGAGTCTTCTCTTTTTTCTTAGTCTAGCTACAGGTTTGTCTATTTTTTCTTTTCAAAATGCCAACTCTTAGTTTTATTGATCTTTTATATTGTTTTTCTAGCTCTATTTCATTTATTTCTTTTCTGATATTTATTATTTACTTCCTATGCTAACTTTGGGCCTCATTTGTTCTTTACCTAGTTTCTTTTTTTTTTTTCTTCAAATCTTTTGCCCATTTTTATTGGGCTGTTTATTTTCTTACGATTGAATTTTGAGTATTCTTTTTTTTAATACTTTAAGTTCTAGGGTATATGTGCACAATGTGCAGGTTTGTTATATATGTATACATGTGCCATGTTTGTGTGCTGCACCCGTTAACTCGTCATTTACATTAGTTATATCTCCTAATGCTTTCCCTCCCCCCTCCCCACATCCCATGATGGGCCCCGGTGTGTGATGTTCCCCTTCCTGTGTCCAAGTGTTCTCATTGTTCAATTCTGACCTATGAGTAAGAACATGCAGTGTTTGGTTTTTTGTCCTTGCGATAGTTTGCTGAGAATGATGGTTTCCAGCTTCATCCATGTCCCTACAAACGACATGAACTCATCCTTTTGTATGGCTGCATAGTATTCCATGGTGTATATGTGTCACATTTTCTTAATCCAGTCTATCACTGATGGACATTTGGGTTGGTTCCAAGACTTTGCTATTGTGAATAGTGCCACAATAAACATATGTGTGCATGTGTCTTTATAGCAGCATGATTTATAGTCCTTTGGGTATATACCCAGTAATGGGATTGCTAGGTCAAATGGTATGTCTAGTTCTAGATCCCTGAGGAATCGCCACACTGTCTTCCACAATGGTTGAACTAGTTTACAGTCCCACCAACAGTGTAAAGGTGTTCCTATTTCTGCACATCCTCTCCAGCACCTGTTGTTTCCTGACTTTTGAATGATCGCCATTCTAACTGGTGTGAGATGGTATCTCATTGTGGTTTTGATTTGCATTTCTCTGATGGTCACTGATGATGAGCATTTTTTCATGTGTCTGTTGGCTGCATAAATGTCTTCTTTTGAGAAGTGTCTGTTCATATCCTTTGCCCACTTGTTGATGGGGTTGTTTGTTTTTTTCTTTCTTTTTTTAATTATCATCTTTATTGAGATATAATTCATATACCACACAACCCACTTAAAATATACAAATAAGTTTGTTTTTAGTAGTCACAAAGCTGTGCAACCATCACTACAATCAATTTTGCAATTTTATCAACCCAAAAAGAACATCTGTGCCCATTCACAGCCACTCTATATTCCCCCAACACCCTGCACCACATTCTAGCCCTAGGCAACCACTAATCTACTTCCTGTCTCTCCATATTTGTCTGTTCTGGTATATGATTCTATGTTTTCTTTATTATTTCAATCGTTTTGGGGGAACAGGTGGTGTTGGTTACACAGATAAGTGCTTTAGTGGTGATTTCTGAGATTTTGGTGCACCCATCATCCAAGCAGTGTATACTGAACCCAATGTGTAGTCTTTTATCCCTCTCACCCTTCCCCCACAAGTCCCTAGAGTCCATTATATCCTTCTTATGCCTTTGTGTTAGAGGACTGTTCTTTATGTCTCTTTTTAAAATTTTTTTATTTTTTTTAATTTTATTATTATTATACTTTAAGTTTTAGGGTACAACCTACTCATCTGACAAAGGGCTAATATCCAGAATCTACAATGAACTCAAACAAATTTACAAGAAAGAAGCAAACAACCCCATCAAAAAGTGGGTGAAGGAGATGAACAGAGACTTCTCAAAAGAAGAGATTTATGCAGCCAAAAAACACATGAAAAAATGCTCATCATCACTGGCCATCAGAGAAATGCAAATCAAAACCACAATGAGATACCATCTCACACCAGTTAGAATGGCAATCATTCAAAAGTCAGGAAACAACAGGTGCTGGAGAGGATGTGGAGAAATAGGAACAGTTTTACACTGTTGGTGAGACTGTAAACTAGTTCAACCATTGTGGAAGTCAGTTCCACAAAGTCAAGAAGGCGATTCCTCAGGGATCTAGAACTAGAAATACCATTTGACCCAGCCATCCCATTACTGGGTATATACCCAAAGGACTATAAATCATGCTGCTATAAAGACACATGCACACGTATGTTTATTGCAGCACTAGTCACAATAGCAAAGACTTGGAACCAACCCAAATGTCCAACAATGATAGACTGGATTAAGAAAATGTGGCACATATACACCATGGAATACTATGCAGCCATACAAAAGGATGAGTTCATGTCCTTTGTAGGGACATGGATGAAATTGGAAATCATCATTCTTAGTAAACTATCACAAGAACAGAAAAGCAAACACTGCATATTCTCACTCATAGGTGGGAATTGAACAATGAGATCGCATGGACACAGGAAGGGGAATATTACACTCTGGGGCCTGTTGTGGGGTGGGGGGAGGGGGGAGGGATAGCATTAGGAGATATACCTAATTCTAAATGATGAGTTAATGGGTGCAGCACACCAGCATGGCACATGTTTTTTTCTTGTAAATTTGTTTGAGTTCTTTGTAGATTCTGGATATTAGCCATTTGTCAGATGAGTAGATTGCAAAAATTGTCTTCCATTCTGTAGGTTGCCTGTTCACTCTGGTGGTAGTTTATTTTGCTGTGCAGAAGCTGTTTAGTTTAATTAGATCCCATTAGTCAATTTTGGCTTTTGTTGCCATTGCTTTTGGTGTTTTAGACATGAAGTCCTTGCCCATGCCTATGTCCTGAATGGTATAGCCTACGTTTTCTTCTAGGGTTTTTATAGTTTTAGGTGTAACATTTAAGTCTTTAAATGCTACCTGACTTCAAACTATACTACAAGGCTACAGTAACCAAAACAGCATGGTACTGGTACCAAAACAGAGATATAGATCAATGGAACAGAACAGAGCGCTCAGAAATAATACATATTATCTACAAACATATCTACAAACATCTGGTCTTTGACAAACCTGACAAAAACAAGAAATGGGGAAAGGATTCCCTATTTAATAAATGGTGTTGGGAAAACTGGCTAGCCATATGTAGACAGCTGAGACTGGATCCCTTCCTTACACCTTATACAAAAATTAATTTACCTAGTTTCTTGAGGGGTAACATTAAGTTGTTTAGTTGACATCTTTCTTCTTTCTGAAGTTCATATTGCTGTAAACTTTCTTCTTACAACTGCTTTTGTTACATCCCATAAATTTTGTTATGTTATGCTTCCATTTTTCTTTGTTTCAAAATATTTTTTAATTTCTGTTTTAATTAATTTATTGACCCATTGGTTGTTTGGGAGCATATTAATTTCCATGAATTCATGAATTCTCCAAAATACCTTCTGTTCTTAATTTCTAGTTTTATACCACTAAAGGTATTTAATATGACTTCAATCTTCTAAAATTTGCTAAGGCATGTTTTGTGCCCTAACATGTGATCTATTCTGGAGAATGCTTCACATATTCTTGAGAAGAATGTATATTCTGCATCTGTTGCATGGAATGTTTTGTATATGTCTGTCAGATCCATTTGGTCTAAAATATTGTTTAAGTTTAATGTTTCCTTATTAATTTTCTGTCTAGATGATATGTTCACTGTTGAAAATGGGGGCTGCACAGGGTCACTCACACCTGTCATGCCAATACTTTGGGAGGTCAAGATTGCAGGATCACTTAAGGCTAGGAGTTCAAGTCTAGCCTGGGCAACATAGCAAGACTTTATCTCTACGAAAAACAACAAAAAATTAGTTGAGCATCGTAGCTCATACCTGTAGTCCCAGTTACTTAGGAGGCTAAGGCAGGAGGATCTCCTGAGCCCAATAGTATGGGGTTACAGTGAACTATGGTCATGCCACTACACTCCAAATTGAGCAACAGAGTGAGATCCTATGTCAGAAAAAAAAAAAGAAAAAAGAAGAAAAAACAGTGGGAAGTGATCACTGAAGTCCCCTACTACTATTAGTATAAGGAGGAAAAGGCACTTTCATTACCTATTTGTGGAAGGGTAAGTTGGTGTGATCTTTTTAGAAAGAACATTTGGTGAAATCTAGCAAAATGTGTGTGTGTGTGTGTGTGTGCATATACATGTATGTTTGCCATTTTTTCAACCAATTACTGTAATTTCCAAGCAATTATTGAATAATTATTTTTTATTGAGTTCTTATCCAGCATTTATCATAAGATAAATTTCCATATGTAATAAGGTCTTATCCCTACTCTACTTCCATTTCTATGTGTATGTATGTGTGTGTATATATGTATATATACATTTATACCTTTATATTTTAACCCAAAACCTCATTAAATGCATCTTTTCTTTCTCCTCCTCCCCCACTGCCTCTTCCCCCTCTTCTTTTTCTCCTCTCTTCTTATCTATAGGAGCATAGAATTAAAAAAATAAAAGACCTCATTCTACCTAAATTAATACATAGAAGGAGTTCTTAACCAAGAGAAAAATGTAGTAAAGTAGATACATGCAAAGCAGAAGACAAAATCCTGACTACAAAGTCCAGTGTTGTATCTGCTTTCATGTAAAAATGATTATCCATTTTTCATTAATATATTTAAACCAAAGCATAAAAGTACAATATGGTATCCATAGTAAAGTTTTCAATTGTCTTATTTGAGTTTATCACTTTCAGATACATAAATATTCTGTTCTAATCATATTAGGTTTTTTTGTTTCTCCTTCATCCCTAATTTTTAAACCTTTAATTCTGTTTTAACATATCTATTGTTATTCCTTTGATTTCCCTAGTTGTTTGATATTTATTTCTCCTCTGTGTCTCACTAAGAAAAAAAACACCCAAAGGTTAGTTTAAGAAAGTATAATAATAATAAAATCTAAAAAAAAAGAGAGAAATTATTACTAATGGCCACTGTGACCCAGTGATGGTTTTAGGCCATATCATTCAGATTTTCTGTGCCTCCTGTTTCTCATTTTCTAAAACTTGTCATAATGACACTGACCTCCTGGCCCCCCAAGGAGGCTATGAAACTCATTACTGTTCATAAGACGTAGAACTATTATTTTGGCTGAAGACACAACTGTTTCCCATCTATGGCTTTGCAGTCTATCATAGTATCTCCCTATATCCCACAATCTTTCGTTTTTATGATGAAAGAACAGAGTTACTCCTTGACATTTTTAAATGTATTATATCACTTTGAGATGAAGTTTTCTCCAAAACAAATAAATAAAACTAAAGATATAAGGTCTCATATCCATGAAGGTTAGGGGCCATGGCTGATAGAAAACAATTTTGTAAAGCACTGATTTTCAGACCCAGAATTTAATTTTGTCTTCTCTATATGACAACTGCTGTCTAAGGGTATTTTGATGCTATTATGATTGGAAGAAAGAGGTTGAGAGATTATACTGAATGTTGGATATGAGCATCCCTGAAGGATTACAAGAGCTTTATTTTGAACAAGAGAAGGTAATCTGTTTGGGAGTCTAAGGTTTGCAACCTGAGGTCTAACCTTGTCAGGTTTGCCACATATAAAGTGGTTTCTTTCTTTGTGTTCATATTGGGAGATAGCTCTTTCTGCCTTATCCGCACTTTGCTTTTCGCTGCTCTATTCCCAGCACCTATTAATAGAACAATAACTGGGAAATAATTGTTGACTGACTATGTGATTCTTATTCCATCTAACAGCTTGGGAAATATTGCAGCACTAGACGTTCATCATAATCTATGCTCACTCTAGAAACAAGGAAAACCAAACAGAATTTGCTTGAGATGTCACATAGTGGGAATGAAATCTTTTATCTTTCCATAAATCAAAAACAGAGATTTTCTGAGAGAAATTACTATCTAAAAATAAACTGTGCAGTGAAGTATAGCACCAGAATTGTGTCTTATTTAGAAGAAGCAGGAGCAGCTCCATAATGCATATACTAGAGATCATTTTTTTTCTTATATCAGATAGCTTCGGGTGTTTAATAAATATTTGGGAGAATATGTTTTACCTAATTCATCAAGATTCAAATTGAATATCCCAGGAGCAATTAAATTGCTTAAGTCAAACTCTTTCATATTGAACATTTTCTACTCGGAGTGTAAATAAAACTACCAAGTTAACGGCTCTCATTTTGAGGGTAGGCAAAAAGGAGAAAAGGAAAAAAGGAATAACAATGACTCCTACCAACATGACAAAGATTAAATAAACAAAATTTATTCACATTTTATGGCCCTAAATAATTAATGCAATATGATATATAAACATAAGAGGATTAGATTTAATTAGAAATTTACTTCTAATAAATATGCAACATAATTATATTACATAATTAACATTTTGAATTTAAATATCTCACTACTCATACACAATAGAGTGTATAAAGTTTCTGTTCTGTGCATTATTATTTCAGAATGCATTATTTCCAGAGACTTCTCTGTTACTATCAAACATTGCCTTACTGCCAGGATTAATTTTAATGACATCAATGGCAAAGACAAATTATTTAGCCACCGTATTCTAGGCAAACCTTTTTATTTCATTTTCTTACAGAGAATGCTTCTCACCTTCTGGCTGTTTTCCTTCCAGTTAAAGACATCTAAGCCCAATAAATTTTAAAGGTAATCTTACAATTCTTCAAGATCTAGTAAAAGCAGATGAGAATATATTTTCTATATAGGATCTTTAAACAATTTAAATAAAAGAAACCCTTTCAAACAGCTAGTCATTTTAGATATGCCTAGTAAATAATTTTAGTAAAATGTTAGTAAAATCCAAAAAATACATTATTTCACTGGATCATTTGACAAGAACATAGCTTCAAGCCAGATGTCATCATGTGTTGATGAAATGTAATCCTCTGCTTGTGGACTTGACTAAATTTTGTTGGAGGCAAAAACTACGTAACAATCTTGTTAAGGAAAAGTAGCAGGTGAATTAAGGAAAGACCTCCAGATAAATATAAAATAAATACATGCTGCCAAATGCATTATAAGAAAAGCTTTTAAATCCTTCTTTGAAATTATAGCAATCAGTCTTATTTCTCCTTCAGGGATACTAAGGACTACGTTAACAATGACAGCCTTCATCAGGACACAGAAGAAACACAGTAAACCTGGAATTTATGTGTCGAAGATGTGGCACTATGAGATGAAAGAGGCTGAGCTTCCAAAGCACTGTTTTAAATAGAGCCACTCTTCTACCAGAAACATCTCTTTTGTACTTGACAGGCATTAAAAATTAACACTCACATTTGACCCGTTATCCAATCTGAGTTTTGTTTGCTGTAGCAACTATGATGACCTTAATCCATCTGGCTAAAGAAAAAGCTATCTTTTCCAACTCTAGACATGACAGAAACATTGATTACTTTACATTTTAAGTTTGAAATAATTTTAACATTAATGTGACTGTAGAGATTTGTAAAGCTTTTTAGTGTTCGCACCTATGGTTTGCTTTTGACCTTCTAGTCATATGCTTTCAATGAAGCACTTTAAAACCAGCGGTAAGGAGACTGTGGCTATGTTAAACTTGTACTAATTTATCCCTTTCAAAGACTTTCAATTTTTCTCACCCTGGAATATCAAATTTCTATTAATGCAAAAGCCCTATGTATGTTTTCCTCTGGGCTGAACCGTGGCACCCAATTTATTGCCGATCAGATAATGCTATTATCAGGTATGAGGGTCTAAGTTGCAACTGTGCTGCCAATCTGTATAACTGTCCTACCTTTTAAAATACAATGTATCATAGAATGGATTTATATTTTGTATCAAACAAGTAAAATAAGAAACATGTTATTAAAATAACATTAATCTCAGTGGTGTAGGAAAATAGAAAAAACTGACAAATGAATAGCAATGAATAAATATGATGAGGATTCTGTTAAATTATAATGAATTAATTCACTTGACCTACTGCTATGCCAAGCTATGAGCAACTCCTTCCTGTACCAAGTATTTTAATGAAATATATCATTTAATACTTACAATCCTATGACATAGGTACTATTATCATTATTTGCATTTTGCAGATAAAGAGAAAGGTTTAGTGAAACAAAACTACTTGTGCAAAATCCGTGACAAGCTGTAAAGCTTCAACCCAGCACGGTGTTTTTCTCCAAGCCTATGTGCTTTTCCATTGTGCTCAATGCTCTCAGTATAGCTGGGTATTATAAAGTATCAGTCAATGTGGTTTTCTTTAAATTTTTTCTCAGACTGTCTTTCATCTCATGATTCTACCCTATTTTGTCAATTGATATAAGATCACCATTGCACCAAGTATAAGCAAAACTAGAGAATTAAACTGTTAAATTCTTGATGTTAAAACCAATTATAAAATGTAGGCTAGCCTACTGAAACCATCAGACATAGAAGCAACCTTTGGAATCATAGGTCATAAGTCCTTAAATTTACAGATCAGAAACCCAAGGCCTAAAGAGCTACAATGCCTTGAAGAGTTATATATTTAGTACATGGCACATCTGAGTAGAAAACTCTTGTTTCTTTTTTTAAAAATTATTCTTTTTATTATTTTTATTTGCTACCAATATTTTTTGTAAGAAATAAAAAGGTATGACAAATATACAAACTATTTTCTCTTTTTGCTTCATTCAATTTAGATTTCACATAAGTGAACGCATTGGACAGTGATATTTCAACATCATTTTTGAAAAAAAACAATGAATTTCATCATCTGACAATAAATACCTAAATTTGCATTCTAGAACCCTGTAAGACATCCAGTTTCCAAAGGATTATTGATAATAACCCTCTGAATTTTCTGACATGTTACCTTTGCCACTGCAACAGAAACACCACTGCAGTTTTCCCTCTCCCAATAAGTCAGAGTAAGGGGCAGGCAAGAATGTCTATCTGACTCCAGAAACCCTGGGTCATAAAGCATCCCTTACTTGAGCTACTTTGACGAAGGACTAATATCCAGAATCTACAATGAACTGAAACAAATTTACAAGAAAAAAACAAACAACCCCATCAAAAAGTGGGCGAAAGACATGAACAGACACTTCTCAAAAGAAGACATTTATGCAGCCAAAAAACACATGAAAAAATGCTCACCATCACTGGCCATCAGAGAAATGCAAATCAAAACCACAATGAGATGCCATCTCACACCAGTTAGAATGGCAATCATTCAAAAGTCAGGAAACAACAGGTGCTGGAGAGGATGTGGAGAAATAGGAACACTTTTACACTGTTGGTGGGACTGTAAACTAGTTCAACCCTTGTGGAAGTCAGTGTGGTGATTCCTCAAGGATCTAGAATTAGAAATACCATTTGACCCAGCCATCCCATTACTGGGTATATACCCAAAGGACTATAAATCATGCTGCTATAAAGACACATGCACACATATGTTTATTGCGGCACTATTCACAATAGCAAAGACTTGGAACCAACCCAAATGTCCAACAATAATAGACTGGATTAAGAAAATGTGGCACATATACACCATGGAATACTATGCAGCCATGAAAAATGATGAGTTCATGTCCTTTGTAGGGACATGGATGAAGTTGGAAATCATCATTCTCAGTAAACTATCACAAGGACAAAAAAACAAACACCGCATATTCTCACTCATAGGTGGGAATTGAACAATGAGAACACATGGACACAGGAAGTGAAACATCACACTCTGGGGACTGTTGTGGGGTGGGGGGAGGGGGGAGGGAGAGCTTTAGGAGATATACCTAATGCTAAATGACGAGTTAATGGGTGCAGCACACCAGCATGGCACATGTATACATATGTAACTAACCTGCATATTGTGCACATGTACCCCAAAACTTAAGGTGTAATAATAATAAAATAAAATAAAAAATAAAAATAAAAACAGAGTTTTAATGATAGGGTACTTAATGAAAGTTTTGGTGGTCCTTGAATGACATATTTTACACTACATATGTACCTACTTTTCTATTCTCCTCCTCAGATGGGAAAGGTCTAGATAAACTGGCCTCTATCCCGCAGCTCTTCTCCACAATGGTTAAGAACAGTTCAACACGGAGGACCAGCAGTAAATGACCTTTAAAAAGTGTAATAATAACTATTGCCAAAATAATCTTATTAATCGTAGAAAATGGCTTCTATTCTTCTGCTCCTTGTTCTGTCACACAGCTGTTGCTGTAAAAACACTTGTTTATAGGTTCTATGTAATTTTGACTCAGTCCATAATCTCTCCACCCTAATTTTAAAAATTATCATCAGGGTGGATGTGCTAGTATACTAAGAAACATCTGTTAATATTATTTATTTTCTTTATTTAATCTTTTTCATAGATTCACTTGTTTTAAAATATCTTTGGTTTATAATCTCTTTGCAAAGCTCAATAAATCATTTTAACAGCTAAAAATAAAAACTTAAAAATGAAATCCAGATAAATATGAGGATTCAAAACTATGTGGAATCTCTGCCCATGTCCCTCTTTCCTCACAAAGAATTCCCTACCTTCTACGGCGGGGCAGACAATCAAGCCTTGGGTGGATGGGGTGCATAAACAGGTGGGACTGAGTCAGGTTCAGTCAGTCCACACATGTCCACATCCAGCTTGAGAAGCAGCCACGTCTTCTCATTTTGCCAAGAATCACAAATAACACTGAGAAGCACAAGACTTGGAAGAATATCATAACCGTGAGGAGATGACTCCACTCTAAAACATGGCCAAAACTGTGAATCCAGGCAAGAATACAGAAACTTGAAGAGAAGCAATAACAGAGAGGCCTCAACCTGGGACCAGCTACCTTCCTCCAGCCAACGTTTGATTGTCTCTAGCCCCTCAGGTTTTTAGGCAGTCCATGGAAGAAGGCAGGAGAAAAGCAACCCTGTTTACTGAATTTAAAATGGATCTAATTTGGAGAACCCAAAATTGAGTGACATTACATTATCTGCCATTAGGCAGCATAGGAACTTAAAATAGAGATTCAGTTGAAATAAAAACAACAGTTACAGTATTTGTACATGAAACTACATAGCCTTAAGTAGCCCTGCATAAAGAATATTTGTTCACATGTTTTGTTTGTGTTCACTGTTATGCACATTTTTGTTCATAATTTCATCCTCTTAGGACTCGGATGAATTCTCATAAGGAATTGTAGGCAGGTAAGAAACACTTCAGAGAATGGCATGGGAAGAAAAGGGAAAGAGAAGGTGTTTAGCACTTAGTGAGCACTTTAAAATGATTTGCTAAACCTAGCAGGAATATGGTAGAGGGTCCCATATTATCCTCCTCCTTTAACTTAGAAATCTTCATGAAGAAAAACACTGGGAAATCGACACTAGATCCAGTACAATGTCTTCCTTTTTCTCTATAAATTAGCTATCCATAACATGTCTTATCTGAGACTTCACCACTTACATTTCCAGGGAATTCCCTGGGAGAATTACTACTGAGGGTGTGTCAGAATTATTAGTACATGCCTGTCTGCAAAGGGAAACAAATCGTTACAATATATGTGCATGCAATTTAGTGTCTCTACTAATCTATTTCAAAATAAAGGATAATTGATAGGTTAACTATATTCTAGAAAGGAAGCAGGGTGATTCACTGCTTTCTTTCTTTCTTTTTTTTTTTTTTAGACGAAGTCTCGCTCTTGTCCCCCAGGCTGGAGTGCAATGGCACGATCTCGGCTCACTGCAACCTCCGCCTCCTGGGTTGAAGTGATTCTCCTGCCTCAGCCTCCCTAGTAGCTGGGATTACAGGCACCTGCCACAATGCCTGGCTAATTTTTGTATTTTTAGTAGAGACGGCATTTCACCATATTGGCCAGGCTAGTCTCGAACTCCTGACCTCAGGTGATCCGCCCGCCTCAGCCTCCCAAAGTGCTGGGATTACAGGCGTGAGCCACCGCGCCCGGCCTCACCTCTTTCTTAATAAAAAGTCAGATTCACTTCTTACTCCTTTAAACTTTGGGATTTAATTTTACTAATAAGAAGTGTAAACATTTTTAGCCTTCTCAGAATTTCATTGAAGTTAGTATTAAAATTAGTTGTCAAATATCCATAGAGTCATTGCAATTTTCTACACACGGTAAAGAGTTTGTTAAACTAGAAAATTTACAAATGATTTTACTCTATAATTGGTTTTCTATTTGTTAGATTTCTTTGCTAAAAAAAAATTCTCAGGAAAATTTTCAAGTTACACTGTGAACAGAAAGTGTAAACTTCTATGGTTATTGTCATACCCACCTAGAAATTATCACTCTTTTTTTGTTGTTGTTTTTGTCTTTGAGATGGAATCTCGCTCTGTTGCCCAGGCTGGAGTGCAGTGGCAGGATCCTGGATCACTGCAACCTTCACCTTCTGGGTTTGAGCAATTCTCCTGCCTCAGCCTCCTGAGTAGCTGGGATTACAGGCGCCTGCCACCACGACCAGCTAATTTTGGTATTTTTGGTAGAGATGAGGTTTCACCATGTTGGCCAGGCTGGTCCCAAACTCCTGGCCTCAAGTGATCTGCACGCCTCAGCCTCTCAAAGTGCTGGGATTACAGGTGTGAGCCACTGCACCCAGCTGATAACCACTCTTTTATGAGAAGAAAATCAATATGCAAAATGGTTAAGAGAGGAAGGAAGACATCAAACCCAAGGAGAAACTAGACAGTGTATGGCCTGGCTTTATAAGTAATAGAGTGCAATCCCCAAGGAAAATCTAAGCCATCTTCTTAGAGCAATTCTGGATGAATAAATAATAAGTGATTATGGTAGTAGAAAATGGCTGTGTTTTCTACTAATGAAATTAAGAGGTTGAAACTAAGCTACTTTGTAAACTTGAAGAACTGTCTTTTATTAAGTGGATTAGCTCCATTAATGCTTTTAGCTGCATTAATCTTCCTTATCTAAACCAAGCATGTTTTAACAAATGAAAATATTACATGGTCTAGGTCAACTTTCATCTGCAGCAGCAGTAAGTTTTAAAATATTAAAAAGAAATAAGATATTTTATTACCTAATCACATTGCAGGGCTGAGAAGCAAATGCTTTTCTATAAAATCCCTGGTGAATGTAAGACTGATTATCTTGGTTTTGCAATATTTTTAAAGACTAATGTATTGGTAGGGGGAAAAAAATGCTGATGACTCAAATGTCAACCTAAAGAATAAGTTTCTATAATCTATTCATTTATAGGAATAGAAAACATATGTATTTCTTAGTCTTTTTGGAGGGAAAAAATTTGATAAATCTGTAAACATATAGTTTAGTATATCCTCTGAATTATTGTATTATGAATTAAAATAAAAAGAAATATTAAAATATTTTACATTTTTAAGCCTAATAAGTAGTAGATAAAAGAAAATCTGTTAAAAGAAATGCTCATCTTAGGTTAAAGAGAGGAATCTGATCAATATAATAAAAATGATTTTCATTAAACATAGAAAACAAAATTCTATTTACTTAACCTACTAAAAATTGACATCCCAAAAACTTACAGGAATCCAGCCTTAACTATGAAATCTTGGTAATATTTTCTTTAAAGTCTTAGATAAGTCAAGAGTGCTAAGCACTTACTGTTTCTCTTCAACATCATAGAAAATGTTCTATCAAATTTAAAAAAAAGAAAAAAGTACAATGCATGAGAATCAGAAAAGAAAAAAATGGCATTTTGTAGATAATATGTTGTCTAGGTAGAAAACTTAAAGCATTTTACAAAAAAAATTATTAGAATTTATAAGAGATTTAAACAAGATGATAGATCCAAAACCAATATACACAGCCTAGAGCCAAGCCACTATAAAGGAAAACTTTAGGTCACTGCTATTGTATTAATTATTTACTGCTAGGTAACAAAGTACTCAAAACTCAGTGGCTTAAATAAACAGCATTTATTTTCTCACAGATACTGCAGGTTAGGATTCAAGTGTGATTGGGTCCTCTGGCTCGCTCTGGGTCTCAAACAAAGACTGCAATCAAGGTGTTGGCTGAGTTGCAGTCATAGGAAGGCTCACCTAGGAAACAATCTGCTTCCAAGTTTACTCAAGTGGTTATTGGCAGGACCCAGGTACTTGCTGACTTGGCTAGAGGTCTCCCTTGATTTCTTCCCTGGAAGCCTCTGATGTGCTTTATCAGAATGATGATGGCAGAGACAGAGTGCAAGCAAGAGTAAGACATGTCACAGCCATTTCTTTAAAGATAAAAGTCAACATTTATTCTTTATTTTTAAAACTCCCCTGCTAAATGAGGAAAGAGAAGGCTTTATTAATGTGATAAAATATATCTTCTGAAAAAACACCCAGCATTATTCTTTTTTAAAATAGCTTGTCAATCTTTTAGAATGTAATCTTAGAAGTGATATCTCATCACTTTTGCCATAATCTATTGATTAGAAGCAAGTCCCTAGGTCCACTGCTCACACAAGGGGAAGGAGACTGCATGAGGGCATGGGTAGTACCATGGCAGGTACCGTTGCCAGCCATTTTAGAAGCAGCCAACCACAGCTATACAGAGAAAAACCATCCTTTGACTTTCCTAATTTTCCCTGTGGCACAGGAATGGGCTGGTAGCTAAAATTCTTGTAGGAAAATTCTCTTCATTTTGCCAGGCTTTACCTATGGTGGCCATGCCTCCAGCTTTACCAGAGAAGGCTCACTTTATACCTATTGCCCAGTATTCTATCTAATTAGTACTGCCTTTCATTCTAAAGGAGTCCCAGGTTAGACAATAAATTAAATGGTCACCCTAGATCTTAGACCTTAACTAGGTTCCTCACCTAAGTTAAGTTTATTAGATCATGGACAAAAGTATATTAGCTGGATGTGGTGGCACATGCCTATAGTCCTAGCCACACAGGAGGCCGAGGCTGGAGGACTGCTTGAGTCCAGGAGTTCGAGGCTGCAGTGAGCTATGATCATGCCACTACACTCCAGCCTGGATGACAGAGTGAGACCCTGTCTCTAAAACTACAAGCAAACAAATGAAAAGTAAACAAAGTATGAATGTCTCCCATGATAGATGAGTGGTACATTCCTATAAAGCCAGCAGGATCTACAAACAGGAGCATGGTATTTGCATATATAATTGATGCTTCTTCAGTGCCAATAGGCAGTTATCGTACAAAGGGCAGAGTGACCTTTGGCTATCTAACATAAAATTTTATCAAAGAAATATTAACTCCTCAGGTTCCTGAAAATAAAAAACGACTACAGACCACAGGAGGTCTTTAAACCTCCTGTAACTACAGGAGGTTTAAATCCCAATAAGGAAATTTCTTAAAAATGTTCCATAATACATATACCTTAATCCATTTTTTCAAAAGAAATGAATATCTACAAGTCATTAAATATCTTCAATTCACTATGGTAGCACTGAGGAGAACAATAAGAAATAAAAGGCATGATTTCTGACTTGAATATGTTTCTGGTATCTTGTGTAAAGACAGGGCTTAAAGAAATAAAAAAAAATCATGAATTAAATGATCCACAGCAAAGAAGTCCTAGAGGATGTTAACAACTTAAGACATAAAAAACGTGAAAAGATCACTAATAACTGGACTACTTCAGGAGGGCTTTGCAGAAGCAAGATTTTATTAAGGTCTAAAAAATAGATCACACTTTAGTAGGACTAGAGAGGAAGAAGCCTTCAAATAAGGCCCTGATGCAGAGTACTGAGATGGAAAAGCCAAAGGAACAGATTCTACAGCTAAGGAAAGTAGTTGTGATGAGGCTGGGAAGGCAGATTACAGCCATAGTGTGAAGGGCTTCAAAGACAATGCAAGAGAGTAACAAGATCAAAGTGGCAATTTTAGATTAATCTGACTAAATTATAAGATAATTAATATAATTAAATATATAATATATTATTTTTGTTCCAATTCAGGATCAGGGAGATGGCTAGAAGGACTTGTAGCAAAATGTAGAGCACAGATACCATATTCAAGGGACATCTTATGCTCACTTCAAGTCAACTGTACTCTGAAGGAATTCATGCTGAATATGGTAAGATATTCTGATCTTTAAAGAGAAGGCAAAATGCAGATTTTCCAAGTATTATATATCTCAGACTTATTTTTTTCCTAGTCCACCTGGAAGCCATAAATTTTACTTATTGTCTCATTTATTCATTTAGTGTTTCTCTCTTATCGAGAAATATTTGTTCCTTTTATTCTTCACTAGACACATCCAAGGACAGGGAAATTAAATCTAGAGAGATACAGACTGGCAGAAAACAGAGTCATGACCTGTATTTATGAAAGAGTAGCAAAGCAATTGACTTCTGGCATTTAAATATATACAGAAAGGACCATCATCTCCAAGTAAATATTTTTTTGGTATAATCTTTAAGGTTAAGGCTAGGGAGTTTATATCACTCATGTAAAGCTTTGTGAGAAGGACTGATAGTTATTATGAAATGTATGCACATTATAACACTTTACATATTTTTTTAAAATTTGTCCTCTTAAAACAGTTACCAAAAAGCAAAACATAAAAATGGCCAAAAAAGCTCTGAAAAAATGAATATGTGTACAACAATTTGACCTCTCCATGCAACAGGCAGCTCTACACATAAAAAAAAAATATTGATTGAGGGTGATCTATGGACTGATAGTTGAATTTAGAGATATTAATATTTAGCAATGTTTTATTTTTGCTTTAGCTTGCTTGATAAACCTTAAGAGTCTTCCCAGCATGCCTCTTATCTATACATATATGAAATATTGGCTACTTATCTGGTTTGTTTCTTTCAGATTAAATGAGTCAACAAGCTAATAGCAACAAGAAATGGATGTTTCCTACTGTCTATTGCCAAAAAAAGGAAAGCTGAACACTCAGAAAGAGTTTTCTTCCCAGACCTGTAATAAAAAGAAATCTTTTTATCAGAAATTGTGATGATCTGTGAATCAATTGGTTTCTAATATTGTATTAGATCAATCAAGCAACATATAATATGGACATGAATTGAGCCTTAAACATATTCATATCTAACATCACCTCTACCTTTAAGGAGCTTCCAGTTGAGCAGGAAAAAGTAAGACACACAAAAAAGAAAAGCAAATTATATATGATATAAGTTACTCACTTCAAAAATATTGAAGCTGTTAGATTGTTAATAAATGTTGCAAAGAATGTGGTGCCAAGGTATCCAGGAACAAGCCTGGATATTAGAGTCTGAGGACCTCAATTCTGCTCTTACTAACTTGGTGAACTTGCACAAATTGCTTAAACACTCGATAGCACCACTGCACTCCAGCCTGGGCAACAAGAGCAAAGCTCCATCTGAAGAAAAAAGAATTACTTAAACACTCATTTTTGCATCTGTAAATTAAATATGACACCTAGCTCATAGTATTACTATAAAGTCTAAATGAAATGTTTGTGAAAACACTTATAATAGTTTTCTTGCACATTGCAAGAGTTAGATAAAAATTTTTTTAAAAGGAGGGAGAAAATGGGATTTTAATAATTTGTAAAAAGACACAGATTCCAGCTTCTAAAACTACTTAGGAGTCATAGGTCATATTTAGAAATAAATATAAAAATAATACAAATATAATATTAAAATATTTTAAAAATTAATAAAACTGCCAAGTCATAGGATGTCTACTATGAACAATGTGAGCAGAGTCTCCCAATGAGGACCATGAAACAGCCCAGCACTGGGTGGTAAGCAGCCTTCCTCACACAAACACAGTTGTGCAGGGCCAAACATGGCAACTTCTCAGTTTCCCACAAGACCTTTTACAAAGGACATATTTTACCCGCAAGGATCAATGCTAAGACTCTCTTTATGCCATCCCACAGATAATTTCTGGGAAGAATCAACTTATATTTAATGAATTAAACCTTTTTGTGTTAAGACAATGAGTGATATTTATCTCTAGCTCATTTAAGTACATATACTATGTCTTTAAGAATTGCTAAGATTTGATTTCTGAGTTTTATGATCTTATTATTTTAATGGATTATTTATATACTTTACCATCCCTACTCTCTGATATTTAACATTGTGGTTCACCAGTGACCCTTATATCTCAAGGGTATTCTTTTTATGATCTCTCTGTTTTTGATCTGCTCTTGTTCACTACTTTTCCTCAAGTAACATAAAGAGTATCTGATACATACATAGTAGGTACAGTGAATGGACCCATGAATATTACCTTTGGGGGCACACTTATGCCAAGAATGCCTCCTCTTTTTCCTACATAGCTTAGCAATATTTTGTTTTATTAATTTGTCTTCTGAAATTCTATATTTCTATGGAATATTTTCAACTTAGAGAAAAGGATGGTATTTATTTATATATCTTAAACCAAAAGCCTAGGGCTTCCATGAAAAATATTCAACATAGCCCTAGACTTTATAACTTGTATATAATAGAAATGGCATGTACTACTTAGGTAAACAGTTAATATTTTATATTTTCTTCATGTTTACTTATATCAGTTTATTTGACACAAGCGAATCTCCAAAAAGCAACAGCAGTAATCCATTAAAATTGCATTAATCCCTTATGTAGACAACAGGCTATCCCCTACACAGTATATTCTGTGTTTTTAAAAACATATCAATATACAGAACACATGAAACTGGGAAAAAAAAGAAAAAGTAACAAAAAATTAAAATGTCAAACATCAAAACTATAATTTTCTATCAATGTATTTTGCACTATGAAATCTTCTATATCCAGAAAGGCTAAATGTTATAAAATTATTATTATTCAACATTTTACCACTATTCTTATGACAAATATCTAGAATTTCACACTTTTAAAAATGGGTTTGCTATTGTTTTTTCTTTAGATAGAATACACAAATTAGATTGCGGATAAGGTTTTCTCAGCAATTTACATTACTAATGATGTCTAAGAATCTAGAACAGAAGCTAAATAAACAAGGAAAATGATAGGTTGGATGTAATCAACTTGTTGGGAATAATCCATTAATAGCTTGGGTTTTCTTTATCTTTTGGTCTCTCTCCTGAAAAATTTGCAAAGGTTTAAATACCTTTACAATAATTATTTATATAGAAAAGCTATTTTAAATAACATGTTTAGCTATTTCTTTGAACAAGAACAGAGGACCTCATTCTGCCTACTAGACAATGTTCATTTTTTTGCCAACATATTTTTCAGCCAAGTCAGAATGTGAAACCAGAAGAAAAAGATAGTCTTACCTTTGGCCCTGGAGTTCCTATTTATTTATTTATTTATTGTATATATTTAAGGCATGCAATATCATGTTCTGATATACATAATGAAATGATTGCTATGATTAAGCAAATTAATATATTCATCATCTCACATAGTTACCCTTGTGTGTGTCAAGAGAGCCCAAAATCTAGTCTTTTAGCAAAAATTCTGAATACAATGCAATGTTATTAACAATAGGCCTCATGTTGTACATTATATCTGGTGAAATAAGCCAGACAGAAAACATACTGCATGATCTCACTTATAATTTGGAATCTAAGCTAAAAACCAGTATTATTTTTACAGTAGAAATTAAATAATTTTTGATGATATCAAAAAGTCTCTTTTATCATGGTGAGAACACTCCTAAAGAGTTGTAACATTGCAGTTAAAATGTCATGACATATTTGTTATATTGAAATACCACATTCATTATTTATTAAAAGTTTAAGTTTTAATTTTTTATGTGTTATTTTATTTCTAGGGTTTAACATTCAATATCTATTTGTGGTTATGCCAGGAACTTTTATAAACAATATTATATTTTTAAATTTTTTAAAAAATAAAAATCGGAGCCGCTTTGATTGGGATTTCACTAATTTCACCCTTCATGTTAAACAAGGACTACCCAGTACATGGCATTATTATTTGCAGAATAAATTAACACTGCAGATCACATGTTGTCTAATTAGTAAAACAGTCTGAATAAACGTTTAATAGCACAAACTCTCTTCATTCCTGAATGTGTGATTAGTCTATACATCTTCATGTTTTTTGGTGGTGGTAGTTGCTGAAGATACAGATGTGAACAAAACAGACCAAAGGTCCTGCCCTCAAGGGCATGACATTCTAGTGCAATTGTGTTTATCTCTGTAGTGAAAGCAGTATTGAGTGCCATTGATCTCTTTGAGACTGGTTGGTTTCCAAGGAAGCTGATGTTTCTTAAGTTATGCCTTCCCTCCCAAAAGACAATCCAAAATATATTACTTTCTGAGTGTCTATATTGTACTACTCATTTGCGTGCATTATTTAAAGGCTAACTTTACCTTACAACAATCCTGCAAAGTAATCACTACTATTTTTAACTTCTACATAAGTAAACTAGGCTTCATGAAGGTTATATAACTTGTCTTGGGTTGTAGATGCAGGTTCCCAGTTCCACCTTATTTTTATTTATAAGTGTATTTACATTTTAGGTTCACTTCAAGATTAATTTCTAGAAGAATTTTCACTACAGCTTTGTGAATTTTTTCTTTGTTGAATATTTATTCTTTTATGTATTCAGATGGAAATTTATTGAATAAACCTGAAATATATTTATGCACTGGATTCTGGAAATATAAAAATTCATAAGACATAGTTTCTGCCCTTACAGGTCTTAGAATCCAGTACAAGGAGAGGGATGGTGTGTGTGGGTATGTGTGCATAAAAGTGTTACAGATGCTAAGATAGAATTATATGCAGAAAACAGTCTAGTCATAGAGGGGATGAACATCCATTCTGACGGAGAGGTCAGACTTCAGATGATTGTGTAGAGTCTCAAAAAATGTGAGTTGGAGAATAAAATCAAAGCAGCAACAAGTTCAATGATATAAGGGAATTAAAGTACATGGTACTTTGGGAAAATGTAATCATTGGGTAGATTTGGTATATGGACTATAGTGGTTTCAAAAGGTGAGTGGGTAACGAAAGGTTTTTTTATGCCATGATAAATAATTAGGCCTCTCTACAGTGGTCTTTGAAGTATCTTAAGCAAAGAAGCAACACAATATAATTTGTGTTTTAGAGTGATCATTCTGTGGAAATTTGAAGAATGGATACTGGAATCCTAAAGGCAGAGAGACCAATTTGAAGAGTACTTCTTTTTTTTTTTTTTTTTTTTTGCTTTTATGTTTTATTTTTATTTTTTATTATACTTTAAGTTTCAGGGTACATGTGTACAACGTGCAGGTTTGAAGAGTATTTCACTGGTACAGGAAGAAATGAATAGAACTTAAACTAAATCAGTACCAACAGCGTTAAAGGAGAGAGGAAAGATAAGAAATGTTAATGAGGTAGCATTGCCAGTTGCTGATCACCAAGCATATTTTAGGATTGAGAAAAACAGAGGGGTTGGGAATGATTCCAGTCTTCTAGATTACTATGAAATCTTTCAGCAGTAGTTCATGTGTATACGGAATGTGGGAGATAGGTCAGGCTTGAACAGTTTGGATAGGTTGATTTTAAGAACTCTGTCAGATACTCAGCTAGTAGATACTCACTCCATCCAGTAGACAATTGGAATATGAGTCTGAAGCTCAGAAGAAAGGTCTAATACTTTAAGTCCTTGCCCAGACTAAGCTTGACCTGATGTTTCCTAAATGTGGTCAGGACTTTTGAAATCTTAGGCTCACTGACTGCTTGTATAAAAAGAAGCCTCTAAACTTGCCAGGAATTTGATAAACTCACCTTCCTCTCAGGGATGATAGGCTTGGTCTAGTTGATTTGGAAAAGACATTGTGTTCAGTAAACCAACCTTAAAATACAATTAATCTCAGCTCTGCCATTAATTTTCAATGTGACCTTAGGTGCTTATTTAACTTTCCTGTGTTTTAGTGTCTCCAGCTGCAAAATGCAAATACTTCAATAAAGGCTAACACACCATGTCAAAGGAAAGAAAACTAATATAAACTTTACTAAAGTGCTTAGTAAATAGAAAATCTTATATAAATGCTAATATATTTCCCCATATTTTTACTGTGCTGGTAATAGTTTTTAGAAAGGAAAGCGGTGACAGGCACAAAGTACTACTCTACCATTGGTTGCAAAGCAAAAGAAAAAAAAATGGAATAAAATGCACATATAACTCCCCCTAATACGTTATCTACATATTATTTGGCACATTTCACCAATGACTAAAATAACGCATATGAATTACTATGATCTACATGATTGAACTGTAAAATCATCAGCTGCTATTCTATCTTGTGAAAAATTACAGTCCTGGGCAGATGTGGTGGCTCACACCTGTAATCCCTCTGCACTTTGGGAGGTCAAGGCGGGAGGATCACCTGAGGTCAGGAGTTCCTGACCAGCCTGGCCAACATGGCAAAACCCCATCTCTACTAAAAATACAAAAATTAGCAGGGCATATGTTGTGCTCCTGTAGTCCCAGCTACTCAGGAGGCTAAAGCAGGAGAATTGCTTGAACCCGGGAGGCAGAAGTTGTACTGAGCCGAAGTCACATCACTGCACTCTAGCCTGGGCCTGGGCAACAGGAGACTCCGTCTAAAAGAAAAACAACAACAAAAAACTACAGTCCCGCTTGTGACACTGTGGTATTTATTTCATGTGGGAGCTAGAGTGCCCAAATAACTAATAAGTAAATGTTAGAGTAGGGATTTTGCTACAGGAGTCCTTGGCACTTCAAGGTACTTTCAACCAATGTACTGTAAACTGTAGTCTCCAAGAGGAAGAGATTATTTAGATGTTATTTTCTAATTATCTACTGCATACAATACATTGACATGGAAAGGATTTGGACCCCAAGGCTGTTTCTCTTGTATAAGACATACGTCTTACAGCCCCACAGAACCACTAATCTTCTATAAGAAAATAGAACTTGTAATGCTATCAATCATAATAGCGTTCTAGTATTGCTTTTAAGTAGGGAAAATGCTAGGGGAGAAACAGTGTTGGCAGAAGATTCCTTGGCTGATTATTGCAATATGTGTCCTTTTTGAGTAAGGAGGCCCTACCCTTTGGCTTTACATCTACTTTTATCATTTGATAAAATAATTATACAAGGCACTTCCTTGTATCTCAAGTTTGTAATAAAAGAGTTGTAAAACTGGAGGGTGAGCTATAATTTACGTTTGCATTTATGGGAAAGGTATGACTAAAACATCCAGGTTTGATAAAAGAAATTCAGATAAATTTTAAAAAGCAAGAGCCTACTGTATTAGTCCATTTTTGTGTTGCTATAAAGAAATACCTGGGGCTGGGTAATTTATAAAAGAAAAAAAACGAGGTTTGCTACATGGTGAAAGAAGGAGCAAGAGAGAAGTGGGGGAGTTCAATGATCTTTTAAACAACCAGATCTCATGTGAACTCAGAGTTAAAGCTCACTTATCACCAACAGGATGGTGCCAAGTCATTCATGAAGCATATGCCCCCAAGATCCAAACACCTCCCACCAGGCTCCAACTCCAACACTGAAGACCACATTTCAACATGAGATTTGAAAAGTACATATACCAAACCCTATAATTTCAACCCTGGCCTCCCAAATCTCATGTTTATCTCACACCACACAATACAATCATCCCTTCCCATAGTCTACCAAAATGTTAACTCATTCCAGCACCAACTCCAAAGTCCTAAGTCTCATCTGAGACTCCTTTCTTTCCACCTATGAACTGTAAAATTAAAACATGTTATTAGTTCCAAGATACAATGGGGATATAGGCATTGGGTAAGTATCATTTGCTAAATGATATTTTTCCCATTCCTGGAGGGAGAAATTGGCCAAAAGAAAGGGGCTATGGGCCCAGTGAAAATCTGAAACCCAGCAGGGAAGTCATTAAATCTTAAAGCTCTAAAATAACCTCCTTTGGCTCCATGTCCCTCATCCTGGGCACACCCCGGTGTGAAAGATGGGCTTTCAAGGACTTGGGCAGTTCTGCCCTTGGGGCTTTGCAGGGTACAACCCTCATGACTGCTCTCATGGGTTGGAGTTGAGTGACTGCTGCTTTTCCAGGCTCACAGTGAAACCTGCCAGTACATATACCATTTTAAGGTCTGGAAGGCAGCAGCCCCATTCCCACAGATCCACTAGGCAGTCTGGGTGGTGCTCTAACCCCACATTTCCTTTTGGGACTGCCCTAGTAGAAGTTATCTGCCTGTGGCAGGCTTCTGCCTGGGCACCAAGGCTTTCCCATGTATCTTCTGAAATCTAGGTGAAAGTTGCCAGGCATCCTTCACTCTTACATCTGCACAATTACAGGCTTAACACCATGTTGAAGCTGACAAGACTTATGGCCAAAAACTTCTGGAGCTGTGGCCCAACCTGTACCTGGGGCCTTTTGAGCCAGAGCTGGAGCTGGAGCTGGAGCAGCAGAGATGTAAGGACCAGCCTCCCAGGGTGGCACAGGGCATTGATGCTCTGGGCTTGGCCCACAGAACCATTCTTTCCTCCTAGGCCTCTGAGCTGGTGATGGGAGGGGCTACCTCAGAGATCTCTGAAATGGCTTCAAAGTCTTTTGCCCATTGTCTTGCCTATTAACACTTGGCTGTCTTTTAGTCATGCTAATCTCTACAGAAAGTGGTTGCTGCACAACCTGTGTGGATTCTTCCCCTGAAACTGATCTTTTCTTTTATTTATTTATTTATTTATTTATTTATTTTTTATTTTTTTATTTTTTATTATACTTTAAGTTTTAGGGTACATGTGCACATTGTGCAGGTTAGTTACATATGTATACATGTGCCATGCTGGTGCGCTGCACCCACTAACTCATCATCTAGCATTAGGTATATCTCCCAATGCTATCCCTCCCCCCTCCCCCCTCCCCACCACAGTCCCCAGAGTGTGATATTCCCCTTCCTGTGTCCATTTGATCTCATTGTTCAATTCCCACCTATGAGTGAGAATACGCGGTCTTTGGTTTTTTGTTCTTGCGATAGTTTACTGAGAATGATGGTTTCCAGTTTCATCCATGTCCCTACAAAGGACATGAACTCATCATTTTTTATGGCTGCATAGTATTCCATGGTGTATATGTGCCACATTTTCTTAATCCAGTCTATCATTGTTGGACATCTGGGTTGGTTCCAAGTCTTTGCTATTGTGAATAATGCCGCAATAAACATACGTAATTTACAGATTCAATGCCATCCCCATCAAGCTACCAATGACTTTCTTCACAGAATTGGAAAAAACTACTTTAAAGTTCATATGGAACCAAAAAAGAGCCCGCATCGCCAAGTCAATCCTAAGCCAAAAGAACAAAGCTGGAGGCATCACACTACCTGACTTCAAACTATACTACAAGGCTACAGTAACCAAAACAGTATGGTACTGGTACCAAAACAGAGATATAGATCAATGGAACAGAACAGAGCCCTCAGAAATAACGCCACTTACCTACAACTATCTGATCTTTGACAAACCTGAGAAAAACAAGCAATGGGGAAAGGATTCCCTATTTAATAAATGGTGCTGGGAAAACTGGCTAGCCATATGTAGAAAGCTGAAACTGGATCCCTTCCTTACACCTTATACAAAAATCAATTCAAGATGGATTAAAGATTTAAACGTTAGATGATCTTTTCTTTTATACCACATGGCTAAGCTATAAATTTTCCAAATTTTTTACACTGGACTTACGTTTTAAATATAAGTTCAAACTTTAAGTCATTTTTTTTGCTCTTATTATGAAGTACCTATTAGCACAGAAAGAAGTCCTATTAGCTATAGGCTGTTAGAAGCAGCCAGACCACCTCTTGAAGATTTTGCTGTTTAGAAATTTCTTCAGCCAGATATTCTAAGTCATCATCCTTAAGTTCAAACTTCCAGAGATCCCTAGGGCATGAACACAATGCAACCAAGTTCTTTGCTAGGACGTAACAAGGGTGACCTTTGCTGTAGGTCCCAGTAAGTTCCTTATTTTCATCTGAGACCTCATTAGCCTAGCCTTCACTGTCCATATTTCTATTACAACCATTGAATCAGTCTCTAAGAAGTTTCAAGCTTTTTCTCATCTTCCTGTCTTCATCTGAGCCCTCCAAACTCTTTCAAACCTCCAATTACCCAGTTCCAAAGCTGCTTCCATGTTTTCAGGTATCTTTATAGCAATGCCCTACTCATCAGAACAAATGTTCTGTATTAGTCCATTTTTGCATTGTTATAAAGAAATACCTGAGGCTGGGTAATTTATAAAGAAAAGAGGTTTAATTGGCTCGTGGTTCTGCAGGCTGTACAAGCATGATGCCAGCAGCTGCAGGGCTTCTAGGGAGACCTCAGGGAAGATTTTACTCATGGCAGAAGGGAGCAGCCATGTCACATAGAGAGAGTGAGAGAAAGAGAGAGAAGGAGCAGGTCTCACAGACTGTTAAACAACCAAATCTCATGTGAACTCAGAGTGAGAGCTCACTTATCACCAAGGGAATGGTGCCAAGCCATTCATGAGACATCCACCCCCATGATCAAAACACCTCCCACCAGGGCCCCACCTCCAACACTAGAGACCACATTTCAGCAGGAGATTTATAGGGGACACATATCCAAACCATACCAGTTACAGAGCACAACTGCCATTTTATATCTGCAAGATTTTATTTCTCTCAAAGTTTCATAAAGAATTCTGACATCAGCTGAATAATGAAAATGATGGAAACTTATAGAACAAAAATTGACATAGGTATTTTCCCTATATTACCTTGTTCAATTCTATATTAGGAGATAGACTATTTTACAGATTATGAAATGGAGGCAAAAAGACTTTAAAGTATCTTCAACTGCATATCCTGTCTCTATCATATTGAGCCTTGGTGATAACAAAGTAATCCTTTTCCTCCATAAATTTTCCCTAGACCTAATCTCTAGCACAGAGAAGTAGAAGGAAGAACAATTGGTAAAATTCTGTGTTCTAGCTGAGGTGCTCCCATTTATTAAGTATGTTAGATGAATTACATCTTTATATGTAAAACGAAGATTGAATAAAATCTTTGTTACTTCCTTTACCATCCTCCCATATATACCTATTGCACATTGAAATTTTTAAATTAAAAAAAAATGAAAAACACTGTCACCTTACTTCAACTAACACCCTAATATCTTATTACAGCAAAAGATTGGAAATGGCCTTTAATCTCTTGTTCTCACCTACCAATATATTTCCAGAGGAGTATAGAAGGAATAGCAATATCTTTGATTCTCAGGTCTGATACTTTTTTGAAATAGACTTTTTTTTCATAGCAGTTACACAATAGGGAAAATAGCTTAATATAGCATTAATTCCTAAGTACCCTTTCCAGCCAAGGTTTGCTGGAAGGTAACATCACTTTCACCCCAGATCTCTGTCAAAATGCAAAAATAATAAACAAATTACTGCATTTGTTATGTTGACCATTTTAATACTTTTATTTGGAAGATATTTTTATTTAGCTTGTATATCTGAATAAATTTTGCTATTGGTATTCTATTCCACAGAACACCAGATGGCTAAAACACAGAAATGACACCTGCAGAAGAAGTTAAATACAGAAGGAATATTCCCTAAATTTTGCCTTCTTGTGGCTGCCAGCTGTGCACATAGTACATGCAAGAGAAGTATAATCTACAATGTTGGTTTCCTTAAAGAGACAATGGGAAGTTGTTAGCAGAGTGTCCAGAGACTCATCAAATATTAAATCATAAAGAATGGAAGCAGAAACCATATCTGGTTATTACTTGCAGCATTGGCAGTGCTAGGGGATTAGACTAAGACTCTGCCATCTGTGGGCTTGTTTGAAGTACAAGTGCTGCCATTGACCTGTAATGATTTAATATTACCCATGGGAGTGCAGAGAGTGCAGACACATATGGGGTGAATTTGTACAGAAAAGAAAAAGGAACAGGAATAAAATACAGAACTTGCTAGTTGGTCAAGTGCTATGATTCTAGAGGCTCAAGTGCTATGCCTCTGGATGGTCTTATTAAATTAACAGATTCAAGGGGATAACAAATGTTTTCTTAGCTCATGGCTCTATAACTGTAGATCATCAGATTTCTTGTAGATCTTTCAACTGATGTGATTATTTGTGGGTTAGTGTATATAGCATATTTCTTGTAGAGTTACATGTGCTGGCTTGCTATCATTTGTCATGTAAACTTACTATTAGAGTCAACTATCATTTGAATTACTTCATCTAATTTCAAATACTTCACAGGACAAAGTATAAAGCCATGGCCTACTTTTATACTAGGTCTTGAAGAAGAAAATATCCACTACTTAAAAACTAAACAAAATTGAACTCAATGCATTTAGCTAGCAAAGCCTCTTTTTAAAAGGCTAGAAGTGATGCCAGCCAGCAATATAGCTGCATAGAAAGCCCTCTTCTTTCCCTCAACAAACATACCAATTCAGCCAAACTTCCTGGACAAATTGCCTTTGTGAAAAAGCAGAAACTAACTGAAAGTCTTCTGCTCTCTGGGAGAATGTAAAACTAGACTAACTGAAGACAGTAGGAAGATATGGGACACCTTATTGCCAGAGACACTGTCCCTGATGCAGACATGTGATTAGAAAGAGACGCCTAGCTCCCAGCTTCACTCAGGGGAGGAAAGGGACTGTTTCATGCATCATCATTCCAACTTTTCCAAGTGGAGGAGCTCCCCAGAAAAAGGCTTTTGTATTGCCACACTTGGAGCTCTGACAGTTTCAGCATAGTCAAGGCACCCAAGGGAAAATAGAGGCAGCAGTGTGGGGTCATAGACACTATTAATTATTCCCCTGCCCAGCACAGATCGAGAAAACAAAAAAGAGTGCCAGCCCTCAGCTTCCTCCCTAGAGAGGAAAAGAGTTCATCTATGTTCCCAACACCCCAACTTCTTTGATGCTTCCCAAAGAACTAGCATCACTCTCTTCAGTCTTGAAGCACTGACAAACCTATCACAGTCTAGCCACCCAGGGAATAACAGAGATGATGGCTTGGGCTGATATATGTCATAGTTTCTCCCTCAGCTTGGCTTAACACAAAGAAAACAGACAAAAAAACTACAGCTATCTGCCTCTTTCTTGGGAATAAAATAGTTGATGGAGGTAGAAGTTGTTCAGGATTTCTAGTAGGGCTGACTTGTGAGACTCTTCTCCTATATAAGTCGTTAACACTGGGAGAGGTGCCTGATTTGTCTAATGTGCACCCACAAATAAAGTCAAAGAAAATAAAGAATCAGGCAAAGATGGGCCAAACATAAGAATGAAGTAAATCTCCAGGAAACAATCATAAAACAGGGTTACATTGTTCACCTGACAGAGAATTCAAGATAATTGTCATAAAGATGTTCACCAAAGTCAAGAGAATAATGCATGAACAAAGTAATAATTTGGATAAAGAGACAGAAAATGTATAAAAGTGACAAATGGAAATCATGGAGCTGGAGAATGCAATAACTGAACTAAAAACCTTAGTAGATGAGTTCAATGGCAGACTAGATTGAGGTTATGAAAAAATTAGTGAACTTAAAGATCAGTCACTGGAAAAAATTTAGTCAGAGAATCAAAAAGAGTAAGGAATAAAAAGAGATAAAAAGGCTTAAGGGAATCATGGGAGACCATTTAGTGAACCAGTAAACATATTATGGAAGTTCCAGGAATAGGAGAGAGGGAATGAAGACCAGAAAGAATATTCAAAGAAATAATGACTAAAAACTTAAAATTTGTGGAAGGTAATGAACATACAGATCCAAGAAGATTAAAGAAGAAACCACCAAATAAGATATACAAAAAAAATTCACACCAAGATACATTACAATCAATTGGTCAAAAGTCAAAGAAGAATTTTGAAAGGAGAAAAGCAACTTATACAATGAAACTTAAATAAGATTATCATCAAATTAGTCAGCAGAAAGTTTGCAGGCGAGAAGTGAATGAAATTTTATATTTAAAGTGGTGAAAAGAAAAAAAAAACCTTGCCAACTAAAAAAACTATACCCAGCATAAAGACCTTCTCATACAAACAAAAACTAAGAGAGTTCATCATTACAGGACTATTCTTAAAAGAAACTTTTTAAGTTGAAAGGATGCTAAGCAACAACATGGAGGCTTTCATAAGAACGTAGGAAACTCATCAGTAAAAATAAACATGCAGACAAATACAAAATATGGTAATAGTAAATCATTTAATTCTAGTACAAAAGTTAAAAAACAAAGATATTAAAGGTAACTTTATCTAAAAATATGGTTAAATATACACTACATGAATAGATGTAAATTGTGATAACAGCAACAAAGTGTGCATTGAGGGAAAGGAAATGCAGAGTTTTTGTTGCAATTGAACTTAGTTGTTATTAGTTTACAGTAGACTATTATAGCTATAAAATATTTTATGTAATCCCAAAAGTAACTAAAAAATAATACCTATGAAATCATGTAAAAGAAAAAGAGAACAAAGATCAAAGCATATTAATAGAAGAATCAACAAAACAGAGGAAGGCAGCAAGGGAGAAAAACAAAAACATAAGAACTACAAGACTAACAACAACAACAAAAAAACTAACAATATGGCAATAGTAAATTTCTTCTATTAATAATTACCTTAAATGTAAGTATATTGAACTCTCCAATCAAGTTGGCTCTTTAGAAAGATAAACAAAGATAAAATGGAGATACCTCTAGCTAGACTAAGAAAAAAAAGAGAAAACCCAAATAAAATCAGAGATTAAAAAGGAGATATTACAACTGACAGCATAGAAACCCAAGGAATAGCAGACAATATGAACAACCATATGCCAGTAAATTGGAAAACCTAGAGAAATGGATAAATTCTAGGCACACAAAACCTACCAAGATTTAACTATGGAGAAATCCAAAGCTTCAATAGACTAATAACAAGCAATGAGACAGAAGCCATAATAAAAATTTCCCACCAAAAAAAGCCCAGAACCTGATGTCTTTACTGCTGAATTCTACCAAACATTTAAATAAATAATATCAATCTTTCTCAACCTATTAGAAAAAGTTGAGTAGGAGAAAATACTTGTAAACTCCCATCAGAAAAAAAAAAACTAGGCTTAAAGTTAAAAACTGTTCACAAAACACAAAGAATGACATTTTATAATGATAAAAGGGTGAACCTACTAGGAAAATATAACAATTTAAATTTATATGTACTCAATTACAGAGCACATAAATAAACAAAGAAAACACTGACAGAACTGAAAGGAGAAATAGACAGCTATACAATGATAGTAAACGAGTTCAGTATTCCACTTGCAATAGTGGAGAAAACATCCAGACAGAAGAGGACTAAGGAATTAATAAGGAAAAGAGGGCTTTAACACCATAGAACAAATGAACCCAACAGACATACATACATAGAACATTTTCCCCCACAAAAGCAGAATTCAAATTTCTTTAAAGCAAACACAGATTGCTCAATGAAAGATTATATATTAGGTCACAGAACAAGTATTAACACATTTATAAAGATTGAAATCACACCAAGTATCTTTTGAGAATGAAACTAGAAATTAGGCTGGGTGAGGTGGCTCATGTCTGTAATCCCAGCAGTTTGGGAGGCCAAGGCAGGCAGATCACTTAAGGTCAGGAGTTCGAGACCAGCCTGGCCAACATGGTGGAACCCCACCACTACTAAAAATACAAAAATTAGCCAGAAATTCCTTGAACCTGGGAAGCACATGTTGCAGTGAGCCTAGATTGCACCATTGTACTCCAGCCTGGGTGACAGGAAGAAACTCTGTCTCAAAAAAAAAAAAAAAGCTAGAAATTTATAGTGGAAGGAAAACTGGAGAATCACAAATATGTGCAAATTAAACAATACACTCATCAATAACCATTGGGTCAAAGGAAAAAACAAAAAAAAATTTAAAAAATTAAAAATACCTAAAGACAAATTAAACACACACACACACACACACACACACACACACACACACAACCTCAAACATACCAAAATTCCGGGATGAAGCGAAAGCAGTACTGAGAAGGAAATATATAGCAGTGAATACCTACATTGAAAAATAAGAAAAATTTGAAATAAATGACTTATCTTTGTATCTCAAAGGACTAGAAAAATAGGTACAAAGTAAGCTCAAAGTTAGCAGAAAGAAGGAAATAACAAAGATTAGATCAGAAATAAATGAAGTAACAAATAGAAAAGCCATAGAAAAATCAACAAAACTAAGAGTTGATATTTTGAAAAGATTCTAAAAATTTACAAATCTTAGCCAGACAAATAAAGAAAAGACAGAAGATTTAAATAAAGAAAATCAGAAATGAAAGAAGAGACATTACAACTGATGCATAGAAATACAAAAGATCATAAAAGACTACTATAAACAATTATACTCAAACAAATTAGATAACCTGAAAGAAATGAGTGAATTCCCAGAAACATACAACTTGCCAAGACTGACTCATGAAGAAAAAGACAGTATTTTAATGGAGCAATAACTATCATAGAGATTGAATCAGTAATCAAAGTCTTGCAACAAAGAAAAGCCAGAAATCAGGTGGTTCCACTGGTGAATTCAACAAATACTTTTGGAAGAATTAATGCTAATTCACCCTAAATTCTTTTAAAAAAAATGAAGAAGCAGAAACACTTCCAAACACATTTTACAAAACCAGCATAATATCCTGTAACAAAGTCAAAGATACCACAAAAAAAAGTTATAGGCCAATAAGTTTGATGAATAAAGATGCAAAAATCCTTAACAACAAAATGAATGCAACAGCACATTAAAAGGATAATACATCACAACCAACTGGATTTACCCATGGCATGGAAGGATAATAATAATCAATTGCTCAATATATAATCAATATATTAATATTACATAATATAATAACTGATAATGTGATCTAGCACATTAACATAAAAATGATTAAAACTCCATTTTTTAATTTTCAGGCTGTTTATTTATGTCTTTGAAAAAATTTATGAATTTAGAGAATATTCAGCGTACTTCAAAAGAGATACCAAGCCTTACAAGGTACTGTCTCCCAGAAGAAGCATAATTGCATACTTAATTGCACATTTTCTGTAATCAGGTAGATTTAGATTTTCTTTGTTTAACTTTTATTTTAGGTTTGGGGGTACATGTGCAGGTTTGTTATATAGGTAAAATTATGTCATGGGCTTTTGCTGTACAGATTATCTCATCACAGATACTAAACCTAGTACCTTGTTTCTTCTGTTTCTCTTTCTCCTGCCACTCTCCATCCTGAAGCAGGCCCCAGTGTCTGTTGTTCCCTTCATTGTGTTCATGAGTTCTCATCATTTAGCTCGCACTTATAAGTGAGAACATGATGTATTTGGTTTTCTGTTCCTGCATTCATTTGCTAAGAATAATGGCCTCCAGCTCCATCTCTGCCCAACAGAAGACATGATCTCATTGTTTTTATGACTGCATAATATTCCCTTTGAAAACCGGTACAAGACAAAATGCCCTCTCTCACCACTCTTATTCAACATAGGACTGGAATTCTAGCCAATCCGGCAAGAGAAAGAAATAAACAGCCTTCAAATAGGAGGAGAGGAAGTCAAAATATCCCCCTTGCAGATGACATGAGTCTACATCTAGAAAACCCCGTATTATCAGCCCAAAAGGCTCTTCCAGCTATAAACGAGCAAAATTTCAGGATACAAAATCAGTGTTCAAAAATCACTAGCATTTCTATACACCAAGAATAGCCAAGCCAAGAGCCAAATCAGGAATGCAATCTTATTCACAATTTCCACAAAAAGAATAAAATACCTAGGAATACAGCTAACCAGGAAGGTGAAAGACCTCTACAATGAGAATTACAAAACACTGCTCAAAGAAATCAGAGATGACACAAACAAATGGAAAAACATCCCATGCTCATGGATAGGAAGAATCAATATCATTAAAATGGCCATAATTTAATGGCCATACTAAAATAGCCAAAGCAATTCATAGATTTAATGCTATTCCTATCAAATTATCATTGGCATTTTTCACAGAACCAGAAAAAAACTATTTAAAAATTCATATAGAACCAAAAAAGAGCCTGAATATCCAAGGAAATCCTAAACGAAAAAGCAAAGCTAGAAGTATCACGTTACCCAACTTCAAACTATACTACAGAGCTACAGTAACCAGAACAGCATGATACTGGTACAGAAACACGCACATAGACCTATGGAACAGAATAGAGAGCCCAGACATAAAGTCACACATCAACAACCATCTGATCTTCAACAAAGCTGACAAAAACAAGCAATGGGGAAAAGACTTCCTATTCAATAAGTGGTAATCAGATAACTGGCTAGCAATATGCAGAAGATTGAACCTGTACCCCTTCCTTACACCATACACAAAAATAAACTAAAAATGGATTAAAGACTTAAATGTAAAACCAGAAGGTATAAAAACCCTGGAAGACAACCCAGGCAATACTATCCTGGACATAGGAATGGGCAAAGATTTCATGATGAAGAAAACAAAATCAACTGCAATAAAAGCAAAATTGACAAGTGGTATCTAATCAAACTTAAGAGCTTCTGCACAGCAAAGAAACTTATCAACAGAGTAAACAGACCACCTACAGAATGGGAGAAAGTTTTTGCAAACTATGCATCTGACAAAGGTCCAATATCTAGCACCTATAAGGTACTTAAGCAAATTTACAAGAGAACAACAAGCCCATTAAAAAGTGAGCAAAGACATGAACAGACATTTTCAAAAAAAGATATACATGCAGACAACAAATATATGAAAAAAAGCTCAATATCACTGATTGTGAGAGAAATGCAAATCAAAACAATCTGGTTTTAATTTGGTTTTAATCTGGTTTAATTTGTTGTGAGATCATAACACATCAATGATATGGCTATTACTAAAAAAAGCAAAAATAAAATTTAAAAATGAATGGCTATTATTAAAAGTCAAAAAATAACAGATGCTGGCAAAGTTGCAGAGAAAAGGGAACATTTATACACTGTTGGTGGGACTGTAGATCAGTTCAACCATGTGGAAAGCAGTATGGCGATTCCTCAAAGAGCTAAAAGCAGAACTACCATTAGACCCAGTAATCCCATTTCTGGGTATATGTACCCAGAGGAATATAAAGCATTTTATCATAAAGACACATGCACACAAATATTCGTTGCAACACCATTCACAATAGTCCATTTTTAATCTTGTCTTGGATCTTGTTGAGCTTTCTTGCAATTCATTCTTTGAAATCTTTATCTGTCATTTCTGAGTTTCCATTTTGGTAAGGTTCCATTGCTAGAGAGCTATTATGATCCTTTGGTGGCATCACTACATTTAAATTTTTCATGGTGCCACAATTATTGCTCTGGTTCTTTATTGTGGGACACTGGCACTTCTAATTTTTGTAATTTTTTTTTTTTTTTTGAGATGGAGTCTAGCTCTGTCGCCCATGCTGAAGTGCAGTGGTGCGATCTCGGCTCACTGCAATCTCTGCCTCCTGGGTTCCAGCGATTCTCCTGCCTCAGCCTCCAGAGTAGCTGGGATTGCAGGTGCCCATTGCCACACCAGGCTAATTTTTTTGTTTTTAGTAGAGACAGGGTTTCACCATTTTGGCCAGGCAGGTTTCAAACTCCTGACCTCAAGTGATCCACCCACCTCAGCCTCCCAAAATGCTAGGATTACAGGCATAAGCCACCACGCCCAGCCAATTTTTGCAATTATTTTTATGTGGGTAGAATTTTTTTCTTTCTTTCCCTATAATATTATTGGTGTTATTTTCCTTCCCTTGCTCTACACCTCACCCCCACCCAGGTGGGTATGACTGTAGAGAATGTTGGTTAGGGGTTTTTGGCTCTGCTTTCATAGCCCTATGCACTTCTGTTGGCAGGTTTTATATTGGGCTGTGTAGTTCAACCTGTTTGCCAGTATATTGCACTTATGGGTAAGCCAGCTGCAACCAACATGGCTGGGTATATAATTGATCCTTGTTTACTGGGAGAAGCTCTCTGTTGTCTCAGGCAATGCGCTGATCTGTGGAGTGCATAGTGGTCAGATATTCCTACTAAGCCTCAGGGAATCAAGGCCAAATGGGTGGGAACAGACCAGGCTGACCTACCCACAGGTAACCTTTTGGCAGACACAAAAACCAGTGCCAAGGGTGAATCCAGTAGGCAGCCACCAAGCACTCAGAAGTGTGACAAAGCATTGAGTTGGGTCATCCTTGGGTCCAAGTTCTCTGCATGGGGAGTAGGTCCGTGGCCTAATCCAGTAGAGTGGATACTCTAGATGCTTGAAGATCTGCCTGGGCATAGAGTATACAGGACCCCGCCACACCACAATCTCTGCACAGGATGAACCACGGTGAAGCAGAGCCTTCTCCGCCCCATGTCCAGCCAGATTCACCATGGTCTCTGCACAGGTTGGGATGGGTGGTTCAAGCTGCTGATCTATGTAAATGGGTGCACCATATTCCTAGAGATATGCCTGGGCATGGAGTGGAGAGGGCCCTCTTGCACCAGGATCTCTGAACAGGGGGTTGGGGTAATTCAGGCTGCTGAACCAGGCAAGCAGGTGTTCCAAATGCCGGGACATCAGCCTAGTTTTGCAGTGCAGCGGGTCCCACTGCACCATCATCTATATACCTAGGAAGGATGGGACAACTCAGGCTGCCAAACCAAGCAAGCAGGTGCTCTGAATGCCTGGATCTATCCTGGGCATGACATGAAGAGGGCCCCACTGCACCATGATCTATGCACAAGAAGGGTGGGGTGGCTCAGGCTGCTGGTCCATGAAAGCGAATGCTCTGAATGCCTGGAGTTCTGACCTGGATTGAGGCAGAAAGGGTTCCCTGCACCACAATCTCAGAGGAGCAGGCTGAGGCACCCAGCAGTGACACACACAGGCCAGTTCCAGCTTGTCAACTGGCTCTGGTTACCAGTCTTGTTACCAAGGAGAAACCATAGTTGTAGCAGCTCTCTTCCTGCCCCAGTCCTGCAGCAGGTGGACAGCACAATTCCAGTGCCTACTGCTGAGGTACTTTTCAGAATTCTGGCTGTGGAGGTCCCTACCCCATTCAAGAAAAGGTATTCAAACATCTGGTCTGAGACTAAAATACCTGCATAGCCACACTTCCAGTTAACTGAAGAATAAGTGACTTTGTATGTGCTCAGATTAAAAATGGCATTCTGTTCTTGGTCTCAGGTCTGGGAAAATGCCTGCAGTTTTACTGGTGCCTTTTCCTCTAAGTGTCCCCAAGTTAGTTCCAGAACGTTGCAGAAAAAAAGTGCTGTCCCTTAGCCTGGGTTCCCCAGATCCCTGGTGGAAAGGGGAGTTACAGAGGAAATCCCTCTGCCTTTCTTATGTACTGGGGCTTCACTCACTTTTATCAGCCAGATGCTGTTATGGGGGATGTTTCCCCGCATTCTCATCCTCAGGATCTGGTGTGTCCTTCACAATTCCAGTGGATTCCCATTATACTTCTTGAATTAAAGCTCACAGAATGTATCTCTATGCACTATCTTGTTATTTCCAAGTGGCTGAAGCACATTAAAATCTCTAACCCACCATCTTGGAAAAAAAGACAAACAAAAATAAACTAAAATCTATTTATTGTCTTTAAAATTCAGGAAAAAACATTTGACAAAATTCAGCATCTTTCATGGTAAAAACTCAACAAACTAGGAATAGAAAAAATAAATGTCAACTCACTAAAGGCCATGTATGAAAAGAACACATCTAATATCATACTCACTGGTGAAAAACTGAAAACCACTCCTCTAAAATCAAGAACGCAACTCTCACAGCTTTGATTCAACATAGTACTAAAATTCCTAGCCAGAGAAATACAAAAAGAAAAGAAATGAAGAGCATACAAATAAAAAATGAAGAATTAAAGTATTTTCACTTGCAGACATACTCTTACACATAGAAATTTCTAAGAATTTCACTAAAAACTGTTAGAACTAATAAATTAGTAAACTTGCAGGATACAAAATTAACATACAAAAATTCATTGCTTTTCTATTCAGTAACAGTAAAGTATCAGGCAAGAAAACTAAGAAAGCAATTCCATTTACAATAGTACCAAAAGGAAGTAAAAACCCCTACAAACCTTCTTCAGTAGCTCCAACTCCGACAATGTCTTTTGCAATCATGCGTACCTTATAAAAAATCATTTCAGAGTATTGTGCACATGTGCCCTAAAACTTAAAGTATAATAATAATAAAATAAAATAAAATAAAAATCATTTCAGTGAAGGCCTTCCTTCTCTGAATAGCCTCACTGAGTTTCTAACTATTTAACAGGCACTTTTGCACCATGTCATTTTTCTCCTATTATTCCAAGGTAACATGTATTTACTTTAAGAAGGGTCTCATGTAAGCATAACAAATAAAATTTAGGCTGGACTGCTTTGTGGGAACAGAAGACTTTGGAACCTCATTCCTCAGGAAATAATTTTATTTTAAGCATTTTCCTGGACATATGCCAATTCTATGTTATTCTTCATCTTCCTCTTCTTTTCCTACAATTACTCTACTATTAGAACTACTGGTACGCAAGTGTTTCTCTTTCAGTAGAACACATTTTATTCCTCTTGTCACTAAACAAAAATGGAAAGATCTCAACTAAAGCCTGGCTAACATTGAAATATATCACCCTTCCTTGCTGAGTTTTCACTTTATTATTTTTGTAAATGAATTCTTGATAGGATACCCAAAGAAAATGTTATGCATCAATGGCTTTTAATTTCATAAACTTACGTTTGTCATAGCTTTCCTATAAATTTCTTCAACCACAAACACTTTTAGTTAGTGAAGCTCACAAACAATTGCTTTTTCAGAGTCATTTAATTCTTATGGTACAGTAAGAAATGAGCTCTCCTGGATAGGCGATAGTGCACTATTGGCTCTTTTCTTTCAGTATTGACATTTTTACACATATATATTTAGAGAAGAAAAGAATAATAAATTCCCATTGTAGAAAATATGAAAATGCAAATCAGTAAAAATAAAAGTAAATTAAAATTATTGTCACTGTTAACCATACAGAAAAAATAGCCATTATGTTTTCGAGTATCTCCTTCAAGATGTATCTACCTATCTAACATTCTTCTTGATTTTTCACTTCATGTTATTTCTTACATTTATTCAATAAATATGCATTCAGTAACTACCATGTTTCAGGTCCCCTGCTGGGCACTTAGAATAAATAAAAATTATGTTGCTCTGCCCATTTAGCCCTTTAGAGTAGTAAACAATGCAAAACAGCATCAAAACAGAGTAGTAATACAATGCAGATTTTTTGAATTTTTAATTTTTGTAGGTACATAGTAGGTATAGTTATGGGATATATGACATATATTGATATAGGCATGCAATGTGTAATAATCACATCCATGGAAAAGAGTATATTCATCCCCTGAAGCATTTATTATTTGTGTTGCAAACAATCAAATTACACTCTTTTAGTTATTTTGAAATGTACAATTAAATTATTATTGACTATTGTCACCCCGTTGTGCTATTAAATACTAGTTCTTATTCATTCTTTCTAACAATGTTTTTTGTACCCACTAACAATCTTCACTTCTCCAACCCCAGTACCCTTCCCAACCTCTGCTAACTATCCTTCTACTCTCTATCTCCATGAGTTCAGTTGTTTTCATTTTCAGATCCCACAAAAAAGTGAGAACATGTGATGTTTGTCTTTCTGTGCCTGGCTTGTTTCACTTAATATAATTACCTCCAGTTCCATTCATGATGTTGGAAATGACAGGATATCATTCTTTTAGATGACTGAATAGTACCCCATTCTGTATATGTACCACATTTTCTTTATTCATTTATCTGTTGATGGACACTTAGGTTGCCTCCAAATCTTGGCTATTGTGAACAGTGCTGCAACAAACATGGGACTGCAGGTATGTCTTTGATACACTGATTTCCTTTCTTTTGGATATATGCCCAGCAGTGGGATTGCTAGAGTATGGTAGCACTATTTGTAGTTTTTTTTTGAGGAGCCTCCAAACTGTTCCCCATAGTGGTTGTGCCAATATGAAATTGGGACAAAATACATTTTTAAAAGTGAAAAAGGAAATATGACAAATTGACTCATGAATCAGAAAATCATTTAATTTCCAAATGGGAATTGAGGCACATGAGCCTTTACATCTGACTCCCCCAATCTACCTGACATTTCTGTTACCTGTTCACCCAGCCTGGGTTTATCCAGCATAGATGCAAAGAGGACAAGAAAGAGGGTTCTTCTCTCAGGGACACTCATAAACATCTGACAGTGGATTTCCTCCCAATTATTGTCTCATCAGACCAGGAATCCATACACTTTATAGGAGTCACAGAAATATTCTTTACAAATAACGCATTCTTCCATATTTTTTAAAACTATATCAGAGTTTAAGCTTTTAGTACTCCCAGGCTCTGGCATGACACATTTTTTTCTGTCTTCTTAGAACTTTTTCGTGAGGCAACATATGCTGTTTAAAAATGGGATCAAGAGCAAAAATTCCAACAAAATTTATGGAAAATCTTCAGTAAATGTAAATCTTCAGTAAATGTCACTACATACACGTTTGTTCTAGAAGGCAATGTGGCTTTGTTTATCAAAAGCTTTACTCATATGCATATGCTTTCCCCCAGCAATTCAATTTCCAAATTGTTATCATAAAAATAATTATTTTAACTTTTATTTTAGGTTCAAAGTTACATGTACATGTTTGTTATACAGGTAAATTCCATGTTGTGAGGGTTTGGTGACAACCTATTTTGTCACCCAGGTAATAAGCATAGTACCCAATAGGTAGTTTTTCAGTCCTATCCCTCCCCCTACCCTTCACCTTCAAGTAGGCTCTGGGATCTGTTATTTTCTTTGTGTCCATATGTATTCATTAGCTCCCACTTATATGTGAGAACATGCAGTATTTCATTTTCTGTCCCTGTGTTAGCTCACTTAGGATAATGGCCTCCAGCTCTACTCATGTTGCTGCAAAGGACATGATCTCATTTTATAAAAATAATTTTAAACAGACATAACGATTTAGCTAAGAATGTCCATCACAGCATTATTTATCATTCTGAAAAACTGCAAACATAATTATAATGAATATTTAGTAATATCAATTATGATATATCTATTCAAGGAAACACTATGCAACTATTAAACGAGGTTAGAGATGGATACATTGTCACAAGGAAAAAATGTTTATAATCAGTGGTTTAGTGAAAAAATTAACATAGAACACATTTCTGAAAAAGAAAATTTTAATATATATATAGACATTTTAATAGTGTTTATGCCAGATTAATGGTATTGTCAGTGATTTTTATTTTCTTCTTATTGTTTATCAGCTTTCTGGGGGTTTTTTTTTGTTAGCAGTAATATTTGTCAATTGGTAAAAGACTCTCTGCTATCACACTGCATGTTCTCACTTATAAGTAGGAGCTGAATGATGAGAACAGTTCATCAGTGTGGGGGAACAACACACACTGGGCCTGTTGGGATGGAGAAGGAGAGGGAGACCATCAGTAAGAAATGAAAATGAATGCTGAGCTTAACACCTAGGTGATGGGTTGATCTGTGCAGCAAACCACCACGGCACACATTTACCTCTGTAACAAACCCACACATCCTGCACATATATCTCAGAAATTAAGCTGAAGAAAAAAGAAAGATTCTCTGTTACCAAATATGAACTGAATAACTTTTCAAAGGAGAAGAAATTTTCTGAGAATAATATAGCATGTCATGTTTTTTGATTGTAGGAAGAAGATTTGAGAGACTATCCCATTTTTATTCAATTGTCATTATATCTGTGCTGTGGCTTTGATGTTACCATACAGCTTCACATATATTTCTTAATCCTCAAAACTCCTCCCTGTGTGATGTATAGCAGGTATTATTGTTCTTATTTCATATATAAGAAAACTGGGCCTGTGTGATGTGTTATGATTTGCCCTTTGTCACTCAGCATGTAGGTCATGATGTATGCTGCCCCCAAGTTCAGTGCTCTTTCTTACACATCATGTTGTTTCACAGGAAATTTGTTCATACGCCATTTGAGAAAGAAGATAGTACAATCTAATTATTATTATTATTCATAGGTGCTGGAAAATTGCACAGATATTTCAATCACAGGAATTACAACTACACTAGGTAGATGCCCATGCCTACTAGTAATAAAAAATTTATACTAAAAATATGTGTATTAATACTTCCAAAAATGAGAAAGCAGGAAAAGTAAAGAAGAAAAAAGAAAACTGTTAAAGCCCTAAAGGTAGTCATGTATATTCCCTTACTTAATTATAAAATTAACCTTATTTAGGATGTACTCTCAAATTTGTTTCAGGTTAAGCATTTTATATGATTAAACTAAAGCTTAAAATTAAGTAATCCACTACAAATGACAGATTCAGCTCTGTGGGTCAGAGGCCAAAGTCAGTGCTTTTCACCACAACCCACTTTTACATGAGTAAGTGTCAATCAGCATGAATCCCTACAACACCCTACAGGATTGGTAAGTGACAAAAACAGAATAGCTATCCCAAACACTCCATGGAATGCCTAAATTAGATGCAATATCAATAAAAATTCTCAATCACTCAGATTCCCCTGAACAGATAAACCAACCTTGTAAGAAATTTGCTGAGTAGAACACAAAATTTTGGCACACATAATGACCTATTGTACTATTTGTGTTTTTATAATAGTCTTCATGACAATCAAAACCATTTTGTTTAGGACTAACAGCACAATAAGAAAAAAGGAAATAAGCAATTACATGGATAGGCCAAGTCAGCACATTGCTTTCAATTGAGTTATATAGCAAAGCTGCTTTAGGAACCTAAATTACCTAAACAAGTGTGATTTCCCCCTCCGCCTCATTGCACATTTTTGAATGTCTACACAACCAGGAAAGGTAGTCACATATATCTTTACATGTATGAATATGTAATAGCCCTGAGTTCTACCTGTTCTAAATATAAGATTTATAAATCTAACAAAAAAGAAGGGATCAGATACTGTAGGAAGATGGCAGATAGGAGACAAAGCTAACGCGCAGCTCCCACTTAGATGGACAGACCAGCATGTGAAGAATCACATTATGACATTTTGCTGCAAGAACAACCACAGAATGTACCAGGAAACCAAAGGATTCATAGATCCTTTGAAAGAAGTGGTATGCTGCTGCAAATTCAACAAGACAGGTGAAAAACTGTAAGTTCCCAAAGTATGAGAGGAGGAAAACCTGTCCCAGAACACACATCCCCACTGGGGAATCTAAAAATCTAGACCACAGGGGAAGAATTTGACCTTACCTGGAGCTGAAACAGATTTTTAGGGAGCCGTGCAGAATATAAAGGTAGAAGCAGCAGCAGGAAGAGCGCTCCCAGTTTTCAGCTCTAGCCCAGGGAAGCTATCCCTGACTATATTACACAAGGGCCCGTGGGGTAGACAGCCAGCAGAACTAGGGAGAGGTCACAGGTTGAAAAGGCTTCCAACTGAAATTTGTAATAATTTTCACTGGGGACAAATATTCTTGAGCAGAATCCGGGGGCAAATGGAAACTGCTGCAGATACCAGCACAAGAGCCACCACCAACAGTGTGGGCAGATGGGGAGGGGTGAGGCCTGAAAGCTGTGCTTGATTTCTCAATGGGGAAGCTTATGGCCTGGGGCAAGCTCTTAGCAGGGCACTGTAGGAGCAAAAACAGCCTTGCCAACTACGTGGAAGCTGGATGAGGCCTTTTGCTACCAGCTACCCCCACTTCCCTGTTAAACTATATGACACAGCAGAGGCAGCAACAGTCCCCTCTGGAACATAAACCCAATTGGCCTGAGAACCACCCCCAGTGCCCTGAGAACCACCCCCAGTGCCCACAGTGGCTGTGGCAAGTTCTGCCCAAGAAGAATCTGAGCCCAGACCCACTTAACCCTGCTCCTATCTGATGGTATTTTTCTATCTACCCTGTTAAGATGAACAAAAAGATATAAACTCTTGGGACCCTACCCATTGCCTGAGAAACCAGAATACTCACCCTCGCCAACTTAGGGCAAGCTGAGATACCCCTGCTACTACCACAGCTGGTGCTCTCTTGAAAGCACCACCTTCTTGCTGGAAACCAACCAACTCAGGACAGTACAGAAACTCATGACAGAATAACCCTGCGCTCGGAAAGCAGAAAACAACAGCTAATTGCACTGCCTGAAACATGCTGGCTAACCAGAGATCCTAAGTCTCTCCACATGACAACTTCACTGCTAGCACAACCAGCAGTTGAGAAAGCCAGCCGACTAAACACAACACATCTACAGCTAAGGACTCTCACATCACTCCCATGCTACCTATACCAGAGCAGGTGCTGGTATTGATTGCTGAAAGACCTGAATACAGGTCATATCACAGGACTCTTTGCACAAGTTCCTCAGCAGCAACCTGGAGCCTGGTAGCCTCACTGGGTGGCTAGACCCAGAAGAGTAATAACAATCACTAGTCTGGTTCTTAGGAAACCCCATTTCTAGGGGAAGGGGAAGGGAGAGCACTGCACCAAGAGAGCACACCATGGAACAAAAGAATCTGAACAGCAGTCCATGAGTTCAAGATCATTCCACTGAAACAGTCTACCCAAATAAGAAGGAACCAGAAAAGTAATTATGGTAATATGACAAAACAGCATTCTATAAGATCCCCAAGAGATCACACTAGCTCCCCAGCAATGAATCCAAAACAAGAAGAAATCTCTGAATTGCCAGATAAAGAATTCAGAAAGTTGATTATTAAGCTACTCAAGGAGATAAAAGAGAAAGGTGAAAAACAACATAAAGACATTTAAAAAACAACACAGGATATGGAAAAAAATTCTCTAGAGGAACAGATATCATACAGAAAAAACAATCACAACTTCTAGAAATGAAAGACACACTTAGAGAAATATAAAATGCACTGTAAAGTTTCAACAATAGAATTGAACAGAAGAAAGAACTTCAGAGCTCAAATACAAGGCTTTTGAATTAACCCCATCAGACACAGACAAAGAAAACGGAATGAAAAAAAACAAAGACCCCAAGAAATTTGGAATTATTTTAAATGGCCAAACCTAAGAATAATTGGTGTTCCTGAGGAAAAATATTTATTTGAGGGAATAATTGAGGACAATTTCCATGGCCTTACTAGAGATCTAGACATCCAAATACAAGAAGTTCAAAGAACACCTAGGAAATTCATCACAAAAAGATAATCACCTAGGCACATAGTCATCAGGTTAATAAAGTCAAGATGAAGAAAAAAAATCTTAAGATCTGTGAAACAGAAGCATCAGGTAACCTATAAAGGAAAACCTACCAGATTAGCAGCAGATTTCTCAGCAGAATACTTAAAAGCCAGAAGAGATTGAGCTCCTATCTTTAGCCTTCTTAAACAAAACAATTATCAACCAAGAGTTTTGTATCCAGCAAAACTAAGCTTCATAAATGAAGGAAAGATACAGTCTTCTTCAGACAAACAAATGCTGTGAGAATCTGCCACTACCAAGCCAGCACTACAAGAACTACTAAAAGGAGTTCTAAATCTTGAAACAAAAACTTGAAATACACCAAAATAGAAACTCTTTGAAGCATAAATCTTACCCAGCCTATAAAACGCTAACACAATGAAAAAAAAAAACAAGGTATTTAGGGAAAAACTAGCATTATGAATAGAACAATACTTCACATCTCAATACTAACAATGAGTGTAAATGGCCTAAATGCTCCACTTAAAAGATACAGAATGGCAGAATGGATAAAACTGCATTAACCAAGTATCTGCTGTCTTCAAGAGACTTACCTAACACATAAAGACTCACATAAACTTAAGGTAAAAGGGTGGAAAAAGATACTCCACACAAATGGACACAAAAAGCGAGCAAGAGTAGCTATTCTTATATCAGATAAAGCAGACTTCAAAGCAACAACAGTTTAAAAAAAAAAGACAAACAGGGTCATTACATAATGATAAAGGGATTAGACCAACAGGAAAATACTACAATCCTAAATATATATGGATATATGCACCTAACACTGGAGCTCTCAAATTTATAAAACAATTATTACTAGATGTAATAAATAAGATAGACAGCAACACGATAATAGTGGGGGATTTCAATACTGCATTGACAGTTGTTAGACAAATCATCAAGACAGAAAGTCAACAAAGAAATAATGGACTTAAATTATACCCTAGAACAAATCCGGATTTAACAGATATTTACAAAACATTCTACCCAACAACTGCAGAAAATATACATTCTTTTTTTATTAGTACGTGGAACATGCTTCAAGATATGCCGTATGATAAGTCACAAAACAAGTCTCAGTAAATTTTTAAGAATTAAAATTATATCAAGTATTCTCTCAGACCACAGTTAAATAAAACTGGAAATCAACTTCAAAAGGAACCCTCAAAACTATGCAAATACGTGGAGATTAAATAATATGCTCTTGTATGATCTTGGGTTAATGAAATCAAGGTGAAAATTAAAAAATTCTTTGAACTTAACAATAATAGTGACACAACCTAATAAAACCTCTGGGATACAGCAAAAGCAGTGCTAAGAGGAAAGTTCGTAGCATTAAATGCCTACATCAAAAAGTCTGAAAGTGCACAAATAGACATTCTAGTCCCACCTCAAGGAACTAGAGAAACAAGAACAAACCAAACAGAAACCCAGCAGAAGAAAAGAGATAACAAAGATAAGACCAGAACTAAATGAAATTGAAACAAAAAAAAAATACAAAATATAAATGAAACAAAAAGCTGGTTCTTTGAAAAGATAAACAAAATTGATAGGCAGTTAGCAAGATGAACCAAGAAAAGAAGAGAAAAGATCCCAATGAACTCAACTACCAACAAAATGGGAGCTATTATGACTGATACCACAGAAATACAAAATATCATTCAAGACTAATATGAACATTTTTATGCACAAAAACAAGAAAATCTAGATGAGATGGATAAATTCCTGGAAATATACAACCCTCCTAGATAAAACCAGGAAGAAATAGAAACTCTGACCAGTAACAAGCTGCAAGATTAAAATGGTAATTCAAAAGTTACCACAAAAAAAAAAAAAAAGAAATCCAGGACCAGATGAATTCACAGCTGAATTCTATCACGCATTCAAAAAAGAATTGGTAGCAATCCTATTGACTCTATTCCACATGATAGAGATAAAAAGGAATCCTTCTGAAAATATTCTATAAAGCCAGTATCACCTAATTCAAAAACCAGGAAAGGATATAACTAAAAGAGAAAACTACAGACCAATATCCCTGATGAACATAGATGCAAAAATCCTAAATAAAATACTAGCTAACAGAATCCAACAGCATATCAAAAAGATAATACACCATGATCAAGTGGAATTCAGACCATGAATGCAGGGATGGTTGAACATCGGCAAGTTAGTGAATATGACACATTACATAAACAGAATTTAAAACAAAAATTATATGATTATCTCAATAGATGCAGAAAAAGCATTTCACAGAATCTAGCATCGATTTATGATTAAAACCTCAGCAAAACTGGCATAAAAGAGACATACCTCAAGGTAATAAAAGTCATCTATGAGAAATGCACAACCAACATTATCCTGAATGAGGAAAAGTTGAAAGCATTCCCCCTAAGAACTGGATCAAGACAAGGATGCCTACTTTCACTACTTCTATTCAACATAGTACTGGACGTCCTAGCCAAAGCAATCAACCCAAGAAGAGAAAGAAATAAAGGGCATCCAAATCGGTAAAGAGGGAGTCAAATTGCCACTGTTCACTGATGATATGACTGTCTACCTAGGAAACCCTAAAGGCTCATCAAAAAAGTTCCTAGATCTGATAAATGAATTCAGTAAAGTTTCAAGATACAAAATCAATGTATAAAAATTAGTAACAGTGCTATACACCTACAGTGACAAAGTTGAGAACCAAATCAAGAAGTTAACCTCTTTTATAATAGCTGCAAAAAATAAATAAAATAAATAAAATAAAATACTTAGGAATATGCCTAACCAAAGAGATGATAGACCTCTACAAGTAAAGCTACAAAACATTGCTGAAAGAAATCATAAAAGACACAAATATATGGAAACACATCCCATGCTCATGGATGGGTAGAAACAGTATTGTGAAAATGGCCACACAGCCAAAAGCAATCTACAAATTCAATGCAACTCCCATCAAAATACCATCATCATTCCTCACAGAACTAGAAAAAAAAATCCTAAAATTCATATGTAACCAAAAAGGAGCCACATAGTCACCAAAATAGCATGGTACTGGTACCAAAATGGGCACATAGACCAATGGAACATAATAGAGAAACCAGTAATAAAGCCAAATACTTACAGCTAACTGATCTTTGACTAAGAAAACAAAAACATAAAGTGGGGATGGATACCCTACTCAACAAATGCTGCTGGGATAATTGGCAAGCCACATGTAGAACAATAAAACTGGATCCTCATATTTCACCTTATATAAAAATCAACTCAAGATGGATCAAAGACTTAAATCTAAGACCTGAAACCATGAAAATTCTAGAAGACATCATCAGAAAAACTCTTCTAGACATAGGTTTAGGCAAAGACTTCATGACCAAGAACCCAAAAGCAAATGCAACAAAAACAAAAAATAAATAAATGGGACCTAATTAAACTAAAAATCTCCTGCACAGCAAATGAAATAATCAGCATAGTTAACAGACAACAACCCACAGAGGCGGTGAAAATCTTCCTAATCTACACATCCAACAAAAGACTAATATCCAGAGTCTATAAGGAACACAGACAAATCAGCAAGAAAAAAAAATCCCATCAAAAAGTGGGCTAAGGACAAGTATAGACAATTCTCAAGAGAAGATACACAAATGCAAATTAAAACCACAATGAGACATCACCTTACTCCTGCAAGAATGGCCATAATTTAAAAATAAAAAAAAATAGATGTTGGCACGAATGTGATGAAAAGGGAGCACTTTTACACTGCTGGTGAGAATGTAAACTAGTACAACCACTATGGAAAACAGTGTGGAGATTCCTTAAAGAGCTAAAAGTGGAACTACCATTTGATGCAGCAATTCCATTCCAGGGTATCTACCCAAAGGAAAAGAAGTCATAATATGAAAAAGACGCTTGCATGCGCATTTTTATAGCAGCACAATTCTCAATTGCAAAACTATGGAACCAGCCTAAATGACTACCAATCAACAAGTGGATAAAGAAAATGTGGCATATAAATACACACACACACACACACACACACACACACACACACACACACACACACACACTGCAATGCTACTCAGCCATAAAAAGGAACAAAATAATGGCATTCACAGCAACCTGGGTGGAGCTGGAGACCATCATTTTAAGTGACATAACTCAGGAATGGAAAACCAAATATCATATGTTCTCACTTATAAGTGGGAGCTAAGCTACGAAGATGCAAGGGTATAAGAATGATATAATGGACTTTGGGGGCTCAGCGGAGGGGGGAGCAGGGGAAGGCATAAGTGATAAAAACATTTGGTACAGTATACATTCCTCGGATGATGGGCGCACCAAAATCTGAGAAATCACTGCTAAAGAACTTACTCATGTAACCAAAAACCACCTGTTTCCCAAAAACTACTTAAATAAAATTTTAAGAAATGCAAATTACATTTAAAAAATAAAAATAAAACAAGGGCTCACATGCACAATTTATAACCTTTTGTATTTTGAAAGACTTACTTCTCATTCATTTGAAATATCACCTATATAAGAGTTAAGAAGCGTTAAAGAAAGCAAAGTAGCAAGATTTTAAAAAATATATTGTAAAAATACAATTGATATATTATTGATTTCATTTATTCATTCATTCACCAAAAATTTATAGAATTCCTTACTACATGTCAGGCATTGGTTACAAGAGGTCAGCCTAACCCCTGTCTTCATAAGCCTATTGTTAAAGTGATATTCTCATCGATATCATCAATATCTCATTCCTATACTGGAAAAGCATTTTCTCATTCTAGCACATATAAAAAAGTTCCAATTACGGTTCTTTCTGCTGTATAACTAACTACTGAAGTTTGACACAAAATCACCTCAAAGTTTAGTTTTGCGTTTTTTCTCATCCTCTCAGCAGAAGTTTGTTTACTACAGCTTTCAAAATGTGTCACACCTGCGGCTCTCACTTGAAAGGAAGCACATAAAAACCTGAAGACTTCATTCCCTGGGAAATCTAGCAGAGAAAGACTGATGAAATCAAGGACATGCCCATACCAGAGGAAAAAATCAAGCTGCCAGGTCTAGCTCAACTCACGCATTTTTATGTCTCTTGAGGCTGTTGATTAGAGTCCTTCTTCTAGAAATGCCCGTGCATCCCATCCGGGAATACTACTATTAAGTTATTTTTCACTTTTCCATTTTCTTCTCTTCCATCAGCCTGAATATCCAGTCTAAATCCATGGGACTAAATTTGTCAAACAGATAAGCAGCACTGCTATTCAGAGGGAGACTGTAAGATTTCTTTTAAAAAAATAAATAAAATAAATTTAAGATTGTTTGCTTCCTTCAAGAAGAAAAAACTGATTAGGACAATCATTACTGGATCACACATATGTATCCCCATGATGGAAAGGAAGGAGTCTAAATTAGCCTTCTACTGATGTATAAAAATTTGTATTTCCATGCATTAGGGTTTCTCCTTAGGTATGTGAAAATATTAGCATCCTGAAGTATTATTTTAAGTGGTGAACTGTGCATTCTTCTAAACTTCTAAGATAGACATGTTATCTCCACTACTTAGCTACTAGAACCAAAAGAAGAGGTCTTGACATCAAAAGCAAAACACAGGTTATATAGCTGACAAATCATGAAAAGTTTACTTCATTTGTTTCAAAGATTCATCTGCAGAAAGTTAAAGCCACTTAGGAAACATATAATGAAAGGTTAAACCACCAGTTTAGTCTTGATGGTTGACCACTAACGCACCAGGCCTCCAACACTATCCAGTCAAATAAACACTCTTAATTTCTCATTAATTAGGGGATGAAAATAGCTTTAACACATCATATTTTACTACCTGGGCCCAGTGAGAAATAATACACACTATAAAACCATTTTCTGCTTCATCTCCATCTTAAAGTACTGGAACAAATACTTTCCTTTGCATAGACTTAAGATTGTTTAAAATCTTTGCTCCTGATATGTAAAGCCAGTCAGACCTGCCCAGAAATAAAGGCTTCAAGGTATGCTTTTATTTCTACTTGGTGATGATCAATTTGTTGAGCCCTCTAAAATAATAGGCAACCATTTGTTCATGATTTTAAAGTTCATTCATATACTTCATTTACTAATAGAAAAAGGAAAGGTCTTTCATTCATCATTCCTTTCCCAAAAGTTTTTTAGCCTCTTCTAAAAATCTGTTTCCTCAAACCTTTTAGTGTAGTGGGGCTTTAAGACCTTCCTTGAAAATATCTGGGATGCATTCAGCTTAACTGAAACACCAAAAGTTCATTATTTGGCAAGCATACATGGCTTAATTTTATTCTATTGCATCTCATATTTACATATACCTCATTAGCGTTATTACTACCAGCTTCCAATTATCCCCAGTAATGAAGGATACAGAATACATGGAAATGGAAATTCCCTTATAAATCCCAAGCCTTATTTTATCCAGCACATTCAGTCTTCTTCTAATCTAACCTTTTACCATATATGATATTTTACTAGGCTTTTACTAGAAAGGCTGACAATTAGTAAAACTGGCTTATTGTAGGTTCCCCTCATCTCACTTCTGGCAGAACACTGGCTAAGTGTAAGTAGTGTTCATGGTGCAAGACACAGTTTAGAGTTAGGAGTGATGTCAAAGTGAACTGAGGTATGGGACTTAAGTATTTAGGTCAATATACCAGGAATCCTAAGAGCAGTAAGACCAAAAACAATGCATAGAGCAAGGGAAGAACAGGAAACTGCTCTAATCCTGGTTTGAAGCAGCCAACAGGAAATGGGTTTTTTTTTTTTCAGACCCTGATAACCTACATCACTGAAGGGCTTTAATCTCAGGTCCTGAGCGTAAAGGATAGAGTCTTTTTATGGTTGAAGAAAAGAGTAAAAAACATGGGGATATAGTGGAAAAACTCCCATGGATTCACAAAATCTATAGTCAAAGATTAGCCCGGTAAGAGCTGCCTAAATTCCGTCTTAGAAAAATAGACAACAAACAACGAACAAAAAATAGGAGAGCGGCATACAGGAAATTTCAGAAAATGCCTTTAAACACAGAAGTTGGATGTTTCATCGACCCTAGCCCTTGATAATTTCAGACAGTACTCTCTCTAAATGCCAGAAGGAGTGAGAGGGAGGAAAATCAGAATGCTCTGGGGCTGTACTCTTAGAATTCCAGACTCTCCTTGTCCAAGTCACAGGTGGATCCCTATGTGGGAATATGAGAACATTTCTGGGGACCTGAGTTCCTGGACTATGTCATCTGTGGCTAATTCCAGAGACAGTGCCAAATCAAGAATAATTATTGTTACAACACGCATTCTAAAAATAAATGAAGTCCTTACCATTTTTTTAACAATATAAATTTATTCTTTCACAGTTCTGGAGGCCAGAAGTCTGAAGTTAAGCTGTTGGCACAGTCAGTTCCAGAGACTTAAAGGCAGAATCTGTTTAGTGCCTCTCCTAAGTTACAATAGCTGTTGGCAATCCGTGCTGCTCCTTGGTTTGCAGACACATCACTCCAATCTCCACCTCTGCCATCGCATGGCTTTCCCTGTGTCTGCCTGTGGCTTTTTCTTTTCCGTGTTTTATTTTATTATTTTTTTAAGAGAGACAGGTCTCAATATGTGGCCCAAGTTGGCTTCAAACTCCTGGGCTCAAGTGATTCTCCCACCTCAGCCTCCTGAGAAGCAGGGACTACAGGTATTTGCCACTATGCCTGCCTCCATTTCTGTCTTCTATAAAGTCACCATCATACCTTTTATTGGGCCCACCCTAATCACATGGTCTCAACTTAAGTTTTTTACATTAATTACATCTGCAAAGACCCTTTCTAAATAAAGTCATATTGATAGTACCAAGGGTCAATATTTGGGCATATCTGTTTGAGGATTACAATTAAATCTACTACACTTGGCCAATTTACAATTTTTAGAAGATATTTTTTAAAAATAAAACTTTATACTAAATGAAAAACATGTGTCAGGTAATAAGGTACTGGTGGTAATAAAACCAGGAGGTCTAACGTGAACAAACTATGGTGAATGAGCAATAAATTACATTTGATCCAAGACAAAAGAGAAATACATTAAGAGTAGATCCCTTGAGATAATTTGGTAGTTTCTAAGACACTTATTTTTCCTCCAATTAGGGCATGAATTAACATTGATGCCAATAAGTAGGAAGACTGACTAAAATCTATGTTGAGTACAGAAAGAAAAGTAAATACCTATAAATAATTATGTAACTAAAAAGAGAAGAATAAAAATTAACAAGTAAACTGGTTGCTGAGGAAAATATTAGTAGCCTATAGATTGGTTAGTTTTTTAGAATTTGCATTGGGTACCTCAACCAAAAAAGTTGGATGACAGTGTCAGAGGGGCTGCTTCAAAGAGAGAGGAAGAAATAAGAGCCAGATAAAACACAGAGAACAATTTTGATAATCATGGTGAAGTTTTAAAACATGCAGGGAGAAAAATAAAATTCTAAGCATTTAAAACGTAAGCAAATGTCCTGTATTCCATAGCATTTCAAGGATCACAGAAAGTAAATTTCATATCACAATGCTTTTATTTGAGGCAGTTTAAAGATATTCACTTTGTGACAAATATTACCCTTGCTCTGAAGAGGTAAAAAATCAGCACAGGCTGTGCTCAGAATATTAGAAGGCCTATGAGCAGTTTTGAATACAGATATATTTGGATCTATTCATTAACTTTGAAAAGTAATACTCAACCAAAGGAATTGGATAGCTTCCAACAGTTGCAATGAGAAACAGGACAACTAAAATGCAGTATGTTTTACAGAATTCACCATGAACTCTTCATGAATATTTTTAACTAGATGGGGTGTTTGTTACTTCCTTCAGATACATTTTTAAATCAGCAATTGTTCACTGTAATGAGTATTTCTCTATCAAGGGGGAAATTTTTCTTTTTTTACCAGATAAATATTCTCCCAGAAATATTTAATAAGTTCATTTATATGGCACATGTCCATTTAACTTAGATCTTATGAGTAGTGTTCCAAGTTAAAATACTAGTTAATATTTCATTAAAATCACTTGATGAAAAATAAAAACATATATAACAACAAAAACGTATACCCATATAGTTGTCACTTCCTTTTCAACATATATTTTACAAAAAAAGAATAGGTAAATATATTTTCACAAATTTCTACAGCAGTAGAAATACACAAAGAAAGAGATAATCAAGTAAACATAATTTTAATATAATCTTGTAGACTAGATATTATATGAGTTATAGGAAAATTTAACTATTAAAAATTACAAATAAAGTTTTTATTTAAATATGCATTGCAAAAAATGAGATATTTGGTTTCAAAAATTTATAAAAGCATATTTTCAAATTTTTTAAATGCCAATTATCCTTCAATTTGTAATTTATAAATAATCTATATTTAATATGTACTTTTCATAAGTAGCCTCTTCTTTTACTATTAGGAAAAAAAAGAAAAACAGTTTAAACCAGGAAACTTTAACTTAGTTTTCTTTGAATTTGGAGACTATAACTGCTTTTAAGAATCTTATTAATGCTGTGAATATTCTACCCATGTTCTAGTTCTCCACAAACATTCAAATATATACAGCCAACAAATTTTCCTATATAATTTCAGGGAGTCCTCAGTTGTAATGAATGCCAAAATCTAGCATAAGAATCTCTTGCCTTGTAATTTTATATGCTAAGGAATACTCTAAGTACTGGGGAATAAACAGAGAATTGACAGGTGCTCATATGGTTTGGCTATAACACCACCCAAATCTCATGTTGAATTGTAGCTCCCATAATTCCCACGTGTCATGGGAGGGACCCAGTGGGAGGTCACTGAATCGTGGGGGCAGGTCTTTTCTGTGCTATTCTTGTGATAGTGAATAAGTCTCATGAGATCTGATAGTTTTATAAATGGCAGTTCCCCTGAACAAGCTCTCTCTTGCCTGTCACCATGTAGACTTGCCTTTCTTCTTCTTTGCCTTCTGCCATGATTGTGAGGGCTGCCCAGTCACATGGGACTGTGATTCCGTTCAACCTGTTTTTCTTTATGCAACACCCAGTCTTAGGTATGGCTTTACTAGCAGCATAAGAACAGACTAATACAGGTGTGAAGGCAGTTTTTTTCTGGTCAATTCTCTACTTCCCCTTCAGTGCTTAGACTATTCTTTAGCATATAATAAATAATTTTTGGGTGAATGAGTTATTCTATCAATTCTGGGTATATTCAAGGCTGTGGAAGCAGCTCTATAAAGAGGGAATTAACATAGGATTTAGATCCAGAAGATATGATTTTAAATTTCTCCTTCCTAATCTTCACTATGACCTCAAACAAATTATCTAAATTCTCTGAGCCTCAATTTTCTTATCTGTAAAATGGGAATAATAAAATCCGTACCTAGTAAGTTAATAAGATTTAAATTTAATAAGAATTAAATTGAAGCAATATTTGTCATCAACAATTTGACCAGTGAAAGACAACAGTGGTTTGTTTGGTTAGGTACAGTGCTTTAGAAAAAAATTAACTGGCAGATATTTATGGAAGTCATATAACGTTCTCTTACCCCAGACTCCAGTTTTACTCATTTTCTTCTATGTCCCTGCCTTCCTACTTTACATATGTGTTACCTGCCTGGTCTATGAAAGCATTTGGGTTTGATTCCTAAAAAATATTCAGTACATACTAATTCTGCATAGTCAACACTGAGGTAAAAGTTCTTTGAAAGCCAATGCATACTTTGCAAAGGAGTAAATTTTTCATATAGAGAGAAAGCCCTAAGCAATTCTCAGAAGTTAATTAATTCTGAGAAAAAGAAAACACAGGGCTGATGAAATAGCAGTTACCACACGATAGTTGATCTATAGATCAACAGAAATTAAGAATAACAAGAAATAATCTGCTGTAGCAGAATGGAGGCTACAAACTGTAGACAGGATTAACACAGTCGGACCTGAAACCAGTCATTGGAAAATATCAGTGGTCCCAAAGAAAACAAAAAAAATGCAAATAATAAAAAATAACGATAGGTAGGGTGTCAGGGGAGGATGGATAAAAAACCTCATGATGTTGGACAACTAATATAGGCAAGTTAGGGGCTGTAATAATGTAAAGATTTTTCTTTTGTGGGTTTACAATGAGTTTGAAAGAGGAAGTTTCAATGTCTTTTATCCCCAAAATATGTGTAGGCATAAAATGTATGGGTTTATTTTCTGGACAAGTTTTATTGCTGTGTCCAACCAAGTGAAAAGCTCCAGCCATTGGGGAATGCTGCTGTGAATATTTTCTATTTTCAGTTTTGTTTTAGAAGGTAGTGGAAATTTTTTTTCTTCCATCTAGTACCCTAAGCTCCATTTTAGTCTCCTGGCAACCATTCTCTTCATTTCTCACAAAAGACAATGAAATTGCTATACTTTTATAGCTTAGAAGAAAATCACTATATTGCTGATATTTTTCCTAGAAACTTCAAACAGAGCAAATCTCAAAACTAATAGCGTCCACTTTGCACTTTAGATAGACCATAAAGGTCAATTTGTTACAAACTGAAACATTTATTCCTTTAGGATGAAAAGAAAAAAAACAAACAAACATGGAATTAGCTGTCACATGTCTTTACCAGAAAAGCAAATGGGAATGTTCATAAATGTGATACTGCTATCAAATGACAGCCTTGGCTTTAAGCAAAACAGGTTGTTACATCACATTAGAGCAGCCACATTGACTAACTCTGCTGCTGATACACACAGGAAAGAAGCTCAGAGGCATTACAAATAGCTGCTTTAATCCAAATGCCAGACAAGCCACAAACGAGATGTACTCTAGGGGATAGAATTGTATGTGCTCAAAGTTTAAACAGGAAAGAGAGAAACAAATGACTTGTTTCCCTAAAGAACAAAAGGAAAACAGGGCAGGAAAATTTCAACTAGAGTAGAAATTTTGTACATTGTCATACAATCAGTATAAATCTTGGTAATAAATAGTATGTACCACATAGCTAGAATTCACAGAAAGTATGTCTACACTCTCACAGCAATGCTGCAGCATATTCATTTTTCAGATAAGTAAACTGAGGCTCAGAATTGTTAAATAACATCTCCAAAGTCCCACAGCTATTAAGTGGCAGAATTAAAGTTCAAATATGAGTTGGTCTATTGCCATCTAATATCCAACCCCACTATTCATTTTCTCACCCCAGGATTCCTCTTTTCACAAATTACCTATAATTTGTTAGCAAAAGTTTAAGTATCATCCATACCTGTGAATCTCAGACTCAAGTTGTATCTTCTGGAGTCTCAGGCCTACGGGAATTCTCAAAAGTAACCATGGGATAATTGATGATGAGAAGGAAACCACAGCCCCAAAAGCCATAGCACCAGTTTGGGCCTCCGTTTTAAATTAAGAAGCCAGTCTACACTCAGTGCTGACAAACTGCAAATCACTGCGACTCTACACTAGAAAATTACTAAAAGTTACACAGAAATGAGTTTCTCAGTCGGAAGAAAATGGAACATTTGGGAACAGACCAAATAAGCAAAATTAATATTATATTTTGGTTGCCAAAACTATTATTATAGTGTTTTCATGATTGGATATAATATAAAAATAATATAGACAAGTAATAGGCACGGGTTGAATTATGTGAAATAAATAAAAGCTTTTCTCTGTCTAATCTGGAAGTTGTTTTTAGATCCAAATTTTTTTCCCACATGGGATGGAAAATAGGATGGGAAATACTGCAGCTACACTAACCTTTATGACAGAAAGCATATGTAGATATAAAGTATAAACAATCCCTTTCATTAGAAGGATAGTATCTTTTTATGGTCACAACAAATTTAAAAGATAAGGAAAATTTCTCAATCTCTAAGAACTGCAACCTTCCTTTTTCTCTAGGGAAAATGTAGAGGACTGACTAAACAAAGAAAAATTCAAAAGCTCATTTATATTGCTTTAATTGTTTAGAAATCATATATAAATATTTTACCTGATCTAGTTATACAGTTCATTATATTTTGTCCTTCAAGTACATATGAACAACATATATTTCATAATTTTATAAGAGCAAAAAATCTCGCTACTGACTTACTCTAAGAAAGTGTCTTAGGCTGCCATCTTTTCCTTTTAAGCATTTTAATTTATCAAGACTCTTTGATGACCCCATCACTCCAGTCAAATAAAGGAACTGAAAACAAGAAAATGAGCACTGTTCTCTTTACTTACTCCTTTTCTTTTTCTGTATTTCAGGCTTTTAAATCCATCTCGAAACCTGTTTATGATGACACAGATCTACATTGTCACTATCATATGAATCAAGAACTATTATTTTTAAAAAACTATTATTTAAAAAAAAACCCTTTGTTTAAGAAACAAAGGATGGGTAAAGATCTAATTGACACCTTAGCTTATCTATGGCTGAGAGACTGATCAAAGATTAGCTAACTCATGTAAGATAACCTTTCCCCCAGTAGGGTCAAGAGAGCGCTGACTGAACTCCTCTCCTGAGAAAATGACCCCTCCTACCCTAAGGCTTCTGCCTCCATCATCAGTCAGGTCATCAGTTCAACAATGAGACTAAACTCTCCCAGATTTCCTTAGCTCTGTTTAAAGCCATCAGGAAAAACCCAGATACAACTCGTCACTAATCTCCAATACTCATAGCCACTAATTTCCTTGAATCCACCAGAACCAATCTCATTATGCCACTTATTCCTGTCTATATCAAGAACTCTCAGACTCTCAGGTCACACCTCACTTCTCATACTTTAATTCCTACAAGGCTCTAACATGATCCTTCTTCCTCACCACCACCCCATACACAAACAGCCATTTTCAAATCTTTTCCATCATGCCTTCAGGAATTATTAATAAAATCCATCATCAGCAAAAGTCTCTATCTTCAACATCTTCTCTTAGCATTCTGTTCACTTTCTTGCTACAGAGAGCAGAAACCTGGCTTTCCCTGAGGACTCTGTGTCCCACCCAGCCATCTAAAGTGGCTGTTTTTCTCCCATGTTCTGGGCTTGGAGGTGGGTCATGCGTCCTCCTTGCTCCTCTCATCATTTGTCCATCCTCATTCTCCCTTCCCTAAACCATCAACTTTAAATCCCTGTTACCAAACATCACCCCCTACCCTGCATTGTTTTGTGATCAATCAATTCCCAAGTCCTTCTACCTCATTTCTCAAAGATGTCAGCTCCTGACTCATTAACATTCTTTCCAACACCACTCCTGTAATTCTTTGTGGTTGTAATATCCACACATATGAGCTTTCTAATCGGTGTCTTCTGTATTCTTCAACCTCCTCTCCTCAAAGGATCCTGCTCTTCACCCTATCTCAGTCACTATCCCCATAGGTAGACCATAGACCTTTAACAATAGCTATGCCTGCTCCACAAGCTCAATGTTATGCCTCCCACTTTCTGACCACCACATATTCTTCCTGTTCTCTTTCTCTAGTTTTCCATCTCCAATAGTTCTTTGATCCCATGCTAAATTTTTCTATCCTCCCACTGTCCATCAACCCATCCATGTTCTCTTTATTCTCACTACTCAGTTTAAGTTTCATAATAGATTTATAATCACTCCCTTACATAGACTCTCAACTCCCTTGCATTTCTGTTGATTCATCACAGTCACTTGCAACACTGCTATCTAGATTAAATCCAATTCTTTACTTTCTACGCCTGAGAGTGGCTGGGGAAAAAAAAAACACAACTATGCTAATCATTTTCACTTTAAAATGGTGACTACTTCTCTCAAGTGTACTCTTAAAATATTCTGGTGTGCAGAAAAAAAATTAACACAGCAGGCCTGAGATTGCTATCCTTAAAAAGGGCTGTTTGCAAAACTGGCCCTTGACTGGCATCTGCAAACTTGGATTTTAGGAGGGTGCCAACCATTCCCTGACAAACATGGCTCACTGGGCCCACATTGTGCAAATGGTTTATGCCAAACACCTGCTTTCCTTCTGGAAGTCTGAAATTTTAATATGTGCTAGGCAGAGAATGCCTGCATGACCAATCCTCAATAAAAACTCTGGGCAATGAGTTTCTAATGAGCTTTCTTGGTAAACAGAATTTCATGCGTTTTCACAACCAGTTGCTGAAGAAATTAAGCACGCCCTATGTAACTCCACTGGGAAAGTACTCTTGGAAGTTTGTATCTGATTTCCTATAGGCTTTGCTGAATTTACTTTGTATCCTTTCACCCTAATAAATCATAGCGATAAGTAGAATAATAGGCTGAGTCCTGTGAATCTTCCTAATGAATCATAGAAACTAGGGGTATTCTTGAGGACCCCTGAAACACCTGGCCACTATGGCATATTTCCCTAGTTCTTTTACTCTCTTAGATAATTATGGTATATATTCTACTCTCTTCTCAAGCATTCAATACATGTTTTGTTTTGTTTTGTTTGTTTTTGAGATGGAGTCTTGCTTATCGCCCAGGCTAGAGTGCAGTGGTGTGACCTCAGTTCATTGCAACCTTCGCCTCCCAGGTTCAAGCAATTCTCCTGCCTCAGCCTTCTGAGTAGCCGGGATTACAGGCTCCCACCACCACGCCCAGCTAATTTTTGTATTTTTAGTAGAGATGGGGTTTTGCCATTTTGGCCAGGTTGGTTTTGAATTCCTGGCCCTAAGCAATCTACCCACCTCGGCCTCCCACCCGGCAAACACCTTTGTTTCTCACTCTAATGATTGTCTAGTGAGAGTAACAAGCTCTCACTCTAAGCTGACTCTGATTTCTAATTCTTTGAGAAAATTCGGCAATGAAAAAAAGAACTTCAATAAAGTTGCACTTCTACATCTACTCACATGCATCTGCACCTTCATAGCCTTTCCTTCCTTCTTGTTATAGGGGAAGTCTCTGTTCCTATTTAAAGCCAGTCCCACAGCTTCTCAAAGGCTTCCTCGCCTACTCAAAGACAGTGCTCCAGCAATTGTCCCTCTCTTTTTTGCACTGATTTCCCACTCTCTGTTGAATCTTTCCCATCAACATGCAAACAAGCTGTTACTTCTTTAATCTTTAAAATATTCTCTTGGCTCCACTTCCCCCACTAGCTTCCCTTCCATTTTTTTTTTTATTCCTCTTTGCAGCAAAACACCTTAAAAGAGTTGTGTGTGTTATTTTCCAATTCCCCCTCTCCTTGTAATGTGCATTTAACCTCCACCATTAAACATAAACTTCTCTTACTATATTATGAACTGCATATTTGTGTCCCCTCAAAATTTATGTGTTAAAATCCTCACCCTCAATGTGATGGTATTAGGAGGCAGGGCCTTGGGAAGATAATTAGGTCATTGACATGGCCCCCTCATTAATGGGATTAGTGCCCTTATAAAAGGGACTCCAGAGAGCTCTCTCCCCTGCTTTCTGCAATGTAAGATACAATAAGAAGTCTGAAGTCTCCAACCCAGAAAATCGCCCTCACCTTAATCCAATCATGCTGGCACCCTGACTCAAACTTTCAGCCTCCAGAACTGTGAGAAATAAATTTCTGTTTCTTGTAAGTTGTTCAATCTATGGTACTTAGTTGTGGCAGCCCAAATTGTGTAAAATACAAATATACTTTTTCACTTAACTTCTAGAGTAAAATAATCTCTTAGTTTTCCTCCTACTTCAGCAATGGCTTCTGCTCAGTCTTCTTAGATCATTTCTTCTATTTGATAGAACTTTTGATGATAGAGTACCTCAGGGCTCAATCTTTCATCTTTTTTTTCTAATTACACACTGTCCCTTCATGTTCCCTTCCATTTTTTTATGCCAATAATTCCCAAACTTACATATCTAACGCTGGCCTCCTTTGTGAAATCCAGGTTAATACTATCACTACCTGCTCTACATTGCTACTTTGATGACTAATAGATATCTCAAGCTTCACAAGTCTCAAACTGGACTCCAATTCTTTCTCTTCAGAACTGCTCTATCTACAGCCTTCCCCATTTCAACTGATGTCAATTCTTTCCTTCCAGTTGTTCAAGCCAAAAACCTTAAAGTCAACTTTCACTCCTCTCTTTTGCCTTCCAAGCCAACAAAAAGTCTTTCTGGCGGCCAGGTGGGGTGGCTCACGCCTGTAATCCCAGCACCTTGGGAGGCCGAGGCGGGCAGATCACGAGGTCAGGAGATCGAGACCATCCTGGCGAACACGGTGAAATCCCATCTCTACTGAAAATACAAAAAAATTAGTCGGGAGTGGTGGTGGGTGCCTGTAGTCCCAGCTACTCGGGAGGCTGAGACAGGAGAATGGCATGAACCCGGGGAGCAGAGCTTGCAGTGAACGGACATCACGCCACTGCACTCCAGCCTGGGCGACAGAGCAAGACCCCGTCTCAAAAAAAAAAAAAAAAAAAAAAGTCTTGCTGGCTTTATCTTCAAAATATTTGTAGAATCTGATCAACTTTCACCCCCTTCTCTCTGTCTCCTGGGCCATGCCACCATCATCACTTACCTAGATTATTGCATTGGATTTTGAACAGGTTTCACTACTTCCATGCTTTTCTCCCTGGTCTTGTTAATACAGCAAGAGAGATCCTTTCTAAGCTGAAGTCAGATATGTCATACCTCAGCTCAAAATCCTGCAGTGGTCTCTTACTTTCCTCAGGTAAAAGGCAAAATCATATGTAACCTGTCCTCATTATCTCTGATGCAAAACTACCATGCGTACTATTCAAAGTTCCACTTTTTGAGAGTTAGTGGTTTAATGAAAGGATTGTTTCATACATAGGGCTTTTTTCCATTATTACTTTCATAATTTTCCCTTGCTTTCAAGGAGCTGCATCTTTGACTTTTTTTCTTGACGTAGTTGTCTTAATCTCCTACTCAAACAACCTGACAATGTAAGTTTCCCTACAGTCTCTCCACAGATCATTTACTAAAATATTAAAAGGCTTTCCAGGTAAATTTGTACCTAGAAAGAATTACTGCCATGAAGATTATCGGAATGTCAGAAAGAAAACTATATGGAAGCATTAGGTAAAAGAAAAATAGTAGATTTACACTTTTTAGCAAGAAGCTTACTTATAGTAAAATTCCAAAAAAGAATTATTATAATGGGTGTCAAGGAGAGATTTTTTTTCCCCTGGCACCAAAGTTGACTTTTAATTTATCCTAAAGTAACCGAAGCTAAAACCATGATAAAACATTATACTTTCCCATAGAACACGCCCCGCCAAACACACAGAAAGGAGTATGTGTATGAGAAAAGTAGTTTATACATGGGATGAAACAATATAAATTCAAAACTTACAGATAAGGGTAAGCTCTATCACTAATCTTTTTTTTTTCCAACTTTTATTTTTGATTCAAGGGACAAGTGCAGGTTTTTTAGATGGGTAAATTGCATGTCATGGAAGTTTGATGTACAGGTCATTTTGTCACCCAGGTGATCAGCATAACACCTGATCATTTTTAGATCCTCATCCTCCTCCCTTCCTCCACCCTCAAGTAGGCCCCAGTGTCTATTGTTCACTTCTTTGTGTCTATGTGTACTCAACGGTTAATTTCCACTTCTAAGAGAGGACATGTGTTATTTGGTTTTCTGTTCCTGAATTACTTTGCTTAAGATAATGACCTCCCGCTCCATCCATGTTGTAGCAATTGGCGTGATCTTGTTGTTTTTTATACTTGCATAGTATTCCACGGTGTATATGTACTACATTCTGTTTATCCAGTCCACCATTGATGGGCATCTAGGGTGATTCCATGTCTTTGCTATTGTGAATAAAGCTGCAATGAATGTATGCAGGCATGCATCTTTTTGGTAGAATGACTTATTTTGGGAGGGTGGGTACTCAATAATGAGATTGCTGGGTTGAATGGCAGTTCTGTTTTAAGTTCTTTGAGGAATTGCCATATGGATTTCCAAGATAGCTGAACTAATTTACATTCCCACCAACAGTATATAAGCGTTCTTCTTTCTCTGTAACCTCACCAGCATCTGTTATTTTTTGAATTTTTATCGACAGCCATTCTGACTGGTGTGAGATGGCATCTCATTTTGGTTTTGATTTGCGTTTTTCTAATGACTAGTAATATTGAGCATTGTTTCCTATGTTTATTGGCTGCTTGTCTGTCTTCTTTTGAGAATTGTCTGCTTATGTCCTTTGTCCATTATTTAATGAGGTTGTTTTTTGCTTAATTTCCTTATAGATTTTGGATACTCGACCTTTGTTGGATACATAGTTTGCAAATATTTTCTTCCATTCTGTAGGTTGTCTGTTTACTCTGTTGATGGCTTATTTCATTGTGCAGAAGTTCTTTGGTTTAATTAGGTCCCAATTGTCCATTTTTGTTTTTGTGAGAATTGCTTTTGTAATCTTTGTCATGAAGTTTTTGCCAGTGCCAGTGTCCAGAATGGTATTTCCTGTTTTCTTCTAGGGTTTTTATAGTTTTGGGTTTTCCATTTAAGTCTTTAATCCATCTTGTGTTGATTGTTGAATATGGTGAAAGGTAGAGATCCAGATTCAATCTTCTACATTTGGCTAGTCAAATATCTTAGCACCATTTATTGAATAGGGATTTATTTCCCTTCCCATTGCTTGTTATTGTTGACTTTGTTGAAGATCAAATGGTTGTACATTTGCGGCTTTACTTCTGGGTTCTCAAACCTATTCCATAGGTATACGTGTCTGTTTTTGTATCAGTACCATGTTGTTTTAGTTATTGTATAATTATAGAATACTTTGAGGACAGGTATGTGATGCCTTGGTATGGGGAATAATATCACCCCCTTGTCCCCCTCCTCCCCCGGATCTTATGATCCACATCACAGCGGGGTGGACACCCCCCACGGTATGGGGAGTAATATCATCCCCCTGTCCACCCCCCTGGATATTAGGGTCCACATCGCAGGGGGATGGACACCCCCCATGATATGGAGAGTAATATCACCCCCCTCTCTCCCCCTGGATATTACGATCCATGGAGGACACACAGCTTGTTTACCATATTGTGAGTAATATCATCTCCCCCTCTGGAAATTATAAACTATATCACAGATGGGTGTACATCCTCTGCAGTACTGGGAGTAATATCATCCTCTCTCCTACTGGATATTAAGAATAATATCACAGGAGTGTTTATACCCCCTGTGATATTGGGTGTAATATCATCCTCTCCCACATTGAGATTAAGAACTATATCACTGGGGGCATGTACACCTCCTGTGATATTTAAAATAATATCATCCTCTTCTCTCCTGGATCATGGGAACAATATCACTGGGGGGTGTACACTTTCTGCAATATTGGGAGTAATATTCTCCCACCTTTGAATATTATGGACAATATCACAGGAGGGGTTCACACCCCTGCGATATTGGGAATAATATTATACTCTCCCCATCTGCATATTAGGAAAAATATCACAGAGTGGGTGTACACCTCCTGCGATATGGGGAGCAATATCATCTTCTGGATATTAGAAACAACATCACACGGGGGTGTACACTTTCTTTGATATTGGGAGTAATGGTATCCTCTCCTCCTTTGAATATTAAGAACAATATCACAGGGGGAATGTAGACCCCCTGCGATATTGGGAGTAATATCAGGCTCTCGCCCACCCCCTGGATATTAGGAACAATATCCCAAGGTGGGTGTACACCTCCTGCTATATGGGAGTAATACCATCCTCTCCCTTCCTGGATATTAGAAACAATATCACAGGGTTGGTGTACAGAGCTTTCGATATTGGGAGTAATTTCATCCTCTCCACCTCCTGATATTAGGAACAATCTCACAGAATGCGTGTACACTTCCTGCGATATTGGGGATATTATCATTTTCTTCTTCTCTGAATATTAGGAGCAATATCACTGGATGGATGTACACCTACTGTTATATTGGGAGTAATGTCGTACTCTACCCCCTGGATATTAGGAGCAATATCACAGGGTGAGTGTACACCCATGGTGATATTGGGAGCAGTATCATGCTCTCCCTCTTTGGATGTTAGGAACAATATCACAGGTGAGTGTACACCCCTTGCAGTGTCAGGAGTAGAATTATCTTCTCTTCTTTTATCTATTAGGAACAATATCACAGGGGGGTTTACACCCCCTGCACTATTGGGAGTAATATCATTCTCTCTTCTGGATAGTAGGAATAATATCACAGGTGGGGTGTAAACTCCCTGTAATACTGGGAGTAATATCATCCTCTCCCATGTTGAAATTAGGGACATATCGTTGGGGGCCTGTACACCCCCTGCAATATTAAAAGTAACATCATCCTTTTGCCCCTGGATATTAAGAACATAATACATAAAAGTGTACATTTTTTGTGATATTGGGAGTAATATCACCCTGCCCGCCCTTGAATATTAAGGAAAATATTACAGAGGGGGTGTACAACCCCTGCGATATTGAGAATATTATCTTCTCCCCTACTGCATATTCGGAAAAATATAACAGAGTGAGTGTACACCTCCTGTGATATGGAGAGTAATATCATCTTCTCCCCTACTGGATATTAGGAACAATATCACATGGGAGTGTACACTTTCTTTGATATTGAGAGTAATATCATCCTCTCCACCTCTAATTATTAAGAGAAATATCACAGGGTAAATGTACACCCCCTGTGATATTGGGAGTAATATCAGGCTCTGCCACCCCCGGATATTAGGAACAATATCTCAGCGTGGGTGAACACCTCCTGCTATATGGGGAGTAATATCATCCTCTCCCTTCCTGGATATTAGGAACAATTTCACAGGGTGAATATACATAGCCTGCAATATTGAAAGTAATATCATCCTCTCCTCTTCCGGAAATTAGGAACAATCACACAAAAGGCGTGAACACTCCCTGTGATATTGGGAGTAATATCATTTTCTTCTTTCCCTCAATATTAGAAGCAATATCCCCGGGGGGATGTACACCCAACTATTATATAGGCAGTAATGTCATACTCTAAAAGATATTACTCCCCATATTGCAACAGCTTTCACCCCCCAATATTGTTGGTAATATCCAGGTGGGGGAGAGGGTGATATTATTCCCCGTACCGCGGGGACTATTTACCCCTCCACCCCCCACGTGATACGGTTTGTAAAACCCAGGGAGGGGAGTGGGTGACTTTACTCCCCATACTGCGGGGCTGTTCACCCCTCCCTGCCGTGATATGGTTCGTAATATCCAGGAAGAGAGAGGATGATATTACTCCCATATAGCAGGAGGTGTACACCCACCTTGGGATATTGTTCCTAATATCCAGGGGGTGGGTGAGAGCCTGATATTACTCCCAATATCGCAGGGGGTCTACATTCCCCCTGTGATATTGTTCTTAATATTCAAAGGAGGAGAGGATACCATTACTCCCAATATCAAAGAAAGTGTACGCCCCCGTGTGATGTTGTTTCTAATATCCAGAAGATGATATTGCTCCCCATATCGCAGGAGGTGTACACCCACTCTGTGATATTACAAGAGTACTATCTCCCCAGGATATTAAGAATAATATTCCATGGTGTACAAATACGGTGAACACCTACTTTGATATTAGGATATTAGGAGATTATAACTCCCCAGGATATTACAAATAATATCACAGGATGTACAAACAAGGTGTAAACGCACTGTGACATTAGGAGAATAATATCTCCCCAAGTATTATGAATAATATCCAAGAGGGTGTAAACACATGGTGTGTAACCCCCCTGTGATATTAGGAGAGTAACATCTCTGCAGGATATTATGAATAATATCCCAGGTTGTACACAAATGTTGTACACCCACTGCAGTATTAAGAAATTAATATCTCCCTAGGATATTACAAATAATATCCAGGGTGTACACACATGTTGTACACCCAATGTAATATTAGGAGAATAATAAATCCCCCAGATATTACAAACGATATCCCAGGGTGTGCACACATAGTGTACACTTACTGTGATATTAGAAGACTAGTATCTCTCCAGCATATTACAAATAATATCCCAGAATGTACCCACATGGCACACACCCACTGTGATATAAGGAGTAATATCTCCCCAAGATATTATGAACGGTATCCCAGGGTGTACACTCACTGTGGTATTAAAAGTAGTATCTCCCCAGTATATTACAAATAATATATTTGGGTGAACACCCACATTGATATTAGGAATTATATCTTCCTGAAATATTATGAATAATATCCCAGAGTGTACACACATGGTGTAAACCCACTGTGATATTAAGAGAGTAATATCTCCCCAGGATAATACAAATAATATTCCAGGCTGTACAAACATGGTGAACACCTACCATGATATTAGGAGAGTAATCTCCCCAGGATATTACGAATAATATCCCAGGATGTGCAAACAAGGTGTAAACGCACTGTGAGATTAGGAGAGTAATATCTCCTCAAAATATTACAAATAATGTCCCAGAGGGTGTACATAAATTGTGTACACCCTCTGTGATATTAGGATAGTAACATCTTTGCAAGACATTACGAATATCCCAGGTTGTATGCAATTTTTGTACACCCACTGTGGTATTAGGAAAGTAATATCTCCCCAGGATATTACAAATAATATCACAGGGTGTAAACCCACTGTGAGATTAGAAGTAACATCCCCCTATAATAATAAGAATAATATCATAAGGTGTCCACAAGTAGTGTACACCCACTGTCACATTAGGACTAACATCCCCCTAGAATATTATGATTAATATCACAAGGTGTACACACATGGTGTACACACTCACTGTGACGTTGAGAGTAACACCATTCTAGAATATTATGAATAATATCACAGGGTATACACACACGGTGTACACCCACTGTGACATTAGGTGTAACATCCCCCTAAAATATTACGAATAATATCACAGTTTGTACACACATCGTATAACCCACTGTGAAATTAGCAGTAACGTTTTCCTAGGATATTACAAATAATATCACTGGTTGTTTACACACATGGGGTAAGCCCCCTGTGACATTAGAAGTAACATCACTTTAGGATATTATGAAGAATATCACAAGGGGTGGGCACACATGGTGGACATCCCCAGTGACATTAGGAATAACATCCCCCTATGATGTTACAAATAATATGACAGGGGGTGTACACCCCCTGTGATGTTAGGAGTAACATCCTCGTAGAACATTATGAATAATATCACTGGCTATTTACATACATGGGGTACACATCCTATGACATTAGAAGTAACATCACCCAAGATATTACAAAGAATATCACAGAAGGTGTACACACATAGTGTACACCCCTTAAGATATTAGCAGTAACATCCCTCTAGAATATTACGAATAATAACACAGGGCGTGTGCACACCCGGTGTACACCTCCTGTGATATTAGGAGTAAAATCTCACTAACGTATGACGAATAATATGACAGGTGGTGTACACAAACGGTGTACACACCCTGTGACATTAGAAGTAATGTCCATGTAAGATACTACAAATAATATCAAAGGGCTGTACACATATGGTGTACAACCCCTGTGACATTAGGAGAAACATCTACCTAGCATATTACAAATAATATCGCAGGGCGTGTACACACATGGTATACAACCCCTGTGACATTAAGAGTAACATCCCTTTAAAATATTAGGAATAATATCATTAACATAATAAGATTAATAATAAGATTAACATCCCCCTAAGATATTACAAATAATATCACCGGGGTTGTACACAGATAGTATGCAAGCCATGTGACATTAGGAGTAACATTCTCCTAGGTTATAAGGAATGATATCATTCCCTGTGGTGTACACACATGGTTTACAACCCCAGTTTAATAGGAGTAACATCCACCAAAATATTAGGGATAATATCCCCCTAGCATATTACTTTCACTCACGTCTGTGGGAAGAGACCACCAAACAGGCTTTGTGTGATCAATAAAGCTTTTTAATCACCTGGGTGCAGGCGGGCTGAGTCTGAAAATAGAATCAGCAAAGGGAGATGGGGTGGAGCCGTTTTATAGGATTTGGGTAGGTAGTGGAAAATTACAGTCAAAGGGGGTTGTTCTCTGACTGGCAGGGGTGGGGGTCACAAGGTGCGCAGTGAGGGGGCTTTTGAGCCAGAATGAGCCAGGAGAAGGAATTTCACAAGGTAATATCATCAGTTAAGGCAGGAACAGGCCATTTTCACTTGCTTTATGATTCTTCAGTTACTTCAGGCTATCTGGATGAATACGTGCAGGTTTGGGCTCAGAGGCCTGACAATTACTAATGATATCACAGGGGTTGTACACACATGTTATACAACCCGCGTGACATTAAAGGTAAGATCCACAGAGGTTTTTACGAATAATATAACACGGAGTGTACACACATAGTGTACACCCTAAGTTGCATTAGGAGTAACATATCCCTAGGATGTTATGAATAATATTACAGGGTGTGTACACATATGCTGTACACCCCCTGTGACATTAGGAGTAACACCCCCTTAGGATATTATGAATATTATCATAGGAGGTGTACACACATGGTGTCAATCCCTGTGACATTGTAAGTAACATCCCACTAGGATAATACAAATAATATCACAGGAGGTGTACATACATGCTGTACTCCCCCTGTAATGTTAGGAGTAACATCCCCCTAGGATATCACAAAGAATATCACAGGGTGTGCACCCCCTCTGACATTAGGAGTAACGTCCCCCTAAAATATTAAGAATAATATCACAGGGTGCACACCCTCTGTGACATTAGGAGTAACATCTCTCTAGGATACTAGGAATAATATCACAGAGTGTACACTCCCTGTGACCAGAAGGTGCACACCTTCTGGTGATATTGTTCCTAATATCCATGGGGGGAGAAATGATATTATTCAAAATAATATTATGAAATATATTATGAAATAATGTGAAATGATATTATTCAAACCCCCCTTTGATATTGTTCCTAATAAGCGGAAGTGGAGAGGATGGTATTACTCCCAATGTCGCAGGGGTTGTACACCCGCCCTTTGATATTGTTCCTAATATCCACGGGGAAAAGAATATTACTCCCAATATTGCATGAAGTGTACACCCACTCTGTGATGTGGTTCCTAATATCAACGGGGGATGAGGATAATATTACATCCAGTATCGCCGGGGGTGTACACCCCCCCGTGATAATGTTCCTAATATCCATTGAAGAGAAAATGATATTAATCCAATAACGCAGGGGGTGTACATGCTTCCCGTGATATTGTTTTTAATATCCAGGGAGGGAAAGGATGGTATTACTCCTGATGTTCCATGGGGTGTACAGCCCCCACTGTGATGTTTTTCCTAATATCCAGGGAGAGAGAGGATGATATTACTTCCTATATTGCAGAGTGCGCACACACCGCCCCTCCGTGATATTTTTTAAAATATCCAGGGAAGGAGAGTATGATATTACTCCCAATATCGCAGGGTGTGTACACTCCCCCCCATGATATTGTTCTGAATATTTAGGGAGAAGAGAATAGTGTTACTCCCAATATTGCAGTGGGTGTGCACCCCCCATGATACTGTTCCTAATATCCAGGGGGAAAGAGGATGATATTACTCCCAATATCACCAGGGATGTATATATCGCAGGGCGTGTTTACACCCCTTTTGATGTTTTTTCTAATATTCAGAGGAAAAGAGAATGACATTAATCTAAATATCACAAGGGGTGTACACCCTCCGTGATATTATTCCTAATATCAAAGTGGGGAGAGGATGACATTACTCCCTCGATCATGGGGAGTATATAGCCACCCTCTGATATTGTTCCTAATATTCAAAGAGAGAGAAGATAATATTACTCCCACAATTGCACGGTGTGCACAACCACCCTGTAATACTGTTCCTAATATCTGCGGGTGAGAAAATGATATTACTTCCAATATCGCAAAGTGTGTACACCCCCTCCCCGTGATACTGTTCCTAATATCCAGGGGGTGAGAGGATGACATTGCTCCCAACATCGCAGCAAATGTTCACCTTTTCTGTGATACTGTTCCTAATATCCAGCGGGGCAGCTGATGATATTAGTCCCAATACTGCAGGCGTTTTACACTTCCCCTGGGATATTGTTCCTAATATCCACTGGGGGAGAGGATGATATTACTTTCAACATCACAGGTGGTGTACACCTCCTTGCCTCGTGATATTGTTCCTAATATCTATGGGAAGAGAGGATGATGTTACTCCAATATCACAGGGGCTGTACACCCTGCCTGTGATATTTTTGCTAATATCCAATGGGGAGATGATGATATTACTCCCAATATCCCAAAAGGTGTACACTTTGCGGTGATATTGTTCCTAATATTCACGGGGGAAGAAAATGATATTACTCAAAATACCGCAGGGGTTATACAACTCCCCTTTGATATAGTTCCTAATAAGCAGAAGTGGAGAGGATGATATTACTGCAATATCGCTGGTGTCGTACACCCGCCCTTTGATATTGTTTCTAATATCCATGTGGGAAGACGATATTACTCTCAATATCACATGAAGTGTACGCCCACTCTGTGACATGGTTCCTAATATCCACGGGGGATGGGGATAATATTACATCCAATATCGCTGGGGGTGTATGCCCCCCTTGAGATATTTGTCCTAATATCCATTGGGGGAGTAAATGATATTAATCCCAATAATGCAAGGGGTATACACTCTTTCTGTAATATCCAGGGAGGGAGAGAATGGTATTGCTCCCAGTGTCCGATGAGGTGTACACCCCCCTTTGACACTGTTATTAACATCCAGGGAGAGAGAGGACGATATTACTTTCTATATCACATAGTGTGTACACCCCCCTACATTTTTCAAAATATCCAGAGAAGAAGAGTATGATATTACTCGCAATATCGCAGGGTGTGTACATCACCCTTGTGATAATGTTCCTAATATTTAAGGGGAAAGGGAATTATATTACTCCAAATATTGCAATGGGTGTACACCTCCCCCCCGTGATACGGTTTCTAATATCCAGGGGGAAAGAGGATGATATTACTCCCAATATTGCAGGGGGTGAATATTCCCCTTGTGATGTTTTTTCCAGTATCCAGAGGAAAAGAGGGTAACATTAATCTCAGTATCCCAAAGGGTGTACACCCTCCGTGATATTGTTCCTAATATCAAAGTGGGAAGAGGATTACTTTACTCCCTCGATTGCAAGGAGTGTACACCCTCCCTGTGATATTTTTCCTAGTATCCAAAGGGGGAGAAGATATTATTACTCCCACAATCGCACAGTATGTACAACCACCCTGTGATATTGTTTCTAATATCCGAGGGGAGAGAAAATGATATTACTTCCAATATTGCAGGGTGTGTACAACCACCCCCCACACCGTGATAATGTACCTAATATCCAGGGGGTGAGAGGATGACATTACTACCAATATCGCAGTGAATGTACACCTTTTCTGTGATATTGTTCCCAATATCCAGGGGGGCAGAGGATGATATTACTCCCAATATTGCAGGGGTTTTACACCTCCCCTGGGATATTGTTCTTAATATCCACTGGGGGAGAGGATGATATTACATTCTATATCGCAGGCGGTGTACATCCCCCCATGATATTGTTTCTAATATCTATGGGAAGAGAGGATAATATTACTCCCAATATCTCAGGTGCTGTACACCCTCCCTGTAATATTATTCCTAATATCCAATGTGAAGACGATGGTATTACTCCCAATATTACAGAAGGTTCACACCTTCCGGTGATATTGTTCCTAATATCCATGGGAGGAGAAAATGATATTACTCAAAATATCGCAGGGGTTGTACAGTCCCCCTTTGATATTGTTCCTAATAAGCAGAAGTGGAGAGGATGACATTACTTTCAATGTCTCAGTGGTTATACACCCAGTTTTTGATATTGTTTCTAATATCCACAGGGGAAGAGAATATTACTCCCAATATCACATGAAGTGTACACCCACTCTGTGATGTGTTTCCTAACATCCATGGGGGAAGAGGATATTACATCCAATATGTCACTGAGGCGTACACCCTCCCCCCACGTGATATTGTTCCTAATGTCCAGGAGAGGGGAGGGTGATATTACTCTCAATATTGCAGGGGCTGTGCACCCCCGCTGTGATATTATTCCTAATATCCAAGGGGGAGAGGATAGTATTACTCCCAATATCTCAGGGTGTGTACACTTCCCAGTGATATAGTTCCTAATATCCAGGGAATCAAAGGATGATATTACTTCCAATATCACAGCAGGTGTACATCCCCCTGTAATTTTTTTTAATATCCAAGAAGGGAGAGGATGATGTTACTCCCAATATCGCTAAGTATGTACACACCCTCTGCTATATTGTCCCTAATATCCAGAATGCAAGAGGATGATATTACTCCCAATAATGCGGGGTGTACACCTTTTTCTGTGATATTGTTTTTAATATCCAGAGGTGAATAGGATATTACTCCCAATATCATAGGGGGTGTACACCTCCCTGAGATATTGTTCCTGATATGCAGAGGGGGAAAGGATTTTGTTACATCCAATATCGCAGGGAGTGGACAGCCCCCCCATGATATTGTTCCTAATATCCAGTGGGGAGACAGGATGAAATTACTCTCAATATCGCGGGGACTGTACAACCCAGCTGTAACATTGTTTCTAATATCCAGGAAGGGAGAGAATATTATTTCCAATGTGCCAGGGGGTGTACACCCCTCCTGTGATATTGTTCCGAATATCCATGAGGGAGAGGATGATATTACTCCCAATATCGCAGGGGCTGTACACCTTTTCTGTGATATTGTTTCTAATGTCCGGTGGGGGGGGCAGGATGATAACATTTCCAAAATCGCAGGAGGTGCACACCCCGCTGTGATATTGTTCCTAATCCAAACGGGTCAAGATGATATTACTCCCAATATCAAAGAAGGTGTACACCAATCCTGTGATATTGTTCCTAATATCCAGGGGGGCGAGGATGATATTACAGCCAATATTGCAGACAGCCTACACCCCCCCCCGTGATATTTTTCCTAATATCCAAACGGGAAGAGGCTAATGTAATTCTTAATATTGCAGGGGGTGTGCACCACCCCTGTGATATTGATCCTAATATTTAGGGGGAAATAGGATATTACTCCCAATATTGCAGGGGGTGTTCACACCCCTGTGTGATGTTTTGCCTAATATTCAGGGAGAAAGAGGATGATATTGCCCTCAATATTGCAGGGGGTGTACCCCCCTCCGTGATATTGTTTCTAATATCCAGGAAGGGAGAGGATGATATTACTCCCAATATCACAGGAAATGTACACCCCCGATGTGATATCATTCCTAATATTCCAGAATGAGAGGATGATATTACTCCCAATATCACAGGAAATGTACACCCCCGATGTGATATCATTCCTAATATTCCAGAATGAGAGGATGATATTACTCCCCATATCTCAGGGGATGTACACCCCTCCTGTGGTATGGTTCCTAATGTCCGGGGAGAAAGAGGATGATATTACTCCCAATATCGCAGAGGGTGTACATCCCCCTGTAATATGGTTTTAATATTTAGAAGGAGAGATGATAATATGACTTTCAATATTTCAGGCTGTGTACACCCCTTCCATGATATTGTTCTTAATTTCCAGTATGGAAGAGGGTGACATTACTCCCAGCATCACAAGAGGTGTACACACTTCTGTAATATTTTTCTTAATATTCAAAGGTGGAGAGGATGATATCACTCCCAAAACCACAGGGGTTGTGTACCCCTCTGTGCTATTTTTCTAATATTCAGGGCTGAGAGGATGATATTACTTTCAATATTGCAGAGGGTGTACAACCACTGTGACATTGTTTTTAATATCCAGATGGGGAGAAAATGATATCACTCAAAATATCATGGGGGTTTACACCCCTCCTGTAATATTGTCCATAATATCCAGTTTGAGAGAAGATGATATTACTCCCAATATCGCACTGGGTAGACACCTCCCCTGGGATATTGTTCCTAATATCTCGAAGAAGAGAAGATATTATTCCCAATATATTGGGGAGTGTACACCCCCTCTTTGTTATTGCTCCTAATATCTTGAGGGAAAGAAAATGATATTTCTCCCAATATCATATGGGGTGTACACTTCCCTTGTTATATTATTCCTAATATCCGGGGGGAGGAAAGATGATATTACACCCCGTTTCACAGGAAGTGTACACCACCACAGTGATATTGTTCCTAATCTCCCAGGGGGAGAGAATGATATTACTTTTATTATTGCAGGGGGTGTACACCCACCCTGTGATGTTGTTCCTAATATTGACGGGGGAAGAAAATATTACTCCCAATATCACATGGAGTGTGCACCCACCCTGTGATATTGTTCCCAGTATCCAGGAGTAAAGAGGATAATATCACACCCAATATCATCAAGGGTGCACACCCCCCACTCTGATATTGGCCCTAATATCCAGGTGGGTGCAGGATATTACTCCCAATATCGTAGGAGGTGTACACCTCTACTGTGATGTATTTTTTAATTTTCAAGAGGGGAGAGAATGATATTTCTCCCAGTATGGCAAAGAATGTACATTCCCCCAGTGATATAGTTTCTAATATCCAGAGGGTCAGAGGATGATATTACTCCCAATATGCAGCAGATGTACAACCCCCTGTGATTTTTTTCCCTAATATTTAAGGAGGGAGAGGATGATATTACTCCCAATATCGCTGGAAGTGTACACCCTCTCTGTGATATTGTTCCTAATATCCAGAACCTGATAGGATATTACCCCCAATATCGCACGGGGTGTGCACACCCCTGTGACATTGTTCCTAATATCCAAGGGGAGAGAGGCTGATATTACTCCCAATATAGCAGGGGGTGTACACTCTGCCTGAGGTGTTGTTCCTAATATGCAGGGAGGGGAAGGATTTTGTTACATTTAATATCGCAGGTATGATATTGTTTCTAATATCCAGGGGGTCCAGGATGACATTACCCCCAATATTGCAGGGACTGTACCCCCTCTGTGATATTGTTTCCAATATTCAGTCGGGGAGAGGATGATATGACTCCAAATATCTTAGGGGTGTACATGCCCTGCATAATATTGTTTATATTATCCAGAAGTGGAGAGGATGATATTACTCTCAATATCAAAAAAGGTGTACACCCACCCGGCGATACTGTTTTTAATATCGAAGGGTGGAAAAGATGATATTATTCCCAATATTGCAGGGGGTCTACACCCCCTTTGTGATATTGGTCCTAATATCCAACTGGGGAAAGGATAATATTGATCCTTTCCTGTGATATTGTTCCTAATATCCAGGGGGGAGAAAATTATATTACTCCTAATATCGCAGGGATATAGGCCACCCCCGTGATATTGATCATAATATCCAGTTGGGGTAAAGGATAGTATTACTCCCAATTTTGCAAGGGGTATACACCCCCCTCGTAATATTGTCTTTAATATCCCGATTTGTAGAGGATAATATTACTCCAAATATCTTAGAGGGTGTATACCACCCCCTTTGATATTGTTTATACTATACAGGGGGAAAGAGGAAGATATTACTCCCAATATTGCAGGCAGTGTAAACCCCGCCTGTGATATTGTTTCTTATATCCAGGCAAGGAGAGAACAACATTACTGCCAATATTACAGGGGGTGTACACCCACGCTGTGATATTGTTCCTAATATCCAGGGGAGGAGAGAAAGATATCACTCCCAATATTCTAGGGGGTACACCTCCCCTTTGATATTGTTCCTAATATCCAAAAGGGAGAGAATATTACTCTCAATATCACAGGAAGTGTATACCCTCTCTGTGATATTGTTTCTAATATTTAGAGAAGAAGATGATGATATTACTCCCAATGTCACAAAGGGTGTACACCCCCCTGTGTTATTGTTCCTAATATCCAGGGGGGAAGAGTATGATATTATTCCCAAAATCGCAGGGGGTGTACACACCCTCTGTGATAATCTTCCTAATATCCCAGGGGGGAGAGAATGATATTACTCCTAATATCACAGGGGGTGTAGACCTCCCCTGTGACATTGTTTCTAATATCCATGGGGGAGAAAATAATATTATTCCCAATATCCCGAGGAGTGTACACACACCCCCCCCATAATACTGTTGTTAATATTCAGGATAAGAGAGGATATTATTCCAAATATCTCAGGGGGTGTACACTCCCCCTATATATTATTCCCAATATCCTGGGGGGAGAGGATGATATTACTTTCAATATCACAGGGGGTGTACACGCCCTCTGTGATATTGTTCCTAATATTCAGGAAGGGTGAGGATGATAATATTTGCAATATCACAGGGGGATATACACCCCCTGTGATATTGTTAATAATATTCAGTGGGGAAGAGGATGATATTACTCCTAATATTGCAGGCGATGTACACCCCCGCTGTGATATTGTTCCTAATACCCGGGGGGGGGGGAGTAGGTGATATTACCCCCCATATCGCAAAAAGTGTACACACCGCTGTTATCTGGTTTGTAATATGAAGAAGTGGGGGTGACATTACTCCCCATATCACTCATATCGTGGAATGTGTACACCCCTCTGTGATCTGGTTTATAATATACAGGGGGGAGAGGATGATATTACACCCAATATCACAAGGGGTACACACCCCTTTTGTGATATTGTTTGTAATATCCAGGAAGGCAGAGGATGATATTATTCTCAATATTGCAGGAAGTGCACAACCCCCCCTGTGAGGTTGTTCCTAATATCAAGGGGTGGGAGTTTGATATTATTCCCAATATCACAGGGGGCATATAACTCTCTGATATATTATTTCTAATATCCACGTGGGTAGAGGATGATATTACATTCAATATTGCAGTGGGTGTACACCTCCCCTGTAATATTGTTCCTAATTCCAAGGGGAAAGAGGATGATATTACTCCCAATATCACAAGTGCTGTACACTACCTATGTGATACTGTACCTAACATCCATGGGAAAGAGGATGATATTACTCTCAATGTTGCAGGAAGTGTACACCCCTTGTGTGATATTGTTCCTTATATTTAAGGGGGGAGAGAATAATATAATTCCCAATATCACAGGGGGTGTACACCTCCTATGTGATATTGTTCTTAATAACCAGTGGGGGAGGGGAGAACGACATTACTCTCAATATAGCAGGGGGTGTACAACTTCCCTGTGAAATTGTTTCTAATATCCAGAGAAGAAGAGGATGACATTACTCGCAATATCGCTGGGGGTCTACACCTTTTCTTTGATATTGTTTTTAATATCCAGTGGGGATATTAGGATACTACACCCAATATCGCAGGGGTGAACACCTCCCCTGTGATATTGTTCCTAATATCAAGGAAGGAGACAATATTTTTCCCAATATCGCAGGAAGTGTCCACTCTTCTTGTGATATTGTTCCTAATATCCAGGGAGGGAGAGGATGACATTACTCCCAATACTTCAGAGGGTGTACACGCCCCCTGTGATATTGTTTTCAATATCTAGGCAGGGAGAAGATAATATTACTTTTAATATTGCAGGGGGTGTACACCCCCCTTATGATATTGTTCCTAATATGCAGGGAGTGGAGAGGATAATATCACCCACCATAACGCAGCGTGTGTACACCCCTTCTGTGATATTGTTTCAACTATCCAAGAGGGGGGAAGGTAATATAACTCCCAATATCGCAGGGGGTGTACAACATCCCTGGAATATTATTCCTAATATCCAAGGGGGGAGACGATGATATTACTCCTAATATCGCAGGGGAGATCCACCCACACTATGATATTGTTCCTAATATCCAGGGGTGAGGGGATGATGTTACTCCCAATATCATAAAGGCTATATACCCCTCCCATGATATTGTTCCAAATATTGAGGCAGGGAGAGGATGATATTACTCCCAATAGTGCGGGGGATGTACCCCCCCGCTGTGATATTTTTTCTAATATCCATGGTGAGAGAGGATGATAGTATTCCCAATATCGCTGGGGGTTTACACCTCCCTTGTGATATTGTTCCTAATATCCAGAGGGGAAGAGGATGATATTACTCTCAATATCGTAGCAGCTGTACAAACCCCTGTGATATTGTTTCAAAATCCAGGGGGTGAGAAGATGATATTACTCTGAGTATCGCAGGGGGTGTTCACTCCCACTGTGATATTATTCCTAATTTCCAGGGGGGGAAGAGGATGATATTATTCTCATTCTTGCAGAGGGTATCACCCCTATTGTGATAGTGTTTCTAATATCCATGGGGGAGAGGATTATATTATTCCCAATATCACAGGGTACTTACACCCCCATTGTGATATAGTTCCTAATTTCAAGGTGGGGAGGGGGTGATATTACTCCCAATACTGCAGCAGGTGTACAACCCCCAGATAATATTGTTTCTAAATCCAGGGGGTGAGAAGATATTACTCCCAATATTGCACAGGGTGTACACTCACCCCCGTGATATTATTCCTAATATTTAGTGAGAGAAAGGATGATATTACTTCCAATATCACACAAAGCATACACATTCACTGTGGTATTGTTCCTCGTATCCAGGGAGGGGAGAGGATTATATTACTCCCAATATTGCTGGCGGTGTACATACCCCGTGTGATATTGTTTCTAATATCCAGAAGGGGAAAGGATGACATTACTTTCAATATCTCATGGGGTGTACACCCCCCACCCCGTGTTATTGTTATTGATATCCAAGGACAAAGAGCATGATATTACTCGCACTATTGCAGGGGTTCCACACCCCGCCTGTGATATTTTTCCTTATATCCAAACAGGGAGAGGCTCCCAAAATGGGAGGATATTACTCCCAAAATGGCAAGGGGTTTACACCCCCCGTGTGATATTGTTTCTAACATCCAGGAGGGGAGAAGATAATATTACTCCCAATATCACAGGGGTTGTACCCCCCCCAGTGATATTGTTCCTAATATCCAAAAAAAGGAGAGGCTGATATTACTCCCAATATCATAGGGTGTGTACACATGCCATGTGATATTGTTCATAACATCCAGGAGGAAAGAGGATAATATTGCTCCCAATATTGCAGCTGGGGTACATCCTCCCTGTGATATTACTCCTAATATCCAGGGAGAGAGAAGGATATATTACTTCCAATATCGCTGGGAGTGTACAATTTCTCTGTAATATTGTTCCTCATATTCGGGAGGAGGGAGAAAATGATTTACTCCCAATATTGCAAGGGGTGTACACTCCCCCTGTGATATTGTTGCTAATATCCATGGGGGAAAACGAGGATAGTGCTCCGAATATCTCAGGGCGTGTACACTCATCCTGTGATATTGTTTCTAATATCCAGGTGAGGAGAGGATGATATTACTGTCAATATTTCAGAGAGTGTACAACTCACCTGTGATACCGTTCCTAATATCCAGGGGAAGAGAGGACGACATTACTTTCAATATTGCAAGGTGTGTAAACCCTAACTCTGATATTGTTTTTTGTATCCAGGGAGGGAGAGGATGATATTACTCCCAATATCGTAGGGTGTGTACACTCCCCGTGTGATATTGTTCCTAATATCCAGAAGTGGAGAGGTTGATGTTAGTCTCAGTGTCGCAGTGGGTGTATACCCATCCTGTGATATTGTTCCTAATACCCGGGGTGGAGAGGATGATGTTACTCCCAATATCGCAGGAAGTGTACATTCCCCCTGTGATATTGTTCCTAATATCCAGTGAAGAGAGGATAATATTACTCCCCAAATCGCAGGGGGTGTACACCCCCTCTGTGATATTGTTACTAATATCAAAAGGGCAAAAGTATGATATTACTCCCAATATCACAGGGAATGAACACCTCCCCTGTGATATTGTTTCTAATATCCAGTTAGGGACAGGATGATATTACAAGCAATATTACAAGAGATGTACACCCCCCATGTGACATTATTTCTAATATCCAGGGGAAAAGAGCATATTACTCCTAAAATCTTGGGGAGTGTACACACACCGTGTCATATTGTTCCTAATATTATAAGGTGGACAGTGTGTTATTACTCCCAATATCGTAGAAGATGTACACGCCACCTCTAACAATGTTTTTATTATACAGAAAGGGAGAGGATATTACTCCCAATATTGCAAAAGGTGTACATCCCCTTGTGATATTGTTTGTAATATCCAACAAGGGAGATAATACCACTGCCAATAAAGTAAATACATTGTGTGTACACCCCCATGTGATATGGTTCATAATATCCAGGGGGGAGAGGGTGATATTACTTCCCATATCATGGGGGGTGAACAACCCCCCATGATATGGTTTGTAATATCCAGGGAGGGAGAGGGTAGTATTCTTTTCCATATCGTGGGATGTGAACCACTCCTGTGATTTGTTTCATAATATCCAGGGAGGGAGAGGGTGATATTAATCCCCATGTCATGGGGGGTGTACACGCCCCATAATATGGTTTGTAATATTCAGGAGGGAAGAGGGTGATATTAATCCCCTTATCGCAGGGGGTGTACACCCCCCTGTGATGTGGTTCGTAATATCCAGGGGGCAGAGGGTGATATTACTCCTTATATCATGGGGGTGTACACCCCCTTGTGATATGGTTCGTAATATCCAGGGGGAGAGAGGGTGATATTACTCCCCGTATCTCAAGGAGTGTGTTATTGTTTGTAATATCCACGGGGGAAAAGGTAACATTACTCATGTCATGGGGATTCTATGCCCCACTGTGATATGGTTCTAAATATCCAGAAGTGGAGAGGGTAATATTACTCCTAATATCGCGGGGGGTGTAACCACCCCATTGTGACATTGTTCCTAATATCCAGGTCGGTAGAGGATGATATTTCCCCTAATATCTCACAGATGTACACCACCGCTGTGAAATAGTTCCTAATATCCAGGAAAGTACAGGATGATATGACTCCCTATATCGCAGGTGGTGTACACCACTCTGTGATATTATTTTCAACATCTAGGAGAGGAAAATAATGATATTACTCTCAATATCAAGGGGGTTGTACACCACCTCTGTGATATTGTTTCTAATATTCTGAGGGGGGAGGATATTACTTCCAAAATGACAGGATATGTACACTATTCCTATGATATTGTTCCTAATACCCAGGGGAGGAGGAGGTAATAATACTCCCAATATCACAGTGGGTGTCCACCCCCATGTGATATTCTTCCTAATATCCAGAAGTGGAGAGCATATTACTCCCAATATTGCAGGGGCTCTACATCTCCCTTATTATATTGTTTCTAATATCCATCAAATGAGAGGATATTACTCCCAATGTTGCAGGCGGTGTACACACCCCCTGTGATATGGTTTCTAATATCCTGTGGGGGAGAGGATGACAGTACTTCCAATATCTCAGGGGGTGTACGCCCCTGCTGTGATATTGTTTCTAATATCCAAAGGGTTAGAGGTTTATATTATTCTAATATCGCAGGAAGTATACACTCACCCTGTGATATATGTCCTAAAGTCCAGGGAGGAAAAGAATGATATTATATTCAATATCACAGGGGGTGTACACACTCCCTGTGATGTTCTCAATATCCAGGGGGCGAAAGGATGATGTGACTCCCAATATCGCAGAGGGTGTACACCGACCTTGTAACATTGTTCCTAATATCTAGAGCAGGAAGAAGATGATATTACTCCAAATATTGCAGAAAATGTAAACCCTCCCTCTTATACTGTTCATAACATCCAGGAGAAGAGAAAATGAATTACTCTCAATATCGCAGGGGGTGTACATCAGCCCTGTGATATTGTTCCTAAAATCAAGGAGGGGAGAGGATGACGTTGTTCCCAATGTTGCAAAAGGTGTGCACTCCTTCTGTGACATTGTTCCTAATATCCAGGGGAAAGAGGATAATATTACTCCCAATATTACAGAGGGCGTACACCCCCCCCATGATACTGTTTTTAATATCAAGGAGAAAGAGAATGATTTTACTTTCTATATCGCAGGGTGTGTACACCACCCCTGTGATATTGTTTCTAATATCCAGGGGGGAGACGATAAAATTACACCAAATATCACAGGGGCTGTAGACCTCTCCTGTGATATTGTTCCTAATATCCAGAGGCATAGAAAATAACATTACTTCTAATTACACAGGTGGTGTAAACCACCCCAGTGATATTTTTTCTAATATCCAGGTGGAATGAAAATGACATTACTCCCAATATCGTAGGTGGTGTACACCACCCCTGGGATATTGTTCCTAATATCCATGGAGGGAGAGGATGCTATTACTTCCAATATCACAGAGGGTGTAAAACTCCCTTGTGATATTTTTCTTAATATCCGGGGGGGAGAAAATGATATTACTCCCAATATCACAGGTAGTGTAAATCCCCCCCCACCATGATATATTTACTAATATCCAAGTGGGAGAGGTTGCTATTACTTCCAATATCACGGGGGTTGTTCACTCCCCTTGTGATATTGTTCCTTTTATCCAGGGGGACAGTCGAGGGTATTACAAACAATATCCCCAAAAGTGTATACCCCCCACCCTATGATATAGTTCCTAATATAAGGGGGTGAGAGAATTATATTACTCCCTATATCGCAGGGGATGTACACTCTCCCTGTGATATTGTCCCTAATATTGAGGGGGAAAGAGGTCGTTATAACTCCCAATATTGCAGAAGGTGTACACCCCTCCCCTGTGATATTGTTTCTAATTCCAGTGGGGGAGAGTATGATACTACTCCCAATATCGTAGGGGTTGTACACTTCGCTTATGATATTGTTTCTAATATCCATGGGGGTGACAATGATATTACTGTCAATATCCTAAACAGTGTACACCCACAATATGATATTGTTCCTAATATCCATGAGTGGAGAGGATGACATTACTACCAATATCGAAAGGGGTGTACACCCTCCCTGTGATATTGTTCTGTACATCCAGGGGAAAGAGGATAGTACTCCCAACATCGCAGAAGGTGTACACCCCCTTTGTCATATTTTTCCTAGTACCTCAGGGTGAGAGGATAATATTACTCCCAATTTTGCAGGAGGTATACACATTCCCTGTGATATTGTTCCTAATATCCAGGGGAAACAGAATCATATTACTCCCAATATCCAATGTACACCCCTCCGTGATATTGTTCTTAATATGCAGGTGGGGATATGTTAAATTACTCCAAATACTGCAGGGGCTGGAAACCCATTCTGTGATATTGTTCCTAATACTTAGAGGGTGGAAATAATATTACTCCCAATATCGCAAGGGGTGTACATCCTCCCTGTGATATTGTTCCTACTATCCAGAGGGGAGAGAGGATGATGTTACTCCAAATATCACAGGAAGTGTACACCCCCCCTTTGATATTGTTCCTAATATTCAGTAGAGGAGAGGATGGTATTACTCTCAATATCGTAAAGGGTGTACAACCCTCTCATGATATTGTTCCTAATATCCAGGGGGAAAGAGGATGATGTTACTCCCAATATCGTGGATGTGTACACCCCCTGGTGATACACTTCTTAATATCCAGAGGAGGAGAGGATGATATTACTCCCAATATCGCAGGGAGTTTACATGCCTCTGTGATATTGTTTCTAATATTTAGGTGGGAAGAGAATATTACTCCCAATATCGCAGGTGGTGTACACCCCAAGTGTAATATACTTTCTAATATCCAGGGGGGAGAGGATGATATTACTCCCAATATCGCATGAGCTGCACACGCGTCCCCCCGTGATTTTCTTCCGAATATCCAGGTGGAAAGAGGATTATATTACTCCCAATATCGCAGGGGCTGTACAACCTTCCTGTGATATTGTTTTTAATGCTCAGGTGGAGAGAGGATGATATTATTTACAATATCACTGGATTTGTACACACCATCCTGTGATATTCTTCCTAATATCCAGGACAGGAGAGTTTGATATTACTCCAAATATTGCAAAGGATGTATATTGTTCTTAACATGTAGGGAGCAGAAGATAATAAAACTCCCAATATTACAGTGGTTGTCCACCCCTTTTGTGATATTGTTCCTAATATCCGGAAGAGAAGCAGAAGATATTACTACCAACATCGCAGGGAATGTACACATTTCCTTGTGATATTGTTCCTAATATGCAGGGGAAGAGAGGATGACATTAGTCGCAAAATCGCAAGGGGTGTACACCTGGCCTGTGATATTTCTTCTATGTCAAGGGGAAGGAGTAGGATGAAATTACACCCAATATTGTAGTAGCTGTACACCCCCACCCAGGGGTGATGTTGTTTCTAATATCCAAAAGGCAGAATACATGACTTCCAATATCATAAACACCTTGCGTGTACACCCCCTGTGATATGGTTCTTAATATCCAGGGGGTGAGAGGGTGATATTACTCCCCATATCACGGGAGGAGGGGAATACCCCTGTGATATTGTTCGTAATATCCAGGGATGGAGAAGGTGATATTACTCCCCATATCACGGTGTGTACACCCCCCGTGATACGGTTCATAATGTCCATGGGAAAAGAGGGTGATATTACTCCCCATATCGCAGAGGGGTGTACACCCCCCTGTGATGTGGTTTATAATATCCAGGGTGGGGAGAGTAGTATTACTCCCTATATCGTGAGGGGTGTACACCTTCTTGTGATATGATTCGTAATATCCAGGGGGAGAGGGTGATATTACTCCCCATATTGCAAGGGGTGTGATATGGTTCATAATATCCAGGGGTGGAGAGAGTGATATTACTCCCAATATCGCGAGGGGTGTATCACCGTCCGCTTGTGATATTGTTCCTAATATCCGGGGGGGGCGGTGAGGATGAAATTACTCCCAATATCACACAAATGTACACCACCACTGTGATATAGTTCCTAATATCCAGGAAAACAGAGGATGATATGACTCCCTATATCACAGGGTGTGTACAACCTTGTGTGATATTGTTTCTAATATCCAGGAAAAGAAAAGAATGATAAGAATGATATCACTCCCAATATTGAGAAGAGTGTACACCTACCCCCCGTGATATTGTTTTTAATATCTGGGGAGGAGGATATTTCTCCCAAAAATCACAGGGGATGTACACCATTCCTGTGATATTGTTCCTAATATTCAGGAGAGGAGGAGATGATAATACTCCCACTATTGCAATGGGTGTACACCCCCATATGATATTGTTCCTAATATCCAGAAGTGAAGAGCATGATATTACTCCCAATACCGCAGTGTCTGTACATCCCTCCTGCTATTTTATTTCTAATATTGTGATATTTCTAACAATTGTGATATTGTTCTTAATATCCAGGTGGGGAACAAGAGGATAATACTACTTCCAATATTGCAGGGGGTGTACACACCCCTGTGATAAGGTTTCTAATATCCTGTGGGGGAGAGAATGATAGTACTTCCAATATCTCAGAGGTGTACACCCCTGCTGTTATTTTGTTTCTAATATCCAAAGGTTTAGAGGCTTATATTATTTCAATATCACAGGAAGTGTACACCCACCCTGTGATATATATCCTAAAGTCCAGGGAGGAAAAGAATGATATTACTTTCAATATCCCAGTAATGTGATATTACTTTCACATTCCCTGTGATATTGTTCTCAATGTCCAGGGAGAGAGAGTGATATGACTTTCAGTATCGCAGGGGCTGTACACCCCCCTTGTAATATTGTTCCTAATATCCAGGGCAGGGAGAAAATATTACTCCAAATATTGCAGAAAGTGTAAAAACCCTCCCTCTTACATTGTTCGTCATATCCAGGGGAAGAGAGAATGATATTACTCTCAATATCACAGAGGGTGTACACCAGCCCTGTGATATTGTTCCTAAAATCAAGGAGGGGAGAAAATGACATTACTTTCAATATCGCAAAAGGTGTACACTCCTCCTATGATATTGTTCCTAAATCCAGGGGAAAGAGAATGATATTACTCCCAATACCGCAAAAGGCATACACCACCCCTGTGATATTGTTCTTAATATCCATGGGAAGAGAGGATGATATTGCTCCCACTATCACAGGGGGGCGTACACCCCCCTGTGATATTGTGTTTAGTATCAAGGGGAAATAGAATGACATTACTCCCTATATCGAAAGGTGTGTACACCACCCCTGTAATATTGTTCCTAATATCCAGGGGGAAGATGATAAAATTACTCCAAATATCACAGGGGCTGTACACGTCTCCTGTGATATTGTACCTAGTATCCATGGCAGGAGAAAATAACATTACTCCTAATTATGCACGTGGTGTACACCACCCCGTGATATTGTTTCTAACATGAGGGGGAGAGAGGATGCTGTTACTCCCAATATCGCAGGTGGTGTACACAATCCCTGTGATATTCCCTCCCAATATCCAGGGAGGGAAAGGATGCTATTACTCCTGGTATCGCCAAGGGTGTACAACCTCCTTGTGTTATTGTTCTTAATATCCAGGCGGGGAGAAAATTATATTACTCCCAATATCACAGGTCGTGTACATCCCCCCGTGTGATATATTTACTAACATCTGGTAGGGAGAGGACGATATTACTCCCAATATCGTGGCAGTTGTTCACCACCCTTGTGATTTTTTTCCTATTATCCAGGGGGACAGACGAGGGTATTATGAACAATATCCCCAAAAGTGTACACCCCCCTACCCTGTGATATAGTTCCTAATATAAGGGGGTGAGAGAATTATATGACTCCTTATATCACAGGGGGTGTACACTCTCCTTGTGATATTGTCCCTAACATCGAGGGGGAAAGAGGACGTTATTACTCCCAATATCACAGAAGGTGTACACCCCTCCCCCATGATATTGTTTCTAATTCCAGTGGGGGAGAGGATGATATTACTCCCAATATAGTAGGCGTTGTACACTTCACTTGTGATATTGTTTCTAATATCCATGGGGGTGACGATATTACCATCAATATCCTAAAGAGTGTATACCCACAATATGATATTGTTCCTAATATCCAGGGGTGGAGAGGATGATATTACTTCCTATATCACAGGGGGTGTACACCTCATCTGTGATATTGTTTTTAATACTCCAGGGAAGAGAGGATGATATTACTCCAAATATCACAAAGAATGTACACCCATCCTGTGATATTGTTCCTAATATACAGGGCAGGAGAGGATGATTTTACTCCCAATAGCACAGGGGGTGTACATTCCCCGTGATATTCTTCCTAATATCCAGAAGGAAAGAAGATGAAATTGCTCTCAATATTGCAGGGTGTGAACACCTCTTCTTTGATATTGTTCCTAGTATCCAGGGAGGGACAGGATAATATTACTACCAATATCGAAGGGGGTGTACATCCCCCTGTGATATTGTTTGGTACATCCAGGGGAAAGAGGATGATATTACTCCCAATATCGCAGAGGGTGTACATCCCCTTTGTGATATTGTTCCTAATACCACGGGGGCAGAGGATGATATTACTCCCAATATTGCAGGAAGTGTACACATTCCCTCTGATACTGTTCCTAATTTCGAGGGGAAAGAGAGTTATATTACTCCCAAAATCAAAGGATGTGTACACCCACCCATGATATTGTTTCTCATATCCAGGTGGGGATATATTAAAATTACCACAAATATTGCAAAGGCTGGAAACCCATTATGTGATATTGTTCCTAATACCTATGGGGGGAATAATATTACTGCCAATATGGCAAGGAGTGTACATCCCCCCTATGATATTGTTCCTAATATCCAGAGGGAGGAGAGGATGATATTACTCCCAGTATCGCAGGGAGTGTACACCTCCCCTTTGCTATTGTTCCTAATATTCAATAAAGGAGAGGATGGTATTAATCTCAATATCATAAAGGGTGTACAACCCTCTTGTGATATTTTTCCTAATATTCAGGGGGAAAGAGGATATTACTCCCAAATCGGGGGTGGACATACTCCCAATATTGTGAATGTGTACACCCCCCAGTGATATATTTTCTAATATCCAGAGGAGGAGAGGATGATATTACTCCCAATATCTCAGAAAGTTTACACCTCCTCTGCGATATTGTTCCTAATATCTAGGTGGGAAGAGAATATTACTCCCAATATCGCAGGGGCTGTACACCTCAAGTTTACTATACTTCCTAATATCCGATGGGGAGGATGATATTACTCCCAGTATCACAGGAACTGTACACCCCCGCTGTGATATTGTTCCTAATACCCAGGTGGAAAGAGGATTATATTACTCCCAATATCGCAGGGGCTGTACACCTCAAGTTTACTATACTTCCTAATATCCGATGGGGAGGATGATATTACTCCCAGTATCACAGGAACTGTACACCCCTGCTGTGATATTCTTCCTAATACCCAGGTGGAAAGAGGATTTTATTACTCCCAATATCGCAGGGGCTGTACAACCTTCCTGTGATATTGTTTTTAATGTTCAGGCAGAAAGAGGATGATATTACTTACAATTTTGCTGGATTTGTGCACACCACTCTGTGATATTCTTTCCAATATCCAGGAGAGGAAAGTTTGATATTATTCCAAATACCCCAAAGGGTGTACAACCCGCTTGTAATATTGTTCTTAACATTTAGGGAGCAGAAGATAATATAATTCCCAATATCACAGTGGGTGTCCACCCCTTCTGTGATATTGCTCCTAATATCCAGAAGAAAAGTGGATGATATTACTCCCAATATATCAGGGAATGTACACACCCCCTTGTGATATTGTTTCTAATACGCAGGGGAAGAGAGGATGACATTAATCTCAACATTGCAGGGGGTGTACACCCCGCTGTGATATTTTTCCTATATCAAGGAGAAGAGGGAGAATGAAATTACGCCCATTATCATAGTGGCTGTATACCCCCAGCCGGGCTGATGTTGTTTCTAATACCCAGAGGGCACAATATATTACTTTCAATATCGTAAATACCTTGAGTGTACACCCCCTGTGATATGGTTCTTAATATCCAGGAAGGGAGAGGGTGATATTACTCCACATATCACCGGGGGATGTGCACCCCCCCGGTGATATGGTTAATATCCAGTGGGGAGAGGGTGATATTATTCCCCATATTGCAGGGGATGTACACCCCCCTGTGATATGGTTCATAATATTCAGGGATGGAGAGGGTGATATTACTCCCCATATTGCAGGGGTTGTACAAACACCTGTGATACGGTTCATAACATCCAGGAGGGAAGAGGATGATATTACTCCCTACATTGGGGGAGTGTACACCCTCCCTGTGATATGGTTCATAATATCTAGGGGGGTATAGGGTGATATTACTCCCCATATTGCGGGGGCATACACCCTTCTGTGATATGGTTTGTAATATCCGGCGGGGGAGAGGGTGATATTACTCCCTCTATCGCAAGGGGTGTCATATTTTTCGTAATATCTGGGGGGGAGAGGGTGATATTACTCCTCACATCGAGGGAGGTGTTCACTCCCCTGTGATACGGTTCGTAATATCCAGGGTGGAGAGGGTGACATTACTCCGAAATCACCGTGGGTGTAACCGTTCCCTTCTAATATTGTTCCTAATATCCATGTGGGAAGAGGATGATATTATTCCTAATATCGCACGGGTGTACACCATAGCTGTTATATTGTTCCTACTATCCAGGGAAGGAGAGGATGATATGATTCTCTGTATCGCAGGGGGTGTACACAATATCGCAGGGGGTGTTTCTAATATCCAGGGGAAGAAAAGAATGATAGTACTCCCAATATCGAGGGTGGTGTACACACCCCCCTGTTATATTGTTCCTAATATCTGGGGGAGGGGTGGATATTAGTCCCAAAATCACAGAGGATGTACACCATTTCTGTGACATTGTTTCTGATATCCAGGTGTGGAGAAGATAATACTCCCTATATCGCAGTTGGTGTACAACTTCACGTGACATTGTTCCTAATATCCAGAGGTGGAGCGCATGATATTACTCCCAATATCGCAGGGGCTGTACATCCCCCCTGATATATTGTTTTCACCATCCACAGAATGGGAGGATATTACTCCCAGTATTGCAGGGGGTGTACACACTCCTGTGATATGGTTTCTAATATCCTGTGAGGGAAAGGATGACAGTACTTCCAATATCTCAGGGAGTGTACACCGCTGCTGTGATACTGTTTCTAATATACAAAGGATAAGAGGCTCATATTATTCCAATGTCACAGGAAGTGTACACCCACCCTGTGATATATTTCCTAAAGTCCAGGGAGGAAAAGAATGGTATTACTTTCAATATCGCAGGGTGTGTACACACTCCCTGTGATATTGTTTTCAATATCCAGGGGGAGAGTGGGTGATATGACTCCCAATATCGCAGGGGGTGAACACCCCCCTTGTAACTTTGTTCCTAATATCCAGGGCAGGGAGATGATATTTCTCCAAATAGTGCAGAAAGTGTAACCCCTTCCCTCTAATATTGTTCATAATATCCAAGGGAAGAGAGGATAATATTACTTTCAATATCGCAGAAGGTGTACACCAGCCGTGTGATATTGTTCCTGAAATCAAAGAGGGGAAAGGATGACATTACTCCCAATATTGCAAAGGGTGTACATTCCTCCTGTGATATTCTTCCTAATATCCAGCAGAAAGAGGATGATATTACTTTCAATACTGCAAAAGCTGTACACCACCCTGTGATATTGTTCTTAATATCCATGGGAAGAGAGGATAATATTACTCCCAATATCACAGAGGGTGTACACACCCCTACTATATTGTTTTAATGTCAATGTGAAAGAGAATAATATTACTCCCTATATCAAAGGGTGTACACACCACACCTGTGATATTGTTCCTAACATCCAGTGGGGGGAGATAATAAAATTACTCCAAATATCACAGGGGCTGTACCCCTCTCTTGTGATACTGTTCCTAATATCCAGATGGGGACAAAATAACATTACTCCTAATTACGCAGATGGTGTACACCACCCCAGTGGTATTGTTTCTAATATCCAAGGGGAAAGAGGATGATATTACTCTCAATATCACAAGTGGTGTACACAACCCCTGTGATATTGTTCCTAATATCCAGGGAGGGAAAGAATGCTGTTACTCCTAATATTGCAGAGGGCGTACAAACACCTTGTAATATTGTTCTTAATATCCGGGGGGGGGGGAAGAAAATGATATTACTCTCAATATCACAGGTCGTGTACATCCCCCACTGTGATATATTCACTAATATCTGAGGGGGAGAGGATGATATTACCCCCAATATCATAGGGGTTGTACACCCCACTTGTGATATTGTTCCTGTTATCCAGGGGGACAGACAAGGGTATTACGATCAAGATCCTAAAAATTGTACACCCCACACCCTGTGATATAGTTCCTAATATAAGGAGGTGAGAAGATTATATTACTCCCTATATCACAGGGGGTGTACACTCTCCCTGTGATATTGCCCCTAATAGCGAGGGGAAAAGAGGACGTTATTACTCCCAATATCGCAGAAGGTGTACACCCCTCTCCCATGATACTGTTTCTAATTCCAGTGGGGGAGAGGATGATACTACTCCCAATATCGTAGGCATTGTACACTTCGCTTGTGATATTGTTTCTAATATCCATGGGGGTGATGATGATATTACTGTCAATATCCTAAAGAGTGTATACCCACAATATGATATTGTTCCTAACATCCGGGGAGGGGGGAAGGATGATATTACTTCCATTATCACAGGGGGTGTACACCTTACCTGTGATATTGTTTTTAATATCCAACTGAAGAGAGAATGATTTTACTTCCTACCAATATCTCAAAGAATGTACACCCCTCCTGTGATATTGTTCCTAATATACAGGGCAGGAGAGGATTTTACTCCCAATATCGCAGGGGGTATACAGCCACCTGTGGTACGGTTTGTAATATCCGAGTCAGTGGGAAAGCATAATATTACTTCCCACATCGCAGCGGTGTCCACCCCACTGTGATATGGTCTGTAATATCCGGGGGGAGAGGGTGATATTACTCCACATATCGCAAGGGGTGTGATATAATTTCTAATATCTAGGGAGTGGAGAGGGTTATATTACTCCCTATATAGCAGGGGGTGTACACACTCTGTAATATGGTTCGTAATATCAACGATGGGGTGAGTGTGATACTACTCCCCATATTGCGGGTGGTTTACACCCCCTTCTGATATGGTTTGTAATATCTAGGGGGGAAGGGATGATATTACTCCCCGTATCGTGGGGAGTGTACACCCCTCTGTGATATGGTTCGTAATATTCGGGGGAGAGAGGGTGACATTACTCCCCCATATTGCGGGGATATTGTTCTTATTATTCAGGGGGGGAAGATTGTATTTCCCTCTACATTGTAAACGCCCTGTGTGTCTGTACAACCTCCGTGATATTGCTCGTAATATCCAGGAAGGAGAGGATGATATTACTCTCAGTATCTCAGGGTGTGTACACCTGCCTGTGATATAATGTTCATAATCTCCAGGCAGGAGAAGATGATATTAATCCCACCATTGCAGGGGGTGTACATTCCCCTGTCATATTGTTTGTAATATTTAAAAGTGAGAGGATAATATTACTCCCAATATCGCAGGGGGTGTACACTCCCCTGTGATATTGTTCATAATATCCAGGAGGGGAGAAGATTATATTACTCCCAATCTTGCAACGGGTGTAAATCCATCTGTGATATTGTTTGTAATATCCAGGGCGGAAGAGGATGATATTACTCCCAATATCGCAGGGGGTGTACATCCCCGTGTTATATTGTTCATAATATCCAAGTGGAGAGATGATATTACTCCCAATATTATAAACACCCTATGTGTACACCCTCTGTGATATTGTTTGTAATTTCCATGGGGGGAGAGAATGATATTATTCTCAATATAACAGAGGATGTCCATCTCCCTGTAATAATGTTTGTAATATCCTGGGATGAGAGGATATTACTCCCAATATCACCTGGTGTGTACACCCGCCTGTTAAACTGTTCATAATATCCAAGGGGGTAGAGGATCATAATACATCCAATAATTCAGGGGGCATACACTTTTATGAAATACTGTTCATAATATCCAGGGGAGGAGAGGATAATATTACTCCTAATATTGCAGGGGTTGAACTCCTTTCTGTGATACTGATCACGAAATCCAGAAGGGGAGATGATATTACTAACAATATCATAAACACCCTGTGTGTACACCCTCAGTGGTATTGTTCATAATGTTCAGCTAAGGACAGTTTGATATTACTTCCAATATCGCAGGGAGTGTACATCCCCTGTGATGTTGTTCATAATATCCAGGAGGGAAGAGTATGATATTATTTGCAATATTGCAGAATGTGTACACCCCCTTGTGATATTTTTCACAATATCCAAAAAGGGAGAGGATGATATTACTCCCAATATTGCATGGGGTGTATTCCCCACTGTGATATATTTGGTAATATCAAGGAGGGGAGAGGATTATATTACTCCCAATATCACAGAAGATGTAAAATCCCCTGTAATATTCTTCTCAATATCCAGGAGAGAGACAGGATGCTATTTCTCCAAATATCACAGGGGGTGTACATCCCCTTGTGATATTGTTCAGAATATTTAAAGAAGGAGAGGATGATGTTACTCCCAATATTGCAGGGAATGTACAACCCCCCGTGATATTGTTCAGAATATCCAGGAGAGGAGAGGATGATATTACCCCCAATATCGCAGGGGATGTACACCCTCATGTGTCATTGTTGGGAATATCAAGGGGGGGAGAGGATGATATTACTCCAAATATCGCAGGGGTTGTACACCTCCCAGTGATATTGTTCAGGATATCCAGGGAGGAAAAAAAGATATTACTCCTAATACCGCAGAGGGTGTACACCTCCCTGTAATATTGTTCAGAATATTTAAGTGGGGAGAGAATAATATTACTCCAAATATCGCAGGGTTCTACATCCCCATGGTATATTGTTTGGAATATCAAGGGGGAAGAGGATGATATTATTCTTAATATCGCAGAAGGTGTGATATTGCTTGGAATACCAGGTGGGGAGAGGATAATATTACTCCAAATATCACAGGGGCTGTACAACCCTCTGTGATATTGTTCGAAATAACCAGGGGAGGAGATGATGATATTACTCCCGATATCACCGGGGTGTACACCTCTTTGTGATATTGTTCAGAATATTCAGAAGGGGAGAGGATGATATTACTCTCAATATCGCAGGGGGTATATACCCCATTGTGATATTGTTAATAATATCCAGGGGTGGAGAGGATAATATTACTTCCAGTATTGCAGTGGGTTTACACTCCTCTGTCTTATTGCTCGAAATATCCAGGAGGGGAGATAATGTTACTTCCAATATAGCATTGGATGTAAAACACCTGTGATATTGTTCAAAATATACAGGGGGGAGAGGGTGATATTACTTTCAATATCATAGGGGATGTACACCTCTTTGTGATATTGTTCGGAATATTCAGAGGAAGAGAGGATTATATTACTGTCAATATCGCAGGAAGTGTACACCCGCCTGTGATATTGTTTGGAATATTCAGGGTGGAGAGGATCATATTACTTTCAATATCGCAGGAGGTGTACAACCACCTGTGATATATTTCCGAATATCCAGAGGGGAGAGGATGATAATACTCCCAATATCACAGGGGGTGTACACCTCCCTGTGATATTGTTCAGAATATCCAGGCGGGGAGAGGTTGGTATTACTTCTGATATCACAGGGGGTGTACACTCCTTTGTGATATTGTTAACAATATCCAGGAGGGAAGAAGATATTACTTTCAATATCGCAGGGGTTGTACACTACCCTCTGACGTTGTTTGGAATATCCAGAGGGAAGAGGATAACGTTACTCCCAATATAGCAGGGCGTGTACACTCCCCTGTGATATTGTTAATAATATCCAGAGGAAGATAGGATTATATTACTCCCAATATCACAGGGAGTGTTCACCCCCCAGTGATATTGTTCGTAATTTCCAGAAAAGGTGAGGATAATGTTATACCCAATATCGTAGGGTTGTACACTCCCCTGTGATATTGTTTGTAACATTCAAGGTGAAAGAGGATGATATTACCCCCAATATCGCAGGGAGTGTATACCCCCCTGTTATAATGTTCGTAACATTAAGATGGGGAGAAGATAATATTACTCCCAATATCGCAGGGGGGTGTACAACCCTATGATATTGGGTTTGTAATATTCGAGGGGGAGAGAATTACATTACTCCCAATATCACAGGGGCACCCCTGTGATATTGTTCGCAATATCCAGGGAGGGAAATGATAACATTACTTCCAATATCGCTGGGGGGGTACACTTCCCTGTGATATTGTGTGTCATATCTAAGGGAAGAAAAGAAGAAATTACTCCCAATAGTGCAGGAAAGTACACCCCCCTGTGATATCGTTCATAGTATCCAGGGGGAGCGTGGATAGGATGACATTACTCCCAATATCGCAGAGGGGGTACACCCTCCTGTGATATTGTTTGTAATATCCAGTGGGGGAGAGGATGATATTACTGCCAATATCGCAGAGAATGCGCACACCCTGTCATATTGTTCTTAATATCCAGGGGGAAGAGGATGACGTTATTCCCAATATCTCAGGGGATGTACACCCCTCTGTGATTTTGTTCATAACGTTCATGGGGGGAGAGGATGACATTACTGCCAATATCACAGGATCATACACCTCCCTGTTATATTGTTAGTAATATCTAGGGGGGAGAAGATGACATTACTGTCAATATCGTAGGGGGTGAACAACCCCTGTGATACTCTTCATAATATCAATCAGAGGAGATTATATTACTCTTAATATCGTAAACACCCTGTGTGTACACCAACTGTGACATCGTTTGTAATATCCGGGGGGGGGGGAATGATATTACTCTCAATATCATGGGGGGTGTACACCCCAATGTGATATTGTTTGTAATATCCAGGGGATGAGAGGATGATATTATTTCCAGTATCGCAGGGAGCATACACCCCCTGTGATACTGTTCATAATAACCAGGGTGGAAGAGGATTATATTACTTTCACTATCACAGGGTGGGTACACTCTTCTGTGATATTGTTCATAATATCCAGGGGAAAAGAGGATGATATTACTTTAAATATTGCAGGGGGGTTATAACCCCCTCTGATGTTGCTAGTAATGTCCAGGTAAGGAGAGGATGATATTACTTCAAATATCACAGGGGTTGTCCATTCCCCTGTGATACTGTTTGTAATATTACTCCCAATATCGCAGGGGTGTACACCCCCCTGTGATATTGTTCTTAATAACCCGGAAGGGAGAGGATACTATTACTCTCAATATCGCAGGGGGTGTACACCCCTTTGTGATATTGATCAGAATATCCAGGGGTGTAGAGAATGATATGACTCCCAATATCGCATGAGGTGTACACCACTTTGTGATATTGTTCAGAATATTCAGAAGGGGAGAGAATGATATTATCCAAATATCCCAGGGGATATAGAACCCCCTGTGATATTGTTCAGAATATCCAGCGGAGAGAGAATGATAGTACTCCCAATATCGCAGAAGGTGTACACCTTCCTGTGATATTGTTCGGAATATCCAGGCGGAGAGAGAATATTACTCCCAATATCCAGGAGGGGAGAGGATGATATTACTCCCAATATCTCAGGAAGTGTGCGCCCACCTGTGGTATTGTTTGTAATATCATTGGGGAAAAGATGATGTTACTTCCAATATCGCAGGGGGTGTACACCCCCCTGTGATACTGTTTGTAATATCCAGGAAAGGAGAGTTCGATATTACTCCCAATATCCTAGAATGTGTACACTTCCTTGTGATATTGTTCATAATATCCAGGGGGAAGAGGATTATATTACTCCCAATATCACAGGGGGTGTACACCCCCCTGTGATATTTTTCATAATATCCAGGGGGAGAGAGGATGACATTACTTTCAATATTGCAGAAGGTGTACACTTCCCTGTGATAGTGTTCGTAGTATCCAGTAGAGGGGATGATAATATTACACCCAATATTGCAGAGAGTGTACACCCCCCTCTGGTATCATTTGTAATGTCTAGCGGAAGATAGGATGATATTACACAAAATATCATTGTGGGTGTCCACCTCTCAGTGATATTGTTCCTAATATTCAGTGGGGGAGAGGATGATATTACTCTTAATATCACAGGGGGTGTACACCCTTTTGTGATATTGTTGCCAATATCCAGAGGGGGAGGATAATATAACTCCCAATAGCGCAGGGGGTGTGCACCCCCTGTGATATCGTTCAAAATATCCAGGGAGGGGAAAGGATATTACTTGCAATATCTCAGAGGGTGTACACCACCCTGTGATGTTGTTCAGAATATTCAGCGGGGGAAGAGGATAATATTACTTCCAATATCGCAGGGTTATACACTCCCCTGTCATATTGTTTGAAATATCGAGGGGGGGGGGAAGGATGATATTGCTCCCAATATCACAGGAGGTGTACACCCCCTTTGTGTTATTGTTCAGAACATTCAGGGGAGAACAGGATGATACTCCCTATATCGCAGGGAGTATACACCCCCCCAGTGATTTTGTCCGGCATATTCGGGAGGGAGAGGATGATAACGCTTCCAATATCAAAGTGGGTGTACACCTCCCTATGATATTGTTCGGAATATGCAGGAAGGGAGAGGATGATATTACTTCCAATATCACAGGGGTTGTAAAACTTTTGTGATATTCTTCAGAATATTCGGGGGGGGGGAGGATATTACTTTAAATATTGCAGAAGGTGTACACCCCTCTGTGATATTGTGTGGAATATCCAGAGAGGAAGAGGATGATATTACTCCCAATATCGCAGAAGGTGTACTCTCAGCTGTGATATTGTTTGTAATATCCAGGGCGGGAGAGAATGATATTACACCCAATATCGCAGGGAGTGTACACACCTCTGTGATATTATTTGGAATATCCAGGCAAAGAAAGGATTATATTACTCCCAATATTGCAGCGGTGTAAACCCCCCTGTGATATTATTAGGAATATCCAGGAGGGGAGAGGATGATATTACTTTCAATATTGCAGGGGGTGTACACTTTTCTGTGATATTGTTCAGCATATTCAGTGGAGGAGAGGATCATATTACTCCCAATATCCCGGGGGGTGTAAACTTTCCTGTACTATTGTTTGTAGTTTCCAGGGGTGGAGAGGATGATATTACTCTCAACATCGCAGGGAGTGTATACCCCCCTGTGATATTGTTCATAATATCCGGTGGGGGGAGAGGATGCTTTTACTCACAAATCTCAGAGGGGGTACACCTCCCTGTAATATTGTTCGTAATATCCACAAAGAAAAAAATAATATTACTTTCAATATCACAGGGGGTGTAAACCTCCCCATGATGTTATTCATAATATCTACGTGGAGAGAGGATGATATTACTCTCAGTATCGCACAGGGTGTTCACCCCCTGTGATATTGTTTGTAATATTCAGAAGGGAAGAGGATGACATTACTGCCAATATTGCAGGGGGTGTACACCCCCCTCTGACAGTGTTCGTATTTTCCTGAGGGGAAGAGAATTGCATGAATTTCAATATCTCAAGGGGTGTACACCTTCTTGTGATATTGTTCGTAATATCCAGAAAGGGAAAGGATGACATTACTGCCAATATCGCTGGGATTGTACAACTCCTGGTGATATTGTTAGTAATATCCAGAGCGGGAGAGGATGACATTACTGCCAAAAATTGCAGGGGGTGTACACTCCCCTGTGATATTTTTCGCTATATCCAGTGGGGAAGCCGATGACATTACTGTTAATGTCGTAAGGAATGTACACCCCCCTGTGATATTGTTTGCAGTAATCAGACAGGGAGAGGATGACATTACTGCCAATATCATAGTGGGTGTGCACCTCCTCTGATATTGTTCGAAATATCCAGGGGGGAAGAAAATGACAACGCTGCTAAAGGGGGCGTACACACCCCTTTGATTTTGTTCGAAATATCCAGGTGGGGAGGATGACATTACTGCCAATATCGCAGCGGGTGTACACCTTTCTCTGATATTTTTTGGAATATCCAGGGGGAAGAGGATGACATTACTTCCAATATTACAGGGTATGTGCACCCTCCTGAGATTGTTCTCAATATCCAGGGTGGAAGAGAAGGACATTTCTCCAAATATTGTAAACACGCTGTGTGTACATTCTCTGTGATATTTTTCATAATATCCAGGGAGAAGAGGATGATATTTCCAATATTGAAGGAGGTGTACACCCCCTATGATATTGTTCATGATATCAAGAGAAAGAGAGTATGACATTAGTCCCAATATCGCAAGGAGTGTACATCTTCCTGTGATATTGCTCGTAATATCCAGGGAAGGAGGGCATAATATTACTCCCAATATCGCAGAGCGTATACACCCCGCTGTGATATTTTTCATAATGTCCAGGGGCAAAGAGAATGATATTCCTCCCAATGTCGCAAGGGGTGTCCACTTCCCTATGATATTGTTGGCAATATCCAGGAAGGAAGAGCGTAATATTACACCAAATATCGCAGGGGTTGTCCACTTCCCTGTGATATTGTTTGTAATATCCAGGCAGGGAGAGAATAATATAACTCCAATAATTGTGAGGGTTGTCCATCACTCTGTGATATTCTTTGTAATATCCAGGGAAGAGAGGATGATATTGCTCGCAATATCGCAGGGTTTGTCCAGCCCCCTCTGATATTGTTCGTAATATCCAGGGTGGGGAGTGGGTGATATTACTCCCAGTATCGCAGGGGGTGTCCACCTCCCTGTGATATTGTTCCTAATATCCAGGGTTTGAGAGGGTGATATTACTCCCAATATCACAGGGGGGTTCCACCGCCCTGTGATGTTGATTGTAATATCCAGGGGAGGAGAGGACTATATTACTCCCAATATCATAAACAACATGTGTGTACACTCCCTTTGATATTGCTTGTAATATCCAGAAGGGAAAGGATGACATTACTCCCAATATCACGGGGGGGAATACACCCCTCTTTGTTATTGTTTATAACATCCAGGGCAGGAGAGGATAGTATTACTCCAAAAATCGCAAAGGGTATACCTTCCCCTGTAATATTGTTGGTAATATCCAAGGGGGGAAAGGATTATATTACTCCGAATATCCCAGGGGGTGTACACCCCTCTGTGATATTGTTCATTATATCCAGTGGGGGAGAGGATGATATTACTCTCAATATCGCAGGGGGTGTACACCTCCCTGTGATATTGTTCATAATATCCAGTAAGGGGAGAGGATCACATTACTCCCATTATCGCAGGGGATGTATACCCCCCTGTGATACTGTTTGTAAAATCCAGGGGAGGAGAGGATGATACTACTCCCAACATCGCGGGAGATGGACACCCCACTGTGATATTGTTCATAACATAAAGGGGAAGGGAGGGTGATATTACCCCCAATATCGCAGGGGTGTCCACTTCCCTGTGATATTGTTGGTAATATTCAGGAATAAAGAGGATGATATTACTCCCAATATCAAAAAGGTTTTCCACTTTCCTGTGATATTGTTTGTAATATCCAGGTGGGAGAGGATAATATAATTCCAATATGGCAGAGGGTGTCCACCCTCCTGTTATATTGTTTGTAATAGACAGGGGGAAAGATGATTACATTACTCCCAATATCACAGGGGGCCTCCACCCCCCTGTGATATTGTTCATGATATCCAGGGGTGGATAGGATGCTATTACTCTCAATATCGCAGGGAGTGTCCAACCCCCTCTGACGTTGATCGTAATATCCAAGGGAGGAAAGGATGATATTGCGCCCAATATCATAAACACCCTGTGTGCACACTCTCCCTGATATTGTTCATAATATACAGAAGGGAGAGCATGATATTACTCCCAATATCCCAGAGGGTGTACATCCCACTGTGACACTGTTGGTAATATTTTGGAAGAGAGAAGAGGATATTATTCCCAATATCACAGGGATTGTACACCCCTCTGTGATACTGTTCATAATAACCAGTGAGAGAGATGATGATATTACTCCCAATATCGCAGGGTGTGTACACCCTTCTGTGATATTGTTCACAATATCTAGGCACCAAGAGGATGATATTACTCCCAATATCGCAGGGGTTGTACACACCCCTGTGATGTTGTTTGTAATATCCAGGGAAGGAGAAGATGATATTACGCCCAATATCGCAGGTGTACACCCTCTGTAATATTTCATAATATCCAGGGTGGGAGGGATGATATTACTCCCAATATCACAGGGGGTATACACCCCCTGTGATATTGTTCATAATATCAGAAAAATAGGGGATGATATTTCTCCCAGTATCGCAGGGGTGTATACTCCCCTGTGATATTTTTCATAAAATCTATAATAGGAGGAGATGATATTACTCTTAATATCGTAGGGGGTGTACATCTTCCTGTAATATTGTTCATAATATACACGGGGGAGGGAATATTACCTCCAATATCACAAAAGGTGTACACCATCTGTTACATTTTTCATAATATCCAGGAGAAGAGGAGTTGATATTACTCTCAACATCGCAGTGGGAATACATCCCCTGTGATATGGTTTGTAATATCAGAAGGGGAGGGGATGATATTACTCCCAATATCGCAGGGTGTGTACACCCCACCGTGATATTATATGTAATATCCAGGGAGAAAGAAGACGATATTACTCCCAATATCACAGAGGGTGTACATTCCTCTATTATACTGTTCATATTATCCAGGCAGGAGGGGATGATGTTACTCCCAATATTGCAGCAGGTGTACACACCAATGTGATATTTTTCATAATATCCAAAAGAAGAGGAGATTATATTACTCCCAGTATTGCCGAAAATGTACACACCCCTGTAATATGTTTCATAATATCCAGGGGAAGGGGGAATGATAATACTCCAAATTTTGCAGGGGTTGTACAATCCCGTGTGATGTAGTTCATAATATCCAGGGGAAGAGAAGATGATATTACTCCCAATATCGTAATATCCTAGGGAGATATTACTGCTAATATCACAGTGGGTGTACACCCTGTGACATTATTCATAGTATTCCAGGGAGCTATTACTTCTAATATCACAGTGGGTGTACACCAGTTTACAGAAAATAACTTACAATTCTTATTATCTACTGGCAACTATGTACTACTACTTGAGAACAAGAGACTGATTTTTTTTTTTTCCTTCTGGGACACTCCACACTCTGAAGTCTGATGAGTGTAGCAGCCTAGATCGCTTTGCAAGTTCTTCCCTCACTGCCTCCAGGGTCCCAATCCCAGAAACAGCAACTTCTATTCTCTAATCATTTCCCCTCTGTTGTTCTTTCCTCCCCAAACCCTGAAGAGAAATTTCTAGTGATAGAAAGGGAGAATCTATCTTTCTATCTTCAAACCACTAATATTTTGTTTAAACTCTGAAATTCACTGCATTCCCCTGAGGGCCCCTTTTTTTTTTTTTTTTTTTTTAACGGAGTCTCGCTCTGTCACCCAGGCTGGAGTGCAGGGGCACGATCTGGGCTCACTGCAACCTCCACCTCCTGGGTTCAAGCGATTCTCCTGCCTCAGCCTCCCGAGTAGCTGGGATTACAGGCACCCACCACCACGCACAGCTAATTTTCGTATTTTTAGTAGATACAGGGTTTCACCATGTTGGCCAGGCTGGTCTCGAACTCCTGACCTTGTGATCCGCCCACCTCGGCCTCCCAAAGTGCTGGGATTACAGGCATGAGTCACCACACCCAGCCAGGCTTAATATTTGGGAAATGAAAGTCAGGAGGATCTCTTGGTATGTGCTTTCCCTTCTGTCACATCCTTCCCTGGAGGCAAGGCTCACCTGACAACATTGCTGCTGGAATGGGAGAGAGGGAGAAAGGAAACAGGAAGAGACGATATAATGATAAGTTAATTGTTTAGAAATGCTATGCAGAAACAGATATGTGCACAAATAACCATAATGCAAGGCAGCATGTTCAAAGTGTTGTAAGAAAATAATATAGAATAAATTACAGAATTTTTAAGGGGACAGCTCCCTCTGAGTGGAGCTGAGAGTAGGTAGGGAAAGGGTCCAGAGGATGTAGCATTTAGGCTTCCATGAGGGATATTACTGGCAGAGGTGGATAGGAGAACGTCCCGCATAGGATTTGGGCAAACACTCAAAGCCAGGAAAATCCACTGTATTTTACACAGGGAAGTAATTCAGTTTGAAAACTCAAAACTCCATCCTTGACTGCAAAAAAAAAAAAAACTTCAATTTAGAATAAACCATCATAACCAATTATCCCTAAGTCCTAGTGAACTCAAAACACTTTTTTTACCATTGCCGAAAACAGGCAGCGAGGGACCCCAGAATAAATCAAGCTATAAAAGGAGTCAAAAATGATTCTGGGAAAGCTTTTCTGTCAGTTGGTTTGATGTATGTGTCCATTAATTAAAGAGAAGCAGGCCCCAGTTGATGGGTATAAGAATAAAAGGAGCTCTGCTATGTGAGATGATCATGTTTGACTTCTGATTTATTTTCAGGTTACCGAAAAAGAACTTAAAACTCTTATTCCCACTAGTCCTCTACTGCCAAGCACAACATCTTCCAGACACAATGTAAGGGAATTGACTCATGCATAATAAATGCTTTTTCATTATGACCACTGCATCTTCCTGACCCCAGCGGCTCTACACAGTATGTGGTACTGCAACACTATGAGTAGTGCAATTTATTTCTTCCCCAAAATACCTTAAGGTATATGCTTTTATCGGTCAGTTTGTCCTGTCATTTCATTTAGATGTTAAACTTGTCTATGCTTTGTTCTCTTATAGGCATTAATCAGAACACTTTTTATAGGGTTATTTAATCTTGTCTGAAAGAAAACATGAGAAGATTTTTTCTGTAATGGAATAAGCAAAAGGGGTTTCTAAAGGAGAGAGAAGGTTTCAAGGTTAAGAAAAAACTATGTTTTGAACTAAGAAATGCATTTAAATATTATGTTATTCACAAACATATTTCAATGTACAATTATACAGAAAAAAACCAATGTGCAAAATTGATCTCTTACTACTGGAAAAAATGGCATTTTCCCTCAATAATGGTCTTTTAAGTTCTTTCTTCTTATATCTTATATCTCAGCACAAACCTGACATTTATCTGTCATCACTGGGTGTTTTGGTATTTGCATTATGTTAGCTTTATCGCTTTATCATATTTGCAGATCTTAAGCCCAGCCCACTAGTAAATCGCCTGGAGATTAATAAAGATGCAAAACATAGGTAAAATCTAAAATTTTGAAAATCCACGGGGAGGCTGTTTCTATTGGCAGATCTTTTTCTTAATGCTTGAAGGAATTGCCTGATAAGCTAATTTTTCAAAGAGGAAAAATTTTGCTTTCAAAACATAATTTTAATTTCTCAATTACCTCCATGTGTGATTCCTTAGACTGATAAAATTTCATGTAGAAAGCTCCTAAATGTCTCTCTTTTTCTCCTTAGAAACATAATACATTCTTTCAAAGTCACCACAACTGTTAAGGAAACAATCATTGGACCATAAGTACAAACACTGAAATAAAATTAAGTATTTCTATCAGCATGTTGAAGTGATATCTGCACACCTACGTTTGTTGCAGCACTGTCCACAATAGCCAAGATTTGGAAGCAACTTAAGTGTCCATCAATAGATGAATGGATAAAGAAAATGTGCTACATATATACACAATGGAGTATTATTTGGCCATAAAAACAAATGAGATCCTGTTATTTGCAACAACATGAATGGAAATGGAGATCATTATGTTAAGTGAAATAACCTAGGCACAGAAAGACAAACATCACATGTTCTCACTTATTTGTAGGATCAAAAATCAAAACAATTGAACTCATAGGCATAGAGAGTAGAAGGATGGTTTACCAGAAGGTGGGAAGGGTAGTGGGGGTGGGGGGAGATAGGTATGATTAGTGGGTACAAAAAATAGATAGAATTAATAAGACCTTGTATTTGATAGCACAAGGGGTGACTATAGTCAATTTAATTATACATATCATAATAACTAAAAGAATATAATTGTTTCGTTTGTAACATAAAGGATACATGTTTGAAATGATGGATACCTCATTTACCCTGATGTGATTATTACGCATTGTATGCCTGTATCAAAATGTCTCCTGTACCTCATAAATATATATACCTACTGTATACACACAAAAATTAAAAATGTTTTTTAAAAAAATTAAGCATATCTAAATAAGAACTAAACATGAGGTATAGACAGAGTACTAGGCTCTGCCTCAACTTTAATCCATATGTGTGTAGTTCTTTCGGGACAGGGGCTGTTAATATAAAAAATGTTCTCTATTTTAATATTAATAAAGAGTGTGGGGGCAAATATCAGGATAGAATGCTGAAAACCTTGTAGTCCACAAAAATAAATCTATGTTCATAGTGCAAATAATTCATTGTACATAGGTGACTTAGCCAAAGCTTATAAAACCTGAAAAAAATAGTTACTGAGCATATAGCTTGTGTCTAGGATTGTACATTTCACAAGTCTTTCGATGAGATGGCATCAAAGAGAGAATCAAGTTGTTACTCTACAATTCTCTGGATTAGACGCAAAGTTCTTCCAGCATCTCTAGCAAAGACCTTGAGTACCTTGAAGATGTACATTCAATATTTGAATATAAACAAAATAAGCAATTATTTAGCTACTTTCTCAAATCTTGTAAGTTACCTAGATTCTGCCATCATCAAAAACAAACCTGAAGTATTCCTAAACATGTGTGAGAGTATGGACATGAATATTTGAATATGTCTCCTGTGTTTCTCCCTATGCCCTTTTCTATCTTCCATAAATTGGAGTCATTCATTTGGGCTGCCAAGAATGGAGAAAATAGCCATCAAACAGTTGCTTCCTCAAGAAACCTAGAAATTTCAGGTCTATGTTTCTAAAATCCTGATTTGCACAGGAACATACTAGAAAATAACATTTCCCAAAATAAGTAAAAATATTTCTGTTTCTCTTACAGCCCATTGTAAGAATATTCTCCAAATATTGCCTTAACCCTTTAAGTATGAACTAACCTAATCTTCCTTTAATTAGGTACTATTATTGTTGTCATTATTAATACTTTTTAAACTTCAACAATTAACACCTTTATTCCAAAGTTCTGTGAAAAAAACATTCTATACTCCCTCAATCTAATTTTGCTTTAATAAACCACAGAGAATGACAAATGCAAGTGATTCATTTGTAATACAATTTCCTGAATTTCTGTACTTCAGCCTTATAAATCACAAGTATATATGTGACTTAGCAGTTACAAGTATGTGTCCAGCAAAACTTCAGTTTATGGGGGACACAGAAGCACCCAACCTTTCCCCTTAAAACATGTAAAATCAAGCCTGGATGATGTTACAAAAAAATACACATAAAATGCAGAACTGAATGAAGTATTAAATTATGTTTTCCTACCTAGGCAATACCATTCAGGACATAGGCATGGGCAAAGACTTCATGACTAAAACAGTCTTTTTTCAACTAAGTTAAGATTGAGGAGACTCTTGTGGTTTCTTGCTTGTTATTACAAAGTTATTACAAAGGTATTATGATTGCCACATAAAGCAAACAAGATCGTTTGCTTTATGTGGAAATCATAATACCTTTGTAATAACTACATAAAGGTCACATGGCAACTGGGAAGGTTTCTTGTGTCTTCATTGTCAACTCACCAAGGAAGTTTTTCATTGACAAAGACATGAGTACTGGGTAATATAGCAAGGCTGTATGGCTATAGCGAAGCCCTTTTCCACCAAACCCCGTTACACCTGTTCTGACTGCTTAACAGCTGTTACTGCTGATGTTTAAAACGTCTAAAGATTTCACGGTAATCTGCCTCCTCCAAGAAAGCTCGTTACTTTTTTTTCTTTTTCACTCTCCTTCCCTCTGGGAAACTTCTTCTCTTATAAAGTGCCTGTACTTTTTCGCTCTCTTCTTTTCTTATCATCTGCCTTCTGTCACAGCCCAGCTGGGAATTGACTGAAGGAAAAAAGTGAGAGCTAGAATTGTTTCAAGTCATTTTCTTCTGAGCCTCAGGACACCCCAGAAATTGATTCATATACTTCTCACCTCCTTGCAACCTTCTCTTATCTTTTTCTAGTACCAGTCTAAAACCACAGAACAGCATGTGGCAGCCTGTCACCAAAGGAAACACGTGGTCCCAAACCCCATTATCACTATGACATTTGATGCCCTAGACAGTGTGACTAATATATTGCCTTTGCCAACACTTATCAAGAAAATTATAAAATGTTATCAAGTTATCCATCTTTGTCTGTGAGCTGTGCAGTGTCTGTCTACTACTGTAATTACACGGGATGTGCATATTGAAATAAAAGATATCGGCTAGGTATCAGTGAGCCTCATCTTCAGTCTGCTTGAAATGTCTGCTTAGGACTCCTAACCTGAGCATTTGCCCTTGTCCATCTTTATTAGAAGCAGTAAATTGGACAAGGGTACACTCAACTTTATGATGAGGATAAAGAAGAGGGCTTATAGCCAAGAATTCTAACCATGGAACAGAAAATTTGAAACAAATATCATATTGGCTACAGTTTTTCCTCCAGCCAATTCCAGCAGTGAGAAGCAAGTGAACCAAACACCTAGAATTGGTATTTTTAATGTAAACTAAAAAGTGTCTTTTTCATTAATCATATTACTATTGATATAAAGACCCTACCTTAGAGTTATGGAGGCATGGATATGTTCATAGGGTGGGAATCACTGAGAGAAGGAATTATCGCAGCCATTAAAGCTAATAGTCCACAAGGATGAATATAAAACCACGCTATGTTCTATGAAGGCTATATATGTATTCTACACCAGATAAGCCTTGGACATTTCCAAAAGCTACAGCACAAGCAAATAAAGTGAGGATAACACTCTTATGAAAAAAAAAGAAAAAGGAAAAGAAAACTGGCAAAGATGCATGCTGTTGAATTATATTTGTGTTTTTATCTATAATCTTTTTTATTCACTAGCTTTAAGGGAAATGCCTTCAAAATTCATTCTAGGCTTGAGTTTGGCTCCTTTATGTAAAGTAATAAACTGTTTTAACTGTAGATATTGTTTTATGGGAATTTTTCATTGGGTTTTTATGCTTAAACTGCCAGAGTTGTCACTGTGCCTTTATAAGGAATTGAGTAAGACTGCAAATAACTAAAAAGCAAATGCTTTCTAGTTATTAGAATCAAAACAACACATGAAAAAATGCTCACCATCACCGGCCATCAGAGAAAAGCAAATCAAAACCACAATGTGATACCATCTCACATCAGTTAGAATGGTGATCATTAAAAAGTCAGGAAACAACAGGTGCTAGAGAGCATGTGGAGAAATAGGAACACTTTTACACTGTTGGTGGGACTGTAAACTAGTTCAACCATTGTGGAAGTCAGTGTGGCGATTCCTCAGGGATCTAGAACTAGAAATACCATTTGACCCAGCCATCCCATTACTGGGTATATACCCAAAGGACTATAAATCATGCTGCTATAAAGACACATGCACATGTATGTTTATTGTGGCACTATTCACAATAGCAAAGACTTGAAACCAACCCAAATGTCCAACAATGATAGACTGGATTAAGAAAATGTGGCACATTTACACCATGGAATACAATGCAGCCATAAAAAATGATGAGTTCATGTCCTTTGTAGGGACATGGATGAAATTGGAAATCATCATTCTCAGTAAACTATCGCAAGGACAAAAAACCAAACACTGCATGTTCTCACTCATAGGTGGGAATTGAATAATGAGAACACATGGACACAGGAAGGGGAACATCACACTCTGGGGACTCTTGTGGGGTGGGGGTAGGGGGGAGGGATAGCATTAGGAGATATACCTAATGCTAAATGACGAGTTAATGGGTGCAGCACACCAACATGGCACATGTATACATATGTAACTAACCTGCACATTGTGCACATGTACCCTAAAACTTAAAGTATAATAATATATATAATATATATAATAATAATAATAATAATAAAAAGAATCTGCATTGTGCTTCCAATCCATTCAGATGCAAGGCTGGTTCAACATGTGCAAATCAATAAATGTAATCCAGCATATAAACAGAACCTTGCATCCCAAGGATACAGCCCACTTGATCATGGTGGATAAGTTTTTGATGTGCTGCTGAATCCAGTTTGCTGTATTTTACTGAGGATTTTTGTGTCGATGTTCATCAGGTATATTGGTCTAAAATTCTCTTTTTTTGTTGTGTCTCTGCCAGGCTTTGGTATCAGAATGATGCTGTACATCTTCAAGGTACTCAAGGTCTTTGCTAGAGATGCTGGAAGAACTTTGCGTCTAATCCAGAGAATTGTAGAGTAACAACTTGATTCTCTCTTTGATGCCATCTCATCGAAAGACTTGTGAAATGTACAATCCTAGACACAAGCTATATGCTCAGTAACTATTTTTTTTAGGTTTTATAAGCTTTGGCTAAGTCACCTATGTACAATGAATTATTTGCACTATGAACATAGATTTATTTTTGTGGACTACAAGGTTTTCAGCATTCTATCCTGATATTTGCCCCCACACTCTTTATTAATATTAAACAGAACTAACAACAAAAACCACATGATTATCTCAATAGATGCAGAAAAGGCCTTTGACAAAATTCAACAACCCTTCATGCTAAAAACTCTCAGTAAATTAGGTATTGATGGGACATATCTAAAAATAATAAGACCTATTTATGACAAACCCACAGCCAATATCATACTGAATGGGAAAAACTGGAAGCATTCCCTTTGAAAACTGGCACAAGACAGGGATGCCTTCTCTCACCACTCCTATTCAACATAGTGTTGGAAGTTCTGGCCAGGGCAATCAGGGAGAAAGAAATAAAGGGCATTCAATTAGGAAAAGAGGAAATCAAATTGTCCCTGTTTGCAGATGACATGATTGCATATTTAGAAAACCCCATCATCTCAGCCCAAAATCTCCTTAAGCTGATAAGCAACTTCAGCAAAGTCTCAGGATACAAAATCAATGTGCAAAAATCACAAGCATTCTTATACACCAACAACAGACAAACAGAGAGCCAAATCATGAGTGAACTCCCATTCACAATTGCTTGAAAGAGAACAAAATACCTAGGAATCCAACTTACAAGGGATGTGAAAGACCTCTTCAAGGAGAACTACAAACCACTGCTCAACAAAATAAAAGAGGATACAAACAAATGGAAGAACATTCCATGCTCATGGATAGGAAGAATCAATATAATGAAAATGGCCATACTGCCCAAGGTAATTGATAGATTCAATGCCATCCCCATCAAGCTACCAATGACTTTCTTCACAGAATTGGAAATAACTACTTTAAAGTTCATACGGAACCAAAAAAGAGCCCACATTGCCAAAACAATCCTAAGCCAAAAGAGCAAAGCTGGAGGCACCACGCTACCTGACTTCAAACTTTACTACAAGGCTACAGTAACCAAAACAGCATGGTACTGGTACCAAAACAGAGATATAGACCAATGGAACAGAACAGAGCCCTCAGAAATAATACCACACATCTACAACCATCTGATCTTTGACAAACCCGACAAAAACAAGAAACGGGGAAAGGATTCCTTATTTAATAAATGGTGCTGGGAAAACTGGCTAGCCATGTGTAGAAAGCTGAGACTGGATCCCTTCCTTACACCTTATACGAAAATTAATTCAAGATGGATTAAAGACTTAAATGTTAGATCTAAAACCATAAAAACCCTCGAAGAAAACCTAGGTAATACCATTCAGGACATAGACATGGGTAAGGACTTCATGTCTAAAACACCAAAAGCAATGACAACAAAAGACAAAATTGACAAATGGGGTCTAATTAAATTCAAGAGCTTCTGAGCAGCAAAAGAAACTACCATCAGAGTGAACAGACAACCTACAGAATGGGAGAAAATTTTTGCCATCTACTCATCTGAAAAAGGGCTAATATCCAGAATCTACAATGAACTCAAACAAATTTACAAGAAAAAAACAAACAACCCCATCAAAAAGTGGGCGAAGGATATGAACAGACACTTCTCAAAAGAAGTCATTTATGCAGCCAAAAGACACATGAAAAAATGTTCATCATCACTGGCCATCAGAGAAATGCAAATCAAAACCACAGTGAGATACCATCTCACACCAGTTAGAAGGGTGATCATTCAAAAGTCAGGAAACAACAGGTGCTGGAGAGGATGTGGAGAAACAGGAACACTTTAACACTGTTGGTGGGACTGTAAACTAGTTCAACCATTGTGGAAGACAGTGTGGTGATTCCTCAAGGATCTAGAACTAGAAATACCATTTGACCCAGCTATCCCATTACTGGGTATATACCCGAAGGATTATAAATCATGCTGCTATAAAGGCACATGTACACGTATGTTTATTGCAGCACTATTCACAATAGCAAAGACTTGGAACCAACCCAAATGTCCAACAATGATAGACTGGATTAAGAAAATGTGGCACATATACACCATGGAATACTATGCAGCCATAAAAAAGGATGAGTTCGTGTCCTTTGTAGGGACATGGATGAAGCTGGAAACCATCATTCTCAGCAAACTAACACAAGAAGAAAAAACCAAATACCACATGTTCTCACTCATAGGTGGGAATTGAACAATGAGAACACTTGGACACAGGGTGGGGAACATCACACACCAGGGCCTGTTGTGGGGTGGGGGGAGGGGGGAGGGAAAACATTAGGAGATATACCTAATGTAAATGATGAGTTAATGGGTGCAGCACACCAATGTGGCACATATATGCATATGTAACAAATCTGCACATTGTGCACATGTACCCTAGAACTTAAAGTATAATAATAATAACAATAATACAGTTAAAAAAAATTCTCTGCCTTCCCTTAAAAAAATACTCCTGCTAATCTAATGGCAGTAGGTTGTACACTTAGGATATTTGCTAATAGATTTGAATTCATCCTTAAAAACACTTCCAATCCTATAACCAAAAACAAACATCTTTAAATTGCTTTTGTGGACTCTGGATACATCTATAAGAATGAGCAAACAATGGTAGTGATACCAAGGGGAAAAAAATCCCGTGCAGAAACAAGAATAGAAATTTAACCTCAGAACTTTCTTTACAGGCCTTAGAGAGACAACATGACAAACATGGCTGTCATTAAGCATTAACAACAGAAAGACAAATACCACATGTATTCACTTAAAAGTGAGAGCTAAATAATGTATACACATGGACATAGTGTGGGATGTAGACACCAGAGTCTGAGAAAGGTGGGGATGGGAGGGAGTGAAGGGGGTGACTGATGAGAAGTTACTTCATGGGTACAATATACATTATTCAAGTGATAGATACACTAAAAGCCCATACTTCACTAGTAGGTAATATAGCCATGTAACAGAATTGCACTTGTATTCCTTAAACATATACAAATAAAAATTTTAAAATCCTTTCATTGATATTTGAAGGGCAGTCCTCCTACTGTTAACCTACATCTTTTAAAGGTAGCTGATATCATTTTTAATGCTCAAATACATGAAAAACTCCAATGCTCAACAGCCAGCTAAAAAGAATAAGATGACAAATATGAATTTAACCATATAGCAATGAAGTCTTTTGTATATTTATAACCCAGTGTAACTTTATCAAAGAGAAAAAAAGCCCTGAATACTCTATCATATTCAAGATGATAAAGGCACCAGGTAAAATTCTGTCAAGTACATAATAAACTTATTATTTCTTTTTTATTCCTGCAAGCATAATTCTTTTTAGTCTGTCTGAGAACAAGAATACATCTACGTCTCCACAAAACATGAACATTTCAATAGACACAAAATAATTTAAAGACTGCATTAAGGAGATTGAAGACTTCTACTCAACAGATGATGGAGAACCTAGAAGTGTGAATATTTATGCAAGCTTCAAATACAAGGAAATTGCCAGTACATGAGATTATGTTTACACATAGAACATCCAAATTGGAATTCACTCTGAGCGGAATTCTTCTTTCCGAGTAAGTGTCAACCTAGAGTCAATGAGAGATAAAATAAAATATTGGAAGATGAGGGAAAAGGACAAATTGTCCCAAGTAAAATAATAAAGACAGAAAAAGCATAGATAACTTGAAGGAAACCGTTCAATTTTGTAAAACTGATGGGTTAAAGACTCACACTGTCCAATTTGTCAGAGTTGCTGTCACGCCGCCTGGCACAAAGTGGATTCTCATAGAACGTTAGCTTCCTCCCTCCTGCTCACCCTTCTCCTTTCATTCTTTAATAATTTTTATTTGTTCAATTCCCAGAACTGCCTGCTTCTGTCTGAAGACAATGTAAGCCCTTTTGTGAGCTCTTCATACAATGAGTCAACACAGGATTTTTTCTTACCACATCCCCTCACAGTGTCTTCCCATAATAGGAACCAAGAACACAGACCCTATGCTTGTAGTTAATGCTTCCACGCACACTCCACATTCCCAGAATGTCCCTTTGGCAATGGCTCCCTCTTTCATGAATCAGCAATATACTCTTCTCTATACTTTTCTCCATCTCTCTTTAATCATATTTGAACTTCTTTTCCAAAACTCTAGTTTTGCCTTCATAGTGTTTATTCTTCCATTCAATGTCAAACTCATAGCACATAGGTCCTCCTCCTACTGGTCCTACATGTTTTCCACTTCTTTCTTTAAAATTTATTTTCTATGCTGATATAAATGAAACTGTTACCTCAAATCTCAATGATGATCTTTCTAAGTATATTTAATGTTTCTGTAACATTTAGCTGAAATGTCAAACCTGAAATTTCTTGATTTCCCAAACTCTGCACTATGGTTATTTTTTGTGCTTCAGTTTTCTTTTCTGTAAAGCAGTTTGAACCAATGAATACACTTGAAACACTGAGAACAGTACATGGCATATAAAAACAGTACATAGAACATAAAAGCTGCTAAATATTTTTTTATTTCCTTAGTTCCTATGTTTAAAGCATCCTGTCTTCCATGTGTAGACCCAAAGTCTAAGATATCTTCCCTCTGTTCATTTTATCATTCAAATGGCAGCCTATTTATTCTTACAATTCTCCACATACACAACTCCCAAATGCATCTCCAATCTTGACCTCTTTCTTATACCTCTATCCCATTTTTTTTCTGGGATTTTTTTTGGTATGTTAGCATTTTTAAAGATTTTCTAATTGACAGATAAAAGTATATATATTTGTTGTATACAACATGATATTCTGAAACACATGAACATTTTGGAATGGCCAAACCATTCCACAATGAATACATGCATTACTTCACATGACTGTCAATTTGTGGTGAAAACACTTAAAATCTACTCATTCCATATTTTTGTTTGCCCACTTGAGCCCTTCACTTGTATGTCCTTACCAGCTATGCAAACGCATCAGATCCCAAACTAAAATCCTCTTATTTCCAAACCCAGCTCTTCTTAGGAACCAATTCTACAGATTTTAAATACTTTATTTAATTTTAAATTTCTTAATAACTACACCTGCTATAGTATGTAAACTAGCTCTATTTATTCCTATTTCATAATATCTACGTTATACATTTTAGCCATTCCTTTAGTTCAGATTTAAGAATTAGCCCATACAATAGGTAAAACAACAATGTAATTGTTCTTTCCAGTACTCCCTCTTTCCCCTCAAAGCCCTTAACATATCACTGTCAAGCCATTATTTCCGTAGTGTGTCTATTATGGTCATTCTTGCTGAAAGCCATGATTCAGTCTATAGTCTCTGCTTTGTAAATGTTTTGCTTTCGCTGGACTCTGTCCATCTGAAACTTTGCTTCTTACTGTATTATGACCTTCACCCTTTGGTCCAGCCCCTGGCCTGCCTTTTTATTCTGTACTATGCTGCACTGTGCTATTCCTCTCACTTCCACTCACTCTCTTTCTCCTTCTGCCTTCTAATTGATAAATTCTACACTTAATTCAAGATGTGTTTCCAACTTTTATGTAAAGCTTTCTCCAACTTATATTGAATTTTGTTTTCCCCAAATCTCCCATACTTAATCCAAAGAAAAAATTGGAAGATTCTGCACAGTTTTTATCTTCTGATATACATAGTAGTCTATCTTTAGCAATTCATCACCTTATTTCAAGCACTGATATTGCTTTAGGGTCTCGCTTTAAATTACTAACACATGAGAGGGAAGAGATCAAATGATAGTATATCACATGAGAAAGGGGAATTGTTAAAAAGGGATAGAAGTTGGATACTGTTTACAGATGTGTTCAATTTTTAATAATTCAGAGTTATTTATTTCTGTATGATTTCCTTTGTGTGTATTATACTTTAATAAAAAAGCTTTTAAAAATAAGAGGACTACGAAAAAAAGTATGCAATACATGTTAAGACAATTGCATCTACTTCCCAGTTTTGTCTAAGATCAGTCCTGGGGGTGAGGGGGAGGGAAATAGGAAAATAATAATCCACAAGGGTCAACAGGAGTGTTGGAAAAAAAAGAGAACAAGAACCTTACCAATGTCTACCAGGAATTGACCTGAGGAGCAGAGGCACTGCACCAGATGACAGGCACTGATTACCCCTTGAATCTATTTTTATTTGGGGGAGGCATAATTCCTTCAGGCTCTATCTCAGCTTAAAGGAGATGTTCCTTAAATCCATCCACTTCCCTTGGCTCTGGCTGATTCTATGCTTGCCAAAGCCATCTATTACTAACAGATTGGGTTTCCCACATATATTGATGTCAAAAAAGTGGTGTGGTAAGAAAACAGCTAGTACCAGTTATAGACTGCACTAGATGCATCTTCCTTTATAAATAACTTGGGCACTGGTTTACAGATCAGTCTCTTCAGAGTCTGATTACTGTGAATCAATTCATCAACATGTGAACAACTTAGAAGTGCTGTTAGTTAAGGAAAAACTCTGAAACAGAGAGGAAAATGACACACAACAGTATAAAAAACTATTGAATTATCCGCCTCCTGACAAGTCCTCTCGGCAACATTAGAAAAAAGGGGGGGAACACAAGAAGAAGGATATAATCTCTATTCTTAAAGGTAGTATTGAGAAAAGTTTTTTTGGTAATTCCTGTACAGAGGGTAAAAAAAATCTATTTTTTTTCAATGAACAACATAGTTTTTGTTTACCCAGTGTCTATTCTACCCTTCATCCAAAAATAGTACTTTGAAGGAATTTTGCTTGGGGGAACCACTTTTTCCTATATCTCAGTCTTTATCATCTGAGTAGAACTGAAACCATTTCCCTCTTCCCTTAGCATGAGCTGAGAATGCCTAATGAGCAGATTCCACTTATCTAACCAAAATAACTGCCCATGACCCACATAATTAGGATTTCTGCCCTGACGACAAGCTGATACAGGCTAGCACAATTTAAGGCTGGATTTCCTGATGCCCATCTCACTGCCACAGGAGAAGATTGCATAAGCCCAATGCTGGAATCAACAGATAGAACGACCATACACTTTATCAGCCATAGTAGAACACTTCTGTCAGGACAAATGCTAAACAGGCTGCCAGGCAAACAACATAAACCTGGACTATCTCATATGAACAGGAGTACAGTTACCTGACCGAGAGATGAAGACAGGCAGAATCTTTACAGTAAAAATTGAGTATCTGGATCTACACTCTTAGATTATGGAGCCAATAAATTCCTATTTTGCTAATTCCAATTGGAATATGGCTCTCTGTCTTGAAATTTAGTTGACTTAGAGAAAGAAGCGGTTTAAAAAAAAAAAAAAATCTGTCATTAAGAGTCATTCAGTGAGATAATAGAGCCCACAGGCTGGGAACTTGAGGAGGAAAGGGGAGCTATCGGATTCACAGACATCCAGTGTTGATGTCAATTTTGAGGTTTACAATAATTAAATATAAATAACATAATGTGCTTTACGTGCTTAGAAGATATAAGTATGAAATGCAATCATTAGAAATTTTAGCAAAACAAATTTTCCTAGGGTGGTGTCGACCAAATCAATTATATTATTAATAAAATGATTCATCAGTGTCCTCCAAGTTAAGATGATAAAGACAAAGGTAATACATGGATCAAAATCACTTGATATAAGGCTCACCTTTATTGATTCCATCAACCAACACAGAGCTTCTATTAAGAATGTCAATGAGCAAGCGCATAAATCAAATACAGCACATTAGCTAGTGATTTCACTGGTTTGATTAAGCAGTTAAATAAGTTACTTATAGGTTTATATTCTTTGGTTTTTTTCATTGTAGCAAGTTATGTAACATTTACCTATTGGGATTACTGTAAGACCGGATGCAATTATTTTTTAAGTCGTTCGGGCTTTAGTAAAGTTAATAAGAATATTATAATCCAACTCTTTTATTTGGATTTTGATGTTAAGTTATAAAAATAGGGTCAGACTGGCTGAAGAGCTGCTCTAGTTAGGTCTCTTTTAAGGTGCCTGTATTTCAGTGAGATCTTAACAGTCCTAGGGAAGTAGAAATGTGAATGTAAATAAAGGAGCCCTGGTGCTGGTAAAAAAAAAAAAAAAAAAAAAAAAAAACCCAGAAGAGAGTCAGCAGGTCTGGTTTTAAGACAAAGAGCTGAATAGCCCTACACAGGTCAAATAAACTTTACGGGCCTCAGTGATGATTCCAAACAGTTCAACTAATCTAGCCCACAATAGTGTTTATACATGTATCTTTAAAATGGGAGTTTTAAACTATATGTAAAATAACACTGCTGAGGTAAAAAGGATTACATGTGAGTTGGAATGTAAGGGAGATGTTTTAAAAATGGCTTGATGACAATGAAATACTATTAATGTTTAAAACATTTAGATGGAATTATTTATATTAACATTGCAAGAAAGGTGTGCAAGATAAATTGTTAAATATATGCCCCCCAAACCAAACTATATATTGTGTACACACACACACACACACACACACACGAATTTCAAATGAACGGAGATTATACACAATTGTTTTCTTTGAAAATAAGACATGGATGAGGGGACTCAATGATACACTGGCCTTACCTGTAATATTTGAACTTTTATGAAAATGTTATCTAACTGTGCAGTTTAAAATAATGTTTAATTGGTAGAAGATATTTAACCTGCATGATTGACACAGGGCTAGTGCTAAAAGCAGAAATATGAGATCAGAAGAAACTGGTTTGGGTGTCAGTTGTCAAATATTTAGAGAAATTAAACAGTTTGGTTTTGTACATGTTGATCTTAAGAACTATACAAATTAATGTCCGTGAAGGCATGTATCAATACAAGACTAATACTTGGATAAAAAGTCAGGTCTAGAGGTAAATTGGGGACTATTGTGAATTAAGTCAAAATTATTGTGTGAAGGTGAGATCAAAGGGAAGAAGATTTTAAAATTCACCTCAGAAAAACCTGCATTAAAGGAATGAGAAGAAATAGTAAAGCAAGAGATTTTAAAAGAATAAACATAAAGATAGAACATGAACTGAGAGACAGCATGGCCACAGGGTCCATGAAGAGACCAATCGATGAGGCAGAACTAATTGATGGTACCAATCACTTCCTAGAGCAAGATGAAGCCTGAGAAAAGACACAATTGGACTTGAGAGATCAGTTCCAGCAGAATAGGAATTTTCAAAAAGCCATGCTGTAAGGCGTAAAGAGTTAAGGAAATAGATAATAAGACAGAAGTTACAGAGCGAATAGACCTTTTTAAAGATTGATAGTGAACAAAGAAATAGAATAATAGCTAGAGGAAACAGCAGAGAAAAGAGAAGTCTTCAACATCAAGATGTCCTTGTTTTACTCAAATGCCTTTGATAGCTTCTCAGGGCCTTGTCTACTCTGGCATGCAGTTTTTCTTACCATCTGGTCCTAGCCTTTTAGCCAACTTCATCTCCAGAATTAGTCTCGAACTTTATAAAATTTTTTTTAAATTTTATTACTATTATACTTTAAGTTTTAGGGTACATGTGCACAACGTGCAGGTTTGTTACATAAGTATACATGTGCCATGTTGGTGAACTTTATAAAATTATCTCTTACTGCCACTGTAATTGTTTACTCCCATAACCAACTTAAAATTTTTCTTGATGCCATTTTCCCCATCTGAAATACCCTTTTGTCCTAACTCTTACAATCTGGATAATTTCTAGCCTTTCCTCAGGATTATCTGTAATTTACATTTTATATTATACTGTTCCTGGTTCAGTTTACAGTAAGCAATCGATGATAGTTGTAATGATGATCATAATGATGATTCTTTTTTTTTTTTGTAGAGACAGGGTCTCCTATGTTGCCCAACCTGGTCTTGATCTCCTGGCCTCCAAAATGCTGGGATAACAGGTGTGAGCCGCTGCGCCCAGCCATGATGATGATTCCAAACAGTTCAACTGATCTAGCCCACAATAGTGTTTATATATATAAATACAGGTATAAATGCTGAAATACATGTATTCTATCATTAGCATTATGTACATATGCATATATACATACACAGAGAGATATACAGATAAACATTGTCCTTTTAATATTTGTTAAAGGACTTTTAATATTTGTAAAAAGTCTAGACAATGTTTCACTATCTCATATTTCTTTGTCTTGACTCTCAAAGTATATTCTAATTTCTTAGAGATCTAGGTAGTGTCATATACCTTTTTCATAATCCTTACTTTTCTAGCTTAATGCATAAAACAGGCCACCAATGAATATCCATTTTAAGAATAAATTTACCTTCAGATTGTTGTTTAATTGAGCTCTACATCCCCAAATGTCTATTGTTTCTATTCTTTTATGTGCTTTTTTTCTATTTGCTTGTTCTTTCCTGGGATATTTCCATAAATAGTTTATTTTACTGAATCTAAGAAACCATCGATTTTAAGATGCACTGTCATTTAAATCAGCTCCTGATTTTATGATGTACCATCATTTAAAATCTGCCAGTTTTACATAACATACTATCATGTTATTATTATCACTTACAGGATGCACCCAGATTCCAAAGACGCTAAAAAGTGAAAATAAGAAAATATGTCTCTTAGAATTAATGCAATATGATAGTTAATCTAGGGAATATTTTACTACAAAATATTGGAAGCTTATTAGTTGACAATTATTGGGGAAACCTTTATTGGTTCTTTAAATAAAATGTGTATTTGTGGAGATAATAATTTCAAAGATGTTAACCTTATATCATTACCTCACAGTTATATCAAAATAAAGTACAGAGAAGTTCTAATGAAAATATATATTTAAATCAAAATAATATGGCTGAGACAGATTTAGTATCAATTCAGTAAGTGCCAATCAATTATAAAAAGAACTTTTTCTTTACTTTTTAAAATTACTATTGTCTATGAACTAGAAAAATTCTGAGTTCACTTTCTCTGTTGAAAACACATCCCTGACTACACTTTGTCTTTTCTCTCATATAAGTGAAATTTAAAAGTAACTAAAAACACTAATCACCTACAATGAAAATACTAAACATGTATTGAATTCATAGAGAAGCATGCATAGGACAAAACTAATGGAGAAATATCTTGATGTCATGAACCATTGTTCGTGATATGAAGACAGCAACGTCATCTCCTGTAAGAGACAAACCTAAGGTGGGCAACAGCTCATAGCCAGGGGAACTCTGTAGGGCCAATGAAGCCCTGTTGATTCTAAGCCTTTTTTCCCAATATGAAAAGATATTTTTCTACGAATTATGAGACACATAAACAGTGGAAGATATGTTCCAACTGTACTAGACCAAACTTATTGAATTCTTCCTGGAAGTTAGCCAGATGTTAAAAGCACCCATATGGCCTGATGATTAACTGCCATCCAGAGAAGCAATTGTGCAGAACCTCAAGAGAATGGGTTCATCTGATTGGATGACCTGATTTCCTTTTGGGCTAGCAAGTCTTTCAGTAGCTAGACAACACCTTCAGCCCATCTGCTGGATGTTTCCCTGCAAATTCCAAGGAAAGCAGTTCTCAAAGGCTTAGTACAAACTAGGGAATCATTAAAGAGCCTCTGCAACTGCAAGACAAAATTTATCACCAAACTATGCTTTTATATTTTTCCTTTTCATACAATTTTATTTTTTCCTGAGTGATTTATTTAACTTATTAAACTAGATCAGGTCTTTCCTAGGCACAGAATTATAAAATATCAGGAACTACTTGCTGTAATGATTCCTTGTCTCCAGCAGGACTTTTGACATTTCCATAATAGTTTAAATAAATGCCACTTGATTGTTGAGGACCTGCCTTTATGTTTGCCAGATGTGAATGTGTCTTTATTAGTGCAAGCAAATCAACCGAACCAAAATTTTAATCTGTCTAATCAGCTACAGTTCTTTACATAATTCAAACAAACATTCAAGCTCTAAGAATACTAGTGTTCCTGTATTTCTGACCAAACAAACATCTGGATCTTAACCTGAATTATTAAAACAAAATATAGACACAGAATACAGTTTTTGAATGCTGTAGAGATTGAGGAAACCGTGGCCTGCAGGCCAAACCAGGTCTACTGCCTATTTTTGTATAGCCTACTAAGAATTTTTTTACATATTTAAATGGTTACTTGTAAACAGTTATAAAAGTACCTACATAATATCCTCATTTTTGTCTGTTGGCCCAGAAAGATTAAAACATTAACTATAGGGCCTTTACAAAATAGTTTGCTGACCTCTGCTATAGAACATCAAAGTTTATATTAGAAAGCTGTCTTTGGCTCTATGACTTTATTCCTGAGTGCTACAGCTGTAAAATCCATGCAAAATACACCCAGACTAGCAGCTATACAGCCTAAAACTACTGATTTCAAAGTCCCTGCAAAACAAATTACAGGCCTTCTAATCGGAGAAAATCCATGCTCATTCTACCTAGAGGCCAATATAATGAAAAATCACCAAGTAGTACTTGGACTCCATCGCTCTCAAATTCTTAAAGATTCAGTTATACTTATTTTTATTCTCCAGGACTAGATTCTGTAATAGGTCCTCTTAATAATTGATTTCTGTGAACTCCTTTTTCTATGGTTTATCAATGTAGGAAGTGGGGAAAGGAGACAGATGATTATCATGACATCCAAGCAACTCTCTCTGGTCATGATTATTAGAACCATATTTTGTTGCTCCTTTCCTATGTCTTATCAGCCATGAGCTTTTAGGGTTATACTCAAAGGTATTATCATTTGATATTTCTTCCTAGCCCAGTATCCCAAAAAATCCATTGATTTTTATCTAGTTTTTATAAAGGACCAAACACTTTTTTATTTTTATTGTGAATTTTGGTTTGCTTTCTTAATAGATACCACTTTTGCAAGAGTACAAGACCTGTCTTGAATTGTTTAGCTAATAAAAACAAGAGCTATAATTAAAACAGCACAAAAACAACCTGGGATATGATAGGTAGAATTGCTCCAGACATACATACAGGCCATATCATTTAAAGTGTTGAGCAGAACCAGGATTTAAACTCTACACTGATGTCAGGCAGAATGTTAAAAATAGAATCAAATTGAATTATCCAACTCCCTAACACATACATATCGTAATAACTTATATTAGTAACAAGACACAGTGATGTTTACAATTCATATTCAATTTGGAGCTTAAAATATTTTTAAAATGAAGCAAATTATATGACGATGAAGCCTAAAATGTAGGACCACTAGGAAAATCTGGGCCTGTTTTATATGCATAATGAAGAGATGACCTTCAAAAAAGAAACAGAATATATTAAATCTAACAAGATAACATTATTTAGAAAATACTTGAATATGTGTAACTGCTTTCATGCCCTTGGGAAAAAATGTAAATACAACGTAGGGCAATCAAATCAATTTTGTTGCCATCTATGAGACAATCTCAACCTTACCAACATTAACTAGCCTAGATAGATACCAAATACAAGAAAATAAAACAAGATTTAAGATTCAAAAAGAAGTTTGAGACTTAGAATTGGCTGAAAGGTCACACATTTTATCACTATATGCTCATTTAATCAGCCACCAGTTTCTGAGCATGTGGAAGTGGTAATAGCAAATCTTTTCCAAGTGATCTCCTATATTTAGATGCTTTCTATTCCCTACATCAATAAAACAAAATGAGGAGAAAATCATTCAGGAAACAAGTTGCTCACACGGGCAAGTAAACTGTAAGAGACCTCATCAAACTTTAACTGCTATTTACTATTGAATTGCCAATGACACTTGGTGCCTCACATTCAATATTACACTTCATGGAATGTGTCCCTGTCTTTTGATAAGTGAAAAAGTAGTCATTAACCACAAAGAAACAATCAACTTGCCAACAGGGTGCTGCTCCGAATCTTAACAGGAAGAATTAAACATTCAAGTGGAAAATCTCACAAGATAAAAGGAAGAGTGCCACCTTCTGTTCTCCAAAGGAATGCTGGATTCATTTAAAAAATAAAAAATAAAAAGAAAGAAGAAAAAAGAAATAAAAGAAAAAGAAAATAACCAAGTCTTGAGCTCCAGCTGAGATTCTATTGAAATTATCTGAAATATTCCAAAAGAAAAAGGATTCTGCTTTAGAAAAATCATCCCCAAATCCTGAAAAATTACGTATTCAATAAAAGAAAGGTGATGACTGCCTTTCTTACACAAGTAACACGATTCCATGTAACTCTATTTTTCTGTAAATAAAATACAACAGGACAATGTCTTTGTTTCCAGATCAGATAGTAGGAGACACCATTAGTGGTCTTTGCAACACCACTACATCACAGGTAAAGTTTCTACTTTATAAGATTTCCCCTTCCTTAAGTTATCTGCTTTTTTCTTTGTTTGTGTGTTTTTTTAAATCAAAAAATATTCAATCCTATGAATAATAGGTACCACGTTTTCTGGAGTTCAAACTGATTCCTCAATTAAACACTGATGCTTATGATCAGAGCAGGTATATTTATCGTTATACTATGTAACCTGAAAGGGAAAAAATGCTTCACAGTGATTTTAATGAACCACTAAAAGATATTTCTTACACAGAAAAACACTCTTTTAAATATAGCTTTCTTAGTCTGTGTAATCATCAAGGTCATGAATGGGGTTTTTTACAAAAAGCTTTGAAAATAATTAGGTTGCTCTTTTGAAAATGAAACTTTGAATTTATGATATATGTGATATAATTATATTTGGCCACAAAAGAGTAAAGTGTGTGTTTATATCACTTGTATTTAATTACCTATACTCTCCCTTTAGCTGTGTGCTACAGTCTAGAAATAATAAACCATCATCTACAATTTTTAGCATTATTATATCTCAGTCTGCACTCAGATATCATTAATATTCAGGCCAGAATATCCATTGGCCATTGCCTATGTGCTGCGCTATTGAGGTCCAGTGATCAAAATAATAAAGAACTGCGTGTTAACTGAAAGCAGAAAGTATTGGAATGCACTGCAGGTCAGAGAATAGCAAAAAGGGAGAAATAAAATGTTCAGTTTTGTTTGCACTTATCATTGCAGAATGTGTACTTCTCCATGCACAGAGGATCATTCCAGGTAATGTTTTTAAGGGAATATTAATGTAAAAAGAAAAATACTGGAGAATTAGGGGATATCACAAATTCAAAGGCAAGCGTTAGTTTGTGGTTGCCTTTGTATGGAGACAGCTACTTCCATTCTCTTTGCAAAGTGGAATTCCTACATCAAACGCACTAAGATCTCTTTCTTAACCAAATCGTAATTTTAGGTTTTATAAAACTTAGCTTCAACATTGTCCTAAGTTCCCCAGTCTTGGTTTATGGCAGCAAAAAGAATCAGAGAACTCAAGTGTACAAAAATGTATTTAGCATAATTTCTATAACTTTGACACCATATAATAGCTTAACATAATAATCCTGGCTTCATTTAAACATAGGGTTTATCTCCCAGTGCCCCCCTACTTAAAAAGTACAAACGATTCAAAAGAAAAAAATAAGAACTTTATTTAAGATACATACCCAAAGAGGATGAGAGAAGGCAACAGCAAAAAGAGAAGATAATTTTAAAAGCTATAAAGCTAAAGGACATGGAAA